>NC_053162.1:166331404-167039738 GCF_016835505.1 Polypterus senegalus
ATAATCTTTAACAAGGGAACTATTTTACACTATAAATTAAAATGCTTTTCTCATTAGTCCTGCTATGTCCTTATTGCCTCAAGTCAGAGAGTGCAAAAACACGTGTCACAAGTGCATTTCTACTTAGTGTCCAGAGATCATGAATACTCCAACTCAGTGTGCTTGATTCTGTGTCGACAGACTCCTTGATTAGATGTCGTTTTATTAATTATGCTGAAAAAGTTCTAGAAAGGTAATGAGGAACAGAGACAGGCATACATTGCTGTCATATTAGTTACTGAAAATCATCTCCCTACATCATGCACCTACATCAAGATACTGATAACTGGTTGCATGATAGGGAGACAGAGAATTTAAACTGAAACAATAAAACTATCATTTAGCAAGAGACTTGACAAGATAGAATATGACCCTTTGTGCTAAAATTAAACTTGTGAAGATGTCTTGACTAAGCAAGACACTGCAGGCTATATCACAACCTCTAAACTATGCCTGGAAGCAGAGAAACATGAAGCTTACATAAGAGAAAATTGCATTAAGCAGGCAGAATTTGCCCGTGATTAAAGAATTGATTAAAAGAAAAAGATGCTTCTCCTATGAACCAGCAGGCACCAACTTTGACACCTTCAATCCATATCTCTTAAGAAAAAAATAATTACTAACATTTTGAAAGAAATTTTAATTTGATGCTCTGAAGATTAAGATAAGATAAAGAATAAATAGATAGATAGATAGATAGATAGATAGATACCCCCTTGAAAACATACCAGAACTACTAAAAAGACAGAAAACATTTGGCGTGCCTAAAGTTAAAAGAGGCATGACAAAGGCATATTGCTGTTGGTATGAAGAAGCCCCAGTAGCGTTTCTTGTATACTGCAATTGGAATATTTAAAAATGAAGGTATTTATATTAATTTTGGTTTACTTACAATACTTTCACAGTTAAGTAAAAAAAAGAGGGAATAAATAGAACACATAGACTCAATGATTATTTTTGTATAGGGTAACTAATTATTTTACCCTTTGTTGCTTCAATAGTGACAGAAATTGCCTTGCAGTTCAATTGGCTCCGTGCAGGCTGTATTTACTATCATGGGAATATTGGTGAGACACAGGATGATGGGAATTAGGTTCGAGTTTAAGAAGCAACTTTGACAAGCAGACATTTGAATTCTGTGGCACACAATGGTGTTTCATTTATTTTAATATTCTACCATTTTCATGGCGCAAGTGCATTCCCGATTGAGGCATTTGCACTATTGATTAGGGGGGTTGATGGAAGCAACTGAAGCTGTACACACGTGGATGCAATTAAGGGAGCAAATGTGTAAGCCTATTTGTTTAGATTCAATTAACACATCCTCCATGGATCTAAATAAATGTTGCTTCTGTTCACTCTGCTCTGCACCGAAATGAGAATGAAAAACAACCTCTAGGCGTTAATGAAGGCACTGGATAAGACGGCTGACAGAGTAAGGTGTTATTGTAGGAAGGAGCAGGAGGGGGTTGCATTGGATAAATCCTTTAGGATCATCAATAACAATTAAATTTGTCTTTGTGTGACCACCTGGTTGCTTTCTGTGCAGAGTTTAAAGCAGTCTAATAAAAGACAGAGTCCTAATTGGAATGGTATATCAGGGAGATACTCTCTGGCTTTTTAAATTGGATTTAAAAATGTAGATATTCACACCTCACAGGCTTACGGCAGCTAATTTTAGATGATTCCTCATATTAAAATGTCAAGATATCTGTGGGTGATTCAAAAATACAACCGGCTGAAAATAATCAGTGTGTGAAAATATAATGGCTGCGTAGGAGCCACGTCATTGATTTAAGAAAAGGGTGGTGGAAGCATTTTTTGCATTTGTGGATTCTTACACTTTTAGATTTCATTACAGCTGAAATGAAGTGTTTCAGATGAGACCAGATTTAGCATTTACTAAGTATTCAAACTACTGGCAACATCAGGAAAAGCATGATGTTAAAATTTCTAACTTTTCTTCATTTACTTAATCCATCTTGAATAGCATCATCAAATCGCCCCACATTACCTGAATGTGTACAATCATCTGTGGACTGTTATTTTTTTGTCCATGTCTTGATGTCACCACACAACCTTATCGGGAATAAGCTGAGAACAAGTCTCATATAAATGTCAATGGGTGTGTGGTAAATTGGAGCATCCAGAGAATTTTGTTTTCTTTTGGTTACATACTTTCCAATTTCTATATCTCTTTGGCTGATTTCACTCTCTCTTTAGGTCTTATTGCTAAATTCTAAATTGCTACTAAAATCAAACCTGACCTATAATGTTTATTTTTGAAGTGCCATATCCAATATTTCACCTACTTAAACAAGCCACATTCATAAATGACCAACAATAAATGATGACATACAGATTTGGAAGAGGTACATCGGCTCATAATGAAAACTTCTATCATGGTCTTTCTGTTTATATTCAAAATGGTTCAATGTTCAGCAGTAATTGGCCCAGAGTTTGTGCTTCTGATGATTACAAGGTCAATGACAAAATAAAAACAACTACGTTCATAGTTTTTGCATATTATGCAGTTGTTGCTGCTATCTTTCCACAGTGAGACCTGTAAGTCTCATCTAACACCGTTTGTCAAATATTTGAAAATGTTGAGGATGACATTTTAAATATGTTTGCCTACACATGACAAACCATCGTCAGTCAGCTTTATTGTCTGTGATCTGTGCAAAAACCTTTGTGGTGGTTAAGTACATCCAATTTTCTTAAAGAAAACAGGGACATGGCAATTCCTAGAAAAAAATGGTACCACTGATGAGTGCTAAATTACTGTCCTTGAGCCCACTAAAAAACAAAGTGATTAACAATTTTTTTTTGTGGAGGTTTATTTACCCTTACTGTTAAAACTATATTTCTTTATATGATTTACATGAAGTAAAATTACTTAGGTTAATTAAATTAAGGAAAAATTTTGATATACATGCCCATATGTTACAAGCAAGTCCCATGGGCTAATATCTTAATTAATATTGCATACCTTTTTGGTCAAAATCAAAACTGAAAGATGAGATTATGCATATTTTTAATGATTTAATGATGAAATATGAGGGGAAAGACAGAAATTGTGGTACTTTTAGCTGTTGTCTGAATACGTTTTGATGGGGATGGCCCCTGATTTCTAATGATTCGAATAAAAAAAGCTAGAAAATGAGAGCATGAATTTATTAAAGTACCTTTAAAATAATTTTAAAAGTGTTCATTACTTCTGTCATGGTGCATAATAACATTAAGTATGTGAAACAGACTAGCTCACATGTAATGAAAAAGAAAGCACTCTCCCATGGGAGTACATTAATCCTTGAAAATCACATTAAATATATTCATAAACTATAAGGGTGTTGTGCTTGTATTTATTATAATCATTACGCAGTATCTCTGAGATTTCTAGTGTTACTATTTGAAGAAATCAATTATGGGAAAGAAGGACTCCAGAGATTTAATGATATGAAAGCTCTGGACTAGTTTAACTAGCAATACTTGCTGATCATTCCTCTAGAGAGTGGTGGTATGTTGAGTGCTGGATCACAAATAAAAATAAGAATTCCACTGTACTCACTATACGTGACATTAAACTTGAACTTGAACATAGCCTTCCATACCACATGCAAATAGTTTAAGTGGGCCTTAACAATTAAGCTGGGTAAGTATGACCACGCAATTGTGCTTTATACTACATACTGGCATATCAAAAATCAGTCAGGGGCAGGATTCAGTTTTTTTTTGCTAAAACAGGACACACAGACCCTTTAACTTAGTGATTAAATTATTTAGGTATTTTATATTTTTAAGGCTACAATGAATTATGTTGTTAAGTGAAATATTTTGATAACATTTCTAAAGAAATATTTAGGACTGTTTGTGATGTACATTACTACAATCGTATTGTATAGGAAGACATTGGCCCAGTGTGACTGAACGTGTCTATACTGTGTATTAGTGTGGCCTGTGATAGATTGGCAACCCTGTCTTGTGTGCAGGGTTTATGGCTGAAAAATTTAATTGTTCAATGAAAAACATTTATACAATATACAGTATATACAGGTGACTGGTGTAGGTTGAGTTACAAGAGTTGTGCTGCAATAGTGTTGCACAATGCAATATATTCACAATGGTTTATGGGTAGTTTGGGAAGGACTGTGCAGTACAGTGCTCTGCTGTTGGTCTAGTTGAAGCCAACTGTGGGATTGCAGCATGGTCAAATATCTGAACAATATGCTGTAGTAAGATTCATTTGGGCAGAGGGAGTAAATTTACCAAAGGATGTTGGCTTGTGCCTATTAATAAGCTATATGGGTACTTATCTTGCACAAACTTTACAGTATCCCAAGTCATGCTGCACTTTAACATGTGCAGTTCCACAGCTGATATCACAGCTAAAATGTGTGGCAACAGCAGAAAATGGGATCTGTAAGTCTTCTCTGACAAAGGCATTCACCATATAAATGTAGGCTTGTATGAACAATGTTGACAGTTAACCAGATCGAGCTTCGTCACTCACCCTTGTTCTTCCCAAAATCATTCTATGCATTTATAAACTTTTCATTGAGTCCTGATGTTTTCACCTCGGTACTGAGCTAAGACCCTTTAGTGAATTTCAGCAGGTTTCACTCCCTCTGCCCAAAGAAATCTCACTACAGAGCGTTGTTAAACAATGGTGTAATCCCGCAGCGGAGCGTCCATGTTCATTTGACCTTGGCTTCAAGAAGAGTAACAATGGAGCACTGCACTGCGTGTGTTTGAACTACCCATAAGCCGTGATGAATGTGTTGTACTGTGAAAGGTTCTATCCACCATTACATTTTGATTTATCCTCGTACATATAAATGTATATACTGATTTGAGTATATTGTACTTTCAAATCCTGATATCAGTTATTATACTGCATGTATGGATTACTCATATATACTAAGTATCTGACAGAGAACAACACTTCCCTCTGGCAGAGTAAATTACATTTTAGTATGTTAATTGATATTAATATATTGCCTTAAGTACATGCAATGAAAAATAGTACAGAAACTATCAAATAATTGGTTCATTGTTGATTTTCATATCTATACTAGCCTAGGAGTTCGTTTTAGATGATGTATTATTATCTGTAATAAAGTATTCAGGGAAGGGATCAGCAACATATCCAAATATGTTGGCTATAGTACAATACATGAATAAAATCATCTGAAATATATGCATGCCCTTCATGTTGCTGCAGATGAAAACAGAGAGAGTTAATAATACCTTGCAGGTTTGCAGTTGGGTCAAACTGACTGGAACAAGTTTCTCAAGCAGCACTCGGAACTCCTATATACACACAGACACAGGCTTCAAGTGTGTTTACTACTCTTCATTTAATGGATGACTAGCCCACCAGCAGCTTACCACATTACAGCATACAGGAAGGCTATTTGCTGTGAACCTTGGGCATCCTGTCTCCAATTCTGCCTTGCAGTTAGTTGAATTCTACGGGTGGCTTTATGACAGCTTTGTCAGGCACTTCCTCTGTTATTAGGTTTGCCTCCCCTGTGCTATGAGGTCAGCAGCTCCTTAGGGAAATTAAAGGAATGCATAGCACTAGAAGATGTGCTTGTGGGAAAGGTAAATCACCAAGTGTTAGTTCTGCATTCTTATATTTTAATTGTGTCTAAATCATCGTACAAATTTGCAACATATGTCCTCAAAGTATATGAGAATGGTTTTACATTCTTTTTATTATTCGAATTTCCACCTCTGTTGTTCATGAATTAAGGTATAACCTGAAGGGGGTTTTCATGTACAAGAGCAATATAGACAAACTGAACTGCCTGACTAAAAATAACAACAATGAAATTTTGCAGTCAAAAAAGAGCTTTATCTTACAATAGACTGGGGGCTTGTTCGGGGTAGGCTCTTGTCCTGTACCCCATGCTGCTAGGACAAGCTTTGAACCCCATGACTCCTATCTGTATTGACCAGTTTTAATTATGGATGAATGAACAGGAAAAGAGATCACTCCATTCTTAAACTTGTGTAAAAAGCTGGTAGTTGGGCTATCACAATGGCTCTGTAAACATTTCAAGTGTAAAAAGTTGCAGAAACTTAATTAACTAAATTGTTTTAACTTTTTTGGGCTATGCTATTTATAGTAACGTTTTATTTGGTGCTTTTCCAAATTATATCACAAATGTTTGGGTAAACTTAAAATGAATTGCTGAGGTTGAGACTGAGGCTGATTGTACTTAAAACGATAAACATTTCAATAAAATTCAGCGTTTCTTGTTAACTTAGTGCAGGGATGTCAAACTCAGATCTTGGAGGGCCATCCTGGCTGCAGGTTTTCGTTCAAGCCACTTTCTTAATCAATGACTAGTTCCTGCTAGTACAAAAGACATATTTTTTCTGTGAACAACATCAAAATGTTTTGTGGACCAGAACAGTCCCATGCTTGTCCGATATTAAGTTTTTTTTTTCTTTAAGAAAGGGACAATTCAAGGTTTTGAATCTTAAAATTCAAATTTAAAATTAAGAGAAAGGAAGAAGGTTCCATTAGCATTCACAACTAACTACTAATTCAGAAAGTGGAGGAAACAGAACCCTGCAGTCTAACACCCCTGTCTTAGTACAAGGAGAGTGAATGTTAAGTTTGACTCCAGAGAAGACCACATTGTTGCAATATTTTAACATCAGCTACCAACTTGGAGGACAGTGTAATTCACTTGTTTCTAACTCTGTTATAGGAAGTGTTATTTACGTGGCAAATTTAATATTATACGCTGTCATGTGTACCTCTGTAGGCAGCTGCTTCTTTGTGGCAAACTGAAAGAGTACTGTATTTCAAAATACTTGCACGAAAGTTTATTAATCTCTTGAACTGAGATTAGTAATGATGTTGAACACGTCATTGTAATAAAAAAAATGCATGTGATACATTTCTTGTGGTAAGACTTTTCATTTAGATTATTTAAGAATTAGGAGTTTTATAATATGTTTATTTTCATATTTGTATTGTTTAAGTAGGTTTGTTAAGAAGATATATTTAATGTTAATATTTTATAATTGGCATTTGGTGATTGAACATCAAAAGATGGTGCACTTGAAAGTGTAGATATTTGTGAGGCTTGTTTTAATGTTACATGTGCACCTAAAGTTAATATTGGTATATGTTGATAATTTACGGTTTTCATTGTTTCATGGTTATTCAAGTTTAGAAAAATGACATATTGTAAGGGAAATACAGAATTTAGTATTTAGAGTTTTTAACCCTAAAAAACATTTCTGTGTAACTGATTTCATTGTTTTTGTTCTTAGTTCAGAAACCTAATATACAGAATATATGGATATACGTAAGTTTAGATATATTTAAGAAAACGAGTCAGGATAATTTTAATTGTTATGTTATGATTTTGAAACAATCAACATTAAACTATCTTTTTACAAGCTTGGCCAACTTTTACAGCTCCTTGAGCCAATTAAAAGTCTTAAATATGTTAGACAAATTTATTTGAAAATGTTTTAAAATCCTTTAATGTTTTTAAACTGGGTGCACAATTAAGTCATCAGGGTAGGGCTGTGAAATATCATCATGTATTTTTCTGTATCATTTAATACACATAGCTGTCAAAAATGATTATGTGCATTTACTGATGTGTAATTTTAAGTTAGAATAGTATTCTGAATCCTAAAGAGACCAAAACTTTATTATTATAGGGTAATATTTATAATCAGGCCTGGGTATTAGCATAAATAAAACTAATTAAAAATCTACTCCTTGAGGACCTCTGGACCTTTTCTATAACAGCCAAATAAACTTAAACATTTAAAATGACATTTAACAAACTTCAGAGTAACACTGTTTTTAAAACTCTCTTATCAGCTAACTAAAACCAGAATAAAAAAAAATAATCTGAGTGCCATTAGTTCACTGTAAGAATTCTTCTGGATTAACGTTTCTCAATGCCTCTAAGAATTTTAAGGACCCGAATTTGATTCCTGTATGGCTTTTATGTTCAAGACTAAACATTTTCATTTGTCATGCTAGTAAGCCCATGTCTGCCCTTTGTTTCTGCTCTTTGCTCAGCTTTTAATTCCCAGGTTTGTTTTTGTAGGATGATATCCAGAATTGTGCCCTCTAGATGCAGTCTCACTTTTATAAACATTTTTAATTGATGTTGCACATTACCTAGAGAGTAAGAATGTTATACTAACATAACCTCCTACTTGCCTTTTAAGATTTGTTTGTTATTGGTCAACGTTACCTATGCTGCACTTCTCAATATTAAATTGCTTTTTCCTGCAGTTTTTTGCACAGTTTTAAAAATTGTGTAGGTTTTGATTGCTTTTGCTGCCATATCAAAATTTACTATACATCCAGATTTGGGTTGCATAAAAATGTGACAGATGTGCTTTCTTTATCAGAATCTTTATCATGAATGCAAGTTACTGGTCCTTGTTGATGAGGTTTCATACTGTAATATCACCCCAGGTCTAACATACTCCTCTTATTTGTACGCTGCTTCCTGCATATTGACCAATTTATGAACTGTTTTATAGACTCACTGTGATGCTGTGCCATGTTGCTTCAGGATTATTCTTTTTGAAAGTCTAAGTAAACTCTCATATTTCTTGCTTTTATCTACTGCTGTAATTTCTAATACAACAAGGTGTAATCAGTTTGACTGACAGGATCCCCTTTCAACATCCGTGCTGGCTTTCATCCAGAATATTCTTTTCATATACTGTTAAGCAGTCTTCTCTTTTGCTTCTTACAGTAGTTTTAAGTGTTGCATGCATGGACAGCATGAGAATACAGTGAGTGGGTCATGGGGCTACAAATTTTGCTTCAGGCACTTTCTATTTGGATTTTGCACATTTCGCCTTTGTCTGTGTATGTGCCCTCTTGGTGGTAGAGTTTCTTCACAAATCTCAAAGAAGTGCAAATCATAGGTTAATTTATGACTGTAAACTGAGTGTGTGTTTTTTTTTGTGCGTCTGTGTTCCTTGAGATGGACTGGCCATTTAGTTATAGCCTTGTACTCAATGCTCATCACAAAATGTCACTAGGTAGAGGTGTAAAATTAATCAAGAAAGAGTTAAGAGATTTATTGCTCTCTAATTGCTATCTTCTGTTTTTATCATCATTGTAGATTTAAAGGAATACTACATCCAAAAACTACAGTAGTTTGAAGTGATGACCAGGAAAAAAATTTAATCTCATGTTTTCCTGAAGGATGGAGAAAACAAAGTTTCTAATAGAATGGGCATGAAAGGAAACCAGTGCTGGCATTGGAAAACAATAGCAAAAAATGTCCATCAAAACAATCTGATATTACTCATGCACATAATCCACATGTCAAATCATGGAGTTGTAAGCTCTCAATGTGCAAAATGCACACACTTATTTTCCTAAAATATTGTTAAATAATTTCAGAACATAAGAGTAGTGAATGCACCTGAAAAATGTTCACAAAGGATTGAACTTTCAAAATGAAGACAGGACTTTTGACCAAAAGCTCAATCCTGTGTGAACATGTTTCCTCTTTGTGTACTGCTTGGATTTTCCTGCAGTGTTTTCCTGATTGTAAAATGCTTGGGGATGAGATGAGCACCTAGCTGGAACAGGACAAATAAACTTTGGAATGACTTCTGAATATTTTTACCTTCAGAAGTTCCTTTTCTGTAGGATTAGTATTGCATTTCTCTCCTCCATTTCTATCTATTCTAAGCTTAGGCATTTTACATTGGCTAATTAAAGAAAAACATGTACTGTATAATATAATACTGTACATGCTAAATATTACATTATTAGATCACTTACTCCAATTCAAGGGTGCATGGGCTCTGAATCCATCCTGGTACCACTGACAGAAAGCGCTAGAAGGGGGACTAATCCACTCAGGCACACAGTCGAATGGGGCACTTTGGAATCAACAATTCTCTTGATCAGCACATGAGAGGAAAACCCACAGAAACACAGGGGAAAAGTGTAAATGCCACATGGACAATGTACAGGCAAGGAGTTTAAATCTGGGATGTTGGGTCCATTAGGCACAGCACTAACCACTGGCCACCATATATACAGTAGTATATTGTACTATATATGTTTATATCTAAAAATAATATACATACTATATACTGTATATGTATTTCATAAAGTTGTGTGTGTTATGATACCTAATCCAGGAATTATTCTGCTTTGGCCCCATAAACCTTGTACTTGACTAAGCAGGATTGATAACTGATAAATGCATAGATATTATATTATATTTTATCACTGATATTGATTTCATTGCTCTTTTAAGTACTTACTATCCCTAGAAAGACCCATCAGTTTACCTACACTAGAATGGTGATAGCATGGCTATGGCAGTCTTGCCCTTTTAATAGGCTCCACTACAGCTGTCACTGAAGAAGAAATAATTTATAGGTTGATATATATATATATGTTCAATATTTACTGTACGTGTGTCTGTGTGTCTAATATGTATTTTAATACTGCACAACATTTCATTTGATGGTGTTTATTTTTAATCAAATGTAGTTTTGTAATTTAAATAAATTATATGTGTATAACTACAGTATATGACACTCAGTACTGGCCAGTATAGAATGTGGTATACAAAAGTAAAATCAGTTCATTCATTTGGGATTAAAATATAATGATATTTATTTTATATAAAATATTTCTTTAAGGACCCATGTACAATTTCCCAGCCTGTCCTTACTGAGTGTGCACATTTTTCTCATGTTCAAATGGTTTTTTCCAGGTTACTCCATTATTCTGAAAAATCCCAAAAGGTGTGTTTGGCAGTTTTGTATATGTAAATTTGTGTGCTGTGAGTGTGAATGTTGTTGAGTGTGTAATTAGATAAACTTTCTTTTCCAGGGTTGGTTTATACAGTTTTATTAGTAATTCCATGGTAGCATTTAATTGCTTGTGACCTGTTAATTGATAATATGAATGATTAGTTGATAAGCTAAATGAAATAGCTATTGTGGAGCTTGTGCATTTGCCCCATTTGTGTATGGTTTTCCATCTAGGTACAATGTCAAGGATATTTGTATTAGGCACACTGGGGATCATAAACTGACCCTATTAATGAATGATTGTGAGTGTGAGTGTAGGAGAGTGGTATGCAAGTGTGTGAAAAGGGGCCAATTGATGGACTGACATCACATACAGACTTGGTTCCTGTCTTGCACCTGTATAATGGAAAAAGACTTTCAGAAAATAGGAAGATTAATAAGTCATTTGTAATTAAAACATCACTAAACTGGGATTGTCTTGAGAGAAGCATGGTCTTTAAAGTGTTTGAGGTTATTGGGGAGAAGGTCCAGCTGTTAGTACTGATGAGGTGCTAGACATGCTGATGTCCATACTAGAAATTTCTTATTTAAAACATTGATACCTAATTTACTGAAGCCCACAAATACTTGCCTCTTCTGAAGTCTTAAAATGTAACAATACTTTTAGTGAAGTCCCCCGATGGTTAGCACAATATATTGTGAGTGTTTTTGTGGTAGAGACTTCTTGCTAAACTGAATTAACTCATAATAAATAAACTTTCGGTCCAAGGATTCATATTAAGGCATCAGACTTTGTAATGAGCTCTCATGATTCAAGATAGATGTGCCTATAAAAGTAAAACAATATTTCATTTGGAATTTATGCCAAGGAGTCATTTTCACCACAAAAATTCTTAATAAAATTCTACTTTCACGTTAATCCATCATGGACTGTCTGATGTGAATTAGCGCATAATAATGCATGACTCCAGCAGTAGTGCTGTTATTTTATGTGTAATTACATTTGAATAATGGACACTTATTACAAAGTGTCATCCTCTATTTCATGACAAATGAACACCTTGCTCCTAGTGTCTCAGTATGCTATATGTGTTTGTCACTGGCACTCAGCAGTTTGGGTAGATAAATTTTATAACTGAGGATCCTGTGAGGAAAGGTTGGTGAAGCTCACAAGACGAAGTGCAGGAGGTGGAAAGCACTGGGCCCACTGAGTCTTCTCTCATCAACATAAAGCCTCCTCATGCATATTTAACTGGGCCTATTGACTGGGCATATCTTAAATTGTGTTCTCTTCTTTCCTCATGCAAACACGCACTTCTTTTGTGGACAGCCTGTCAGAGGAACTGCCAAACAGTTTGAATGGAATAAATATGAGTCCAATTCAAGCTACTTTTTCTTCTTCATCTTTTTAATTTTTTGCAACAGATGATTTCGTAAATTTCACAAGAGATACCACTGATGCAAAGAAATAGAAGCTAAAATATTTAAAAGTACTAACTTTTAATGGTGTATATGGTTGTGGTTGCTTACTGTTCATATTCAGCAGCAACGGGGACATTCATGACCTTGTGAGGTTGCTGTCTCAATTGGGAATTAAAATTATATTCAAAAGGCTCTTTCTTCTTCTTTTATTTCTTTTTCCTTTAAGCTTGAATAAAAATCAGTGCCTCAGGTCAATGAAAAGCTCAACACTGGGCTTTGAATCTCAGACGGTTACAGAAAGGGCAAAAAATGTAAAATGTATCCCAATTAAATTGAATACTGTACGTTTAAAGTCATGGAAGCTATCCTTCAAATTTGTTGTTCTCCAAATGTAAATTAAATAAATTGAAGGTAGTTTACTCAACAAACAGACAACAATAGGTTGGCTTCTATAGTCAAGTGTTCCAGTCCCTTTAGTGGGCCTATCTATTGTAAAATACATTGTTCATGATATTATTGCAGGACACTTTTCACTAAGTATAGGCTTAGGACCACATCAACAGACAAACCCACATCTACAACACATTAACAGTAATTTGCTCAATCCATTCATCATTTGTATACAGCAATAAACATTAAAAGAAAGCATGACTATATAATGTCTATTAGTGTTACAAGTGAGATGTGGCAAGTCGACAGTGTTCTTGGCTGGCCTTCCACACAAACCCCTTAATTATGAAAATCTATGACCTGCAGTGTTGTATTAATATCTGTATTCAACACTCTACATACAGCACAGTTGCTCCTTTTTATGGTAGAGGTCATCAGAAAAAAAACTAATTTCTGTTGCATTATCATAAAAGCTTCTGATGTCTATGTTGTTTATCCCACACAAACCCTGTGAAACAACTGATAACATGTTCTACCTTTTTCAAAGCTAAAGCTTTCATAGAATATCTATTACATTTGTGACTTCTTCGGTGTAATGCTGTATCCTTAGGTCTGTTCATGGGGTGTCACATTCTAATTAAGGCTACAAACCTCCTGTATTAAGCCTGAATATGAATCTAGCATGCCCTAAATATGTTAAAGGTCATCTTGTTTCAGTTGATTTACCTATTTTCATACTTCTTTTTTCTGAATTATTTATGCTACATTTTCATTTCTACTCTTTCATTTTTATCACAACCTTAAGTGTGGGTGTCAGACTATTTTATAATCTTTTTGTGTAGTTAAGCACCTTGTTTATACTATTAGTGGTGCTATAAACAGACTCGTTGATTGACACCTATGTCCCTTTATTAGGTACACTGCTCCACAATGTATCTTATGAAGAAATCACTTTTCATCAGTGCACACAATTACTTTTTAATAGGTACATCTTTCCTTGTTTTTGTCCTTTATGGTGTGTTTTGCATTGACCATGACCATACAGAACTGACCCATTTGTTTCTATATGCTATTTTAAGAGAGATCATAACCTGCTATAATAGGAACAATGCTATAAAAATTTCTAGGAAGAGTAGAGAATTTTAACTCGGTTAATTAATTATTAGTTCTGCCTTTGGCAATTCTGGTAACTAATTAATTACTTTGGTAAGGCTTCCACTTATTTTCCTTACATTTCTCTGCAGGAGGTGGCCTCTGGCCATTAGACTTATATCAAGGTAGCTGTTTTAAAAAACAGAATGATATAATTTATTAATAAACATAATCTTAACTATATATTGACATACAGCAAAGGACCTAAGGTAGACAAGACAGACAAAAATATAACACAGAGGAGGATAGCTGTTTACTTTCTATTTTAGAGTTCTAATTTATGTTGGCACAAATAAAGATACCAATTCCTTAAGCATGATATCTGATGTTGTGTGAGATTGTTGTTGCTCTGAGTTTAAGTGGAGGATTTCTCTTGTGTTGCAGTGCACTCTTTCTCTTTGTGATGTGGTCCTTTGTTTGTGGTGTGATGTGCTTTTCTCAGTTAGGCTGTTTGCTGTGCCCTTTGCAGCTTCAGAGAAAAACACTTTACTCTCTTTGACACAAAAGTTTAGCTCTGAAGTTCCCTTTTTGAAGTAATAGCTGCTTCCCAGTCTTCTCAGACTGGGCTCAGTCACTGGCACAGAGCTTAGCTTGGCAGGGTGAATCTCAGCTATTCGGTATGTCCACCAAGAGAAGACATTGTCAGCTTTCATCTCCCCAAGAACAGAGTGGCTAATCAGTGTTTAGGTTTTCAAGAGAAGAGTGGGTGACTTCTCACTCTAAGAGAGTGCATGAAGAGATGAATGCAGTTACTTTTAAAGGAAGGTGTAGCTTCTGGCGATTTGATCAAGGTTACTTCCATTTACAAAACCACTGTCTGCTCATAGGTGTGTTATTTTGTCCATCAGAGATGTCACTTGTTTAATTACAGTTATTTGTTTAAATTTGTGGGTCCATTTGGTGCCTCCATGACTCAAGGAGTCTGCAGAGATGTCACTTCAACTCTGATCTACATCTTGGTTATCAGTTGAAGTACAGGGCTGACTTAGAATGTTAGAGTTGCACTTAAGACATTTTCTCAGGAATGCAGGTTGGGATGAAGCTGTATTTCTGCATACCTGTTAAATCGGTTGTCTTAACAGACCTTGTATGCCATTAAAAAGCCTACAAAAATGGGCAATACTCACTTTGTCCTGCACATTCACTATGAACTCCGAGTGTTATTAACGTGGGCTGCGCCTTATCATTATCAGGATCACTGCTTGATTACGTATGTGATGGGTCCCTTTTATTTACAGCAGCCTATCCTAAGACTCAGTATTATGTAATATGCAATACCCCCTTTTCCCTACACTGCTAAGTGAAGACCGTGGCCCAACTACAAAAACCACACTGTTCCACAGAGCAAATCACATTTTAAAATTTGAACTACTACCTCTTTATACTCTTTTAAGATTTTTCAGCATAGTATTTTTCTTTGTTAATAAAGCCAATAATCCTTCAGGCACAATGCATTCATGGGGTAACTTAGGCAAAATATCATTCCACTAAGGTGTGCTGTTGTTTTTAAAATTATAACCTATAAATACTGTCCTCCTCATTTATATGTTCAGTACTAATGAAAGTCATGATCCACAAATAAGTACAATGCTACATAATTCAGTTTGTTATGAACTTTTTTCCATTTATATGGAGGGCAGCATGTCACTATTGTATTTACAGTGTTCCTACATTTTCTACACAGTAGACCCCTATACTGTACAATACTGAAGTCCATCCTGTGACCTTTAACTAGGTACTTCTTGATTTTGTGAAACACAAACCCCCTTCTGTGTATCATGACCCTGCAACATATTAGCACTATTTTAAGGAGAGCTGTGACCCTGCTGCAACAAATAAAGTGACTCACAATGCCATTCAGCCTGAATTATTTTTGTATGATTATAGAATGCATCATTTAAATAATGAAAGCCCCCCTTTCATTATGTACACCATTGCTTCCTATTTATCATTACATCTAGTATTCTACTGGTAAATTATCACTCTAAAGTGCAAAGTGTTCCCTTATTAACCTCTTGCAGTGCACTACTCCTCAATGTTGTTCATTAAGTACTACTTTTTAATTACTTTATTAGGTATAGTGCTGCTTTATTCTGTATTTTATGCACTACCCAAAATTAATAAATATTGTGATCCAGCAATATGTGCAGTGGTGGTATTCCCAATGAACTTTTCATTTTGGGTGGATTTGCATAGAATCCAAAAAACCCCCACTGAGATATCTATGTCAGTTTGTCTGTCAGTCTGTATGTCTGTCCATCCGTCCGTCTGTCCACCTGCCTGTTGGCATGAAACAGCTCGGTCCCCAGTGGACCAATTTTGTTGAAACTTGACACAGTTATTCTTCAAGGAAATGTGTTGGGACAGTTCAATAAAACATTCAGTGTGACTTCAACCACAAAATTGGTTTACTGTTTCAGTTTTACCTTGAGACCAGCTACTTCAGCCTGTCTGTTCGATACCCGCTCCTGATGCGAAACAGTGAAACCCTTGCAGTCAAAAAGGCTGAAACAAGTACACTTCGCTGCTCAGCATGGGATGGGGCTGGGACAGATGTAGGTGGAGTTGGATAGTCAAGTATTACTATATAAGGCTGGTTAAGATTTTAGATGTGTATTTGTTAATGCAATTCGCTAATAAAGATATTCTATTTTTATTCAATATGGTAGCAATGGTATTATTTATTCATTCAATGTCATACAAGGTACATTCAATACCATCCCTTATCATGCCAGAATGCAGGGCTGGGTCTAATTATAAGGTAACAATGTGGCTTCTGCCTCTGCCCCATCCAACAGTTATTCTGTGACTTGGGTGAACAAAAATCACAGCAGCTCTCTTCTACTGCATCTTCAGATCAAAACGGATAAATGATACCACATCAAAATGAAAAAGTTAAAACAACTTAACTCATGTAGAAACATATGAAGGATGGCTTGGTGTCACCCAATGCTACATTGACAAATTATGTACTCAGTGTTTCTGTTACACTAAGAACAACCTTATGGCTGCATTATCTAAAGATTACAATGATTACTTATTTCTCTGACACTGTAATTAGTTGGCAAAGTGCCACAATTGTCTGCTATCTGTTATGTTCAGATGTAGTCAACAATTTTAGATTAAGACTTCATCATAGATTTTAAACTGCCGTTAGGTACTTCTCTGAAAAATTAAATGTTTAAGAAATGTGAACTACCCTTAGCCATAGTCCCACTACATCCAACAACTAACATGATTTCAACCACTTGAGCTGCAATCTGTTGACTATGAAAGCACTTTTATCCACATGATATTTTAAAATGGTATTGACAACATTTAATGTAATTAAATTTTATTATCATTCTTAGTTTTGAATATGACTCACTGTTACAAAAATATGAAATAAACAAAACTGTAATAACAAACTCTTTGATTAAGTGACCAGAAAATGCAAAAATGTTGAGACTTTCGAACAAATTAAACAAGTCTCAGAACACACCTGAATGTTATGAAATGTGTACACTTTCTTATTTGTTTCATTATTTCATCAATATAAATGAAATTCTTTCACTGCTTTATGTACACTGTTAATCCCTCTGTATAGTAATGAGAACCAACATCCTACATCTGAGTCCTCAACAATATCCTTTTCGGTTAAATCATTCTTGATACATGTAGAATATAATCTTCATTTCTGTGCACTTCACATCTTTTTTTCTTAATGTGGTCCCTGTTCTTTAATTGAGGGCGGCACAGTGGCACAGTGGTAGCACTGCTGCCTCGCAGTAAGGAGACCTGGGTTCACTTCCCGGTTCCTCCCTGCATGGAGTTTGCATGTTCTCCCGTCTGCATGGGTTTCCTTCGGGTGCTCCGGTTTCCTCTCACAGTCTAAAGACATGCAGGTTAGGTGCATTGGCGATTCTAAATTGTCCCTAGTGTGTGCTTGGTGTGTGTGTGTGTGTGCACATGCCCTGCTGTGGGCTGGTGCCCTGCCCGGGGTTTGTTTCCTGCCTTGAGCCCTGTGTTGGCTGGGATTGGCTCCAGCAGACCCCCTGTGACCCTGTAGTTAGGGATGTTCTTTAATTGGATGACAGTATTTTTCTGTCCTGAAAGGTATGGATCTTGTGTCTCACAGAAGACTGCAACCTTAAATTAAATTCATTACTTTACAATACCAGTCACTGCAAACTGACTCTTGCCTAATATGAACGGAATCACTTCCCTAAGTACTGCATACCAATTATCTATACATGGTGGACTTCTTTTTGTTAATGAGTATAATAACTCTGAATTAAGCATGCACCTTTTCAACAGAATTCACTTTGTAATATTGAGATTGATCTATTGATTGTATTGTCTAATTTGAAGTGTCAGTCCTCTTCCTCTTGTGCAAATAAATATGCTTTACCTTCACTCTCATTTCTTTTAGCAATCACCACTAATTGATTTCTTAGATTCAATATGATAAACAGTTAAAGGCACCGTTGAGGCAATTACATTTACGGAAGTACGAGGTGTCTAGGCTTGTCTTAAGTACTTGATATACAATGAATTCACCAATGGAAAAACATAGCCTAGATTTACTAATAGAAGATTACACGGTTTCTGCTTTACCCCAATGTATCAATCCCTCTATTCAGTATGTAATGCATTGGAATTATTCAAAAATTAAATGAAACCAAAAGACAGAATCATTTTGTACCCACTCAGAGCATAATCCAGAGCACCCTTCCAAAATGTGGCATGCAGAAGGTAAATGTGTGCTGTTGCAGACAGGAAGACGGATTGAGATGAAGTGGAGTGTACGACTATCACTTATATCAAAGGGAAGGTCAACTACAGCTCACTTTATCTCCCCAGACAGCTTGCTCCCTTATGTTCTTATCAGTGAACTGAAGCTCATTCCTTCTCCAAAATGTGCAAATATAGGTACTGGTTAATCTATACTGCAAGCATAGTGATGCTATAAATATAATGAAATACCACCTGTGCGCAATAACTTGGATGAACATCTGATATCAAAAATAATAAATTGTAACGTTTTTGCCGGATATAAAGGTTACTGCATTGCACGATTTCCAATATAAGGATAAAATATTACATACATAAAATATAAGTTATGTTCATCACGGACATAAGACATAATAAGAAAATGGCACAATACATAGACTGCCCACAGTAATGAAATATCAAATGTGGTATTAACAGTGAACTCACATCACTAATATTCTGCACAATAATGAAACATCACCTCTGTCCACTAACCAGACTGCACATCTTTGATATCAAAATGAATAATGAAATGCTACAGGCATTTAATATGAAGAGCTCACATCAGTATAATCCAACATAATAATGAAAAAGCTGGTGTAAAATAACCAGACTACAAAATAGTGATTTAAAAAATAACAATGAAAGTCATGTGCATATAATAACATGGATGCAAATCAATAAAATTCATCTCAGTATTGAAATAGGGAAAGTAAAGTAACCTGAGTGGACACTATTTTTAGTAATGATGAATTTTTTTATGATTATATATTATTTACTATATGAATACATATTTAAAATCTTAATGATGTAAACAGGTAAACATTGTGAATAGCCAAAATAAAAATGAAATAATACCTCCATGTTCTATAAAGGTTGTAAAATGTTGACATTTTTTATAAAAGTGTAGGACCCTTACACAATAACCAGATGGACACTGCAGGTTCAGCGTCTCACGTTAGTGCTCTATAATGTATTTCCAACATTTCTTCAAACTCATTTGTTAACCATGTTGGATAGCGTGTATCAAAAATGAATTGTGTGGATGACAAGAATAACTGAAATGCACCAAAATATTATTGAATTGAAGGCAACATAGAAAAAAGAGAGTTTGATTGCTGTGTGTAGTGCAGCTGTTCTCCTAAAACAAATGAGCTAATCCACAGAGGCTGTGACATTTGTTCTCTATTTAACCCAGAAAAACCAGTGTAGCATTTTTCAAGTCACGCGTCTGTCAAGGCTGGTCACCCTATTTTGCAAGATAAAATGAAGATGAAACATATAGCCCAGCTGTGCACTTGGAGCCAAGACAAACACACCAGCTGCGTCGCAGGAGCCCTTGCACTAGCAAGTTTGCTGTCTCTGATTGCGACTTCAAAATGCCACGCTGGTGATTACAGCCCTAAAATATGACTTGGTTGGCTGTCAAGCAGCATCACATCTGAGCTATCAGACTGAGGAAGCACAAAAAAGACACCCAGCGGCAATCACAAGTCTGTCTGCACACAGAATGGGGGGTTGAACTGAAAGAGCCGCCCAACACATGAAATGGACAAAAAAGGAATCTGTGATTCTGGTAGAAAGAAAGAAAAAGAAAGAAAGAAAATAAAACTAGATCATAAATGTAATAAAGTAAACTATGTAACGGATGCTAGGACATTTCTGGCTTGATTTAAGCATGACTTAATTTGCATATATTTTATCTTGATAACCTCTGTTGATGTAAGCTGTATTTGCTTTATGTGTGTATAATAAAAAGTGATATATATAATGCACATTGATTTATCAAATGATACAGTGTATTAATGTTATATAAAGTCAAAAAAATATGGAGCTTGAATAACTGTTACGTTTGTTTCACTAGTGCAAAACAATTTTGTTATCTCCAGAGGCTCTAATTTCTATTGTACAATAAAATGGTGCTTTCACTGCAACAGGCTTGTAATTCTAATATTATAACAATAGATCCACATCATTTTCACAATCTGGTATAAGTGGACATGCATATGTATTTCTGCAGCTTACTCTAAAAACTTAGATAGATAGATAGATAGATAGATAGATAGATAGATAGATAGATAGATAGATAGATAGATAGATAGATAGATAGATAGATAGATAGATAGATAGATCTGACAGGCTAATTTGTGTGAATCTACAGACTGAACTGCCAAAAAACAGCGCAGAAAAAATGGAGATTTGAGAACAAAAGGTTTTTGTGACTGCTGGGAATTTGGAGATTGTCCCCACTTGTGCCATTATCCTCATCACATGACATCAAAGGCCATCCCCAAAGTCCCAGACTACACCTTTGAACAAACACACCCAATTTGGAGCAATTTTTGCTTTTTGATGTCTAATGGACTTGCTCTGAACAGGAACTCACATCGATTTTTAAAGACTGCAATTAGCCAAGAGTCCTTTCTTTCTTGTCCACAGTGAGCATCTGCAATTGTGCCCAGACCTGGGCTTTGAATCATAGCCGTGGGAGTCGCTTAGAGCTATAAAATCAGCCCCAGGACACGTGTTAAATGTACAAACTATCTATTCAGACAAAGCACATCAGTGAAGAATGAAAGGCTGACGCAGAGAAGTGATGCAGCAGCAGGTAGAGTGGAGGTGGTGATTCAATACCTGTGTATATCACAGATGCAAATGTACCCTGTGCTTTGGTAAACTTCCAACTGCATGAACTTGGCACACACTTATTTGTTGTCCTTTAGTTTTGGGGAAAGCTCACTGTTGCTCCTAGTTTACAAATCAACATAAACATAACTGCTTCACTTTACTTGAAAACTAAAGACAAACCAAAATTGTATACACTTTCATTTTCATTAACATAAAACTTAGAAATGACAATCAGAAACACACATACATACAGTACATTAACAAAAAGCAGCTCACAATCTTGCACAAAACATTTGATGAATGATCAATGAAACAGCTATGAGAATATATTTGTTCACAAACACAGCCAAAGTCTCATACAAACTCCCTGTCAAATTCACAAATATAAGCACGCATGAAAGATACACATTGGTTATGATTTTCAGATTTAAAAAATAATTAATTTTACAGCTGTTTATAAATGATTTTATCAATGCTTTGACTTTTCTGTGCTCCCTTTTACTGTCTTATTCTTGATGACTGTAGTAGTTAGTTGTTGGCCATACTGCACTGTTGCTACACTGCTGGAATCAGTAACCCGTGTCATCACAATCATTTCACTATTAAAGATGGCAGCTTGATGCAAACCACATTCAACTTTCTGGCTAACAAAACAATTCTGGGCAATGTGTGCAGTAATTTTGTTGAAACACATTAGGGTATATGGATTTGTTGCTTGTTTTTCATGACTATGAGTTTTGGTTTTAGTAATTAACGGTTATTTTTTCTCTTTAATATTAGACCTCTTAATGTTAATTAATAGGGTTTTTGTGGCTTCTTTTCCAAGCCCAGTGAGAGCTTGTTTGCAATCCTACCTATCCTTTCTACAAGACAGAATATTACCTACATACATTGAGAACTATAAATAAGTTGTTTAATAGTGGTGCTACCTTTCTCATTAAAAAGCAATGATGGGGCTGAGCTGGAGATCACAGGGAAATACAGATGGTTGTGGTGAAGCTTTATTTCCTGCTCCAGATAATTAAGGCTCAATGAACTATGAGTTGTGCTTCCTCTTGAACTTACTTTACAAATGTGCCTTAAGCACATACTTCCACTTTTGATCGTCTGAGGGTTTTGTGCATTTGTGAAGGATTCAAGCAACTGCAGCAGAAATGTGTATGTGTTTTTTCCTAGTTGTCTGCAAGATGTTTTTACTCCTTCTTCCCATAATCCTCTACTCCATCTAACTCTGTCAGGTCTTCATTTAGAATTGGAAAGAGATGACAGAGAATGAAAATGAGATCCTGCTTTTCCATATGAAGGTGCACATTTCTATCTGCCTGTCATGACAGGAAAATAAACATCATTGTAGAGTTGCTCTTTGTTCCTTTACTTTTTTTATGTCTCTAAAAAAATTCCAACCATCAGCATTCAGTTGGCACACATATTCAAAAAGGAAACTACAAATCGCTCTTGTTGATGCATGATGTTCGGAGCAACTACTGATACAACGCAGGAACCCATATGGAAATGAACGTGGAAAGCATAAACGTGCAAAAAATAAAAACATTCATTTAAAATATCTTTATATTATATAGTTCAAATAGTTCTGATGAAGCAGGGAATCTAAGTAAACAAAAGAAAAACTAAATTCTGTGTTTATGACTTGTGTACATATAAACAACAACAACTGCATTTCTTTATTAGGTAAGACATTCAAACTTCAGGCTCTGCTTTATGATGCACTCTCCATAAAGTACTTTGTGAACTTCACTATGGATTTTAAACTGATAGCATTTGGAGTCAAATGCTCATTCATTAATTTTTCAAACTCTCTTATTCCAAAAGGGTTTTTTAATGGATCAAAGTCTTTCCTCTAGCAAGGCAAGAAAAAATGCTATGCCACTTCACCACAGGGCACATTCACCCTTACCTACACCTGGGGAATCTAGAGACACCAACCAACCCTATCAGTTTGTTTTTAGGATATGGGTGGGAAAAGATCACCACGGACAAAACAGAATTTGATGAAACTAGCTTTTTTCTAGCATCTGCTTGTATCTTTATCCTGTTTTATGTCTGAACCATTGTTTCTTTGTTTTTTTGCAATTATTAGTTTTATTGCTATTCCAGTAATACACTTTTATACTATGTTTTCTGAATGCTCAAAACCATTTTGTGACAGTGTTTCCATGGACAGCCATATTTATTTTACCATCTCTATGCTCATGGCCACTAGTTTGACACTGAAGCTACATACAGTGTGTATATATATATATATATATATATATATATATATATATATATATATATATATATATATATATATATATATATATATATATATATATATATATATATATACTATATAGATATATATAGTATATATACATATAGTAGGCAATAAATAGGTAAGCAAATAGACTATACACACCCTCTTTTGAAAACACAGCTCTATAAAAACAATGTGTCAGGGGATGAAGATGGTTTGGGGAGTCGAGTTCCAGTAATGTGCTTTCTTCTCAATCTAAACTAGAGACTTTCGAGATTAAGACCTGTGTATTTACATCTGTCTTTCTCCTTCTCTTGTCTCCCTCTGGATTCTTCTCTTTTCTTGTTCCTGTCTCTGTATCTCTGCTGCCTCGCAGTAAGGAGACTAGGGTTTATATCTTGGGTCCTCCCTGCATGGGGCATGAATGTTTTCCCCATGTCTATGTAGGTTTCTTCTGGGTGCTCCAGCTTCCCTTTCCACAGTCCAAAGACTGGGTGGATTGGATATACCAAATTGACCCTAGTGTAAGTGTGGGGTGTGTGTTCACCTTGCGATGGACTGGCACCCTGTCCAGCGTTTATTCCTGCCTTATACCCCTTGCTAGTTCGAGTAGGCTCCAGCACCACCTGCAACCCTGTTCAGGACCAAGCGGGTTAGAAAATGACTGAATGAATAAGGATTGTTCATCTGTCATTCAAAAACTCACAGACCACTGTGCCTTCAATTATGATATTGGTCTTAATCGAGAGATTATGTGATACACCTAACACAACCTACGACTTGGAGGTGTAGGCTACCTCACCAGCATAAATAAGCTTCTGGTCCTTCTCACAGCAGTGGTGCAGGAAAAGAGCCACAGTAACATCTGATAACAGCGAATCATATCACCCAGGTTGCCAGACTGTTTTCATTGCAAATGCAAGGCACAGACTTCAAATGCAAAAGATGGCTCATATTCTTATGAAGTACCAAAGCATAAAGTTATGAAAGTACTCAAAATACCCACTCAAGGGGGAATTACCATTAAATCCTGTACAACAGAAAAGGGCAACAAAGAATCTTTATAAATAGATTTACTTTAAAAAAAAAATAACAAAACATCAAAGTGTTCAAAGTTCCAATGTGAAGTCCAAAGAGAAGTCAGATAACAGGGCAAGGATTTTAAACTTCCAGAAATCTCATAAAGCCCAGCATAAACTCAAGAGAACTTTCCACCACAAGTTCATTCACAATGAACCGCAAGAGACTGTGGGATATCCATAATTCTTATAGTGCTATGGGTAGTCTGTTGATGGTGATGGGTGGATGGTTCTACCTTTTGAGGAATGACCCACAAAACACATGGCACATAATAAAAGATGTTTAAACATAAAGAAACTAAATGATCAGAAAGGTAAATACAGACAATGAACAAAGTAGACATAAAAGAAATATCTGAACCTCAACCAGGTGAGGATTCTGGATGAAATATAACACATTCACAACATTAAGGCACTATCAAGGTGGCGGCACCCTATGCAAAATGACCTGGGGTATTGTTTTTCATGAGAAGTGCATGAAACAAGTTTCTTTGAGGACTGCTGGTCAGAGTGTTTCCTTGTTCCCTTGAATGTTCTGTCATCAAGATTCATCTATATAAAAAGGTGCTGTATAACCTCAAGTATTTGTTTATTGGAGTCACTTTAAAATCAATATTTTATGTCCACATTAGCCAGGCTAGTTTAAAAAAGGTGTTTTTAAGAGTTTTTAGCAATGATTTTGACTTAATTTTTATTTTTGCATCTCTGGTTTTGTTAATTTAATTTTTGCTTGTTTCGTTTAATATCTGACCCAAGCCCATTAATAAACTTTATATTTTTGCCTAATATTTCTATTTCATTTTCTAGTTGTAACCTTTTGTTTGCTTGCATTTGATCTCTTACAGATCAAAACAAAGAGCAAAGGGGAAACTCCACATAATAAACAAGAATGCTGCACTTTGAGCCCAAAATTCTGGGATTTCTAAGGTAGCAGCATTGACCTCAAAGTCACAATGCTGTACTTACCTGAGAAAACTAATGTCATGTCCACTGACTTCATCAACCAAGTAAACGGAATTAATAAAGAAGTAGAGATTCTTGAATATTCCCATTGACAGAGATTGTAGTCATGAACTAGAAAGAAACATCTAACTAGGTAAGTCCACAACAGACCTAAACAGGTTAAAAAATTTAAGGGATGTTTTATTGACAATAAAACTCTTAAGTAATTAAAGTAATAGCTTTTCAAGCTGAGAATGATTTCTCTCTTTGACATGGGCTGCAAATTGAACAAATTTGTCAGTTTTAGATCAAGTCCAAGTCATCTGCAAAGAAGAATCATCTATAGCCAGGCTGAAGGTAAAGTATTTCTGTCACATCATAAGAAAAGAAGGCCTCCATGGGAAGGTAATGATGCTTGGAAAGTCAACGATAAAAAGCAGAGATATGACACAAGATGGATTGATACTACCATGGATTGTACTAAAATGTATGTCTTTGAACTGAAGTGCTTTGTTTGTAGTAGAAAATCCTGAAAAGGTATTGTCCATCTGACCAATAAGAGCTGCAAACAAGCAGGTTTGTCTTTACCCGGCACAAAAAGCTTATATCTGCAATTATCTCATGGCATTTTATATCATTACGTGAAAAATGCATGTACTGATAACAACATGTCACAATCTAGCAGACCAGAACAAAATAAAAATAAAAAGTGTTTTTTACTGGCAGAAGCTAGGTATCCCATACTCTAAAGAAACTCATTAATCAAAACTGTCAGAAATTTCTATCACGTTTTTTTTTTGTTTTTTGTAACAGAGATAAAAACAAACTCAACATCAGTAAAGCACAAAAACCAAAACATATGAAGCACCCATCCTTAAACTCATGCAAGGTTCTCCCCAAAGAAACAGCATTTGATTTTTAATGGTATCTTCCTTTTCTTATGAGCTTTTGCCTGATTTTTGTTCTGCCTATAATACCTCTAAAATTCTTTTCTTCTTGTGTTTTGCTTATATCTTTATAACAAAATTTGAGAACAGATTATACTTTCTTTCTGGTAATATATAAAATGAAGCTTGCGACATCATGAACTGGTACACATTTGCTCATGTGTTATATGGCAATATATGAGTCCTGGTGTGTCTGAAAATGTCATCAAAGTGTAGCACTGCGAGCACCAAAATGTTAACAATGAAAAGTAAAATAGAAGACACTATATAAGAAAAAAAATATAAAAACACACTCAAATATTCCCCAAGACAATGCAGAGAAAATAGTATCAGAAATACAGTATGTTCTACATGCACAAAGGACTGTAGAGCACTCAGTAATCAAAAAAATATTTCATGAGTATGTCATGAAGTAGCATACCCGGTACTGGCTGAAGTGCGTATTCTTTTCCACATGTTTAATCTTTTGGGATAAATGAGAAAGCCAGTGTCATTATTTTTGACTTTTATTAATTTATTATTCCCTTCCTGGAGTCTTTAGAGATATAATTTACATTTTTTCCAGGGTTTTTGTTACCTGGTAGAATTCATTTCTGAGTTTTTTTAACCCCTTTGATTAAAGCTTCATTTTTTATTACTATTTCATAATACTCTTTTGTTTTAGAACAGATTCCGCCATTTTCTGAATTCAACTTTTCCTATCACTAGGGTGATTTTCCCATGAGCGACTTCTGAGAGAGTGCAACATATGATGTCATAATTTGCGATAGTATACTAATTGCTATATATGAACTCACTTTCTCCAAGACTGGATAAATTAAACTCTTTTTCATGCTATTATTTTTGTTTCTGTACCGACTGGCTTCACGTTTTTAACCTTTTCATTTTGGTTAGTGATTTGAACTGATGAAAAATTAGCTAGACTTTTTGATATTTTGAACACAGCCTGTTATTTTGACCAAATCTCTATTACCTGGCCCTTTTGCTGATCCCATTCCTATCTTGTTGAGACAGAACAGCTAGTGATGCTCTTAAATTTCTATATATATAATTCACTAAGGCAAGACACCCATGGAAAGGCAAGACACTCATGGAAAGCGGCGTGGATTCACTAAGCCGCCGACAAGTAAGATACCTATTGCGCACGCAGAGAGGAGCCACGCCCACCAACTCCAAGACCATTGGATATGACGACAACTCGCAGAACCACGCCCACCAACTCAGGTGCGATGACACAGAAAGAACGGCGTCATTTATATTCCTTTGTCGTAGAGGCCTCATGTACCTCTGAGCCACCTTGACTGTTCATAGAGGCATGTTTCTCGCGGAGGTGAATCGCCATATGCAGCGTGTAAAACAGTTTGCGAGGGGTATCCCATGGGATCCTTAAAACAATCCTTTACACCTGAGGTTAAAACACAATGAAGTAAGCAGTCTTTAAAAACCGAGTTTTCGGTTACGACGTATGACCGCGTGCACCATAGCAAACTGATTTACACGGTACATACAGCAATTCGCATCCGCGACAAACATGCGTCTTCTTCACTCACAGACAATTATATGTTGCTCTCACCAGAGTTCCATCTTTTCATTCACTTTCTGTTGTATCCTCAAACCCTCCCTTTTTAGACAACTGTGTCTTTCCAGAAGTGTTCAACCATCAATAAATAATTATGCGCCGTTTGTTATGCCGCGGGTTCACTATTGTGTTGTATTTTGCTCTCTCCAGAGTTCAATCTTTTCATTCACTTACTGTTGTGTTCTCACACCAACCCGTTTTAGACAACTGTGTCTTTCCAGAAGTGTTTAGCATTCAATAAAAAATTATGCATGAGATTGAGCGTGTGTTTACCTGGCGCAGAGAGGCGTGGGTAAGCCGTTGAACCCCATTCGGGCTGCAAACCGTGGAATTCCCACTAAGTGCGACTCATACGCTCCCACTGGTTGCGTCCCTACCCTTTGTGCACACCCCCCTCCCACCTCGCTACTACTGTGGTCAGGTGTCTTGGTGGATTATATATAGAAAAGCAGCCAACGACTCAAGTGACGAGTTGGAGGTGGGCACATGAGCGGGCAGTACATACTGACCGAGAATTCAGCAGACTAGCATGACGGAGGGAGCTGAATGGA
Organism: Polypterus senegalus; assembly: GCF_016835505.1. Lineage (NCBI taxonomy): Eukaryota > Metazoa > Chordata > Cladistia > Polypteriformes > Polypteridae > Polypterus > Polypterus senegalus. Next base: position 166,359,931 of record NC_053162.1, read on the forward strand.
CGTCCTTCTCCTCTCCTCCCGTTCCACACTCCGCACCGTGCACCCCCATCCCTCTGTCTGGCAAGAGAAGGTGCGATTGCGGTCCGCCAGTTTTCAGTCACGGACGATTGTGTATTGGTTCGTTCCGTGCATTGTTACAATGTTGCTTTTCTTGCTGATTTATTACATTACCGATTTTTCAAATGTTAATTTTAACCGGCCTGATTATGTTGGCTAGTTGGAATATAAGATGAAACAAGTCCAAGCCTGAAAACAGAAAAAAATATGTGCCTACACATATTCTCAAATACTGTATGCTTAATCCAAGCCTGGGTTACATGGGGCCAAAACCTATATCTGAAGCAGGTGTTGCAAGGCAGGAAACAATCATGGACACAACAAAGTGCCATCAAAGGCCACAGTTAATGTGCACTCCCACACTCTCTAACACTGGGATCATTATGAAGTTACCAATCATCCTAACCCCACAACTTGCAAACTCCATACAGACAGTGACTGGGCACATTTATGAACCCTGACTAATCTAAACAGGAACAAGGGAACAAGTAAAACAGTCAAAAAATGAATAGGAAATCAAAACACAGATCAGATATGAAGCAGAAGTTAACAGACTAAGCAAAGACACATTTTCAAAAAGATAATATACAGGAGAGTATGTACTGTATATAGAGCAAAACTCAGGGGACTAGATCAAAGGTTTTGAATTAGCGGAAGAGTCACAAGCTCCTGGCTAGATGAATCAGAAAACTGAGCTTCAGGTGTCAAATGAAAAAATACTTTCACCTGGTTACAACAAGCAGAAGGTATGCAGAGGTGTAAACGTCATGCAGGAAAGAGACTGAGGGCTTGAAGATTCCTCGTCAGACTCCTTTGTCCAACAGTATGCAACAGCATCCCTTTTCCCTGCAAATCAACCCCTTCCTGGGTATTTATTACTGTTTTCATTATAAATGCAAACTCCCACACTTAGTTCTCACTTGGAAGCAGTGTGTATTTCACTGACTACATGAAATTAGGTAAAGAAGTTTGATATGAGTCAGGGAGTAAGCTGTAGCCCCTGAGGGTCAAAAGCAACCAGTCTGACTCACCAGACTCTTGTCAGTAGGACTCCCTCATTACATCATACTGAATCATCTTCACATAATCAGCTTGCATTGGACCTTCCTTAAGTCAAGAGTCTATACTTCCCCACAGGTTGGGAGGGATAAAATGACAAGTACAACTAATATACAATTATCCACTGGGAAAACATCAGTAGACTAATTTAATCAAAACAATAACATTTAGTCAAGGTATGGTAAGAAGCAGATAGGAGTCAATGGATTAAGAGAAAGCCTTCTGTCCAAAAAATCAAACAGTATATGAGATATAGAATACAATATAAAGTATGAGAGACTCAAAGTTTTGACTCCACAATGGAGATTTAGAAGCCCCTTGTAAAAAAGCATGTAGCAGAGCCACATAAAATGTCAATTGTATTTGTTCAATGTTTATAAGTGTGTTTGTCTCACCTTTTTCTTGTTTAAAATATATATTATGATGGGCGGTCACAGCCATTAACCAGCTGGATGAAAGGACTAGGGGAGAGAGCATCTGCTAGGCACTACCTCCTCTGTGACGCTAGAGGGAAGTTCTCCTGGGCAGCTCTGGCACCATGGATTTCTGCAGGGCATGCTGGGAGTTTAAGTTTGGTACAGCTCTGTGAGGACCACCAGGGGGAGCTGCAGAGGCCTACTGTGAACTTCCACCACAACTAGGAGTGATTACAGGTAACGCTGATGAGCCACCTGGAACACCCCAAGGAGCTGAATAAATGGAGCCGCCTCACTCCATTTGGAAAGCCAGAGTCAGGAGGAGGTGGACATGCCGATTAGGTGGATTGGCGATTCTAAATTGGCCCTAGTGTGTGCTTGGTGTGTGGGTGTGTTTGTGTGTGTCCTGTGGTGGGTTGGCACCCTGCCCGGGATTGGTTCCTGCCTTGTGCCCTGTGTTGGCTGGGATTGGCTCCAGCAGACCCCCATGACCCTGTGTTTGGATTCAGCGGGTTGGAAAATGGATGGATGGAGGGATGTGTGGAGAAACTTGTGTCCTGCCTGTCTGTGTTGGGTTAGGGCGGCTGTATATGCCCTAGGTTTCACAATTTACAGTATATATACCTGAAGAGTTTCCCCTCTGCATCTGCAAAGATGTCACCAATTACAGCACTTGACCTTTTTGGAGGTGGGGGTTTCCAATTAGTTCCAGGTGGCAGATATTAAAACACAGGACTGGGCATTTCAAGAGAAAGGGGAGAAAAGAAAGCATCGGAAAAATGAAATCTGTCATAACAAACACTGCCATTATTTCACTGTAAACAACAGCAGATCATCTCTTTTCATCCAGTTACACATGGCAGTAAGGAGTTTTGGACTTTTCATCATCCACCATCCACAGCTGTTGGACTGCTATATGGATTCACCGGTGAGACTACTGTGGCTTATATTTCGGAATGGCCATATCTGAACTGTGTTTGGGTGTCATTTCATCATGTGGGACTTGGCCAGCATCCATCCATTTCTCAGTCTCTGCAGTTACTGTGTTTTCCCATTGGACTTTGTGTGTATATGGATGTTACCTTTTCATTTTGTAATTTATATATGCTTCATAGATAAGACAAAGGGAGGTTGGGTACATTTCATATTTTTTTTCTGTCACTGTAAATATTTGCATCTGAATGGGGATCAGGGGATTCAGGGTATGTGTGTTATATTTCAGCTGTTCTAATATATTCATTTTACAGCTACTGAACCTTTATCTTTGAGTAATTTATCTATTTTTGACTATCAACTGGAGAGCTAGAGTGTAGGGCAGGTAAGAAACTGAAGGGTAAGTATGGTTTGGTATAACTGGGTCCAAACTTTGCTCCAGCACAGCCAGAGTGTGTAACTTGCCACCATCCAAGCATAAGCGTGGTTGTTACAAGCAGTCAAAACATGGCCCAAACTAGTCTCAGGTTATGGCTGTATGATTGCAGATACTTGGTGTTATGTAAGAATCTAAATTAATGTGTATTTAATATATAATGTTGTTTTTGTTTGTGAACTATTGTTTTATGAATATTTTATGTATTTTCTTTTGATTTCTGATGCTTATCATTGGTTAATTGTGTACTGTTCTTTTAATCTTGCCTATGTACCATGTTCTTTGTGAGTGGTTCCCCCAGAGGTAGGGCCTCTCAAATGTCACCACTCCTGAGCCATCACTTGGACTATTTAAGCGAGACAAATAGGAGCTCAAGCAGTTGTTCAACGAGTTGTTCAAAAACATATTTTTTTCTGCATTTGGATTTTGCTGGCTTTTAAATCATTTTGTTCTCTTTATTGGATTCTGTTATGTTAGATGTTACACAAATACAAAAAAATAAGGAAAGACACTCCAACACTCAAGATTAGTACAAAGAAGAATAATTACTTTTAACAGTCCAAATAATAAATATAAGAATGAACATTCTGAATGTGTTTACTTCCCTGTAACACTGTTTGAATGAGAGTTAACTCACAGCAGAGAATAGGAAAGGACAGACAATTTTAAAGAAAGAAAACTTTAACACAGAGGAAGACAATTTTCTGGCCGGTCATTACAAGTACAGCACCTTTCAAAAGACGGGACTTGTCTGCTTGAGGATTGCCTTTGAGGGAATTCCTGTTTGCTCTTTTGAGCACCTTTTTTGATTATTTCTGTTCTTTAATGAAATACTTTCTATTAACAACGAATACACATTGCCTTTTAGCCACATGGCAGATTTTTTAATGGTTTCTCATGCTTGTGAGTCATGGGACTAAAAAGAATTATATTGAATTTTAAAAGCTAGTTTCCAATTGTTGGTGTTTGCTAAGCTGGAAGCCAGCAGATAGATGGAAATAGTCCCACTGCTAGTATGTAAGATATCTTTGCAAATAGAATATTGGAATACAGTTTTCTGACTATTCTACACGTAATATAACTACTATGACTAAACTTAGCGAGAAACGAAACTAATTGGAATGGTGTGAGCCTCTTCTCAGCTGGCCAGTGACGGTCATGGTCTGCCTTTACGTTTTGTTCTGTGGGTTTCACACCCATTTTTGCCATGTGTAGGTCTCTTTCTCACACTTCATACAGTATTGCGAAACATGGAGAGATACAATATTAACATCATAGCAGCATCATGGCAGAGGGCATGTATTTGGGGCAGTATGGCTGAGTGCAGGCCATTCAGAGTACATCAATTCCTGTATGTAATGTTTCTAACACACTGCTGATCAGAAACATACAGTATAAGTTTGAATGGGACTTCTTTGGAACATATCATTTATGTGTCTTAACAATAAGAATGTCTAAAAATGTCTATGAACATGTACAGTTCATTTAAAATAACCAAAAAACTATTCCCTTGAATCTAGTTTTGTTTCTTCTGTGTTTGCTTTATTCAGTTCTCTCAGTTTCTTTGTGCCTGATTCTATAAATAAGCTCAAAATGTACACTTTAAATTCCCTTAAAAGTGCTGCCACTTGTAGAATGATCAAAGATTCAGCAGATAAATGTTGATGACTTTTCGTTGATCCTTTGAATGTGTTCTTTCTGTCCCAACCGCACCAAGATCTCAAATGTTAAGACTTTATTACCCATAATAAATATTGCACATTGATGCCAACTAAACTGTAAATGAATGGAAAAAAAAATCAGCATTTCTTTGAATTTCAGTTACTTTCATTTAACTTAAATACACAAAGACAGACTTATAGGAATACAAGTTAAAGTGGACAAGATAGATGCTTCCATGAATTCTATTTTTAGAGGTTTTCAGCCACATCTAAAACTTGCAGTCATTTTTTTTACAATTAGAAGCTGAAAACAATCAAAACAAATATATATTGTATATCTTTACATATCTGTCTTGCTGGGTACGTTTTAGGTATGATAAATATTGAGTGGCATAGTATGTAAAGGAAGTCCCCTGGCCCAAGGACAGCTTCCTACTCCTGCTTCCTGTCAGTGTTTAGCCTGAATAAATGCAGAGTATGCAGATTTCATAAACAAAAAAAAAAAAAGAAAAATGAACAGAAAACTGAATGCTGGTGGCTTGACAGTTAGTAAAAAGGGGTTATGTGATGTAGATCTTTAGCAATTCACAATGCAGAATTAATTTGATCTACTAATAAAATGGTGAGCATCTTATTCATTTAATATTAATGTTAATATAATAGCTAAAAAAAATAAAAAATACAACATAGTTTAGATCAAAAATATCCAGTAACTGTTTTCTTGCCACAGCCTACATGCAATCATCACTCCAATGAGGCACTTAGATCTAATTCTACACTGGCTAGGATGTAGTTCTTGACAAGAAGTTCTTGACAAGGTGAACCAAAAGTGTCTGATAGCATAAAAAGTAAGTGTGTCAAGCCAAATGGATGAATTTAAAGGTGGCTGGGTCCAAAAAAAGACATTAGTTACTCTAATGTGACTGCAATGCAATTTCAATTCCTTGTTAGGCTCTGCAGCCATAAGTTTGTTTTTCTGTGGGAGTTCTTTTCATTTCATCACCACCCAAAACGATGTGTGTGGGCTGCCACCCTATCCAGGAAGTGTTCCTGCCTTACATCCAGTACTTGCTGGGATAGGCTCCAGCATCCCCATAACCCTGTTCTGAATGGTTTGGAAGGTGGATGGATGTGCTGGTATGCAGTACTCCTCCATATGCTATATTTGGCTGTGAGGCACATTGATGTTTTCATCAAACAAATGTATAATGCTGAAGAAAAGATGAGTGGTGCCAGTGTGCATCAGAAAAACAAAACAAGTGAAATTTACACTAGTCATAATGGGTTAAAAAGCTGTATTTTCTTCATATAAGATGTCCATTCCTACTTAATCAAATTTATGTTTGTTTGTTTTTTTTTGGCAGCACTAGAGAGAAGAAGGAAACAGTTCTGGATTGGAGCATCAGCCCATTGCAGGGCACATTCACACACCTATCCACTCTCAAAGACTGGCCACTTGAGAGAGTCCCATTAACCTAAATAACACACACATTTACAGAATGACCCAAACCCAAAAAAGAAGCTACAAAGGCACACATTCAAATCAGGTACTACAGATTCATAAAACAGCACTGCCACCCAATGTGTCACCTTATTTTCTTGACATTTTCAAATGAAGAAAAGTACAGCTTTGCAACTTTTAAATCTATTATTAAAAATGTAATGCAAGTGAAAATCTAGGATTTGGTGAGCTCAACAACCCTTACTTCAACATCTTTCTCAAAAAACCATGTACATACATTATATTGCCAAGATCAGCTCACATCTTGTAGGCTTATCTACAGTGACACTGTGATACACAGTGGAACAAACATTAAGAGAGTACTGGAAATAACAGAATCTGTATGACACTCAGATTAACTTCACATTGCACACTTGAACAGAAATCTTGCAGGCTTTCTATTCAAGAAAACACCACACAGCTTCTGTTTTTAGCAGAAAATACAATTCCCAGGTTCATAATAAAGTATTAATACTAAAGGTTTCAATCAATCAGTCTATCAATCTTTACTTTATAGAGCATTATTAACAGAATACACCATCATAAGGTACTTTTATATAGCTAACTAAACTACATTTGTGTTTTGTCAGTAAACACTGTTTAAGACTTCAGTGTGTTTTTTGACTTTGACAATAGTAAAAAAAAGAACAGTTACTGCCAGCCTCAATAAGGTAAGAATCCATCCTCAACATTATGAGATAAAATGGCATCTCTATAGACTCTGCCAGGCAAAAGGGTGACTATAAAAACAACCAGTTTGAAGCAGCTATGAATCCTAAATCTAGTATAACCTGTAGCTGTTCTTGTGGCAACCTAACCCGTCACCTAAAAGTGAACTGCAATTCAGTCTTCAGAAAGTACACTTTTACCTTAGATACTGTGCAGTTAAATGCTGTGCTTATGCTCTCCCTCTGTATATTCATGTCTGCCACTCTTTATTCTATACATGCAACTAAAGGGGGAGCCCAGTGCTTCAAATCTCATTGCAGATGCAGGTATTTCACACATTAGGCGTGTACGGCAGAACAAGTAATGACTTCTTCACACAAGACCCATCAGTTAAGACAAGCTGAGGACAAATGACAAACTGTACCTCCCAGGAGATTTAAAGAATGGTGTAGGTGAAGTGATGTGCCCCAAGCTTTGTTATTTTCTTGTTTTTCACCATGTGAATAACTTACCTTTTATCCTTTTACAGACTTTAGGCATGTTCATGTTAGAAATATGCACTACACAACAGTCAGAATTCTTCAGTGGAAACTAGATCAAAGACAATGCCAATCAACAGCGTGTCAGACATGCTGTGCCTATAAAATGTATTTACTGCCTTGGAAGTTTTCACACTTTATTTTTATACAATATCAAATTACGGTGGATTTAATTTGACCTTTTAGATACTTATCAACAGAAAAATATTCTTTAATGTAAAGTGAAAACATATCTGCAAAGTTGTCGAAATTAATTATAAATAACACCCCAATTAATTGATTGTATAAGTATTCAAGCCCATTTTATATGACACCCCTAAATCACCAGTGTTGCAGCCTGATGGTTTCATAAGTCGCAAAATTAGTTCAATGGAGATCAACTGTATGTAGTAAAGGGGGTTTAACTGATTGTACTATAAATGCTCCTGAACCTGGAAGAACCAACTTGTGGTGAGTCAGTATGGTGTCCTAACCTATACAATGAAGACAAAAAAAAAACAGTCCAAGCAACTCTGTGAAAAGGGAATTGAAAAGCACAAGTCATGGCAAGGACACAAGAAAAGATCCAAATCAGTGAATATCCAGTTAAATCAGTCATTAAGAAATGGATAGAGTATGGGCACAGATGAAAATCTGCTATAGCAGACTCTCCACAAAAAAAGGAGTGATCATACAAGAAGAAGATGAGTGAGTGAGGCCACCAAGAGACCACTGAGAACTCTGAAGGAGTTACAAACTACCGTGGATAAGACTGAAGAGAGTGTGCAGATAACGATTGTGTTGAGGTGCATCACCAGTTGTGTTTTTTTTATGGGTCAGTGGTAAAAAGGAGAAATACTCATATCAGCAAGAATTTGCCAAAAGGCACAAAAGAGACTCTAAAGTCAGCTGAAAGGTCAGCTGGATCTGATGAGACCAAAATTGAGCTTTTTTGGCAATCAGATTAAATAGCATGTTTGGTGAAAGCATCATGCAGTTGGGCAGCTTCTCTGAAGCAGGCCCATAAAGGGTAAAATCAATGCAGCAAAATTCAGGGAAATCTGAAGGAAAACCTGATGCAGTCTGCCAGACACCTGCACCTTGGAACAAGACTGGTTTTCCAGCAAGACAACCTCACACACAAAGCCAAAGCTATGCAGAAATGACATAAATACAACAATGCAAATGTCCTGGAGTGGCCAAGTCAGAGTCTTATCTCAGTACAACTGAGAATTTGTGGCTGGAATTAAAAAGGCTGTTCACTCACAACCATCATGACACCACCTGACACAGCTTGAGCAGTTTTACAAAGAAGAAGAATGGAGAAAATTAGCAATGAGGAGATAAGCAAAGATGAAGCTGCCATGTAAAAACTGACTTGATGTGGCTGAACACTTACACAATCAATTATTTAGCATTTTATGTTTTAGTTATGTTAGACCACATTACGGAAATGTGTTTTTACTTTGACATGAAAGAGATTTTTTGTTGTTGATCACATTCAAAAAAGCCAAATGAAATCCTCTGTGGTTCAAGATTTTATAATAATAAAATGTGAAAATGTCCAAGGAAGATGAATACTTTTTATAGCCACAGTGAAATGGAAAACTTGAAATTTGTTAACGTTTTTTTGTGGAAAGGTAAAAATTTAACTTTTATAGCTGAGAAAGAGGTAAATTGTTTTTTCCTGTTAAACTCCTACTGTGTAACAAATAATTGATAATAACTGTACCAGTAAAGATATAGCTATTACAAGATACCTGAGTTGAAACAGCCTGAGTGAAAGTCAGAGATTGGTTCGCTTTGTGTAACACTTTACACCATTGTCTCGGAGCTGTGTATAAAGACCAGAAGCATTACTAACAGCCAGCCACAGAAGTCATACAGAAAAAACATTCAAAATCAAGCAACTAAACCCCTGCTCCTGCAGAGAAATTAGGAAATCCTGAAGGAAAGCTATAGGACACACTCTGGAGCCCCTGGAGGTCATAGCAAAGGAGAGAATTAAAACAAGTGCCATTATGAACAACGTTGTACATCCTCTCTGTGACACACTAGCGCTGAGGACTTACAACCAATGAATTATTCAGCACAGGTTTTTCAAGAAACACCAGGGGGCTCCTTTATACCAACAGCAATACATCTGCATAATGCCTCACTGGAACTGTGGCAACCAGGTCAGATGTTTTGTTTCTTTTGAATTTTCTTGCTTTATAGTCATTCTGGTGTGTGCTCAGACCAAAATGAGTGTGCATATTTATTTACTTACTTATCTACCCATTTATATATTTATTTATTTAAACAGGTTTTGTTAAAATCTATCTATCTATCTATCTATCTATCTATCTATCTATCTATCTATCTATCTATCTATCTATCTATCTATCTATCTATCTTGTGTTCAGCCTTTTCTGTTTCCATTTAAGTAATTATCTTATTTCTATAATGCCTCTGCTATCAAAAAATTGTACTGTCCTGTTTATAAAATGAGTAGGGTTCAGTTGCCTTGATTTCTAATAGTCTGGAAGCTCATTCCATGGAGTAAGGTAAAGAAAGATATAGGATGAGCCATGCCCAAAGTCTGATTTATTATTGGCATTACCAGAAACAAAGCTGATAAATACAGTAATTAAATAATAAATTACTTCCCATTTTCCCTACCACTGGGTAATTTACAGTCATCACTCAATCTAACAATGATTGCTTGGGCTGTGGGAAGAAGGGTTTTCCAGAGAGAACAGACACAGAGAGCATGTAAACTCCACACAGATATTTCTCCCCTTTGGGATCAAGCTGCTGCAAGTGCTGTGTTTGGATGTTCATTCTCAAATCAAATTGTATGTCAATGGAGAAAAAACATGGAAATAAAGTGAGTGTCCTACCTCATAGCTACCTGGTCACTGACTGTGTGAGACGTCCATGGTCTTCCTGTTTTCATATGGATTTTTCATCAGGTTCACTTCTATATGCCACAGAAATTCATGTCAGGATGGAGATGAAGAAGCATTTGGATTTTTTGGGTTTTTTATTATTATCGTTTTCAAGCCTTTGTAATGTATTTCTGAAGATATGAAAGTGAGAAGAGATCATTTTACTGAAAACTGCCTAATTGTTAACCAACCTATTTAATTTTGACTTTAATTTGGATGCTTATTGCCAATGATAGTAAGGTTTAATTAGCAGTTTCTTTCGTGTCACAGTTTGAATTTTCATTCTTCACTTTTTTTTATACATTTTTCTTGCCCTCACAAAATAATTCAGATTATGTTATGGAGGTTTTAAAGGTCAAGGAATCATGTATACACATCATGTATTGTCTTTTGGCTGAATGCATTTTTAATGTTGTTATATTTAAATTATGGTTTTCACCGATGCCGTTTTGAATCAGTTGGTTTTATAGTTGCTTGTCATTGTTAGGCAGGACAGCCAAAAGTGTATGTTGCGTGATATCATTACCAGGTCGATATCATGCACTTGATAGTTTGTCCAGGTTTGCTTGGATTCAACATAAAAAGTCTCTTGTATTATTTTCGTGCATACAATTTTTTTTCTGTCTTTTGGACCGTCTTTTTGGCTTTATATTTTGCCTCAGTTTTGGTGCAAACTCTAATGCTAAATTCCCTTATCACGATTTTGTTTTTGCACAATGGGCTGTTTTTCTAGTTTCTCAGTCTCCCTGTATTTGACTTTAGACACTTATATATTTATACACTTATATTTCAATCGATTTTTGCTTTTCTTCTGATTCCATTTCCTTTCAAAACTGCTGTGAACCTCTACAGTAAGTACACTTCCCTTGAGATCTAAATACTAAAAACAGCAAATGTGAAACAGTTCAATAAAACACAATATAAACCTTTTCCAACAATTCATAAACAAAAATGTGCATTATCCACCTAAACTGCCTGTCTTTTATATCTCTGTTGTATGCCCTTTGGTTTCAGATTTGTAAAAAGCAGTGTTAACGTCTGTTGGAATGAAAAATTCAATGCATTTCATTACTACATGTGTTACAAAATGCATTCCAATAGATGGTGCACTGCAAAAAATAATGGTGGATACATCCAACAGAGAGTAACTGCAAAATCAACTTATTCACCTTAATAAAAGGACAAGTCCTCTGTGTGTGTGTGTGTCTATCCAATTGAAGTGAAAAGTGAAAATAAAAATTAAATTGGCATCAACACAACTAAGCTAGATTCACTAAACAAGGTCAATATGGTACCATCCACAACTAAATATTTTCAGCAAAACACTTTGATTTTAAGAGTGGTCACTTTGACAAACAATTCCAAGAGGAATCAGCAAAAAGCAGCATCTGTATTCAAACAAGAAAAGGTTGGCATGAGGAAAAAGGACCGGATGTGTATTATTACACCAAACCAAATTGTATCATGTTAAAAATCCCGAGGTCTACGTTGATTACATACATTTCAACCTATGTTAGACAGGTAGCAAAACCACTCTATATAAATAAAATTGTAATACCCTCTGTCTGTCTTTTGAATTTTTTAGCTTCGTTTGATGTTAATTATCCATTTTACACAATAAGGACTTTCAGATTGCACCCTATCTGCTTGTTTGTGTGCTTGTTTATTTGTTCGCCAGTCACAAAAAAATTCCTGAACTGATTATAATGAAATTTTAAAGGTAGATTTCCATTGCTCCAATTTATAATACAAGCGATAGTGTTATAAAAAATAATTGGGGGTGGGATTGTAATGCATAGGGGGCAATCCAATAATTGCACATTGTTCCAAATGAAATTCTGCATGTACAATAAAGATGAAACATCTTAAAATCTAAGGCTACATAGTATTTCAAAATATGGTATTTCAAGGGTGGCTGTAATGAATGGGAAGAAGAGGGGAGCTAAAAATGCATTGCTCCGTTGGCTGTTTGTGAAATTTTCTATGCTTGTTGCTGTTGGTACAACTTAAAATCTTGACTTTAAAGCCTTCCAAAGGTTTAATTTAGAGAAATTGGGTTGTAATGGGGCTAGGGGACACAGAACCAAAACTGTAGTATCAAAGCAAAACTGTTTAGGCAGTGGTAATGAATTTGGTATATTATTTGTCCCTTTTTATTGTAAAAGCTACATTCTATTTCATTGATGCAGTGGAATTGACTGGAGGCTTTGTGGTGTGATGGGGGACCAGCACAATAATCACACGTGACTCAAAACAGGCCGTGTTTGCATTTACATTATTCTTCATGAAACTGAAAACACAGGATTCAGGGAGTTTCAAAAATTTCATTGGGGAGGGCCAACACCACAAAAACCATTACATTTTTTATGTACTGTATATTAGAGTTAACACAACCTAAGATATAGAGTTTATGGAGTTTCAAAAGCTCAAAGTTATGGATAGGGATTCAAAAGAGGGAACAACACAAAAAGCCATAGTTATGCTGAGCTTACAACATTCAAATATTCAACAAGCTATCCAGTTTAATAAATTGGGATTAAACATCTACTTGTTAAGTAAAACATATCCTGAATGTCAGATAACTGACCAAGCATTTAATTAACATTTATCCTAATATTTCTTTTGAAACTGTTATGCTGTAGAACTGAAAAGCAGCTACTGTAAGGAAGCAAGCTATAACATGAGCTCTCTCCTTGGTAAACAAAATCAACCTTCTGTCTTTTGCTCATAGTAATAAAAATTGTCAACTAAAATAAAATGTACTGATATGGTTTGTTTCCTGCTTCCTTACTGTTAGATTTGAAACACTACAGAATAGTATATGCTCAATAAGTGAGCCAGACGAGGTAGACTGTTAGTTTGAATTGGAAAACTCAGTAGTCTGTTAAAGGATTTCTGAAATGTTGGCTAAATGTGAGAGGCTTATGCTTTGTTTTGGATTGTACTGTATATACCAGTGACACTATTGTGCTGCTGTCAGGACTCTGATGTGCCCACATATTTTGTCCTTTAAAGTGCCTTCTGATTGTGTTTTTCATCTTCCAAATGCTTTTGAAGTTCTCTTTCCAATAACCATTTACCTGTGGCACTTTAGGGTATCTTATACTATGCAGGTACACTATACAACAAAGGGTCAAGGTAAATTCCAACTATTTCTTTTACTTTTTAGTCTTAACAATGCCGAGCCTAACTGCACTAATATTGCATTTCTCTTTTTAAAAAGATTGTTGTAACAAAAATATATATTTTACTGGTTTTATACACACACACACACAAAATGATAGTATTGATTAATGTCATTTTTTAACAGTGTATAGATTAACCTATACTAAAGGACAAGTGATTCTACAGTAGCATGACTTATAAAAAAGGTTTGAAACCAGGAAGGTAGGATGCAACCTGAAAAATAGGCCTGGCTTTAAAGCAATGCTTGACTGAATCCTGAAATAGCAGGTCGAACAACTTCAATAAATGTGCTCGTCATCCAGGGGCCACGCACTTTCCCTGTTCCACTTTAGTTAATTGTCATTTAATGATCTCGTGTAGGAATGCGAAGACATCTTCATTTGCAACTCAATGATTATCTGTCAAGAAAGAGAAATGGCTGCTCTTCTTCAAGACGCAGGTTACAGAAGACGTTACCCCGTATGCTTGCGACTCTGTGATGAAGCACCTTCAAACCTGGCTGAAGGTCTCCTTTATTAACCTTTAGAAGAGCAATAGTTTTTCATGAGGCTTTTTGCACAATAGGGGGATTTCCTATTGAGCTGTGAGGTGATGAGAGAAGAGAAGAACCAAACTTAAGTTATTCTCATCCTCTGTTCTGTACCTCACCCTGCTATATATCAAATACCTTTTCACATCTCTCTCATGTGATATATCAATAATCACTGTCGCACACTCTCGTCTCATCCTTCCGGTGCCATTAATATTATAAGTCTATCAAATGCACAGTTCCCACTTCTCCCATGCTATTTATCACTAATATATTAAAAATCTCCCTTCTCATTTCTCTAGTGCTGTATATCACCAGTATGATAAAGAAACCATTTCTGTGTCTCTTGTGCTGCGTATTACTAATTTGTCATTCACCCTTTGTCATCTCTTCATTGTTGTGTGTCACTAATTCTTCACATGCCCCCTTCAGATCTGTCCAGTGGTGTGCATCACTATTCTGTCGTAGGCCCCTCCAGTAACACTCAGACATGTCTATTTTTTGGACCAAGTTATCCCCTGTGTTTTTATTTTTGTCTCACGATTAAAACTAACATGTGCATTTGTTTGGGAGATTTTATGCTCTAGATTGCCTTTGCAGATAACCATCAACCTGTGTTTTGTAATATTAATACCTTTGTCCATATTGCAGGAAAGAACACAGTATTGTATGAAACACTAATGTTGGATGGACCTCTTGCTTATATCTCTCTAATCCTGTACATTTTATCACTTGCACATCAGAGGTTTTTTGCCCATTTGTGCACTGCTGTACATCAATATTGTGTCACAGGCTTTCAGTGCTTCCCATTTCTGCACATCACCAGCGTGTTACAAAGTTGCAGGATGGCTTAGTAGTTAGCATTGCCACATCATTTTCCCAGTGTCCCAGATTTGAATTTAACACCCAGTTGTTGTCTATGTGGAGTCTGCACAGTCTCCCTGTAAATCCCTGCTTTTTTTTCCTAGGTATTTTAGTCTTACTCCAACTTCCTCAAAATATGTATTTGTTTGGTTAAGTAGCAATTCCAGAGCACGGCTGTGTGTATTTGTGCTGGTTATGGCATCCTATAATTGGTTCTTATCTTCCTCTTGATGCTGCCATTAAAGCTCACTGCAACCCCCTGAACTGGAATAATAATATCATGTTGTGCTACTAGTGTGTTAAAGGCCTCCTGCTTCTTACCAGATATCACCAGAACGTCCTCTAGCATTATCTCTTGTGCTAAATATCACTAGAGTGTCTTGCTCTTCTCATTTTCTAGATACCTACTGTATTCTTCTGTTCATTCTAGTGCTGTTTGTCACAAGCATATCCTATTGAAGCAGAATATCTCCTGTCCATATCCTAAAGCCCATACGTCACTTGTGTGTCACATGGCTCCTGCTCTTCTGGTGCCACAGCCTTTAGCCTGCATAACTGTAAAGTGGTTGAAGTAGGTCCCATGAATGATGGAAATAATTGTGTAACCCTAGTTTTTGGGTTGGCAATTTTCTCTTGACAGTTACTTTGTTGATATAGTTTACAACATGTATATCCTGAACACCTGTTATACTGTTGAAAGTAGCAAATAGAAAATGTATTTACTCTTGGTGAATTGTCCTGTTAAGTGTGTGTGTCTTAATTAGTTCACAAGCACAATATCACATGTGTCTTAAAGCCAAAATGAGAAACACAGGGATTTGTATGATTATCATTTGAAGGTCTTTGTTTTAAGATATAGCATGTGAACAATGTAACCACACCCTTTTTAAACAACAACAATAACACTTATTTATATAGCACAAATAATGTCGCTCAAAGTGCTTTACATGATGAAGAAAGAAACACATTCAATCCCCCGATCTTAACCCTTCCTATCAGTGGTATGCAATAAGTCTTTCATTCCTTTGTGTGAACTAATTGTTAGTATTGTTCATTTTCATAGTGTTGAATATCAATACTATAGCATGTCAGAGGTCTCCTGATCACCTCTACAGTGATTTCAGGCATGTGTCATGAACTCCCACACATTTATTCAATATGTGTTACTGGTTATAGTCTAATATGTAGAATCCTCATCAGCACTTTTTTGTGGTGAATATATCACAAGTGTGATACATACTACATTGCTGTATGGCATATCCCAAGTATTTTGTTGATCTCCTCTTAATCTCAAGAGTGCTGTGAATTTCTAAGGTCTACAATTCTTCTCATCAATGAAGTACTACAGGCTGCTTGCATATCAATCTAGTAGTGAATAAATCACAACCATGTTAAAGTCATATTATTAGTCTCTACAGATATGTGGATGCAGCATATTGGGTCAAACATTTGTTTTTCCAGTACTGTAGCAAAGGTCACTATTGTTTTACGTATCACATAAAGCGAAACAGGATGCCTTTCC
This sequence comes from Polypterus senegalus, assembly GCF_016835505.1. Classification (NCBI taxonomy): domain Eukaryota; kingdom Metazoa; phylum Chordata; class Cladistia; order Polypteriformes; family Polypteridae; genus Polypterus; species Polypterus senegalus. Next base: position 166,376,212 of record NC_053162.1, read on the forward strand.
ATCTCTACAGTGCTGGACTGCATATCGCTAGTGTATGTTGGACCTTCTTCTAATCTCTCTCTCTGTTTCTCTCTCTCTCACACACTATATATATATATATATATATATATATATATATATATATATATATATATATATATAGTAAGATTTCTGAGACCTCAACAACCCCCTAACTGTGCTGTGTGCCAAAAATTTGTTAAAGCAGGCAAGGATTGGTTGTCCACCGCCAGAGCAACTGCAAGTTCCCAGGCTCTATGTCTGTCACCTGATGGTTGATGCAAGGATCATTTAAAACTGGCCGTTGACCTGGCTTTGTACTCAATTTCTGTTTCCTTGCTTGTACACAAAGGCTATTTTTTCTTTTGATATGATAAGGGAGCAAATGCAAGACAACATCATTGTCACTGATTGCTTGCTGCATGTGTTTGAGTGAAAGCTCCCGTTTGAATAAATGCTACAAGAATGTTCCTGTCTTTATAACAATAAGGTGATTTTTTCCGGAAAATTGGATCCACCCCCATCTCTCTTTTGCAAGCCTACACATCACAAGATATATATATATATATATATATATATATATATAGTTCTCTCTGGTTTAAGGTTGGTGATCTTCCTGAGTCCACATGAATTTTCTTCCTACATCACCAAAGACATGCTGATTAAGTTGACTTGCAGTTCTAAACTGTCCCATGTAAGTGTGGTTGTAATGTGAAAAAATCATTTTTTTCCTATCGCCCTTATGATAGTTTGTGAGGCCAGCAACACATCATAGAACACCTGTTCTGCACTACCTGCTACAAACTTTAACACATGCATGTTGTAAGTGAACTTAACCTCACACTTTACACCACAGCCCAATCTGCTTCACGCATGCATTAATAATTTAAGGTGTATACAAGCATGTTTGGTATTACTACTCGATCGATACTCCAGCTGGATTTGCACTGTGCATGCATTAAAAAAAGGAGTATATGACTGTAATGAGAATATTATGAAAACACTACACTTTGTTGTTCTGCATATCTTCATTGTACGTTGTGTCTTCACTGCTAGATTAAACATGTTGTGGTTCTCACTATGTAGTGCAGATCAGGTACTGATAGGTAGTTTAAACTCCTGATTCCTTGCTCCACAGGCTCTGTGGGTGTTACTTAATCATAGTGGTAGGAACTCCGGAGACACAGTGAGAGATAAAAGGCTCGGAATATTGTGGACTCATAGTATAATTTCACTTCAGAGAGGCATGGTGGTGCAGTGGTTAGTACTGCTGCCTCACAGCTCAGATCACATGACTGAGCATAATAATTGTTGCTGCAAAGTTAGTAGATGCTTCCCTAGCTCTAAGGGATGCTTAAAAACTACAGAGCCATTATAATCCACTCAAAACTAGTAATTTTTTTCTTTCCCCAATTGACTTCAATGCATTTTGCCGAGTTTGCCAAAATTTCTGCACATTTCTGCATTTTCTCCAGTCTCGAGGAGAAGCAAATTCAGTGGGGTTCACTTACCACTAATCACTAGCATGTTGTGCTAAATTCTAAACTCTAGAATGACGTACAGATCCCAGTTCTCTCGTTGATTATTTCAGTGCAGTACCACATGCTGCATGTGTGTCCTTCTAGTGTTGTAAAAATCACAACAGTGGTATAAGTCCTCCTGCTAATCTGTAGGTCAATGCGCATATCACAGGTTGCTCACATGTCAATTCAGTGTCATACCACGGGACATAAGTGTTTTATATGCCACTTTCATATCTGCACGGCAGTACTACTTACTGTATAACTAGACTGTCAAGGGCTCCTGCTAATTTCTAGCATGATGTGTGTTTTGCAAATCACCTGCTCATCTTTTCCATGCAGTACCACAGGTTGTTAGCGTATGCTATTAGCGTTGTATACCATATATCATCAATGTGTTTCAGGCCTCCTGCTTATTTCTTTAATGATTTGTATTACTATTATGTCACAGGTCTCCTACTCATCTATTCATTGTTGATCCACAAATCTCTGGCTCAAATATTCATTGTTTTAGACTTCACTAGTCCATCGAAGACCACATCTTCATCTCTAGGCTATTGTTTATCAGACATTTTCATGTTTTCCTTCCCTTTTTTCCGTTTACTGCTACTTTTAACCTATTAGCCTCCGATTCTTTTCTTTCTTCTCTAGTTTTTAATGAGACTAATCTAATAAACATCATGCAAAATATCATTGTCTCTGCATAATACCAGTGACACTTTCTTACTTTTATTTTCACCTTCCTCCTGCATACTTGTGTTGCCCTGGGTCCCTTTGGGTCACCCTACTAAAGTGAAGTGCACAAAGAAATTCGGACATTGTCTAACGAAGAGTCACTATTGTTCAGTCTAGAGTGACCTTGTCAAAGAGCTCAGGTGTAATTTGTTAGATTTTAATTAATCTTTTCACCCGAGACATTAGCAAAAAAAAAAAGTGAATAAAGAAAAGAATAGCAGGGGGAGGAAGAAAGGGAATGATTGATTTAATAAGGAAAAAGCAGGCAGTCTTCATTGTAAACTGCCGTAAAATTAAGAGCTGTCAGTGTGGCTTCGTAAATCAATCTCCATTACTAAGTCTTGAAGGATCAATTATCTTTTCACCCGCAAAGGAGACCTGTGCAATGACTCTTTGCTTCTGCCCTAAAACAACAAAAATTAAGAGAAAGCAAATGAACTGAGCGGAGTGCAACAAAACAGGCAGAGTGTGGGTATACTACTATTGCATAAACAATTTAACTCATATAATTTATGTGTATATATATATATATATATATATATATATATATATATATATGTATGTGTGTGTGTGTGTATGTGTGCGTGTGTATAGTAATTCATCCATTATTTTCAGTTCAGGCATATGGAAATCCTAGGTTTATCCTGGCAGAACTGAAGTCAGGGTTCAACCTCAGAAAAGATACCAATCTATTAAATATGTACCTTGGAATATCTTCAAAAATTATAGGATAGTACGTAATTTGCACACATTTTATCATGTTTAAATCAAACTTTGTGTAAACAAAACATAAGGAAAGGAATCCCAAAGCAATCAGTGGAAAAGTGATGTAGTGTGCAATACTCATGCCGCCAGTTATTATGATGGATTCTGCATATTCTTCCCATGACTTTCATGGGTTTTCCTCAGGATACTCCAGTTTTCTGAAGAGATACTGGTTAGGTAAACTCTATGAGTGTTGATATGGATGTGGATGTGAATGTGCAATGGAATAGACTGATTCCATGTACTCGGCTGTTTGGATAAGCTGGTGTCCTCTACACCCCTCAATCCCCAAACACCACCTCATTATCCTGCACTGGATTAAGCAGGTTTGTGAATGTTATGTTATACTGCACAAGCCTTGCTATATGTTGACACCACTGTTTAAGATGACTAGCCAGCTCTTCCAAAGGAAATAAGAAGTGCTTACTCCGGGTTAGACCTATCCAACTACTAAAAAATCTCCAATAACAGGTGGACTGATGTGCTCCACTTTTATTGTACTTGTACCCCTTTAATTTCGTTAGGCCATTTTCTAAAGAAACCATCTTATAATGTAACCAGTGAGCACATGCAGTATGTTCTTTCATGTGTCTTTTTAAAAGAATATGTTACGTTAACAGCACAGTGTATGGACCACACTATTCAGATACCATTCATTTCTTCGTTTTGCTTACTCCAATACAGTCATCACAAGGAATCGCGGCCTATCCTGAAAGCCCTGAACAGATGCAAGCAAGAAATTTGGTTGGGATGGTAAGCTGTCACAGGGCATGCTCCTGAGCATGCCCACCCTCATTTACACTAAGGCAGGTGAGAGTTACTAACATGCACAATTTTAGGGTGAAACCAGAGTATCAGGAGAAACCTGGAAAAAATAAGTAGATTCCACAAGGATAGTGACCAGGATGCAATTTGGACCAGTGCACCATGCCATACAGTCTGTATGTGCCATGAAACTCAACTTTTAGCTATAATGAAGAGTATTTCTGCCAAAAAAACAGCCACAAAGTCTTGTTGCATCGGCTACATTTTTCCATTAGTGTGTAGTATTAACATCTTTGGTGTGTCATTTTCAGAGAAATGGTCTTGGATGTACTAAAATCATTTTGCCAGCTGTGACACTGGTTAAAAATGTCCGGCCTGTTGTTTATACAGATTGACCAATGGGTAGCCATGTGGACAAAGCTGTCTGACTCCTCAGCCTGAGACCAATGGGCAGCTGTGGAGGCGTAACTGGTAACTAAAGCAAAGACGTAAGAGCAACAGCTGCTAGGGAGGAGAACATGCAAATGTATATGGTGAATAGTCTCAGAGAAAACTGGGAGGCTTATATTTTATTGGCTACTGTTTCTTTTTTTGTACTTGGGAAATTACCCCCTGGGAGTGCCAAAGGAGCAAAATGTCGGGGGCAGAAATGGTTTTCTTTATATGTGGAGGATGGAGGTGTTTGGGACCAAATTAAGCACTGGAATAGCAAAGGTAGCCCTCCCAGAAAATGCATTAAGAGAAGTGGGCCATTTCCATCAAAATCTAGCATAAGTGTGTCAAAAAAGAAAGTGAAGCATAACAATGAAAGAGCAACGGAAAGAAAGGAAAGAACTTTTCAGTTTCCATATGTTAATGTAAAATATAAAGCACTAAACAGAGGAGAAAACACAACAGATATAGTGAAGAATTAGTTCTAAATGGCATTAAGACTTGTGGAAATATTTTCAACCCAATAAATAAATTAGCAGCCTATTGAAAATGAGGCCACTATTGAAAATGTTATAAAATATGTTAACTTGTAAAGTCAGTAGGGTCAATCAAGCTCAACATAATTTCAAAGAAAATGAAGCACCTGGAGCATGAGTTAAGTACTTCTTAATGAAATGATTCATAAAGTTTTAGGCTTACAATAACAAAGAAAGAAATTAAACAATTAACTTCAGGATCTCTGATGGCAGGAAAATGTCTCTGTTGTTACATATCTCTGGTGTACTTCATCCTTTGCTAGCATGGGCTGTACAAGAGCTTACGGGATTGTTAAGGCCTGGCACATGATGGACTATAGCTGAAGAACAGAGTGGTCCAGCATAGCTAACCACCTCCACATTCTGAAAATTCTTTCAAATTTGCAATAACAACACATTTGTTATTATCAGCAGTGTCTTTCCTCATACAGAAAGAATATAAAATGGAATAAAGGCACATCTGAAAGAGTTATTATTTTATTCTTAGCAGCCCAAACCTCTGACATCATGGCATCAGCTAATATTTAATTGTAATGTGCGAGTTCTCTCTGCACTACTTTCTTGCTGCATCTTTATCAGTTATTTGGTGCATTTAATTACATTCATCTAATTATGTTTGCTAAAGATAAGCTTTTTGTATACGTATAAAAACACTATGTTTTAGAACACCCATTTTTTCAAGTTTGTATTGAAATTTAAGTAGTTCAATTGATAAGCACCAAACTTCTAGAAGTTCCAAAAAAAAAAAGTTTAGCTAACAAAAATTAAAAATGATGCAATTTTCAGAGTCATACAAAACTCAGGGACCAAGTAATGAGCTTTTCTAATGCAAACAAAGTTCATTTATCTTTGAAAGCTGATGTGAACAATTCCTCCAGATGCCCCAACTTTTGCTGACTGCTTACAAAGCCTCTATCTATATAAAAGAAGCTTTGGAGCAAACTGTGCTTCAATACCCTCTGAAGCATCATTTGGACAATACTTCACTGTATATTGCTATCACAATGGTGAGTAAAAGACGAATAACAAGGTAAAACCGACTGACCATTACAAACTCTTAAAAGTGTAGGGCTTTCCATTAGATAAATTGCAAAAAAAGCAAGATGTATGTAAGATGACAGTTTCTGTCAAAAGTAATTTGGAATCTGGAGAAAACTCAGACAGGAAAAGGTCTGGCAGACCACATGCCATAACAGAATCAGAAAAGGTGTTTATAAGAGTCCACAGCTTGTGTGAAAGGCACCTCATACTGCAGTGGTTTAGATAAGCAGGTGGCACTTTCAACTGCGAAGAGAAGACTTCAAGCTGCAGGTTTCACAAGTCGAGTGGTAGTAAGAAAGCCATTGCGGAAATTGCAAAAAAAAAAGGAAAAGAGGTTTGTCTGGGTTTGGACCCACCGCCAGTCTCAACGTACTTTGAAATTAAAACACAGAACAAATAATCAACTGTACATGTGGATACTGCACAGCTGTTAAGCTGTGCTTGAAGCTGTTGTTCAGTGAGGTGCCTATCATACATCTGTAATATTTAACTGGTATATTTATTTATAAATTTAGCTTGAATTTATTCACACATACATTCTGTGGCTGACTGGAGATCTCTGTAACATATTCCATACCAAGAACAACAACAGTGTGACTAATGTCCCAAAGTACAGGAGAATTTTATTAAACAAACATGAAAGGTTACACAACAGGTTATTAGCTGACAGGATACAAAACTGAAAACAATAAAGATTATGCCACTTGGGTCTAACTACATGTCATGGTCATCCTAAAGTGGCACTAATAATTCTCTTTCCTTTTCTCACTTTGGTCTCCTCTGCCTCCACCACACCAGGAACGCCCTTGTCTTTAACTTCCTTCCATCTCTATGATCTCTTTGTGAGGGCCTGGAAACTCTTTTAAGATTTGACCTGAGAGTATTTCTGTTTCCAAACCTGTGTAACAAGATGCCCTTCTGGGTAACCTGGAACTCCTTAAAAACAATAAGGTTAATTCCTTGGAGTGCCCTCCAGTGGCTCTAAATATTGCTGCCATTGGAGCTGCCTATGGGGAGTACAGGTACCAGACACCTCTGCAAGGTGGGCACATATTAGTATGCCTGTCGCTCTGTTAGACTGGAAGACTAAACTGTAATGCTACGTCAGCTGTTCATTTTTTGTTTAAGCCTCCCATGTGGAGTGTTCCATTAGGCATCCTATCTAAGATGCTGAATTCCTTACAGTTTTTCCTGCTGATCAAGCATCTTTTACAACTCATAAAACTGTTTTTGCTGATTCAGTGCTGTATGAGATGTGAAACAAAACACCTTTTGAAATGTATATACTAAAAATAAATAAGGAAACAAGATACAGCTGTAGGTCACACACACAATGGAATATTATTGTTACACAGAGAAAAAGTAGGAAGAAGGGAAATATATGGAAAGGTATCTTTTATTGGGCCCATTTTTATAGATAATGTTTGATATATTTTTGTTTGAAAATATTTGTAGATAAATGGATGTCTATCACATTTTTTAAAAAACAAGTGTTGTCTTGTTGGAATTCACCAAGCCATCCAGCCTTCAGACTTTTTCTACAAACCAAGTCATCCAGGCACAGGTGGAGAGCTACAGACACAACTTTCCCTTTTCCTGTTGTGAGACTTGGAGTATGTCCATTGGCTACCTTCACAGCTTTTTGCTTCAAGAGGTTTAATCAGTATTAAAAGTCAACCTAACCAATTTTGTCTCAAGTATCTAAATAGTTTGCACTTTGCTATCACATCTTAGGTGTTTGTTGGTGTTTTAGTGCAAGAAATATTTTGAGAGATAAAAGAACATATTTTTTCAGGAAAGTGCGAGGCATCTGTAAAATACAATAACCCTGGCTAGGCTCTAATTTCTGGCAGCATGTATCTGTCTGGGTGCAAAAGCAGGAGGTGAGTTTGCATATACTACCTATGTGTACATGGGGTACTCACATTTTCCTTACAGATTAGGCTGAGTGGAGACTCCAAATTGGATAAATATTGGTGTTTGCTTAAGTTCCCTGTGCAGAGTTGGTTTCTGACATGTACCCACTTTTGCCCAGATAGGCACTTGCTCCTTCCATTCTTGAAATACTCAAGTGTGTTACAAATCTATGGATGAATAATCTTTCCAACTGTGAAGTTAATAGACATCAGGGTGAAAGAAAGAAGACACTTGTTTTGTTAAGCTATTGCCGAAAGAGGAGCATTAACAGATAAGTTATTGGTCTTATGGATAAAACTATAACAACCACAGAAAATGGATAATATGAAGAAGAGGCATAGATGTTGATGTAACAAGTTGAAGATAATAATGAGGCACACCACAAAAAGACAATCCAGTTTATGGATGCTATCCTGGCAGCATCTGTGCAACTTGTAGAAGTGGTAATAAATCACATTTTTTACAGGTGACTTACAAGGAATGAAAAAGTAGTAAATGTTCAGACATGGGTGTAATCAGGCCAGGTGTAAACATTATAAAGTAGTACAAAGCATAATGGAGGTTATAGTGAAATAGTAATTATGGACCTCGTGTTCATTTGGAGATTATTCCACTTACTGTATATACCAGAAGACAGTACAGAGAAAAGTAAACACAAAAGATAAACAGTTATAGTCATGTTTATGGATTTTTGAGAAGAAAATTATTGATTAAGACAGTGGACATTACACCACAAGGTTCGTTTTTTCAGTCCCCACCTTTGACTCAATCTGTGACCCTCATCAGGTCACTTGACCAGCCTGTGTTCCAAATAATATCTTAAATCAACTGAATCCAATCTAGGGCCAAGGTTGCCTGCAGTTGATGTTGAAGTATTGGGCACAAGACAGAAACCAAAACTAGATGGGGTGCCAGGTTATTTAATGGCACCAACACTCATGCAGTGAATCACCAATCAACTATACAGACATGATGTTTGGCAAGAGGGGTGCTAAAAAACAGTATTCAAGCAAACATGGAGATAATGTATACACACTGTACAGACTGTACACACTGCCAATCAAAAGTCTGAATACATCCAGAATTTTTCAGGGTTTTTTCTGGCTTGAACAGAGACAAGAGTTTTATAGCCAGATATGAAGACTGTTTGCATCTCTCAGACTGACACAGACAACCTGACTACAGATCTGCATTGTTTTGAAAAACTTCATAAACTTCAAAGGACTTTATTGGACAGTTATCTTATCTAAAGATCTTGACCATACATTGTTCTTCTATCTCCTGTTAAATTAATCTTAGCCTGAATGAACCTATTAATTTTTTACATTTAAGAGTTTTCATTCAAAAATTTACCATTGTTGTTTCTTGTCCTAGTGTGTGGATATAAACACAGGAAACTTCAGTTTCTGTATTACATCTTTGCCTGAAGAAGGGGCCTGAGTTGCCTCGAAAGCTTGCATATTGTAATCTTTTTAGTTAGCCAATAAAAGGTGTCATTTTGCTTGGCTTTTCTCTACATTCATAATGGCTAACACGGTACAACAACCTAGTACTTCAGGGTTTTAAATAAATTGATAACTTTTTTATTAAATTGATTTAAAATATACCCAAGACACTGCTAGTGATGTTAATGGTTATTACTGCTTGAAATGACTGATTTTTATTTTGCCATTTATGACTGATTGCCAAGAAACTGAAGATTTTATATAAAGGTGTCAAACGCCTTGCAGGTCTTCATTTGCTTCTTCCCTAAATAAATGCCAAATGCTAGTTAAAATAGTGAAAAGATGATTCCAGGATATATAGCGACCTCTAGGGGGTATATCAGAGCCCAAATCCCAGACCTAACCATACAAACAAGTCCCAGATACAAATTAATATTTAACTTTAAAGAAATACCTTCCAATGGGCCTTAATAGACAGATCACACAAGCACAAACAAAATTTTCTTTCTGTTTTCTTCTCACCTCCCAGTTGAGCTTTGTCCTTCCTCTACATTCAACTCCAAATCCCTGGATGAGGCTGCATGGCTTCCTAATATACCAGACTCGGGAGTAGTTCCAGTGCCACCACATTGCACTTAGGGAGCACTTCCTGGTCAGATGGAATCTGTCTAAAAGTAGAGCTGCTCCTTCCCACATCTCTCCGTGGCAGCTCCCAAGATACCAAGCAGGACAGCACACTGGGACTACAACTCCCATGTAGCTCTGCAGGTGTGAACATGAGAGTGTTACCAAAGGGATGCTGCCACCTAAAACACTGGGAGAGCATATGGCCTTGGGAGGCTGTTTCTCACCATCCATCCATTATAAAGGCTTCCCAGACTTGTAAGGAACCATTCATCCCAGCTGGGGTGCCAGTCAACCTGTGTATATTTTATATATATTGAGGTAAAGGTCTGTGGCACAGTTTGGATATATGTAGATGGAAATCCACAAAGGAAGCAAATAAATCATGTATCTTAAAATTGTTTTTTATTCCTAAGCTTTTAATTCCTACCAGGAATCATCATCAGAAGAAAATGATTGGACTTACAGGAATCCAAGGCAATATATAGCTAATAAGTAGGGAAGATAGATGGATATGAAGGGATGGATCGATGAGGTGGGGTTTAGAGGTTGTTGGTCATAAAGTCAAATTTATTACTATTTCCCTATTCTTCTTGCAGGGTTCATGTCCAAATGTCTGTTAATGGTGTTTCATTGGATAGCCACATTTCAGTCAGTTCTGTGGCACTTTTAGTAGCAGCCTTGAATTTTACTTGCACTGCTTTCTATTTAAATCTTTGTCCGTTAGAACTTGTATGTGTGCAAATCGTGGCTATCCATTGCCTTGGGTTCCTGTAAGTCTAATCATTTTCTTCTGATGAATATTTGGGAATAAAAAACAATTTTAGGATACATGATTCATGTGCTACCCTTGTGGATTTCCAGCTACATGAGCCACCAGGGTGCATACAGCCACCAACACACAGGCAGGACACAGGTTCAACACAACACCCGGTTTATTTACAGTTTTAAATGTACAATCACCAGTACCAACACACCAATACACAGTCCCTTCTTGCCATCAGTACTTCTCCCTCCACTTCTCCTCAGGTTTTGTCCTCTTCCTCCCAACTCTGGCCCCTCGAATGGAGTGAGGCGGCCCCTTTAATAATGCACCCGGATGTGTTCCAGGTGCTCCCTAACGCTCTTCCTGCAGCACTTCCTGGTGTAGCGGAAGTGCTGCATTGGCACCCGGGAGCATTTTCGGTGTGCCCGGGTTCTCTTCCGGCAGCACTTCATGGTGTGGCGGAAGTGCTGCAGTCCAAGGCTAGGGGATTGCCCAAGTGGCCACTGGTGGTGGCCACGGTCTCCAACAGGACTGTGATTCCAAGCTCCAGTCCTGTGGCCCAGATGCAAACCAGGGCGGCTGCCCTCTCGTGTCCCAGGGAAGGTATTGCCTCTCTCCCGGTCCTTCCTCTCTCCAGGCATCCTGGTAGGGTAAGGTCGCTGGTTGTCTGCCACTATATATATATATATATATATATATATATACTGTATATATAGCAAAATACCCGCGCTTCGCAGCGGTGAAATACCCGTGGATTAAATAAAACCTACACAATAACTATAAAAATCGTAATAAATGAACAATGAAACAGCGGAGAACCCGTGAATTAAATAAAAAGGTTGCTTCGTTGTTGAAGCAAGGAAAAAGGACTTTCTTATATGTCGTTCGTTTTTAAAACAGTGCAGAAGCTGTGAGAAAGCTGCTTCCTTGGCGAAGCTCGTAAACGAAAGAAGACACCACAGTGAACACAGAAGAGAACCCGTGGATTAAATAAAACCTACACAATAACTATAAAAATCGTAATAAATGAACAATGAAACAGCGGAGAACCTGTGGATTAAATAAAAAGGCTGCTTCGTTGGCGAAGCAAGGAAAAAGGACTTTCTTATATATCATTCGTTTATAAAACAGTGCAGAAGCTGTGAGAAAGCTGCTTCCTTCACAAAGTAAGGAAACGACTGAAGAGACCGCAGGGACGCGGTAAGTGTTTGGCAAGGCAGCTGAAGCGCTGCATTATGGGATCTGTAGTTTATTGTGTTACCAGCGCTTCATATCCCCGGGCCATTAATAACAATAATACAGTATATAAAATGATCTCGGGAGGATATAATTACACGCCGGGCCGGATGTGGCCTGCGGGCCTTGAGTTTGACACATATGGACTAAATAGAACTTGAAAAGATATATTTTTTCGTACATCGAGCCCGCGTGCTATTGTGGTTTTGCCTGCATGCCTCAATAAGTCATCCTCCCCTCGCTCTTACTTTTTTACCGTTCATCTAATGAATACACTGAGTATGGCTTTACCAAAACAATCATTGATGGCGAATAAAGTATCCATTATTCAAGTATGTAGATTGGGGTATATATATACATATCGGGGTATATATATACCCGCGTATCGCAGCGGAAACGTAGTGTGTTAAAGAAGCTATGAAAAAGAAAAGGGAACATTTTAAAAATAACGTAACATGACTGTCAATATACAGTATTTGTTTTGTGAGTGTTACTGAGTGTTGCTGTCATCAAGGATTTGATTATCATTATTTCTTTCAATCAGGTTCATATTTGTAGGATGTGTTGTGTTCAAGTTACATTCCGTGTTTGTCAATCGTTGTAAAGATGACAGGTTTCATTCATCGATTCGTTTCTTACTGCATCAATAAACAGCTCGTCTTCTTCTTTATCTGAGACCTGACACACTGCATGCACAGGTTTTTTACACTGTCTTCCTTTAGCGGGACATTGACTTTTCCACCGTGTGCTTTGTTTCCACAGTAGCTGCATTTATGAATATGCTTGTATGTATCAGACGCTTCATATTTTTTTGCTGCCTTTTCAATTGTGTAATTAGTTTTTTGTTCAGCGCTCTTTGGAACTGTTGCTTTTTGTCTGTGCACTGCGTCAGTTCATGTGAGCCGCTCGGTGTACATGCATCGAAGTTTCCCAGCTGTGCTGGTGCCATGTCGTGCTATGTCCATAGCTGTATCTAATGTTACCGAAGTCCCGGCACTTAAAACTTTCTCTCGCAGTTTCGCTGAGTTTGTGCCAAACACCACCCTGACCATCTTATCTTCCTCTGCATAAGCACAGTCCTTCACTCATGAATATTTACCCGTGGCAGTTTGCTATTGGATTGCCGCTGACGGACGGCCTTATATGGGTAGGCACTAAATTACAAACGCCAGCGGCAGCCTGTCTATGAACTTAATTTAAAGTGTAGGTTTACATCGTGCTTTGTTTCCGAAGTAGCAGAACTCATGAATATGGTTGTATATGTCACTCGCTCGCTTCTTATTGTTTCGCTGCCTTCTCAATTATATAATGCATGTTTTCTTCAGCGCTTTTTGGGCCTCTTCCTGGTTTTCTACGTACTGCGTGATTACGTGGAAGGCGTGATGATGTCACACGAAACTCCGCCCCCACAGGTTTCAAGCTCATCTACATTACAGTAAATGGAGAAAAACAGCTTCCAGTTATGACCATTACGCGTAGAATTTCGAAATGAAACCTGCCCAACTTTTGTAAGGAAGCTGTAAGGAATAACCCTACCAAATTTCAGCCTTCTACCTACATGGGAAGTTGGAGAATTTGTGATGAGTCAGTCAGTCAGTCAGTGAGTGAGTCAGTGAGGGCTTTGCAGTTTATTAGTATAGATATGTGTTTGTGTGTGTATGTTTGTGTGCATCTGTGTACGTTTGTGAGAGTGTATAATCAGCTCTATTATAGCCTTTATAAAATATCCTGGAATGATTTTCACTATCAACAGGCAAGATGATTTTTACTTGAGTAAGGTACATACAAATATTCTTAACTCCACCTAATCCATTAAGGGTAATAAATCTTGGCACAAGCCAGGGGCCAAGCATGCTTACATTCATATATACCTAACACACATAAAAAAGTTGTTTATTTTCTCTTTCCTCAACTCATTTCTGAGCATGTGTGGGTATGAGGGTGGTTATGCTGCCTTGCACTCACTGCTTCTGACATAGCCACTGGCACTTTGTGACCCTATAATGGTTAAGTGGAATTAAGAAAATAAACAGCTAGATGATTGTAACATGAGATGTCTCATAGGATGACGGGCAATAGGATGATCCTCTGTAAGGATTTGTCCTTCCCCCTTTACAAAAGTTCTGGCATCACTGATCTTATTGTTTAGAAATGTCATCAGACATGTAATATTACAAAGACTTTGCAAATGAGCATGGTATAAAAGGTGGCATTCAAAATTACCCCGAAGTTTGACATGCAATTTTATACGCTTAAAAGAAAAGAAATTCAAAGTGGTCACAAATCCACTGTAAAAATAACATCCAAATTGCAGATATGTCATTAATATGCAAATGTACTCTAGCTATACAGGGAGCGTTGCAATTGCACGCGTAATTCCATAAAGAGATTCACAGAAAGGCTGTAAGAGTAGCAGTGATTTGGCAGAAGTCGTATTTTATTTCAGCTGTTGATTTAAAGTGTTTCCAAAATGCTAATAAATAATTGCAAATGAGGCTGGAATTATACTGAGTGGATTATTAACTGAAGCAATTTCCATATTTTCAAACCCCAGCAAATAGATGTTCTGCTGGGTTCAAAAATGAATGTTTACGCATGTGATTACAGGATAGAGAAGAGTTTTGAACATTGTTAAATAGGTAGAGTATTAGTCATTCCTGACAGAGAGTGGTGTCCTGATGGGCCAAAAAGAAGCCTGGCTCCTTCCGCTCTTTGGTCCATTTCTGTATAAAATGGGCTCCCAGCACAGCAGGTGTCAGGCCAGCTTGGGGGGAAGACAGAAAGGCAGGACACTGGCACTAGGAGATTTGTTCTTCTGCTATTGATTTATTGGGAGTGTCTTTTGTGACAGTGCATATAATGGGTTGATTTATTGTGCAATTGTACTTCTTTATTGCCAATCCATTTTCACATTTTTCATGTAATTTATTCCTATGCTATTAAATTATTGTTAATTGTCATAATTTGGGTGCACCAGATGTGGTCTCCCATGAAAAAGGCCACACAACAGTGGCCAGCGTTCTTACGTTTACAAGTTTAATGTGGTTGTTGGCTGAGTACATGCTTTTTCTTCATTAAGCTAAACAAACCTCACGAACGCTGTGAGAGTCAACTATAAAATGTAAAAGCAAATTGGAAAGAAAGAATCAAAAACCTTCTGTCCACAATATATTGCATCACTAAGTGAGAAAATTCAAAAGTACACAAAGTATTTTTTTTGTCTGAAAGAACAAATCATTTTGGACTTTTACTATATACAGTTTCATATAATAACAAGCAACTTTGGAATTGATTGTGAAAACTGGAATGTGATCTCTCTATGCACATATACTCATCAATACTGGATCAGTTTACAATACCCAGTTAACCTAACCAACTTTTCATCTGCCTCATGGACATGAATCCGACACAAAGCATCAAAAAGCACATACTACTGCTAAGCCATTTCTTCATCTGGTAAAATATGAGCATTGCACTACATTTTCAAATCTTTGAAAAGTTAAAATGTATTTCTATTAATGTAAAATTGCTTTTAGGATCGGCTGCAATTTTGTTCATTATTATTATTTTTTTTAATCTGGCTGAGCCAAAAAAAGTTACATTGACCACAACCATCTAGATAGTCAGAATTTTATAAATATTCTTTGCCATATATATAAATTGATTTTAATTCCTTTAAAGTTAATATTGTACATTGCTTACCTATCATGCGCGAGTCACTGATGTTGCTTTGTGAAGCTCTTTCTTGCCTCACATTTGAATCCAAACTAAATACTGTAAGTTTCTTAGTCATGCTCTTTAATCTGTCCATTATCCATCCATTTTCTAACCCGCTGAATCCAAATACAGGGTCACGGGGGTCTGCTGGAGCCAATCCCAGCCAACACAGGGCACAAGGCAGGAACCAATCCTGGGCAGGGTGCCAACCCACCACAGGACACACACAAACACACCAAGCACACACTATGGCCAATTTAGAATCGCCAATCCACCTAACCTGCATGTCTTTGGATTGTGGGAGGAAACCCACGCAGACACGGGGAGAACATGCAAACTCCACGCAGGGAGGACCCGGGAAGCGAACCTGGGTCTCCTAACTGCGAGGCAGCAGCGCTACCACTGCGCCACCGTGCCGCCCCGTCCATTATTCTCTTTTTAAATTTTCATTATCTTTATGTAAATCTAGTTGTGTCCTGCTGATTGCGGTTTTGCTGCTCTGATTTTACTGTTTCTCACTCCCACCTCCAGCATGCCAAGCATTTTCAGACTCAGCTTCACATCTTCTAGTCATAATTTACTAAATTTTCAGGAACTTTGAGATTCTTTACAATGGCTGACTCTGTTTGAAGCAGGATATTTTGATCATAAGGATTTTTTGGTAGTGTCATAAATGTCAAAATGGACTCTTAAAGGGATACTTTTTTAAAAGGAACTCCAGAAAGAGCACAGAGTGTCTGTACAGGAAGGTTACACATACTATATGCACACTCTTATATGAGAGATGCAGAATTAGCACCTCGAGAAGTAGAATGATGCAGAGGACTACATACTGTATCTGACCAACTACAAAAGATTTAAGAAGACTCCAGCTGCAGACCTCCAGAGCTTCACAATTTGGGAGCTGCACTGAGCAGTCCATCAGATAGCATGTTTATGTCAAATGATTTAGACTGCAGACTCTATTGAAAGATTCACTTGAACCATCATAAATCAGTTAGACACCCTGGAGCCAGAAGGGACAGACTCCCCTGGGTGAAATTGTGAGATTTATTTGTTTTCTTTTAAAGTGCACTAAGAAGTTTCTGTTTTCTTTCGATTTTTCTCTGTATTAAGTGGGAAAATTCCTGTTGGCATCCCACTCCTTTTTCTGTTGTTCCACAGTTTTGTTTACAAGAAGTCATTTTCAACTTACAGATTTTTCATGGGAAAATAATTTAAGAAGTGTTCAATGCATGGCATTTTAAAATCAGATATGCTGACCATATAAAGGATATTGAAGACCACTGTTCCGCAAGTGGGAAGCTCAATATCTAATCTCTATGGCACTACATTTAAAAATAAGGAGAACAAAGGTTTACATATACATTGTATTAAATAATTATATGCAATAAAGCAACTTCCATCTGTGAAACTCACTGGACATGCCCCTTAAAACACTGAACTAGTGCTGCACAGTTTCTTTTCGATTAAGCCAGAATATCCAATGACTAAAAAGCATAATGCAACTTAGCATGACAAAGAAATCTGACAAATGCATGGACAGTTAGAAGGATAAAAGAATTTATAAAATGTATTATAATTTAAACTATCCATCCATCCATCCATTTTCTAACCCGCTGAATCCGAATACAGGGTCACGAGGGTCTGCTGGAGCCAATCCCAGCCAACACAGGGCACAAGGCAGGAACCAATCCTGGGCAGGGTGCCAACCCACCGCAGGACACACACAAACACACCAAGCACATACTAGGGCCAATTTAGAATCGCCAATCCACCTAACCTGCATGTCTTTGGATTGTGGGAGAAAACCAGAGTGCCCGGAGGAAACCCACGCAGACACGGGGAGAACATGCAAACTCCACGCAGGGAGGACCCAGGAAGCGAACCCGGGTCTCCTAACTGCGAGGCAGCAGCGCTACCACTGCGCCACCGTGCCGCCCTAATTTCAACTATTACATGCATTATGCAATTTGAGTTGACATAGAAATGCTTGTGTTTGGTTTAGTGTAGTGGTTAAGACTTTGGGCTTTATACCCTGAGGCTGTGGTGTCAAATTCTGCTATTAGTACAGTGTGACCATGAGCAAGTCACTTTACCTATCTGTATCTCAACTGGAAACAAAAGAAATGTAACTAATTGTATCTCTAAAGTGTTATAAGTTGCCTTAAATAAAGGTGTCGGCTAAGCAATTAATAATTTATATTGTTTTTAGGCTCTATATTTAGTAAATAAGAAAGCACAATGCTAGTTTTATTATCAAAGAAACCATTAGAATTAGATGGATGAGAGGATGGATTATATAGCCGCTGTTAAATATCAATATTTAGTGACCAGGTTGCCCTGCACAGTTTAGGCTGACACAGAAAGTGGATGGATGGAAGAACTGACAGAATACCTTTTACATTCAGTATCTAGTGAGGGTTATAAAATGTGGGTAGATACAGAAATCGGAAGGACGAATGAATGGATGGATTGGGGAAACTTCTTAGATTATAACCATACACTAAGGTCTTTCTTTCCATGGAACTCTATGTTTGTGTACATGTCCAGGTCTTCACAGATGGACAGTTTTTAAAGTAGCAGTTCTTAAATGTGAATTTTAAAAATTCTTTTTAACATCACACATATTATGTGCATAGTCAGTTCTGTACAATTATCAAAAAAGTTGTAAACATGTAATTTATATAACAGTTGTTTTAAATATCTGAATAAAAATAACTGCACGCGCCAAAAAAGGGTGGCATTAGTAAAGGCTGGGTGTAGTCACTGACACATCATACCCAAAGCTGCTGTCTCCCCTTTAGCTTTGTAGGTGTTCTTTTTTTTCCTTTCTTACCAAAAAAGTAGACGTCTATTTCTGTTTGAAAGCTTATCTGTTTTCTTTCGGAAACCTGAATTCATAAAATTGTTCAGGAAACTAAATCATCTTATGCAGGGAGGAATTTGGGTCCTGGAGGCGACCTTGGCAAGTTTTGTATAGCCA
The DNA here is from genome assembly GCF_016835505.1 of Polypterus senegalus. Taxonomy (NCBI): domain Eukaryota; kingdom Metazoa; phylum Chordata; class Cladistia; order Polypteriformes; family Polypteridae; genus Polypterus; species Polypterus senegalus. The sequence goes on from NC_053162.1 coordinate 166,394,694, forward strand.
GGATTTACCCTTACTTTCATTGACTCTTTGGCACATCCGGGTAATGACTCCAATGAACACAGACACATCCATCTATCCATTTATCTTCTAAACCTGTTTTTCTATAGCAGGATTGTGGGTAAGCTGGAGCCTATCCCAGAAAGAAACTGGCGCACAACAGGAACAATCCCTGGGCATGGTACCAGCCCATAACATAGTGAAATACACACATCAGGGCCAATTTAGCATCACAAATCTGAACTCACACCCAAATGCTGTAATTTGAGGTAAACCATTTAATGAGGATAATATGGATACACTGGACAGTGGGGAGGGTCTGCTAGGGCAAAACATTCCCGTCTACAACAACCCAAACCCCCCCCCCCCAACCCAATCTCTTAAATTGCCCCTGTGAAACCACAATTCATTTCAAGAAGGCCCAGAGCGCCAAGATTTGATTTTTTGATTAGAATGCAATTATTTTGTGTCAACTGAGTGGAGCTGGAGTAGGAAAGGCAGGAAGCCCATTTATCAGGGCCTGTTCCTCCTCTTGCTTCCTGACTTGCGCATGTCCATATATGGAGGCACGGATATTTTATCGATGGACTGCTGCCCTTTTGAATCATAGCCATTGTTTGTGAGAGGCAGGCTCAGACTCATGGCTCAGCACTACTCAAGCTTGGCACTGGAAGGCCACACATTTTAGCTCAACAAGGGAACCTTGACGCACTACATCCCAGCTTCTCACATTTACTTCTTCTTTCCTAAATATGGTCAAGATGTCAGCATATGGGTCTGTGGCATCTCTTTCAGTCACATGAGCTTGTGGCTTTGGGCTGCTAGTATGACTGACAAAAGTACAACAAAAGCTCAGCAAGATGAAAAACAAATGGCTGAAACTGCTTGTGTACATAATAGTCAAAACTAACAGACGTACTGACCACAAGTAAGTGGTGAGAGTTGGCTGCTATAAAAATAATCAGTTTTCTCGAGATACCCCATACAGAACTAAACACATCCATGTTGGTTTAATTGGGGTCTAAATTGGCCTAGCCATATGTAGGTGATCTCTGCCTCCCTGTGACCCCGTTGTTTAAAAAGCAAGATCATATTTGGGATTGATGGTTGGATGGATTGCATCCTTCTACCTGGGGTTATTTTGACTTATAACCAATGCCAGTGAATGGCAGGGTGTTCTCTTAACTGGGCACAGTGGGGCATTTCAGTGGGGCATTTCAGTATTGCTCTGAGTTTTAAAAAAAAGTATACTCAGCATTTGTCAGATTCAGATCTGAGCAGGGCGTCTTGCGATGCGGTACAACATCACCAGCCTCAACACCACTGTGGTTACTATTATGTTTGCTTGTAACACAGTGTGTGAAGTGTCAGAGCTATTTCTTGTCTTTTCTCTTTTCAGCTCTGCTGCTTTTCCTCACTGTGATTATCTTTCGTTGGCTAACAATGTTAAATTGTGTTTGTTGTGCATGGGTAAAACAGAAAACTACAGCACTGTGACATCATTTTAAGGGTTTATCTGGGTGGGAATGGCTTCTGATAACTACATTTTATTTTGTATAGCACCTGTCACTGTTGCCACCATCTCACAGCTTAGGAAACATATTTATTTGTAAAGCTGGATTAGAAGCACGGGGAGATCCGCTCCACTATAAATATTACATGTTTTATTTTGTATCCACCAGGAGGTTCTGTTTCACTCCGGAAAATCCTTGGGTACCATTGGTTTGACTTTGTGTCGAATGATCATGGAGTCCCGATTGAGGCACATGAGGGAGCGTCAGTTATGGCACTACGCGCCTTTCCCAGAGGGTTATCCGGCTCGTAAGATCCTCATTGTTGGGGACCCAAGTGGATGGATCAGGCCAAGGGGTCACCCATGTAACACCTGGCTGCAGCAGATAGAGGGTCATTTCCGGAGGGTAGGACTAGACTGCATGTCTGCCTGGGGGGTTGCCAACTGGGATCCCGAGCTGCTTCGACGTGTAGTGGGTGCGGCAACGCACTGTACCAGTGCATGCTTCCCCAACTTGACTTGACTTGTCCTATTGCTCAGCTCATTGTGACCCTGAACACTGACTGTGATTATGGAAGCCGGAGAAATGAAACAACAGTGCCCCACTGGTATGACATTTGCTTACTAGTTTTACTGGCTGACAGAAATTCAGTGGTCTCTTTCCCATTTACCAGACAATTATACAAAAACTGAAAGTTTCAAACAGCTGAGATGAGAGCTGATCATTGTTAAAAAAATCAATAGCTGCTTCTGAATGAAAGGCTAATATTTAATTCATTTATATAGCACCTTTCTCTCTCTATGACACCTTAAGATGCAGTAAAAGCTGTTATACAAATATTGATTGGCTGAATGACATTAAGACACTTTCCTTCTCCATCAAGAAGATGCTGTCAGCATAGACTGTCCCATGTAACACTTTTTATTTTATTCTTCAGATTTAAAGCTAGTGCTCAGTTACCCAATAATCCTGAATAAGCAATGAGCAGTGCCACAATTACGCTCAATAGATATTTTAGCTTGTTATTGTTCTGTTTGATATGCCAAGTAATATGACTTGCAGACTAACTTCATAGTGCCTAACTCTACCTGAAGACAAAATGATCCACACATCAGGTGACAAAAAGAAATACTAGTGAAATGTAAGGCAAAGCCAAAGTGCAGGTAGCATCCTCTGTGATAATGAGCCCTATACATTTGCAAAGCCATTTAAAACACACTATGGTAACAGTTTACTTTAGCACCTGGGTGGTGCAGTTGTTAGTGTTGCCAATTCATGGATCCAGCATCTTTGGTTTAAAACCTGAGCTTGATTGCTGTCTGCGTAGAGCTTGCACATTCTCCCCATATGTGCCCAGATTTTCTATTGGGTTTTCCTGTTTTTCCTCTCATCCACAAAGACACGCAGATTAGGCTTTTGGTGATTTCAAATTGGCTCAGTGTGGCTGTTTCCTGCATTACATTTCATGTTCCTCTGAAAGACTTTGGCCCTAGACTGTGACACTGAACTCAAGTGAGCAGGTTTGAGATTGTTATGTTACTATAGCAAACTTTACTCAAATTCAGCAAAAGATATAGATACCGGAGATAGGACAAGATAAGTCAGAAGGAATTCAAAAAGGGGATTCGATTCTTTGCACCCATTGTCAACAATACCGAAAAATGGAAGAAGAGAGAAAAGAAAATATTTACAGCCTTGGCTGACTCATCTTCAGTCCGAGGCATCCTCCAGATTCAGTGTTTTGATATCACATTGACTCTGAACAAAAGCAGCTTACACTGAAAACACTTTTCTAACCCCTGGCTTTCACTGAGGGAAGGCTGTTGTTTCGCACTCAGAATGCTTACAAAGCTTTTATATTTTTTAAGAGGTACAAATTGAAAGAAGGAAGCAATATCTTGCCTGCTGTATTTTGGGAGGTAGCAGCAGGTCAGATTCCTAAAAGCCTCCACGTTTATATGCACTTTTACTTTTTTCATGCTGCATTCATACTTAATTAGAGTCTGTTTCCTAAAACCGGAAAACCTTCCAAAATAAATTTTAATTAAGCATTTTTAGTAGGGCTCTTTCAAGGCAGTAATGATATCGAATCCAATCATTATGTTTTTAAAAATTTTTTACATCACTTTTCACAGAATACATAGCTTAAAGTGCTGACAGATATTTACAATTATAATGCACTAATATAAATTATTAAAGAATGCAACATTTAAATGCGTAAACACACAAATCACGCTAAATGCACAGTCAAACATTTAACATAAATAAATGCAGCAATATAATGTCCATTAACATTATAACAGACATGAACAGTTGTAGTGTGGCCATTATTTCCTAAGCCAATAGATTGAGGCTGATTCCACAAAAACTGGTGATCAACATCAATCTTCTTCCTTATATATTTCACTCTCTAGGGGAAATTTATTTGATTTTCACAATGTGGTTTTCTCTAAAAAAATATGAAAATTCAAGCGTTTTTTAAAAATTATTGACAGATAAGAAAAAGGGACATAAGTGAAAAGCATTGGAAAGCTAAAAAAATCGAAATTCTATAGCACCTCTCATTCCAAACCTCATCTCTGCAAAGAGATGCAGACATCTGACATTTGACTCTTGACCCTGTTTTTCCTCATCACACACTTTTTAAAGCAATTTCTCCATTGCATAATGTGGCATATGAATAGGAGTTAGCCAATAGGCCTGAAAGATAGCAATTACATGCCGGACCAGTGGGTGGCAGTGTTCACTAACCCATTCTCTCTTTCCCCTGCAAACTAAATGATGGAAATCTAGAGTGAGCCTGTCAACATCACTTCCGGTTGCGACCCCAATAATGTTGCTTCTGGTTCTGTCCCCAATGATATCCTCCAAACCGTCTATAAAAATGCCATCTTGTTAACATTAACTCAGTTCTGTCTTGAACTCAGTCTGTAAAGACTTTTGATTGCTGATTTTTTGCATTTTTGTTTCAAGTATATGGGGTGACTACCCCAAATCCTTTTCTGTCTCCCTGTTACCTTTTCACAATGTTAATGCTATTTCAGTATAGCATACATTTTCCTAGATTATATATTTTTTATCAAATCTTTTATACTGCCACAATGACTACTTCTCTGCGGTGGGCTGGCGCATGGATGGATGGATGGATGGATGACTACTTCTTGCGACTCACAGCAAAAACATATTGGGTTTGTATTTTGATTCTTTCTCTGTTCATTTCAAGTTTTCAGTCCTATGAATGTGTGGGTTTCTCACTAAGGAACACAAACTGTGTGTATTACATTAAAAGATAAGTTTGCTTTTTAATTTTTTTATAATAACGGCATATAATAAATTCTAAATCGAGGCATTTTTTATAAATTAAAAAAAAATACTTAGCCTGCTCTTGTACTTTATAATGGACCAGCAGAATACCCGCGCTTCACAGCGGAGAAGTAGTGTGTTAAAGAAGTTATGAAAAAGAAAGGGAAACATTCTGAAAATAACGTAACATGATTGTCAATGTAATTGTTTTGTCACTGTTGTGAGTGTTGCTGTGATATATATATATATATATATACATATATATATATACATATGTATATATATAACACACACACACATATAAACATATATATATACATATCTATACATATATACATATACACATATATATATACACACACACACATATATACACATACATACATATATATATAGATACACACATATATATATATAAACATATATATACATACATATCTACATATATACATACACACACACACACACACAACTATCGTATATGTTTAAGTTCTATTTAAATTTTAAATAGAAGGAATTTTTATTTAGTCGACAGAATATTATTCCGGAATAAATCAACTCAAACCTTAAATAAGTTATAATATTTTGCTCTCCATAAAAATATATCCTGTCTAAATTATACAAGTTAGAAATAAAGTAAGCGTTAAAAGAACAAACATTCAAATTTCTTTACTCTTATGTAATTTTATATAAAAATAAACTTAAATTTTAAATATCCCAAAAGATTTTGCTCTCCATAAAAATATATCCTGTCAAAATTATACAAATTCAAATATGAACATGCTGCATAACAAAACCTAGAAATATAAATAACATCTGTTCCTTTCATCAATAACAAATCAAATCATTCAGTTGTCTTTGCTCATATGTCATTTTAGAGCTGGACGCGTGGCATCTTTTTTGGCAACAAGTTCGTTTATGTTTGGTGTGAGGTTCTGTGTTGTGGAGATTCTCAGGATGGACTGCAGGTGCTCATCAGTGAGGCGACTCCTGTGTGCTGTTTTGTTAGTCTTCATGACTGAGAAGAGCTTCTCACACAGATATGTGCTACCAAACATGCACAAGGTTCGAGCCGCATGTAGACGAAGCTGGAGCATTTTTGCGGGAATGGAGTGAATAAACTGTGCGGGCCATGCAGTATCGTACTTTGCCTTCAGTGTGCCATTACACTGCAGCTCAATCACCTCCATCTGAATCTGCACAGGTGCAGTTTCCACATCGATGGCAAATGGGTTGCGAAACAACTCAAAATTCTTTTTTTGTTCTTCAAAGTCACCAAAGCGCCGTGCGAACTCAGTGCGCAGTGCGCTCAGTTTATCAGCAAAGTGCGTATTTGGGAACACCATTGTGGCGACTTGGTTCAACATTACTTGGCAACAGGGAAAGTGGGGCATGTTGCACTGGTGCATTTGTGTCTCCCATAAAAGTAGCTTCACTTGAAATCACTTTGTGATTTTGCACGGGTAAAAATCAGGTTATCTTGATTTTTTGTCTCATAGTGCCATCTTAGATTAAATTCTGTAATTACAGCCACATTAGCTCCACAAATGAGACCCACGGGTTTACCGGCAATGTCAGTAAACATATACTCATCGGTTTTAAAGGCTCTATGTTCAGAATCACCTTTTCTCTTCGGCAACGTGCGGTCTATCTTCGCAATAACTTGCAGCATTATAAGCTAGACTTGATTAACGCGGTAAGTGTTTGGCAAGGCAGCTGAAGCGCTGCATTATGGGATCTGTAGTTTATTGTGTTACTAGCACTTCATATCCCGGGCCATTAATAACAATAATACAGTATATAAAATGATCTCGTGGGCCGGATATAATTACACGCCGGGCCGGATGTGGCCTGCAGGCCTTGAGTTTGACACATATGGACTAAATAGAACTTGAAAAGATATATTTTTTCAAATGTGATCGCGCAATTCAGATCGAGTTGACGCGCACTACAGTACATCGAACCCGCGTGCTATTGGGGGTTTTCCTGCATGCCTCAATAAGTCACCTTCCCCTCGCTCTTACTTTTTTACCGTTCATCTAATGAATACACTGAGTATGGCTTTACCAAAACAATCATTGATCGCGAATAAAGTATCCATTATTCATAAAGCTTCAATTGGTGATCTGTCTTTCTGTGTTAACCGCATATTTTTTCATATGTCTCAAACCAAGGGGATGCGAGGCTAAAATGTATCGGGAAGCGCGCGTACATACTCAGTGCATCCCCTCCCGGGAATCGAACCTCGGAAGCCGCCGCTACCTCTACTATTGCGCCATGGCGTGTGGTTTGTCTATTTGAGTGTAGCAGTATAATTCAGTTTTTGTTCAGCACTCTTTGGAACTGTTGCTTTTTGTCTGCGCACTGTGTCAGTTCACGTGAGCCGCTGAATATGGTTTAATATGTCACTCGCTCGCTTCTAATTGTTTCGCTGCCTTCTTAATTATATAATGTATGTTTTCTTCAGCGGTTTTTGTAGCTCTTCCTGGTTTTCTACATACTGCGTGATTACGTGGGAGGTGTGATGATGTCACACGAAACTCCGCCCCCCCACGACTTTGGAGCTCAACTCCATTACAGTAAATGGAGAAAAATAGCTTCTAGTTATGACCATTACGCGTAGAATTTTGAAATGAAACCTGCCCAACTTTTGTAAGTAAGCTGTAAGGAACGAGCCTGTCAAATTTCAGCCTTCTACCTACACGGGAAGTTGGAGAATTAGTGATGAGTGAGTGAGTGAGTGAGTGAGTGAGTGAGTGAGTGAGTGAGGACTTTAACTTTTATTAGTATAGATATAATGGACACCAGTATCCAACTTGAAAACAGAAGCCTTTAACCTTATGGAATATTTTCATTTTTAAAACAAGAGTGTTATTGAGTATTGATCTGCATCTTAAGATTGCACACTTTTTTCAAAACAGTGTATCGATGAAATTTTAAGAAGGAAAAAAAAAACTTTTTTTTGTGAAATTCAGGTACTTTAAAAGGAGACTGGCTGTGTGCTTCACTTTGCAGCTTTGTCTTTCTTTAGGACCAGGTACGTGTTTTCACCTCGAAGAGTAATCTCTAAGCACTGCTTATTGACATTATTGAATGCTGATGCTTAGATGTAAACTTCTGTTTCTATACTATAGAGAACTAGAGGATAAACAGTAAACACTGAAAAAAGTCACCACTACCTTGACTTAAATTGTTTAACTTTACAGAAGCTTGTTCCCGCCATTCAAAAATATTTTGATTGTGTAATTTCACAAACATATTTCCTACTGCTGCTATTATTATCATGCATTTGTGTGCTTCAGTGGTCTAGTGACGGAAAGGTTTGCATAGTGTGCAATGAAGTGTTAACAGCTGATAAGGATACATTTAGTTTTAATCAGGCTGAAGTTCAGTAAGATTGATACAGATGCTTTAGCATAGGCAGAGAGGTAGGGCAGAGCTGTTATTCCTGTCTCAGAGTGCTCAGATCTGCATGGATTTTGCATGTTCTCCCAATCTGTTTATTGATTGATTGCAAAAAAATGAATGTCAGGGAGTTTGCTTACTCAAAAAACTTGTCCTCAGCTCTTCTATTACCACATCCTCAGGAAGAGTGACTCAGCATGTGCTATAAAATTCAATAATTGATTTGTGCTGCCTCTGCTTGTTTCATTATGGTTTGAGTATTGCACACTCTGCTGTTTCCATTTTCCCACTTATTTTTTCATTGTGTGTGTGCTTGACATGCCACAGGAAGTAACGCTGACTGTTGATTGGTCCTGGGAACGTACACTGAGATGACATGCAGGTGACATGGGTCTTTCAAAAATGTATGCCTTTTAAAAATCGCTTTGCTTGCCCAACCCCGGGTTTGGTTTACCAAATGTACAATTTAAAGAGATTACATATACATTATTTTCACTTTTACTTTAAAACTTTTGTAAAAAAAATACTGTACAGGTAGTCCCCAGGTTACGGATATCAGATCTAAGACTTATGAACAAAGCCACAGCTGCGATGCATGAGCCTCAGTAACTGCCGCTCTATCATCTTTGGCCTGGGGATGCTGCAAGCAGTGGCTGGAGGGTGGCGATTTCACTGCTCTCGCAGTGTAGTGTCCCTCGGGCAGCTCCTGGCAAGAAGCGGTGACCTGTGGTCCATAGTCATCGGGGCCACAGCTATCGCTCGTGTGCAGGACGATGGTTTGCTGCCCGCCCACTACGCCGCAGCTATTGCTCCTGACTGGACTGGGTAGTATTGTAGTGTGCCTTGGATAGCTGCTTGTTGAATTGGGGTTGGGCGATTCACTACCCGCCTTTGACCGCACAGTGTTCGGTTCATTCTCAGTGGGCAGACACTGCAGGCACCATACTGTAGTGGAGGTGACTGTGTGGTGGGCGAGTGATGAACCCCCCTCACTGCCCCCAGTCATTCTCAATAGCAAGCCTGCTTGTACTGTTAGGAACATAGCAGGAAGTTGTCTCTTGTCAGTACATCAGACGTGTTGACGGGTGCCTTCCTGCTGTGATAGCGTGGACAGTGCTGTGCAGAAGAGCTCATCTTAACCTTTTGTCTTCACCCTTCAAGAACGTCTCTTAAACATAAATCTGATGCAAGTGCTGATGATATAGTAAAGAAGAGAAAAACCATCACCACTGAAAATAAAGTAGAAATAATAAAAAGGTCAAGGAGAAGGGTTAAACTCCATCATTCATTGGCAGAGCACTTGGTTACAGTCAGTTAACAACAGCATTTATTAAAATAATGTACCTGTTCCAACTTACGTACAAATTCAACTTAAGTACAAACCTACAGTTCTTATCTCGTACGTAACCTGGGGACTGCCTGTATATCTCCTTTATTTCCGGCCCCGAGTGTGGTTAAATCTCTTTCTCGCAGGACATATAATGCTGCTCGTGTTGTGAAGGGGGGGTGGCTGAACTCATGCTAAGGAGAAGCGGTTGGATCATTTGCTGGATTGTTGCTGCTGCTGGTGAGCTGCATATTCTGCTTGTCACATTGTGAGTCGATCATTTAAAAGTCTGTACAGCAGCTGTCCTTTTGCCACTTTGTGTCTGTGCCGCTTGTGTTGTGAAGGGGAGGTGCGGGGAGACTGGCTTTTCGCATGCTAAGGAGTAGCAGTCGGATCATATGCTGCTTGGTTAGATTTAAATTTAAATGTTGTCTCACTGTGTTGTCTCACGTGACATTAAAGTGTCTCTCGCAGGATGTCAAATTGTCTTCCGAGAAGATCATGTCTCGTCTCCCTACTCTCCCTTCCAAGATTTTTTTTATAATAGGGAGATGATGTAATGTAAACAGTTCAGTTCAGATTTATTATTATGTGTATAAAGCAGAATACAGTGATCCCTTGCTGTATCGCGCTTTGACTTTCGCGGTTTTGCTCTATCGCGGATTTTATATGTAAGCATATGTAAATGTATATTGCGGATTTTTTGCTGATTCGCGGATTTCTGCGGACAATGGGTCTTTTAATTTATGGTACATGCTTCCTCAGTTTGTTTGCCCAGTTGATTTCATACAAGGGACGCTATTGGCGGATGGCTTAAAAGCTACCCAATCAGAGCACGTATTACATATTAACTAAAACTCCTCAATGCTATAAGATATGCCTCCTCGCGGTCCTCGATTGTTTGCTTGTCTCTGCCTCTATCTCACCCTCTCTGACATTCTCTGCGCCTGACGGAGGGGGTGTGAGCAGAGGTGCTGTTTGCACAGAAGCTGTTTGCCTAGTGGATACCGACGCACCTCTAAGAAATGCCGCTTTATCGAGGTGCGTCCAAAAGCACACTTACTGATTTTTTGATTGTTTGCTTTAATCTCCCGCTCTCTCTCTCTCTCTCTGACGTTCTCTGCGCTTGACGGAGGAGATGTGAGCAGAGGGCTTTTGCACAGAGGCTGTTTGCTTAGAAGATAGGGACGCTCCTGTAAAAAATGCTGAAAGGCCACCTTCGCATTGATCCCTTCATTGCCGCTGCTTTATCGCGGTGCTTGCATACTTAAAAGCGCAACAGCCCTATTGATTTTTCATTGTTTACTTTACTCTCTCTCTGACATTCTCCGCTCCTTACGCGCACTTTGAAGAGGAAGATATGTTTGCATTCTTTTAATTGTGAGAAAGAACTGTCATCTCTGTCTTGTCATGGAGCACAGTTTAAACTTTTGACTAAAGGGTGTTACTTCATGTCTAGAGGGCTCTAATAATGTTAAAAAACGTATCTAGAAGGTCGTAAACAGGTTTTCTATGCTCTAACTGCGAAAATATTAGATTTATAAATAAAGAATCCTACTTCGTGGAAATTCATTTATCTGTCTGGAGCGGATTAACCGCGATAAACAAGGGTTTACTGTATAACTGTGCGGAGAATATTTATAAACAGTGTGGGAGAGTTTCTAAGGGCTTAAAATATATAAAAATAATCATACAAACATATGGTTTCTACTTCGCGGATTTTCACCTATCCCGGGGGGGTCTGGAACGCAACCCCCGCGATCGAGGAGGGATTACTGTAAAACTCTTATGTGTGCTCTTCACCACCACTCTGTCTTTCAGTATGACTCTTGCTCTGCAAGCTAAGCAAAATAACAACACAAAATGTAATTGGTGCTGTTTAGGAAAAAAAAAAAAAACATGATTTGATTACATATTTGTTTGTGTAGCCCCTGGAAGAACATACTGTAACCCTTGAACAAATAGAATTGCAGAGACACAACTAACTCAATATAAAGCCTACAGCTTCCGCAATGTTGCAGATATACCATGGGTGGTACTCCACCCACAACACAAGTAGATAAGTCAGCAAAAATGTATCTTCACCTTAAAAAACAGTATTACGAATCTGTGATAAAATTTGTTATTTCCAGTTTACTTTTGATACCATAAGTACATAGAAGGAATGTTGTATTAAACTGAAACTTTTGCTGCTTCAAAGTAGATGTATTTGGTAATTTTAAAAGGTTTTTATTTTCATGTAGAACTCCAAAGTCTTTCACATCCATTATAAAGCAAAACAGCAGGCTATTTACAGTAGGTACTTTTCAAAATGTATAATAATGCTTCACCTTAGAACCCATTTTCAAATGGTAAATTAATACACAAAATGATTATGAAGAAATAAATTTAACTTCAGGTGCCAAGTGCAAGATGGTCCAGAATGAGTAAGATAGCTTCTGTATGTGTATGGGAAGTGACTTGGGGCAGAGTTGGTCCCTACTTTGTGCCCATTGGTGCCGGAATATTTGAAAATACAAATGTACCCTGTAATGGCCTGATGTCTCATCCAGGTTAGTTACTGCCTTGGGCACAGTTTTACTGAGACAGATCTCTGACACTTGATAATGAAACAAGTGGTTTAATGAAAATGGATGGATAGATGGACAAAAGTTCCAAATCTGAAAAACTGGTGACTGGATGACCCCCCCATCACAAGACTGGGTAGAATGTTTAAGAACAACAGACAAATTATTTGTTTATTCAGGTTTCTGTGTGTATTCCTGCATTCTAGTTAATGAATTACACTGTATGTAATTATCCTTTCTTATGAAAAGTAAATGAAAAGAAGGAAATGCAGTAAGTCTTAAGAGAAGAAATAAGGTGAGTTTGATAGAAGGTCTTTAAAACACAGAAGAGGGAAAAATGTAATAAGACTACCCATGAACCTGCGTCACTAAAAGATTTATGAATGGTTTTATTATTTCTTTATTTCTCATTTACACAGTGATTTGTATTGAGACCAAGGTCAATGAGAATGTACAGGTATACATGGAAAGAAACAGAAAACATCTGTAAAATACATTTAGCGAGCTGTTTATCCATCCTATAATGGCTTCAAATGACTTAAAACTACCAAACCAATTAGTACTGCAAACCTTGGGGCTGATTCAAGACAATGAAAATGTCAATTCCAACTGTTTTCCAACCAGAATTGTTTAAAGTAAAAGGATCTCCCAAGTTAATCCAATCTTGTGATTGAGAATGATAAACTGTTTCTAGCCATCAAAAATGTCATGGTGTTATATGGTAAATTCTGGGATAGGTAGGGCCTTTAAACACTTGTCACATATCTGGGAATGTCAAACGCACTTTCATCTATAAATCACAACCAGAGGTGTAAAAAAAAAGGCTGCTAATTGCAGACATTTGGTGAAAATTCAGATTCCATATTGTAAAGACAGCAGTTAGTCCCAGGATATGATCTAAGGACTCTGATTTCAGTTCATTGACAAAGGGAGCCAGAGGCTATCCTATGATCAATGGGTGTACATTAGGAACCACATCGATGGTCACCTCAACACTCTAGTTGGCAGTTAGTCTAGAATGTATGTGTTTGTGGATGTGGGAGGATGACCAGGCTGCATAAAGAAAAATCCAGAGACACAGTGAACATGTCATTCAGACATTGACCAGGCTAGAATTCAAACCAATTCAAATCCAGTCTCCTAAATCTGTCAGGCAGCTGTGGTAACCACTGCACCACCAGTAAATAAATAAATAATTAAAAGCACAAGATATAAATCTAATTATTCACTAAAACATGATAAATAACTAAACATTTTTGCCTTTCTGTGATAAACCCCAATTCAACACACTATACACTTTAAGTATGGGCACATTTAAGGCTACTGAAAGCAACAAAGGGAATCCAAATTGAGGACTGACCGGGAAGCCTTATGGTTTAAAGGTAAATGCATTAGTCATTCTGACACACTGCTTGTGTATAAGAATGCACTAAACAAAGTAGACTGGTTAAAACCAATATGGGAATGGTAGAAAAGCTCCTTTATAATTGTGAGTAGCAAAGAATCAGGCATTATAACACATACCTGGGTTTGGGATTTTCACATTGCTTTGATTAGCTTTTAAATGTGGATACCATATTAACATTATTCTGGACAAAAAATTTAAAATTCCTATCAGACAGCCTTGGTGTCACAATCCCTCCTAATCCATTAATAGCTGTGTTTGGTGTACTCCCGTATGGCCTTAAAATGGAGAAGGAGAAACAAACTGTAATTGCCCTTACTTCACTGCTAGCACGTAGACTTATCTTGCTCAAATGGAAGAATCCTAGTGCACAGCTTTTAAGTCAGTGGGTAACTAATGTTATATACTACTTGAAACTGGAAAAAATCAAATTCTCACTTATAGGATCTGTTCAAAACTTTTTAAAAAACTGGCAGGATCTAATTAATAACATTTTAGAATAAGCTTTTATATTGGGGAGAAGGACTCCTTTCCATCTTTACTGCTCTCAATGTTTTACTTTGGCTGTTGGCCTTCCTCTATTTCTCATGTGTGGGGGTTGAATTGAATTTAGTTTTGATAGGTTTGATTTGATTGTATACATACAAAGAATTATTATTATTATTGTATGGAATGTTACATGTTTTAATAAATTCAATAAAAGATAAAAAAATATGCATACAAAGGGAACAAGATCCCTTGAGCTGGTTTAAGAGGCACTCGTGCCATATTATATAATGTAGCAGCCTATGCCAAAACAAACATTCTACCTAAACCAGTTATGGCAATAGGACTTTGTAGTCAACACAGATGTTGCCCTAACAGAGCTCTGTGGGTATGAACAAACACCAGAAAGAAATGGAGTAAAATAAAGCAGTGCAGCTCTCTACCAATTAATGGATTGGGTTGTAAAACACAAGGTTGCCATTTTAGTTTCCACTGCTAACTGACTTACCTACTTTAAGTTAGTCATTTAACCTGCCTGATTGGCTGCTGTATTAATACAGAATAAATTACAATATAATGTAGGGTGGCACATTGGTTAGTGTTGTTGCTCCATACCCAGCATTTTGGGCTTAAACTCTGTTCTTTGTTTATACTGAGTTTGAATCTTTTGCCAATGTCAGTAGGGGTTTTCCTCTAGGTGCTTACATTTTCATCCCTCATCCCCAGAAGACATGCACATCAGGGTAATTGGAGATTCCAAACTAGCCCAGTTATGGATGTGTATTTAACTGGTATTTAACCCTGTGGTGGACATGGTACTCGCATGCAAAGAACATTTTAAAATAATAGTGTCAGTCCTGCAGTATTTTAAGTTAAAGAGTTTTCTAATAAAATGCATCATATATGACTCAAGTATAATCTTTCATTAAAATGCAGTTCTTTTACTAAATGCACACAAGAGACACTTTGCTTAAAGAAGCTTTGCCATCTTTAATAACCTTGCAACACTGTGTATTATAGAAAATATATTTTTTTAGTTGTAATAAAGATCTATATGGTATAGTTACAGCCATGCTATGTCAGTGCTTTCAAAAGATTCACTACTACATAGTCTGATGTAGCCTTGCCAACAAGACCTTTGACTTTGGCTGCTTCCACACTACTACATGTTCATTTAAAAAAGACAGCTTTTAAATGAAAGCAATCTCTGTCCACTGTTTTCATATCATTTAGAAAAGTATCTCCACCCACACTAAAACAACCAAAAAACGCAAATGACATAATAACCATGCCCATATCGACAGAAAGAGGAAGTGGAAATCCACTTCTTGAAGGCATGGTGTCTAATGCCAACCTTTACAGTTATGCCCTCTCATTGCACACTTCTGGCTAAACCTGCCAAGCCACTGCCCAGCAACAGAGACAACAAAGAGCACAAAATGGTGGCACCCATAGCAAAAACAGAATGTTGCCTTTGGAGAAAGTAATATGTTTTTAAAAAAAGTGGACTCACTTCAAATCCAAAAATAAATGTAAAATCTATATTCCTAAAACCCTAAAATCCTCTAATATAAAAATTACTATCTTATATATCTTTAGAGGCTAAGGAATGACTATTAACAAAAATTAAAACCAAAAACCAGATCATAATGAGGTAGTTTTGCAAAATGCACTTTGTTTCAACAAAGGCAAGACCTTATGCAGTAAAGGTCATCTTTTGAGGCAACACCTTTTCAAGGTTTTGTTTTTTACCTTTCTCCTTGACCATTGTTTCTCTGACATTTTGCATGTTTGCTGCTTTTGATTTGGTTGACAAGCTTTTGTCCTCCAGTGTTTTAACCTCTGCTCTGTCCAGAATTGTCTCCTTGTTTTTGATCTAAAGTACCTTTGGCTCACTGTTGTTCTCTTAATCTTTCAAACATGGTCATTGTGAAAAGACTGAAACAGTTATAATAAAAATGAACCTAGCCTGAGACATAATAACACATCACACACCATTACACTCTGCCACAAACTTTGACTGTTGAAGTCAAGCTGTATAGATCCATGGACTCATGAGGTTTTCACTAAATAGTGGTTGTGATATTGGTGTGAATCAGAAGGAAATTGGATTCATCAGACCATATGATGTTCTTTTAGCCCTTTAGTGTCCACTGTACCCTCAGCACATGCACCTTCTTGTTTGTCTGGAGCTGATAGTCCAGTTAACGTTAAAAGTCCTTTTTCATTCCATAGAACTGTTGTTATACAGATATTTGTTGCTTGGTAGGCTATTCTTGATATTACCATTGTGTGAAAACCGCAGCAAAGTTTCTGACCCTGATGCATTCATGTCCACTGTGTTTAAAGCCACTAAAACCTTTAGGCTTGCCCATTTTCACTCATTCCATCCACTGGTGCCTGACAGACTAATAGCATGGTTCACACATAAGGTGCAACCACTATGCAGTTGGTTACAAAGGAAGGATCTGTGAACCTAAAAAATGGACACATAGGGTGCATTATGCACTTCATAAACAATGAATTTCAAGGATATACTGTAAGTAAACAACATTTGTTCTTTGTTCTTGAATGATTTTTAAACAACTCTGTGAAACTACAGACATTTTAAGGCAATATGTGCAGCAAAGATTGATGGATGTATTGATCGATTAGATGTCTACCTGCTTGGATGGACATTTTTCTATCAGTTTTTTGCAACTTTTGCAAGTGCAACTGAACAATTTAGCAACATTGCTGTGTGCAAACCAAAACCCTCCCCCAGAATCTTGTCAGTTGAATCTGGAATACAGCTGGCAGCCTCCAGCCATCAGCCACTCGCCTCTCTGCAGGGGGATTTCCATTGCTAAAATGCTTTCGGCCCATATGGTTTCCTTTTTGCACTCTCTCAGGTCTCTGCCATGGAATAATACATAAGAGAAGGCCAGTCAGGGCGTCTTGACAGCAGGTCACACATCGGGTATTATTTGTGAAGCAACACTTTCCCCAGAGGCAGACAACAAGGGATGACCTTCCATAAGCCTGTATACTGATTTGTCAGTGCTGTCACTGGAGCTTTTCCTTGTTCTGCCTAAGCACCTTGACCCTGAAGTCAGCATTGCATACAAAAGTTGAGACAAGAGTGAATTTGCAAAGGAAATGCATACATGTCATCTCAGGATGCAAAAAGGACATGATGTGTAACATCCTCCTGGTGTCAGAGTCTTGAAAGGGGAATTACAATGGACTGTGGTGTTCTATGTTTGTTTAAATGCTTCTTTATATATCATGTATAATATATTGTTGTAGAACCCTGGGATATCTATCTACTCAACTCAGATGTAATATACTTATGACACACAGTTTCATCACAAACTGAAGATCTAATCTCACTCACATCAGGAATCAAAGCAGGATAAATGACAACAGTGTCTGCAATGAGACATTCAGTTCACAACTCAGGTTATACTAGTATAGTGCCTCCTCATGCATTATAGACCAAAGATGTTTCCATGCATTCTCAACCCCACATAATCCAATTCAAGACGCCAGGGAATGCATCCTAGCTGAACTGCGCACTATGGAGTGAACAGTCCTGGACAGAGTATCATATCTGTCCTCTTGCAACCACAAATGTCAGTATCCAAATAAGCTAACTGGTATGTCTCTAGATATGTGAGAGGAAAACCAGAGTATCCACAGGAAACCCACACAGACACTAAGAGAAAGTGCAGACCCCACATGGAACATATCTGGGTACAAGTTTTGAACCCAGAAGGCTGGATCTATGAGGTGACAGTGGCACTATGCTAAACCCAGAGTGATTCTGCAAATTGACCACTATAAAGTGGGAACTGTAACATACAAAACCATTCAAAAGTCACGACTACACAGTGAATGCACATATCAAGTTAGCAAGAATTTAAGAGAGGAGAACAAATTAAACAAAAAGAGAGCACTGGAGAACTATAATGATTACAAAATGTCTTAAAGGATTTACTTTATTGAACTGTTGTATTCAAATATTTGTTAACTTAATAGTTTTCATATAACATGCACATATTATCAGACAGATAGACATAGATAGATAGATAGATAGATAGATAGATAGATAGATAGATAGATAGATAGATAGATAGATAGATAGATAGATGTGTAAAGGTCTGACCATTTTACTGACTCCTATAGACCCTCATATTGATTGCAGCAGTTCTCCAGAATCAAAGCTAGAAGTTCTTATGTATGCTTAGGGGGTTGTTGTTTACATATACAGCACATTGTATACAGACACAAGCAAGCAAGTCTACACACACTGTATTTTTTGTCAGCTTTAGAACTCTTGGCCCCTAGTGTATCTTTTTTTTGCTTATTGCACCATTCTCTGTAAACTCTGGAAATTGTAGTGATTTAGAAGCCCAGGAGGGCAGCTATCTGTGAGATGCTGAACCACCATGCTCCCATCACGTATCACCCTTAAAGGACTTTCCGGATGGGATATTGGGACAGCATATCTAATGGCTAAACAAACATGCTTGACGGATGGATTACATCTCTTTCAAAGATGATATTTTGTACTGACAGTCTATGTGAAAAGGATTTTTTCCAAG
Organism: Polypterus senegalus; assembly: GCF_016835505.1. NCBI lineage: Eukaryota > Metazoa > Chordata > Cladistia > Polypteriformes > Polypteridae > Polypterus > Polypterus senegalus. The sequence goes on from NC_053162.1 coordinate 166,413,284, forward strand.
CACCCCGGTAACCATTTGCAGATTTATTTATAAATTATTACTATTGTCTTATTTATATACCTTCAGTGCAGAATCTGGGGGAAAAACAAATTTCCTTCGGGGATGAAAATACTTTCGTAAATGAGTCCTCCAAATCCAAACAGACACAATAAAGAGTAAGGGCGCCCTCTTGTGGCAAAACCTGATTTTACATGATTTCTGTTATTGTCGCCATCTAGTGGTAATAGGCGACAATAACAAAGTTTCAACACAGTTTGAAAGTTGTGCTGTGAAATAGATTACTGTTCGTCGTCGTTATGCTACTTGAATTTAAATTAATATTAGGCTATTCATATTGATTAAGTATTAATTTGGTTTTAATACAGTCAGTTTTTTTAAATGTTTTCTTTAATTATAGAACAGCACCCTTCATGAACAATGTTTTAAAAATACTGACATACACAGTATGTGTTTGTTACACATGTTAATGTCAGTAGATATTATACGAAGGAGGACCCAAAAAATTCTCGGAAACGGTCAATAGCACGAGGGTGGGATAGTTATTGACTAGATATCTTATGGGTACAGACTTGTTAATCAACCTGCCATGTGTCTTAAGACGATCGAGATGCGTATTTCTGACATTTATTCTACAACCTGATTGCGTTTTTCGACATTCCATGGACAAACTGGTCTGTTAAAAATCAATATTATACAGAATGGCTGAGGCATCGTGTTGGAAAGAGAAACTATTCGGGGTTGGAGAAGCGGCGCATGTAAAGTTGCATTTTGCACCAGCTCAGGTGTATACACCGCGTGGTGAGTTACTGTTTTTCACCAAAAACAATGTGGTTGTTACTTCACACCTCTCGTATTTGTCAGATTTCGCTCCCTGTCATTTCTTTTTCGTCCCTAAATTAAAATTGAGAATGAAGGGTAGAATATTTGTAACTGTGGAAAAAAATCCAGGGGAAAAAAATAACAGGAGACTCTAGACATGGTAAGAAAACACGAGGAAATGTTTAAAGGAATGGAAGATGCGCAGGAACAAATATATTACATCTCAAGGGATTTGTTTTGACTATTTTGATAGAGACTAAAGGGAATTGCTATAAGTTATGTGCTAAAATATTTTTTTTAAAGTTTCGGGAATGTTTTCCTACCCCGCATATATCTGTAATGTTACTGTAGATAATTGTAACTATTTTAAAGCTTCTTCAGCAGGAGTTTCTCTGTTTATGCCGTATGTAGGATTAGGAGACATCTAGTGGCCGCAGTTCTTGCGCAAAGAAACCAGTAATAACAAACATCCTCTAAAATAAAAAAATTACAGTTTAAACAAGCAGAGCAGCAAGAGCTCTCATTATAATATTAGAATTTAAATTGTGTAGAATTTTAATGAGTTGTTTTATCTCTCTTAAAGTTAAAATGAAGCATTCTAATTTCATCATACCTCTATACTTGTTCATAAAAAGGAACATTTTGGCTAAAGATGTTTCTGTTCTACAGCTGCCATCCCTATAAAGGATGCTTATATATTTACATGTCTATCTATCTATCTATCTATGTGTGTGTGTGTGTACATGGTGTGTGACCTATGGGGGATTACATAATGTTCTGTTCTGTCAGGATGCTTGAGGACTGGTAACTCAGCAGGTGACAGCAATGCTTGACTTGAGAAATGAAGGTTATGTAGTGGTTGGAAGTAAGTTGAAAAATCCCCTGACAAATACGGGTGCCACTTGGTCCATGGTAGTACGTTGTGAGAATATTTTTCCCTATTAAAGAAAAGAATTTGCAGAAAGTCGAATGGCTTCCTTCAGCCTGTCAGCTGGAAATCCTAGAAGGACTGAGACCATGTTTATGTCAGGCAGCATAGGTGACAAATGAAGGCTTACAGGTGGAGGGATGCTAAAAGTCATTAACTACTGTTTCTGCAGAATAATTAAAGTTGAAGCTGAAACTTTTTTTATACATTTTTATAAATATTTGTTTTTGCATTTTAAAAAGGATTTCAAAGGGCAAGAGTTCAGACGTGTATTCAAAAACATCCATTCTGAAGTGTAAAATGGCTCTGATTTAGAAAACGTGCCTTTTTCACTTCTGTTTTCTTGAAGTATGGATGTATTTGTTTCCTGTTCTCTTGTCTGAGTGTTGGTGTAGTTTTCATATTTTGCACTGGCACACAATTGTCTGTTGGTTCACCATGGTATCAAACTGTATGTTTTCCTCCTTTTGTCTCTCTACCTCTGTTTCATCAACTGTTATGTTCTTCCACAGCGTTGTAACTAATTCTCTGTACAACAGTGTGTCATATGTTTGATATACAGTAACATCAAAGCTGTCAGTACAGTATATCATGAAATCATCAGATCTGAGTGTGCAACTGCCGCCAAACTGTTGTAACTGTATGTGATTCAACATGTACGAAAGCACCAGTAGCTCAAATAATATTATGTTTTTTATGTTATACCTACTTTTATTTTGTATATGCACTGTTGGAACACATACTGCATCACATTCAGACAAAGTGGCTTAACAGAAGATGTGCACTCAAATCATATGATTACCTTTCTTGCTGTCCAGTCTCCAATCATTGTATTCTCTTATCTTTACCTAACTGAAATCATTAACTGCAGAACCTTTAGGTTGGGGTGATGGGTTACTTTTTGCCTATTTCATTCTGTGTTTTTATAGTTTACATAGCCTGTGGAGTGAGAGTCACACCGAGTTGCAGCATGGTGCGTGTTGGTCATACATAAGAGTTCTATTGTACTTTGTGCACATAACAATATATCTGATCTTAACCGGCTACACTACATTACATTTTTTCAAACCCTTACATTTTTCAAAAGCCAAGGTCACCTGGCTGTTGATGCTAAGTTCACAGTGCCAATCAACATTCAGCAGTTTGTAAAGTACTTTCTAGGGAATACAAGGGAAATGAAAAAGGCAGATTATGTGATAGAACTAAACCATGATAAAACAGATTCAAGCACCACAAAAGAATTGTTGAATTTTTAGTACATGCTGAGTTGCTCTTGCTGAGGATATGATAATAAAAAGACTCTGGAAAACATTTTTGAGTGAATAATTAATAACTTTCATGGTTTCCTGTCAGGAGACATTCACTCAAGTTTATAATTTTGCTGCGGTCCATGACTAAAATAACAGGAGGGTGGAGAGTTTTTCAGCTTTTCTATGATCTTCTTAATCACATTTTGTGAAAGGCTGTCCGTGATTGTAAGTGTGACATGTTATTTTCTAGTTTTCTAGTTGTCTACAGAACAGAGACAGCAATTCACCTCTGGGTAGCAACATTCAATACTCTAAATTATAACAGCGGCAGGGAAGGTGACACCACATCCCTAGCAATGAAAATTTGCTGCGGAGTGGGACTAACAGTGAGTTGAAGAGCATAGCTGGTCTCCTTTCAAAATGGCTCAATCTCCTTCTTGTTTTTCTTTTTCCTTTTTTTTCTTCCTAAAGCAGTATGGACAAAGTTTTACAATATGTATACAATCTCAAAGTGCAGTTTAATACTTAGTAATATATCTTGACTTGGAAAAATGGACATACATGGCAAATTTTAGGGATTTTGTTCTTACAGTTGGACTTGTGCCACTTGAAACACATTTTAAATCATAAGAACTGACATGATTTTTTAAAAAATGTATAAAAATGTTTAACTTTAGAGCATGATTTCAAGTGCCAAATTAATATATGCCATAATTGTTAACAAGAGACTTTGACTTGAAAAGCACAAAACCTGTCCTTCAGGACCATCATTTTACCTGTAAGTGATTCAATGCTTGAGAGAAATACCAACTGGGGATCTAAAGCCACTTCATGACCCACGTCATCTTTGACAGAAGAGTCAAGAAGAGACTTTGGTGAAGACTTCAGAGGAATAGATCAAGAGAGAGAGAAAGAGAGAGAGAGAGAGAGAGAGAGAGAGAGAGACAGGAAGTGAAAAAGGGAGTGCTTGGTAGGCAAGTGGGCAAAATGTCCCTCAAGTAGACTTGGGGTCAAGGAAGGCCCAGAATGGTTGGAGGTTTTTTTTTTTTGTCCTCTTTTTTACTTTGTCCTATGTGTTTTGACTTAATTTAGTTGTTTTTCAATTGTGAATAAAAAACCTTAATTTAGACATGGTAACATGCAGGTGTGGAGATTGCAACACTCTTGTTTCAATGCTATTTAAATACAATTTTACATTTTATTTTATTGGTCCTGCTATGAAGGAAACTGATCTGAACAGTTCTAAGATATTGAGGTTTTTGCTTTTCATTTTGACAGAACTTCACTATATAAAATACTATAATATTTTTATACAATAGAATTTTTTGTCCAGTTAAATGTAGATAAAACAATAACTGGGGTACATTGTGTAGTTGTCAAGAAATCAGGTAAAGAACAATACATGCACAAGTAATATAAAAATAAAAGTGGGGTAAGCATAGTAAATGAGTGCACTTGGTAAGAAATTCTGTAATGTATAACACTAAAGAAACAGCCAGGTGAAAAACTATCAATAAAAATCAAAAGTGTCTTGTGATATGAAATGCGCTATGTAAAATAATCATTATTTTGATGATACAGAAACATACAAATCAACAAAACATTCTCACTTTCTCATATACAACTATTAAGCTGACACTGGATGATGACTTGTTTATCTTTGCTATCTTACCTGAATAATTTATGCTGTTTAAATAGTCTTAAAAGACCAAGTCAGAAGTTTCCAGAGTAACAAACTAGTCTATTTACACTAAAAAGGCTGAATACGACTTTCTCTCTTTTCCAAAGTATTATCTATTTGAACGCACTAGATTTTCCATTATCCCTAACTTATACTGTTAACTACTATTAACTTTAATAATCTGATCTTATCCTTTCAAGAGAAATTAAGTTATAGATTGGAGTCTTTTTTATTTTCTTCCAAAAAGCCAATATAAGTAAAACAGGTATGTGTTCACGTCCTTATTTATGTCCAGATAAATTATTACCATAATTTTTCTTCTCTATCTGTATAGAATGTATGTTATATCTGCCTGTGATTTTTAATCTTCTGCCTGTTGCTGATATTGGGTCAATGTTTACGACAAAATAATAATAATCTTTATTTGTCACCTATATTTCTGACTCATGACTTCAGCTTTTTTATAGCTCCTGCCATTTCTTGTATATCAGTCATTTCCACTCATAACACACTTCTCATATAGCCAGCATTGATTCATGTACTGTCTTCAAGCTCTAAAACATCAAAGCTAGCCAAAATGAAGTGATGTGTTGCCTGCAAATATTGGAGGGACATCTAAAGAGTAACATCTTTAGTCAGGAGGTGAACAGAAGCTGAGGGGCTGATCAATAGTGAGTACAGATACAAAGTTATGGGAGGTGAAATGGAGACTTATTTTTCTGGTCTTTAGAGGTTGGCATATGGTAAGCCACCACATATGCTAAGTACAGACGTTAGACAGCCTATGCTAAGAAGAAGAATTTCTGCATGTTCCCTTGTATCATTTTATTCTTTCGGTATTTATTGGAGCCATGTGTACACATAGATAAATATGAAAGGCACTATATAGTGTAACTAATATGGCAGACGGCCGGAGATCCCTTACCCAGTCTGAATGCCCTGGGTATGGAAGGACCGGGGGAGAGAGTGCTTCCAGGACAGTTTCTCCCCTGGCCTGATAGAGGGCAGCCCTCTAGGGTTCTAGCAGGGCCATGGGTCATAAGCATAGAAGCCCAATCCTGTTGGGGCTCGTGGCCACTGCCAGGGGGCACCTGGACTTTCACAAGGCTCTATTTGGTAGCACTTCGATCACACTCTGAAGTGCTGGCAGAAGAAGCTCGTTGGGCACCTGGACTCCTGGATGCCCTGTAAAAGGAGCCAGTTACCACCACTCAAGGGCTGGGAGGAAGTGGACAAAGCTCTTGAAAAGGAGTGGAGGTGGAACGACTGGCGGCAAAAGGGACTGTGTTGTGCTCTGTGAGCCTTGTATGCTGTGGAAGGCAATACTCTGTAAGTAAACCATGTGCCGTAATTGTTAACAAGAGACTTTGACTTGAAAAGCACAAAACCTGTCCTTCAGGACCATCATTTTACCTGTAAGTGATTTCAAGGACTGAAAGAAATACAAACTGGGGATCTAAAGCCACTTCATGACCTGCATCACCTTTGACTGAAGAGTCAAGAAGAGACTTTGGTGAAGACTTCAGAGGAATAGATTGAGAGAGAGAGTGAAATGAAGTGAAAGAGGGAGTGCTTGGTAGGCAAGTGGACAAAATGTCCCTCAAGTAGACTTGGGGTCAAGGAAGGCCCAGAATGGTTGGAGTTTTTTTTTTTGTCTTCTTTTTTACTTTGTCCTATGTGTTTTGACTTAATTTAGTTGTTTTTCAATTGTGAATAAAAAACCTTCATTTAGACATGGTAACATTCAGGTGTGGAGATTGCAACACTGTTTCAATGCTATTTGAATACAATTTTACATTTTACATAAATCACTATAGTTTGTAATGGTCCTGCTATGAAGGAAACTGATCTGAACAAATCTAAGATATTGAGGTTTTTGCTTTTCATTTTCACAGAACTTCACTATATAAACTACTATCATATTTTTATACAATAGAATTTTTTGTCCAGTTAAATGTGGATAAAGCAATAACTGGGGTACATTGTGTAGAAGTCAAGAAATCAGGTAAAGAACAATACATGCACAAGTAATATAAAAATGTTATGTGCTGTACTGTGTGCCATTGGTGTCTTACCTGTTTGTGTCGGGGTTAGGGCGGCTATACGCACCCTGGGCTTCACACTAAATTAATAAACATTAGTAATGAACCTTTTATTCACTTTCTAAGCATACAGTTATTATAGTGAAGCAGATTGTCAGGCAGGAATCAACACATGGATATGACACCAGTCCACCATCGAGCACATAAACATGGCTAATTTGAGGTCAGCAGTCAACAATCAAGACTTTGGGATATGAGATTAAACAGGCATAAATGCAGACTCAGTATACAACAACACTAACTACTACGCAATATTTAAACCACTTGTGTCTCTGTACTGTGTGTGTATAGTATATACAGTATAGTGGCGGTCGGGTGGGGGCTTATGCCAGCCAGGATGCCTGGAAGGACCGGGAGAGGGATTATACCTCCCCTGGGCACCGAGAGAACAGCTGCCCTCGTCTGTATGGGGGCCACGGGAACCGAGCATGGAAGCTCAACACTGCTGGAGCCTGTGGCCACTACAAGGGGGCACCTGTAGGATTGAGGAGCCCTGGATGGCAGCACTTCTGCCACACCCGAAAGTGCTGCCGAAAGGAATACCAGGGACACCTGGAGTGCTTCCGGGTGCTCATGCAACACTTCCGCCAAACCAGGAAGTGCCACAGGAAGATCGTAGAGGGCACCTGAAGCACATCGAGCCATTTGAGAGTCGAGTCGGGAGGAAGAAGGTGAAGCTTGGGAGGAGAGGTGGAAAGGTAGAAGGAGAAGTCCGGAGAGGAGAGAAAGGATTGAACAAAAGGTGTTTGGTGCAAGAGCACTGTATTGTGTACCAAACTGAATTCATTAAAACATGTGTGTTGGAACATTCAGTGTCTGTCTGTCTGTGTCCAGGGCTGGCTTACCATTTATATATATATATATATATATCCTGTACATACTGTATATACTGTACATATTTTATCTCTATGTGAAGATTTACATTTTATATATTTTATATATATGAAGTTTCTTATATATAAAGTTTCTTATTATATACATATATATACTGTACAATGATACTGTGTAATAAACGATCACTAGGTGAAACCCAGTTGGAAGTTAAGATTGACTGAGCAGCTTCTTTTTTGAATATGCTGGGCATTCAAGGGATGCACAGAAACTTGGCCAAAAGTCTTTAAAAGGATTTCAGTGGCCTCTAGTGGTCATATTTGAAAAATTCTGCCTCTTCCATGAAATTAAATGACAGTCTTCATCAGGACCACACATAGTGCCTATAGTACACAGGCTATTCTCTCTATCCTTTAGCCATGTTGCCATATAGCAGACACTTGGAGTCAATCAGAACATCCTATTCCAGACCAAAACCCACTTCCTCGTCCAGAGATCCCAGTCACATGCTGCTCACCAATAATCATTCAGTGCTACCTAAATGCCAGATTCTTATACCTTGCCACCAGCGCCCTTATTACTGGTATTCAGTAACTCCCATATGAGTGGCTTCCAGTCCATTACATTTCATTTCTAATCACCAGATATAGAAGTCTCATTATCCTTGTCTTCCAAATCCTGCCCAGACTTCTAATACTTCATCCCAGTCTTCTAGCCTTAAAAACTGGTCCAGTTCTTAATCCTTTCGCTTTTCAGGTTCTAAGGTGTGGTTTTCAGTATCTCACCACAGACTCCCTCCATGCAGTTTGTTTAGCCTCCTCTTTCTCTCCATCTCAGTTCCATTCTCATGTCTCTCAGTTCTAACAAGGGGAAGGGATGAAATGGGTTGCTGTTAGCAACAGGGAAAGCGTTAACCCCATTTTCAGAGGCTTGCCTGGCAGATGGGGGGAGCAGCATTTTTCAAATGCCAGCTGGCATAGTGATTCTTTTGATGAGCAGCCATCAAATGCAACCTTTGACCCTGACATTTCTTTTCAAGAGCCTGATGGCCATTGCTTGGCTTTCAGATGCAAAGTAGTGGAGTCAATCTGTGGAATGGGGCAAAAGTTGGAGGGGGGAGACAGCCCTCCTACCCAGCACTAATTGGCAAGATGAATGCTTTGTTGCCCTTCTAATTGTCTCAGATGTTAACGAGCAGAGACTGAGAGTGGAACAGCAAAATGCAAAGGTTAGGTCCACTGTGGTGTTCTCAGGATCAAAACCTTTGAGATACTAGTTATTTCCAAAGACAAAAAATGGAATACCACAGTTCTGTAGGTAAGTGATGTGGTTCTGCAGTCCTCTTCTATTTAAAAGACTTGTATACAGCTGATCAGTAGTGTAATTAGCTAAGGTGATCAGAATTTTTTGGGCCAATCCAGGGATATGGGGGTGGGGGTTAGAGGAGCGTAGTCTACATACAAAGCGGAAGCTTATCACGTGATTTCTCGCCAAAGTTGCAGGATGAGGTAAAGCATAACCTCTGTCAAAACACCGCGCATGCGCGCCGAGTTCAAATTATCCTGATGATGAGATACATTCAAAAAAGTGAACCAGCTGAAAGAGGGGATGAAATCTTAAACCGGGGCAAAACGGGGACATGTTTCTGAGTGGGGACAGTTGTCCGAAAACGGGGACTGTCCCCAGAAAATGGGGACGGATGGTCATCTTAAATTAGCATAACGTCTCAGTCTCTTTGATCAGAACTGTTCACACATTAGAGGCACAGTACCCCAGCATTATAAAGCATAGAGCCAATTGCGGAATCAACCATATTTCCTAGCCTAACCTGGGGAAAGGTGAATGTATCGACTTAATTCTTAAAACTGACCACCCACATGGAGCTGTACAGAGTTAGACTTGGGCAAAGGAATGGCACCAGTTTTAATCAAGTTTTATTTTAAATGGCACCTGAATGAGTGAATTCCACCACAAATAAATGCATCAATGAAGCATTGGACCTAGAAAGCCACGCAGGTAATTGAAAGGACTTACCTGGGAATGAAGTACTGTATACTGTATCTTATTTGCTAGTCAAATGAGGACTGTTTGGGAGTTTAATGGGGATGATGGTATTCAATAAACTAGAGAGCTTCACAAGGATCTGAACATACAATATTGGACCCCACTTCCTAATGTAACTCTTGAAAGCCACACAGAATGATGAATTTTCAAAAGAATTTAACTTCAACACTCATACCATCTCCACTCATTAGTATAAAAAGATTTAATTACAGAGTAGAGTGTTATCAGTAGCATTCAACCACTCATTTTCCAACCTTCATTTTATAACATTTGCGGTAACCTGAGCATATACTGGAAATATCAAATGCAAGGCCATCCTTGGGTGGGACACATTTCATTACAATTCAGAGTCAACACGTTTAAAACTTGGCTTTTTAAGCTAATGCATTTTTAAGCAGAAGTGTATCAGGAAATGCTCCATTATGCCAAAAGCAGTACACCTGTATAATGCATCACAGTGACTGAAATTGCCATGTGAGATGTTTTTTCTTATTAATTTTCTTCCTTTTAAGTTGTGCTGGTATGTGGTCAGACAATAGTGTGTGTATATATTTATGAATTAATTTATTTATTTAAGAAACTTCAGTAAAAATCCAAATTTCCCCTGGGGACAAATAAGGTTCTATGTAACAGCCAGCATGTCCTTCAAATCTCTGAGATGTAGAAGGAAACTGGAGTAACTCTATATCTATATAGATACCTATATGGTGACCAGTCTGTGATTTGAACTATGGACTGTGGAATTGTAAAGCAGCAATTTTAACCATTGCACTCATGTTCCTTAGTGTAATCATTTAGTATAAAGAACAGTATAAACATTTTATAAGGGTTTGATGCAGGAGTCTATGTGAAAAGTGTTAATAACCTCATTCATCAAACCTGAGAGTTGAATGTTGAGGTTTTGCTGGGGTAGAAGTGGTGCAAGCAGAGATATTGATCCTGCTGTCTAAAGTCTAAATCAGGGGTGGGCAAAGTCATTCCTGGAGGGCCGCAGTGGCTGCAGGTTTTTGTTACAACCCAGTTGCTTAATAAGAAAACAATCCTTGCCAATAATTACATTTCATGGATTATTAGTGCTTTAACTCTGCTATGTCAAATCATTCTCATATCCTAGATTTTTTTTTCATTGTAAGGATATCATCCAAATACTTTGAAGTGTAAAACGGATGGTAATTCTCAATCCTTCACTTTTTTCTCTTCTCTTTCCTTCCAAGTATTTAATTAAACCAAATAGTGCACGATAAATACATACAGGTGTAAAGGGGAACAAGCAAAATGGAGAACTGCTGGTTTCTTTTGTTATTTGCATCTTACTGTTAATAAGGAGCAATTAAAAACCAAGAATGCAGCTGTTTAAGACTTAAATAAGCAATAAGGGTTAAAAATCCTAATGAGGGAGACAACTAAAATGAAGCAGAAGTGTTTCTAGAGCAATAAGTGCTTCTTATTAAGCAATTGGGTTGGAACAAAAACCTGCAGCCACTGCGGCCCTCCAGGAATGACTTTGCCCACCCCTGGTCTAAATGCAAAAGAGGGAGTTAGTTGGTTTTGATGATGACAAAAGAAATGATGTCATTCAATATTTGCCCCAATCATTAATGTACAACTTGGGGTTTCTGAGGTTTAATTGGGGTTTGTGGGTCAGTAGTCTTATATTCAGTACCTTGAAAACCACCCCAGTATACACTAGAATTTGGCATCAAATGTAATAGTTTCAACAAAACTGACCCTGAAGCACAGAATGGGTATTGTAAGGTTCTTCAATAAAAGAGCAGAGATCTCAGTCCCAAGAAATGTGAGCACGCAGTGTTACTTGGACTTCAGTAAGGAACATAATTTATATCAGATGAGAAGTGAAGCTCATTCACTGACCTAAGGAACGCACAGGTCCTTTCTATATTTTAACTGGTGACTGGTATCACTAGTGGTATCCCATTAATAATGTCAGAATTGGCATAAGAATTTGCAAGGGGCTGCCTTCTGTTGTATAAGCCAGTGGTTCTCAAAGTGTGGTATGGTGAAGAGTTACACCATTATACATAAGGCAACACAAACAAGCAAAGAGAGGGAGAAAAAGAGAGGTAACCAGTCGTAGTTACACCTCAAGAAGCATAGAATCATGCTGCTTTTTTCAAGACAAAGATCTTTCATTATTAACAATTTATCTGTTTATGGAATTGTTTCAGAAAAAAAATCTGATTTCTGCTGAATTTGTGACCAATCAGCTGTCAGTTCAGCACTAGTTTTAACTTGCAGTGTCACCCATTTCAATCTGGGAGTTTTAAATGATGGCCAAATTAATCACCTTTTAATTTAGCACCATACAAAACTGTGGTAAACTGAAGGAGGCTTCTCCTTTATCTTCTGATTGTAATGAATATGGCTACAGTTTTGTGTTCAATCACATATCCATTTTATAACCAGTTAATCCAGTTTAGATTGATGTATAATGCATTAATGGAAGCACATGAGCCCAGGGATGTGCAATTAGTGAGACTCCTAAAACAAAATAGTTGGAACTGAACCACCAACCACTACATTTGTTTCATTCATAGTGTTTTGAATTCAAACTAATTTTCTTTACTACAACAACAAAAAATTTGGTGAAATCACAAACTCTATGTATGTGAATGGGACACAGCTTCCAGTTATGAGTAATTATTATTGTCCAGTTCAGTGGCAAATTCTGTATTAGAACATAGGCAATAAGTAACAACAAAGTCTGATTAATTATGTGAGGCAACAAGAAAACAAGAGATCAAAGACTCTTTGTAGGAATTCTGAAATAGTAGTTATCTTAGCTCTCAAAGTTCAATTTAATAATAATAACAATATATTTTACTCACAAAGGTAGCCATAAAGTTCTAACCAATCAAAAAAGGGAAACATTTGGAAAATTTGGCTTATCCATTAAATATTATTCTTATTAACCAGCTAATATCTTCTCCACACATTGATGCAATAGCATTTGTCACAAATTTGACACTGATTTTCTGACAAACCTAATTTGAAAGGTGTTCTAAAAGCAGCTTTAATGAGTTTTATAAATAAAAATATCCTAAATTATCTTGGTATACACTAAGTTACACGTAAATAATTTAATAATGTTGACATTTTGTATTGGACTTAAGCAGAGGTCATTTTTGCTTTGCACTCTCCCCCACCGTAACCCATCGTTTACTGAAAGCTTCAGATTCATCCAAAATTTTGATCTCCGGTTTTCGACGGAGCTCGACGTTTTATGGTCCCCAGATGTCGAAAACATTAATATCTTGATAATAGGTGTGTGGACAATGTGCTGATTAGTTTTTGAGCCAAATCTGCAAGAGAAACAGGCAACACTCTAGAGGAACCCTAAAATACTGTAATTCTGCAATTAATTATGAATTCTTCTCATCAATTGTTATCATAATGACATTTTATGATCAGAAAAATCAGAATCAGGATGGTAAATTATTACTGAAATGTTATAGAATAGTTATAGAATAGTTCAGGTAACTTGGCTCCCAGGGCACAAAGCCTACTGACACTCACATCTGAATATTTTAGTTAAGAGACAGATATTGCAAGTGAATAAACTTAGTACATGCAAAAGGTAAGACAAATCTGGCAGTCCTTAATGATCATATAATAATTTATAAACCTTCCAGTGAAATCCTCCAAAGCCAATGAACCCCCTCCTGTGGGGTTAGGGTTAGGAAATTTGAGTCTTTTAAATTTTTACACCATATTAAACAACACTATCATTTCTACATCAAAAGGAATTATTCATTTTAAAAATATTAGGTGTACATAAGAAAAATTAAAGGACACACATGCAAGAGTTTTCTGTAATACCGTTATTAAAACCCCCGAATACAATATTTTGAGGGGGAGGTTAAAGTGAAAAAAGTAATTTCATCTTATTATATTACTTAATGAGAGTTCAATACTTAAAATATTGGTGGTGGTACAACAAGAAATAAGGTTGAGTGTGGTGTACATCCAATTGACTACACCAGAATGCCACAGGGAGAAGATGTAATGGTAGAAGTAAGTATCAGAAACAACATGTCAACTGAAGGAACTGATGTTGTTTAACTAAAAGAGAGAAATTTCATCAGTACAGGTGTGAACTACATTAATTCACTTAAGGGTTTAACTCTGGACTGGTATGAATATTAGGACAAACTCCATTCAGCAATCGGTGATATCATAGGAGGAAATGGATGTTCAAAGGTTCCTGTGGGATAGTAGTGATGTAAGGGCTGGAATGGGCCTAGTCCCTAACCTTGAAAGTATATAAGATGCTGTAATTTGATGTCTCTTTTGACTGAATAAATTCAATAAATGGACAGTTAATTGCTGGTTATGGGGATTTTTGTGGGATTTTTGAAACTATAGAAGCAGAGGACACCCTGATTTATTAGCACATACAATAAAGGTAATAAAAACAATGTCTGTGTCTGCCCTATTTACCCTGTTTGTGCTTTTTGAATATCAGAAATATGCAGCTTATGTGAATAAATGAAATTATCTTTTTTCAGCTCAGAGCTTACTGTGAAAAGAGTAGATTCTCCAATACAACAAGCAATTTCCTATGCCACCAATCTTCTCCTCCTTTCATGATTAACCCCTTCCTGAATCTGTAATGTCAGTTTAAAAATGAGACATGACTGACAGGTACAAAAGTACAAAAGACATTATAGATGACTAACTCAATATCCTAAATACTAAATTATGTTTTTACAAATGCCTCTTATGGCATGGTATTTTTTGAATTCCTAATAATCTATATTCCTCAGCTGGACAGAAGGAGCAATGGTCCAGCCAGGACCCTATGGGGGCTCTTAAATAGAATCTTACATTTTTTAACAAAGAGTAAAGACAATGTATACTTTTTGCCTACATTGTGCCCCAGCAAAGTGTAGGTGTTAACTAAGAACTTTCAAAATGTATTGCCAGGCAATATCATTACTAGCAATTTCCCATGGTGATAGAAGTAAATAAAATTAATAGAACTGTATAATATAAGAAACTGAAATGGACCAAGCGGTACATATTATAGTAGTAGTAGAGGATCTCAATCCCAAACATTCAAAGTTATTCTCTACCCACCATGACTAACATCATCACCAGTTTTCTGCGCAAAGAATTCTCTTGAACATTCAGAGGTCTTTTTTGTGAGGTGGCTAATTGCCCTTTTGAACATTCTTTAAATTTGTTATGTAATAAATATTCACTTTAATGACAACATTTAAGCCCTGAAGCCCTTTGCTCTAAGTTACTTGCTCTCTTGATAAATTTTATGATTACTCATTTGACTTTCATGCAGCAATATGGGCAGAAGATACAGTCCATTTGAAAATCACACTCTCCCATAAATGTGCAGTGAGCCACACTTCTTGTCTAGCAGCGGACAAGATGAGCCTAGTACCCTGATATAACAAAGGGGATAAGTAAGCACAGGGAGACAAAGGCTACTAATCCTACTAATGATTCATAAAACAAATACGCTTAAGTGAATAACAGCATTTCTAATTAAAGCAGAGAGGTTAATCGGCCAATTAGCCTTACCTTGATAGTTAGATGAATGACTAAAGGGACTGTTTGCAGAGTACCAGTGAAGTTTGTTTTTGTCATCCAATCCTCTTGGCAAACTGTTCCTTTAATACAGTACTGTGGTCGCTAGGTGGCACTGTTTCTGCTATTTAAATGAACATGTAACATATAACTTTTTCAAACCTGTTTAATCCAATTCAGGACGATAGTGGTATGGGGTCCATCCTGGCAGTACTGGATATAAGGGAGGAACCAGTTCTGGGTGGGGCGCCATTCCATCACACATACACACATAACTCACAGTGGACCAATTAACCTAACATACAAATCTCTGATATGTTGGAATTAAACCAGATGACCCAGAAAAAATGTCATAGAGACATGGAGATAACCAATTCAGGACAATGGATCAAGAAGGCCTAAAATGTACATGTGCAGCTCTTATTGAATGTAATAGAACTATTTACGCCATACACCAGAAGGAGGCATGTTTTAAGGTACTGTATACTACTTCACCATTCAAACCAGCTAATCTTTATTTTAAATAGCACCCTTTCTGATGAGCACTTCTTTATTTGCGAGGCACTACATTTTGCAGAAATACATTTTAAATTGCGGACAGAACAGCATGCATTTGAATGCATAACTTTATGGGTTTATGTACAAAATTATGAGCCCATAGATCTCATTACATGTCATCATATTGCTTTCTATCAAGCAGTGGGTATTATCTTTCAAAGAAGAAGATCTAGCTATCTAAACAACCTCTGACTTATGTAATACTGTCCAAAGTCAACTCATCATCATTTATTAAAATAGGAAACAGGATGAATTATCATGGATGGCTTGGTGAATCAGTACTAAGTGGTGTCGCTGCGCCAGGTCATTCTGTGTGGAGTCTGCTTGTTCTCTCTGCGTCTGAATAGGTTTTCCTCCACCATCACCAGAACTATGTAGGTTAGGTTAATTCAACTGGTCATTACAATCTGGTCTGTATGACAGTGATTTAGCCCTGCATTGGACTGGAACCCAGTTCAGAGCTGTGTCATGCCTTGTAACCATTGCTTTCAGGAAAGACTCTGGTCCATCACAACCCTAAGGTGAATTATATGGGTTTTAGCATAATATGATTTAGTAGGAACCATCGTACTGCACTTTACAGAGTAAGCGGAGCAAGCACAGTAATGAACACATAGCTAGAACCATCCCTGTACAACTCTCCATGACATCACATGGCAAATTCCTGCAAAAAATGGCAATTTAGTGTCTCCAGATAATCTTGGTAATGAGGGAGAAAAATTAACTAACCAGACAAAACCCACACCAACAAAGGGAAAGCACACAGACTCCACCTGGACAGTGGCTGGCCCGGAATTTGAACCCAGGACTATTGACATAGGAGGCAGCCACACGAGCCAGTCTGGAAAACCCAGGCAGACACAGGGAGAACATGCAAACTCCACAGTGGAAACACCTGGGACACAAACCCAGGTCTCATTGCTGTCACAGTGCCACCCTAAAGATGTTTACATCATTCAGAATCTATATATCATGCAGCTTCTTTCAGTATAACAGTCTGTTTGATAAAAAACTTAAATAAATCGAAGCAGCTGAGTACTCCAGCATACAGTATACTGTCTGAAAAGAGGACTTACGTAGCTTATGTGAGTTCTAATGAGACAAGACGAACAAATGTCTACTGTACTGAAGTCAATATATTTACTATTGATACCCCAAAGGAAAAGTGAACATAGATATTTTTTTATAATACAGTATATACATTTTTCATTGTCATTCTTGTATAGCTGGAGTCAGCCGACGTTCAAGCAAAAGTCATTAACTGGCAATAGTAAATACACAAAGGCCTTCACACACAAACAAACACACAAATACACACACTTGGGCCATTTTGGAATAACAACATATATTTCTATAGCACATTTCCATACAAAAGATGTAGTTTAGTGCTTTACCACATAAATGT
Source organism: Polypterus senegalus (assembly GCF_016835505.1). NCBI lineage: Eukaryota > Metazoa > Chordata > Cladistia > Polypteriformes > Polypteridae > Polypterus > Polypterus senegalus. Next base: position 166,430,484 of record NC_053162.1, read on the forward strand.
CATGCACCTTCTTAATGGCATGGCACATTTGGATTGTGGTGAGCAAACAGAATCTTGGAAGGTAGCTCACACAGAGGAAACAACAAGTGATTCAAGACTTCAATAAAATGTTTGGCACCACCTGCTATTATTATCATAATCATCTGATTAGTTTTATATTTTGCTGAGGTTTATTGGACCATTCAGGTTTTTGAAGTCTTTCCAACAGGACCTTATAAAAACCTGTGCACTTGAATGGTGCTTTTATTATAAATATAGTTTGAAATCAGATTACTCCTCTTTAGGTTCATGCAGGTTGGAGTCTATCCTGGCAGCATTAGAAACAAAGTAGGAATCAACAATGGATCAGCTTTCAGTTCTTCGAGCTCAGTAACTCACTCACACAGGGACAGTTTGAAATCACCATTTCATTAACCTGATCCTGCTTGGGAGTGCTGGGTGCAGAACAGGAAATAACCTTAGATAGGGTGTCAGTCCATCCCATGGCACAGGCATATATATTCACCCACACTAAATTAGATTTTTCAGTGAGTCTAACCTGCTTATCTTTGGTGACGTGGAAAGATAACTAGAGTTAAAACAGAGAAAAACATGCAAATGCCACACATTGTGGGATTCAAATCCAGGATTGTGGATTATGAGGCAGATGCTGCTAACTACTGCATAATCATGCTGCAAAACATTATCATTATATTATTATTGTATGCATGTGTTTGCAGTTTTTCGGTGTCACTATGCTGAACCCAACTGCCACTCCAGTCCTTTGATAATTTGAAATTCCCTACTTATTTAGAGCTCAACTGGAATGTAGTGTCTTGGCAGTCCATGACTAAGATGCAGCCTCACATGTCCATTCCTCAATTCAAAGTACAGAGTAAATGTAATTTATGAAATGTGTTAAAATGTAATGAATTTTGATTAATGTTAGCTAGAGGTGAGTACTAAATTTCATGTCTGACAATGATCTACAACAGGTAAAACAGCATTTAAGTTTAGGTGGTCTAAATTTCCATTTCATGTACATTAAGAGAAAAGGCCAAATGGTGGATGTCTACATTGCAATGAAAAGGGGTTTCTATTTAGATCCCTAAATCAATATGATGCTTACATGCAAAATGATATGGCCCTTGGGTAGTACATGAAGAGAATTTACTGGTTAAGGACTGAAAAGGAAAGTTGAGAATGTAGAGTATAGAAAAAGTTGACTTTACCTTTGCCAGTGAATTTTTGAAGATAAACTGCATACTCCTGACGGATCCTCTCCCTCAGCCTTTGCAAACCAGCGGGCATCAGCTCGGTGCAGTTACTCGGCTCCTGGGCAGTGGGGCCACCTGCAATTTGAGCTGTGATCGCGGGCTGGCATCAGTTCTCATTTTAAATTTACACTTTTTAATTAACTATTTTTGATTCAAAAAGTTGACATGCAACAATATGAAATATGAAATAACTGCAATTTATATTAGAATGTGATAGCTTAAATAGTGGCCATCTACATTGTAAGCAACAAGATAAATGTGAATTTTTGTATCATTTATTTAGCCACTGTTAAGCTGACACTGTTTGGGGTGGAAAATATCCCATAGGTAAATAGATTTTTGAGAGCCCAGTCCTGAAAGCCCATTGTTGAACATCTTAATTTGCAGATAGCAGCAGTGCTGACTGCATCATCAGAATGATGGATACTTTTAGCTGTGTGTCTGCAACTGAGAGGGTGCTCACAAACATTTCTAGCAAGGTGCTATATAAAATAATGATGGATTAATCCCCATGACATCAGTTTCATTTGCAAAAAAATCTTTGGACTGAAAACACACATGTTAATGTATTATCCAATTCAGAGTCGTTGGGGGCTGATGCCTAGCCTGGCAGGATCAACAACAAGGCAGAATTAGCTTTGCACATGGTTCCAGTCCATCACACTTAGATTGTCACTCATACCTGGTCAACTCAGAGTCACTTTACATTTGGAATGTAGGAGAAAAAACAGAGCTTGCAGAATAAAACGTTACCCAGACATCATTAGCACATTCACATTTCACACTGACAGTAAACAGACTAATATTTAGACTCAGAAATCTGCTTAAAGGTAGCAGTGCTAAACAATGCATCATTGTAGGATGCACTATTATAAATACAGTGTCCTTACAATAAAACACAAATAGTGCACTGATTTTGTTTCCCTTGCAACAAAGAGATGGAGTCTGTCACACAGTATGCTTGTACATGGCCTTTTAACACTTGTTGGGGTCGATCTGATTTCATCACATTTTTATTATTCCATCAAAGCTGTTGTTAAGGATAGTGATATGTTAAAGCCAGGGTTGTTCCCTGCCTTATGTATATCTTCGTTTATGTGCCTTCTTTGCCTAATTTATATTATTATTTTCATGTTTATTGTAATTATCCATCCATCCCTTTTCAAATTTGCTTATCCCAAACAGAGCCACACAGAGGCTGGAGCCTATCCCAGTAAGCACAGGGTGCAAGGCAGGTTCAACTCCTGGACAAGTAACCGCTCCATAGTAGGGTGTACATACACATGCAATCACACACAGTAAGGCCAATGGCAATTATGAATATTTTAAATATCTGGTTTATTTATTATTTAATGTCTATGTATTCTGCTTTTGTATTCTTTGTGTTCCTTGTGTTTTGTGAGTCGGACCCTCTAAGTGGTGGAGCCATCCTGATGTTACCAATGATTGGAACAACCTCTATATAGTTCAGGCAAATGATTCAATTTGTTTAGATGAGCATCACATAAAATGGCAAAATTGTGTGAGGCCTCTAAGAGACCCAAAAACAAAACAGGCCAGACCCTTCCCTAGCCTGCCCAGAAATAGACCTCAACATAGGCAGCCTGAACCAAACTCTATATATTTGAGAGTTGAGCAGGTCCTTTAGCAATTCATTGATTGTTAGCGGAGTGTGTAAGCAATTTTTTGTTTGTTGGTTTCTGGATTTTTTTGCTTCTTGTTTGCTTTGGATTGTCATTTTAGGCAAATCATATTTTACCTTCATTATTTGGGTCATAAAGTATATCTTGAACTTTAGGTCCCTTTTAGACCCATGTAGGCTTAAGTTAGCCAGTAGAATGTTGATCAAGCTACCTAGGGTGAGGCATATTTCTGGGCAGACCACGCACCATTTTCTTGTTTTGTGTGCTGCCCTTCAGAACCAAATGAACCAATGAGGGACCTGCTTCTAGTCATTATATTGACTGTATAGACTGAGCTCAATTCACTTGCAGTTCCACCCACAAAACGCAAGAGAAAAATACAAGCATAACACATAAATACTAAATAATAAATATACACAGCAATATTACCAAAGCATATATAATTAAAATGGACATATGAAAAATAAGAATTTAAAATAATTTAAAATAAACAAAGAAGACATAAAAAGGAAAATAAACATGAGCCAGGGAGCAAATCTTGGCTGTAATTTACATTCAATCAATGTGTGAAAAGATACCCACTCATCATAAAGCAGGTGCTGAATACACAAAGGCACATCATCTAATCTCATCCTTTAATAAGTACAGTACTTAAAAAAAATCTGCTTTCCTTAAATATTTAAATGATTGCAGACATTTTCTTCTAAGCTCACATGATTTTACATACCTGTACATTTTCATGAATCATGAATGACATTTAATTTTTCTTTTTCTTCACACAGGGGATTTGGGTACCTTTTTACCAGCAAGCATATCACATGCACTTCAGAACAGGTAATCCACCTGAAGCTAAGCATATGTTTGGGTGTTTGGGCCTAGCCAATACTCTTGGATGGGAGACGATGTAAAAAAAAAAACATGGCTTATTGCTGGAAGAAATTTTGCTGAGGCCAGCAGGGGGCACTTACTCTGTGGTATGTGAGTGGATCCCAATGCCCAGTGCAGTGACAGGGATGATGTGCGGTAAAGATTTGTACCATCTCTCGGATGAAACATAAAACTAAGGTTGTGACTCTCTGTGGTCATAAAATATCCCTGTGCATCTTTTGAAAAGATGTCCTAGCTAAATTGTCTAAATTGCCTAGTCATTCTGGCCCCCCAATCATCCCTTGTCCCTTACTGGCTAACTTTCTCTCTTACCCCTTCACAACCATATAGCTAAAGTGTGTTGAGAGTACTGGCGCAAAAATGGATGCCATTGCATAAGTTGTCGCTGAGTCCACACTAATTAAACAGCGTTAGTCTGCTAATGGGGAGCTAACATGCTGCACCCTTTTATGACCCTATAAGTTCTGAATATGATAGAATGTACTGGCTGCAGTGGGCCAGAATCAATGTGCGTCATAAGTCCTGGCATATATTGGATATTCTTAGGAACTAAGACCAGGGGCCTCATGTATAACACCGTGTGTAGAACTCGCACTATAACATGGCGTAAGCACAAAAGCCGAAATGTGCTTACGCACAGAAAAATCCAGATGCAGGAATCTGTGCGTACTGCAACTTCCACGTTCTTCCGCTACATAAATCCCGATCAGCGTGAAACGTAACGCTCGTGCACGCACTTTATGTAACGCCCCAACTCCTCCCAGAATTACGCCTCTTTGAATATGCAAATGAATATAAATCGCCCATAAGCTTAGCTTTCTGTGAAAAGACAATGGAAAAAGCACGGGTGAAAATATAAGAATTTCATAGAATACCAAGTGGAGGCAAAGGAAAAACATACTATTTGTTCAAATAAACCGTGGTATAATCAACAAAAGGAAGTTGATCAAGTGACATAGCGTGTTGGAGAATATTGAAAGCTCACGTTCACAAAATCGCACAGTGCCGGAAATAAAAAAGAAGTCACATATCAAAGACGCCTTGAAAAGCCGAGTTGTAGCCCATTGTCTGAGTGTCATATAAAAGCTTACTAGGGTACAGAGAAAAAAAGGCACGCAGTGGGGAAAAAGCACGAAATGTCAACTTCAGTCTCGACATTTCCACTTTAATCACATAGTTTATTTTGTCATTAAAGTAGAACATCATAAACTTCATCTTAAAATCTTTAATTAGCCAGTTTCTCAAATCATTCAATCAAATCTTCTGTCCACCCTGGCCATCGGACCTTACTTATTCTATGTTAATTAATGTTGACTTATGTTTATTTTTTATTGTGTCTTCTATTTTTCTATTCATTTTGTAAAGCACTTTGAGCTACATTTTTTTTGTATGAAAATGTGCTATATAAATAAATGTTGATTGATTGATTAAATCACATCGTAATTAAAGTAGCACGTTAAATGCTTTGTTTTGTATTTGATCTTCTATGTGCTATATGTGTGTGAATCACTACTTGCTTCTTAAACCGGCTCTCTTCCTCCAACTGGACACAGAGTCCATTACATTTGTGATATTACAGCTCTCTGAATAACTAAAATACTGAGATGTATACGTGATATCATTTTCATGATGATAGGAGTTAAAGTATGTTATTAAACATGAGTTTCACGGCGCAGTGATTGTGTGCGACCTTCGATGAAATAATTTATTGCAGCAGTACTCAGGGGCGGCTCTAGGCTTGTGGTGGCACTGGGCAGAGGAAGAATCGGTGGCTCCTTCGCCTGCCAATGTCAGTAAGGTAGCTTATGCACGGGGGATGGCCACGTCCGTTGCAGACACTGCATAGCCGCCTTGTGCTCATGACACAAGCATTTAACTTTTGCCTAAATTTGTCGCTGCGTTTTTAGCTGTGTTATTTTCTCTTTCTGTTTTATATTCAATATATATTGGGATAGCCGCCACTGCAGTCCTTGCTTTTCTTTCTCCAAATACCCAATCACCACACAATCAGCTCTGTAATAGAAGTTAAGCCATCTGTAAGCTTAGCGCCGATTCTTCAAAACGTTTAAGAAACATTGATATATCTTCGTAGTACATGTTTAATTATTCTATCCGTCACGACACTCCCAGTGAAGAATATAGATTATTTAAATGAAGTTAAAGTTTTATCTGTATAATATAATAAACATATTTTGCTGCATTCCACCTTAAAAATGATATCGTCATCATATGTAAATACGTGCTTTATAAAGTGGCTCAGGTTGTGCGATATTATAACTGTAGTGTAAGTTTGCAGTGAGGTGATTGTACTTTTAAGTACAAACAGTTCTACAAGGTACAATTGATTGAGTGCATTTAAAGTTCTTGGGATGAAACTGTTTCTGAACCGTGAGGTCAGGAAAGGCTTTGAAACGTTTTGCCGTGGCTGAGGCAGCGTGTCCTTGAAGCTGTATACCAATAATTCTCTTTCCGATCAGCTGCTGCTGTGATTCACACTCAGATACAGAGATAGAAATACTCTGAGTGGTGCAGTGAGAGTAATATAAAAAAAGATGATCCGCTGTGGCAACTCCTAACGTGAGGAGCTGAAAGAAGAAGAAGGTGCAGTGAGAGTAACAACGCTAAAGCAGTTATGGTATTTGGAATACTATGGCTGTTTCCTGAACCATTACATTGTTACAAGTTAATTACAATCAGATGCATTACACTAATAAACAATATGCGGTTAGTTTCAGTGTATTTATAAAGCCGCGTCAGGAAAATAAGTTGTAACCACACAGGAACAGTAGCATTGCTTTGGCGCTGGGTGCCGGCAGTCTGCAAAACCGGGCGGAGAACTTGCGTAAGACAAGGTATGAGGTACTGTGGAAAAGTGCATGGCTTTACGCCAAGTGTAGGTTTTATACATCGCGATTTGAACGTGGAAAAGTTCTTACGCAACGTTTCTGTGCGTACGCACCATTTATACATGAGGCCCCAGGATATTGCCAGTCCCTCCCATGCTATTCCCATTAGCTGTCCCCCTAAAGCAGTGGTTCTCAACCTGTGGGGCGTTCCCCACTAGGGAGGCGCGAAGTAACAAAAAGGGGGGCACGAAGATGTGAAAAAAAGAAAACAAGAATCAAAAATATGAAAAAAACATCTGTTGAAACTAAAACAAATTAACTTAAACTACATTCTGATACTAGAACAATAAATATAGATTTAGATAAATGTTGATAAAAGTAAAGTAGGTATAATAAAATATGCATCTACATTTCAAAAAAATGTTGGGGGGGGGGGCACGATTAAAACTGTTATGAAAACTCGGGTCACAAATACTTAAAGGTTGAAAAACGCTACCCTAAAGTACTACTAATGAAATTAGCAGATGAACATTTCTTGGATTCCCCAGGGAAAACCCTTCTTTAGGCATTATCATAATTTTATTAATATATCTTCTTTCTCACGCTAAAAGGGCTTACAAGCAAAAAAACACATTTACAACAAATATACAGTTACTCAACTTAATGATAATGATGTAAAAGAAGGTTCAGAAATATTTAAGAAAATATGTCAGCACTCTAGCAATGTAGTTAGCATGGCCACCTAACTCAACTGGGTTCAATTCCTAGTGAGTTAAGACTTTGCGTGTTTTCCCCAAGTTTTCTGCCATTGCTCTAATTTCCTTCCATGACCTAAAGATGTGCATTTTAGGATAATCAGAGACCCTAAATTTGCTCAGACTGTGTGCATTTGAGCGCATTATGTGAGGGACAGGAATTCCCTCCAGGTCTGGTTCCTGCTTTTTATCCAGTGATGTAGTAATGCAACTCCATTTGATCAAGTAATGGAAAAAACAGCTCCAATAAAGAAAATTAATGAATCAATAGGAAGAATATGCTTAACAGAACAAATAAAACATTAGGTACAATGACCCATATTGCTTCTGTTTTGTGCACTCTTTTGTAAAAGTATATACAGTACAGTATACATACACAAAGGCAGATGGAGAATATGGGATCGATTGTTTAGACGGAACATGGTATTTGATTAAACTCAACAAAATAAAAATAAAGGAAAAAGAATCTGAGGCTCCATGAGATGTCATACTGTGCACACAAAACAGAAACCCAGCATGTAGAAAGCCTGATCAGGAAATTGAATCTCAGACAGCAAGAATAAGGGTTACAGAAAAGAAGATGCTGTGTAAAGTAAAAACTTCAGCAAAAGTATTACATTGAGACTAAAGAGAATAGAAATTAAGACAATGACACATACAGGACAGAGAATATAAGAAACCCATTTGAAGCAATAGAGAATACAGCTAACTGAAAGTAGACGGTAAGAATCATGATCTTCAGATACCTGCAAAAAGGTAATGAGAGACATTCAATGGAAAACATGAGAAACACATTCACACAAATGGATATGTCTGATCAAGGATATAAGAAACATCACAGAAACTGACAAGGGTGTCGGATAGAGAGCAGAGGAAACATACGCTCTTACCCTATGATGTACCAGTTTGAAAATATGAAGAACCGAATTTCAAACACTGCAATATGTCTCACTTGAACTAGAGAGAAGTACACAATAACATGACATCTGTCATAAATCAGACCTACACAAGAAGTAGCCTTCTTGTCCAAAGTATACAGAAAAAGGAAGCACAAATTAAATGAAAACCAAGTAACAGCAATAAGTGCACAGACATGAACAGCCCTGTCTGCCAGACTGTCAAGCACTCTTAGGGGCAGCATGGAGTGATGAGGCCATTAAATGTCACAGCACTTCAGCCCTACAAGGCCCCTCAAGTTGTTGGGTCTCTCAGTACTAAAGAGGAAGCTATATGAATTCTGGATGCTTCTGCAGTCATTCTTAGATGTGTACTAGTAAGTGCCCAAGCCCAGAGAGTTCTTTGTGCACCCCTTCAGGGGTGTATTTGTGTCTATTGAACATGACCCCCACATCTCCCACTGAGAGCCAGCATGTACGGTACTGTGAATTAATCCTTTAATTAAGAGGCACCGAGGCCCCCTTGTGGAACAAGAGAAGAAATGGTACAGCTGTGAAGGCTGAAGAAGGTAATTTGACTATGGCTCATTTTGAGTAAATATTAGTTTATAGCAGAATCTCACCAGTGAAACAACACTATAATACATATACTGTATACTGAAGAGCATGACGGTCAAGTACATTGAAGTGACTAAGCACGATGTCACAGTTTAACTAGGCATATGTTGTGAAGTCTTGGTCACAGAGTAAATGAAAGGAAATCAGAAAGCTCCATGGGATGGAAACCAAAGAGAACAGAGGTAGAAAGTACAGGGACAGGTAATGAATTTAGGGGAAAAGACTGAGAGGATATTACAGATTTGTTGCTTTTGTGACATGTCCTGTGGATCCTAGTAGAAGGTATGATAAAACTTCCACAGTGTTATCTTGCTAAAATCCAGTATGTCTGACCTTCATTTAGGTGTCTGTCTTTTGTATAAAGATACGTATATGTATGTAAGTACATAGTAATGGTGTTCAAGGTTGCAGGAGGGAATAGTTCAGGGAAAGGATCAAGGTCCATTAGTTCAGGTAGAAGGGTCTGTCAGGGACCAGGAAGCTTCGTAGTTATCCTGAATGCAGAATAAGGGCTATGGAATTGGGCCCTGGAGTAGAGAGCAAGAGAATGAGGAATGGTGAGAATGTTATGATTAGCAACTTTTATTAATTTTCTGTGGGAAATCTTGAATGGATTTTTACAATCTATGCAACAATCCTGGGGTGTTGGGGCTCAAGGACTATAAATTTCACATTAGTTTTTGACTTTAGAGTGTTCAGATAAAGTTGAATATTTTTAACGTTATGTTACTACACCATTTTGAGTCTTTTACATTGTTCACTGCCATAGTAATTTTTCCAGAATTCTTTGGGACATGTGCTGCTTCTGGTTTAAAGTTCACCCCAGACATTTCTGGTGTATCCAAGTGTGTGGGTAGATTCTGACGTTTATGCTTTCTAAAAAATTCTGGTGACTTCTTGATTAATGAACCTTCTCTCTCGTTCCTGAATTTTGATTTTTTGATTTATGACCTAAGCTTCTATGAAAGAGAGGCTTGACTTTCGGCTATGACCTTGGCTTGCTCTCCAACTGCATTCATTTTCATAAAAACTTTAGTGTCTCTTCATCTGAGATAGTATAACGGAGAGGCATGGATGAATTATACTTCTGCATAGGTATTGCCAGTTTTTGGGCGTTTCATACTGTATATATGGTTACCACCAGTAATTATGCCTGGACATGCACAGTTCCTGATGTTTTTGTTGCAACGATATAAAGGTTTGTGGATATGATCCAAAACCTTGTTAATGTGCTTTGTTATGATTTAGCATCCCTGGCTTTTTTATCTCTTCATTTCAAATTACTGATACTGATTTAGTTTTGCGCTTAGGTTTTGATATTTTAATTTATTTATTTCCTGGTAATGAACTTTGGCCCATTTTACATCTTCTGGTTCCTTATTCATAAAACCCACTGCATTTCTGCTCTTGGAAGATTATTCTATTTTGACATCAGCTTGTTCTCAGACTATGTTTTGTCTTGTCTCTCAATTGCTTCACTTTTGGTCCTGTTAAGAATCTTCCATTCTTTGGATTTGGAGTAATCTAATCCAAGACAGTGGATGCTGTTGTAGTGACGCTACTATAATCTTTATTTTGAAGGCAGTTAACTATTACTCCCTGTGAACTTAACATTGGATTAAGAGAGTTCAGTAAATGGAAGGGTGGACTGATAATCAGTGTTAGCTGGCAAATCAGAAAGAAAAAGCAACACCTTCAGCAGATAAGAAAAAAGACTAAACAAAAACTGTACTGTACTGTATGGAGGCACTCTTTAACTGTCCCTGCACACCCAGCTATACACAGAGGAAGTCATAAAATAAAGCAAAGCCATCTAAAAAATTCAACAAAAGGAAAATAACCAATTGCCTGTCGGCCTTTAGAGGTGTTATAGGTGGCATGCCCTGTTGCCCAACACAAACTAACACAAAACATTTGTGCCTCTCACTCACTTTGTCTGTCGCTGTTCCTCTGCCAGTCATAATGGTCATCAACTCCCCTCTATAGAGACTTAGTGACTTTCTGGCTCAAGATGACTTTATCCCCATTCCCAGTGTCACCTGTGTGGCCTCCTTCTAGGTTTACAGATTTCTAGGCTAAACTGTATTGTTTTGAAGAATGTTTATTAAGTAGAAAATGTAGGATGAGTCCTCCCCACTTCCTCTCTGTGAATTTGAGTAACCTCTACTAAAGGGCAGCATCTGTTTGTCTGTAGTAGATTCTAGAAAGTGCCATACAGTATGTTGAACAATTACATACAAACACATGGTTAAAGATGTAATTTTTACTACACAGTAGAAAGAGTTCTGTTTATTTTGATTTTCATGCCTGCTTCCTACATACTGTGTGTATGTGCCTATATATAAAGTCAAGTTAAGTCAACAGTATATACAGTACATCCACATTAATAACAGGGACAAGTGTCTGTTTGTGTGTTTGTGGATCTATGTGTTTGTCCAGTTGCTAGGGCTAGGAAGAAATAATTAAAATAGGCAAAATACAAAGAACCAGGGTAAAAAAATCAATAATTATAATAAAAATACCAAATAAGTGTCTAAACATAAATATAAAAATAAGAAAATCAGTCTTATCGTCTTATTCTATTGTCCGATGTTAAACACCAACGACTGCAGAGTGTTCAGGCCACATGAATGGCATTTATAGATGTAATGTTATTGACTAATGAGTCTGCATGATGGACAATTGATGAGTGAAAGCAATGATATATCAACATGCATGTCTGGAATCTAAGGCCTTAACATGACTAGGCTAGAACTGCTAAACCATGCCAATATTGTAGCACCCACCACCGTATTTTCTCAGGAAAACAATGTGTGTATAAGAGTGGTCAGTTTAACGAGTGACACCGAGATGAAGCAGCAATGTCAGGTAGCTTTATCCAAAGAAGAAAAGCTCACCGGAAGGAGAAGGAATCTGGTGTATATTAGTATAACACACCAAATGAACACCCCATGTATCAAATAAAAAATTATGAGGTATACATTGATTACTTAGAGTTTAAGTTGTACGAACACTTAAGAACATAAGAATTCTGACAGACCGTCAGTGACAATTCAGCCACTCATTTGATTAGTTTTCCTAAGATCTTAAACTCACAATGTAATGAATAATGGACTACAGAAGAAGGTCCGGCCCAAAACCATTCTGAGGGCCCCAGTGTAGTGAAGAAAAGATAATATACATAAAAAACTCTATACATATTAAGAACCATGAAAGGCACTATATGAAGTAATGAAAACTTGATTGTACATTATTTATTTGCTCTGTACTCTTAAAAAAAGAAAGAAATGGCGCCTGCACATTCCAGCTCACATTTAGCTTCCTGTCACCTTTGCTCAGTGGTGTCATGGCAACTCGAGCAGCTCATCTACACAGACGTGGATCTCTAAGCCTCGGAAATCAACCTAATAAATAGCTTTATGCTAATAGTGCCTCTGAGCGCAGGGTGTAGATGCCAATCCTAATACTCTTATTAAAGATCCATCAGAAAGGAGAGGTGCAGGGGCCTCTCACAGACCTTGCTGGTCTGCCTGCCAGACCCACAGTATAGCTTGGCCAATTTGGCAGCTTTAGATCACATTTCCACAGGAGAATGTATATCTAAATTCAGCTAAAATTCAATTTTGCAAAGCAGCAGAGCAGTTCCACCTCACGACTTGCATTTCATTGAACCGGTGCTGATTCAAGGTGTCACATTTCAAAGGTTGCGGTAGCACCCCAGTGACCCTTTGGTATTCTGTTGTCTTTTATATTTTGTCATCTGCCATGCAATGCTTTTTTTTCTATTTGACCACATGCTAACGGTCACATTCCCACTGCACAAAAGCCTGCCTTCTGTAGATATTGAGACAAGCTTCAGGCTGATTTGTTATTATTATTATTTTTTTTTTTACAGTTTTATTTTAAGAGCTTTAACAAACTCATGAACTTCACTTATGGATACACATAATTGCAGAAATGCAATAGGTTTTTAGTCATCCATCAGATTTTCAAACCTGCTTTATCCTTAGCAGGCTAATGTGGAAGCTGAAGCCTATCCCAGCAAGTATTGGACACAAGGCAGGAACAATCTTTGGATTTAATACACAAACATACACTAAAGCCAATTTAGCAATGCCAGTTCAACTAATCTGCATGATTTTCGAATCTGGGAGGAAACCTTTACAGACACAGGGAAAACATGTAAACATGTAAACCTGTCTCCTTGCAAGGCAGCACTGATATCACTGCACCACAGTAGCAGTCACTATTAGTCATTTCAGTGATGTCTGTTATTCTACATAGATATCAGTGTCATCTTTATAATCTTTTTGTAACCCAAATTTTTTACTTTCAGTCACATCTGTGATGTTGGACATATCGCCAAATCATTGTGTCAAACCTTTCGTTTTTTCATGATGAAAATAACCTTTACCTATTTTTTCTTTCATGGATGCTTGATCATGTAGTCATTTACAGTAATTTCATATAAACAGCCAGATTCTAACTGGTAGGCAAGTATAAACAGTGTCCTTGCTTAGTTCAATATTATATATACAACTCAACTAACATATTTCATCCACTTCCAAGTATACTGCACTATATGAATCATGCTCAGCAAGTATGGCTTGCTAAAAGTTGCCTTTGACTTCATAAGAAGCACCTTCATTAAGGCTGCAGAAACTGGCTTACACTCAGTGTCACACACAGGCTTGGTCAAAATGGAAGAGGAGGTCAGATAAACCATTTAGCATGAAGTGTTTCAGATGATCAAAAGAGAACAATTGGCATATTGTGCAGCAGTCCAACATTATTGTCATTTGCAACGGCAGGAGGTATTTTTAAAAGTGGAGCTTCACTGATAGCACTTTTACTGTTTAATTAGAACATCATTAATAATAATAATAATACTAACAAACAATGAAAGTACAGATATGTAAAGGTTAGCTGCTGCATCACAGTCCCAGTGATCTGTGTCCAAATCTTGCACCAAGACACAATCTGCATATTTTACCTGCGTCTGTGTGGATTTCTGGCGCCTCATAAATAACATACATTAATGTTGTAATTATTATTATTATTATTATTATTATCAGTGTTATCTGGTTTTCCCCCTACATCCCCAAAACACTGATTCAAATGTAATAGGAATGGTGTCTTGTATAAGATTAGTCTTTGCCTTTTGCCCAGTGCTACAAGGATAAACTGGATACTGAACTGGACTACGATGGTGTGGTAAATGGTAAATGGCCTGTATTTGATATAGCGCCTAACTAGAGTTCAAGAACCCCCCTAGGCGCTTTACAACACAACAGTCATTCACCCATTCACACACTGGTGATGATAAGCTACTATGTAGCCACAGCTGCCCTGGGGCACACTGACAGAAGTGAGGCTGCCGAACACTGGCGCCACCAATCCTTCCGGCCACCACCAGCAAACAAAAAACAAACTTTGCTTTTCAAAAAGACTCCAGTCTTCCTGAGTGACCTTTAAATATGAATTATTCCCATATTTCTAAAGTAATAATACTAGTAGTTGAATAAGTCACTCAACATATCAGTAGTAGGGATTGGACCAGTAGCCTAGTTGTTTATATTGCAGCTAGCTGTGTAAGCCCATGCTATAAAAAGCCTGGGGTCCTAAAAACTATTGAAATTGTTAGAAAAAAAACTGAAATGTAGAGATGTCAGGTAATTGAAAGGAACTACTCTGGGCATTTTTCTGACGTGCTCGCATCACTTGTGCACAGGGCCAGATTGAGGTGGGTGCTATTGATGCTGCAGCATTAGGCCCATTCCTGAAATAGGCCCAGATGAAAACAGATGAGAATTTTCCAGCAGCTGAACAGTTTTCCTTTGCTATATTAACCTCAAAATAATTCTTAGAATGAAATTTGGAATCCGACTTTTGGACGCCTAGACACAGCGTTACTTATTATACAGTTACTATTGTTCTTTGTGTTGTGCCGTAACTATAACGTCGTTAGGTTTATTGTTAACGGAAGATTTCAAGTTAATGCTATCAGTTTTACGTTAAATAGTTTACTTAGTAATTTAGCTGCGTTTCTTGCAATATCTTGGGTATTCTTGCCACTTTATTATTGTTCGGTAAGTGCCTCGTAATAAATTTTTCACCTTGAAAGTTAGTTGTACAGTAAAAATCGATGGCTATTTAAATGGTTATCTGTAAAGGTAAAACTAAAAGCCGGGCCTAGGGTCCTACATGGATGTTTAGAATTTTTTAAATCCTCGACAGGATTCTGGTCTATTATAAAATTTAAATCGTGGACAAATTTTTACCCTCAAGAGCCTGAACTGGGTTACTTTGACCCAATGTCTCTGCAAATTCATTTTTTCTTACTCTGTTTCATAAGAGAATTGCAAAATTTTGTGTATTTCATTGTTAGGTTTTCTGCATTACGTGCACTTTTCAGTCAATTGCTATTGAATGTTGATGTTACATACTTTGATGTTAATTTCGAGTTGTTACGATACTACGTCATTATTATTATTTATGTTCAATAAAGGCTGGCTGGTTGCGTCGCAAGCAATTAAGGCTCCTTGGTCGGTCTGAGTGCGCATATACGGTAAGTTTTGAATGCACATGCACCAATGCCGAGAGAAAATAGACCTTTTTTGCGCTGCAGCATCAGGCCCAATTTCGTCTTAATCCAGCCCTGCTTGTGCATTAGCGGTGGGGGAAAAAGTAAAAGGGATACAGCTTTGCCGATGTTAGTGGCTAAGTGACTTTCTCTTTCTTCTGAGGTTTCGTTTTGCTGATGTGCTGGTCCCGATTGTGTTATTAGCGACTAAGCGAGTTTTCTGTTTCCTCCTTACCCCGACGCCACCTCTCACTTCCAGGCTGGACAGACACACACTTTCACACGTAGATGTTTATACATAAGATGACTCAGGGGTGTGAGGGGCAGAGGAATGGAATTAGCCTCTAAATGTTGATTGATGGTGAGTGGCCCTATAAAAAATCATTGGCATTTTCAGCACTGTTTCCACCTACCACTCAGGTCTTCAACAGCTCCATGTGCTTCCATCTGCTTGTCCCTTTGTCCCTGCATGCATACCACCCAGCTCCACCTCACCTGGGGTCAAAAGCAACCTGTGTGCCGCACTATGCCCTCAGCTCAGACCAGGGTCTAATCCATGGCACTGTGGAAGCGACACATCCTAGCCAATTCGGATCAGCATCCAGGAGACGCACTTAATTAAAGTGTGCTTCTAACTGTGGTTTGCATACTCCCCTTTCCTTGTTGCTCACGGTTGCTTTATAGCTGGCTTCTTTATGTATTCCCGCCCCCTCAGACAGTCCTCTGCCACCTGATGAGCATGTTCCTTCTTATGTTTTAACCACTATAGGGCCACATTTTTCATTGATAAAATGTGTATTCCTGAAAACAAATCAATTTGGATTGTATATAAACTGCTCAAAAAAAATTAATGGAACACTTTGAAAACACATTAGATCTCTTTGGGAAAAAATCATGCTGGATATCTATTCTGATATGGACTGGGTAATATGTTAGGAATGAAAGGATGCAACATCGTTTGACGGAAATGAAAATGATCAACCTACAGAGGGCTGAATTCAAAGACACCCCAAAAATCAGGCTAGTGCATTTTGCCGAAATTTCACTGCAGCAACTCAAAATCATACTCAGTAGTTTGTATGGCTCCCATGTGCTTGTATGCATGCCTGACAACGTCGGGGCATGCTCTTAATGAGACGACAGATGGGTGTCCTCGGGGATCTCCTCCCAGATCTGGACCAGGGCATCACTGAGCTCCTGGACAGTCTGAGGTGGAACCTGTTGTGTTGGATGGACTGAAACATAATGTCCCAGAGTTGTTCTATTGGATTTAGGTCAGGCAAGCATTGGGGGCAGTCAATGGTATCAATTCCATCATCCTCCAGGAACTGCCTGCATTCTTTCGCCACATGAGGCCAGGCATTGTCGTGCACCAAGAGGAACCCAGGACCCACTGCACCAGTATAGGGTCTGACAATGGGTCCAAAGATTTCATCCTGATACCTAATGGCAGTCAAAGTGCCGCTGTCTAATCTGTAGAGGTCTGTGCGTTCCTCCATGGATATGCTTCCCCAGACCATCACTGACCCACCACCAAACCAGTCACGATGTTACAGACAGCATAACGTTCTCCATGGCTTCTCCAGACCCTTTCACATCTGTAACATGTGCTCAGGGTGAACCTGCTCTCAGCTGTGAAAAGCCAATTTTGGTATACTTGGTATCAATCTCTACGGTTCCGGGCAGTGAGCACAGGGCCCACAGGAGGACGTCGGGCCCTCAGGCCACCCTCATGAAGTCTGTTTCTGATGGTTTGGTCAGACACATTCACACCAGTGGCCTGCTGAAGGTCATTTTGTAGGCTCTGGCAGTGCTCACTCTGTTCCTCATTGCCAAAAGGAGCATATACCGGTCCTGATGATGGGTTAAGGACCTTCTATGTCCCTAACCACCTCTCCAAGAGTAGCTTCCTGTCTTCTGGAATCCCCTCCATACCCTTGAGACTGTGCTGGGAGACAGAGTAAACCTTCTGGAAATGGCACATATTGATATGCCCTCCTAGAGGAGTTGGACTACCTCTGCATCCTCTGTAGGGTCCAGGTATCACCTCATGCTACCAGTAGTGACACTGACCATAGCCAAATGCAAAACTAGTGAAAAAACAGATGAGGAGGGAAAATGTCAGTGGCCTCCTCCACCTGTTACACCATTCATTCCTGTTTTGGGGGTCGTCTCATTGTTTCCCCCCTAGTGCACAGGTTGTTAATTTTATTAACACCAAAGCAGCTGAAACTGATTAACAACCCCCTCTGCTACTTAACTGACCAGATCAACAGCCCAGAAGTTTCTCTGTCTTGATGCTATACTCTGATTAAAAAGTGTTCCTTTAGTTTTTCTGAGCAGTATATCTTGCTTGGTATTTTTGGGTCCAGCATTTTGCTTTTGTATTATTGTTGCATCCAATTTTGTGTTTTATTTTAACAATACTCCACTCACTTATTTTCACATCCATTTAATCAAATTCACAGATGCAAGTGTTTTAGGTATACTATATTTTTAATAATGAAACATGCTTTGAGCTTATAAGTGTATTTTATAGAGATAAATTCATTTGAATTGAAGAAAATTCCAAAGTGCTTTAGTACAGCAGAGCAATTTTTCCAATTTTCTATGAAGTGAACACTAGAAGGAAGTATGGCTTTCTCTGGCTTAAGTTTTACCTGAATTGTACCTACCCACACCTTAGAATAAAAACATCAGTTAAATTAAAACACCACAAATTTATCCAGAGAAACAGTAAGGCATAGATTCTTAAATAAAACCTATGGATGAACAGAATTAATTAAGTTCAAAAGCCTATGAATTCATTATGATCTTCTAATCAAGACAAGCCTTTCACTCTGTAAACTTTGTATATTATTCTTGTGTACATGTTGGTTTTTTCAAATTTGGTTTCCCTTCCACATTCTACAGGCCCAAGCATTTAGGACAATAATCACAGAGACAGGGTTGGCTTCTGAATGCTGTCAAGTTTTAGTGATCATCAATTACCAGCAAAACGTGCAGTTGTTGCAACTTGTACAGACTTTGGTGGCCCTCTGGGTTTTTTGCATGACCCACTTGTACCTACCTACCTACCTACCTACCTACTACCACAATACTTTGGCTGCCTACAGCTCTGTATTAGACACAAATAGACAGATAAGGATTTTTAGCACAGTTCTTATACAACAAATACATATAGTTAAAAATAAAAGTTATAAAAAATAAAGACTTTTTCCTTTGCCTACTTCTTGCTTTGAAAGGTACCATATTTGTTCTTGATTGCACTATTTTCATTGATAATATTTTACAGTATATGCAGTATAAAACATAATCAATAAAACAATGACTTCCTGTAGTACCCAGCTAATTTTTTACACTGTGCTGTATTTTATGTATATCAATGACTAATGTTATTTTGAATTACATGGTCCCTATCAGATTTCTTCGTCTAGTTTAACCCAAATTGATACTACATTTACATCATTTCTGTAATTTAATAATACTGTAATAATAATAATATTTTCAACATAATACTTGTGACGGGCGGCCATGGCCATTAACTGGCCGGGATGCCAACTGCCTTGAAGGATCAGGGGAGAGAACATCGGCAGGGCTAGATGGTATGCTGGGAGTGTTGGGCCACCAATGGGAGCTGCAGAACCCTATAGCAGACTTCCATCACACCTGGGAGTGATTCCAGGTAACACTGATGAGGCAGCTGGAGCACTCCCAGGAGCTGAATAAAAGCAGCCGCCTCACTCCATTCGAGGGAGGAGCCAGAGTCAGGAGGAGGTGGACAAAGCTTGCCTGGAGGAGTGGAGGGGAAGGACACAGAAAGAGAGTGAAAGTCAAAGAAGAAAAGAAGTGTTTGGTGTGTTTTGTGTACTGTGCTGTGGGGAGCAGAGAAAAGTGCTCCCCAGCTGTAAATAAACATGTGTGCTGGACTGTGACTTGTGTCTGCCTGTCAGGTTAGGGCAGTGTACATGCTGCGGTGGTCCACATATTTTATGCTTTTTATTAATATTGTGAGTCATTTTATTATTGCAATTAATCATGACAGCAAATGTGCCATTTAAAACACTTTCAGAGTTATATATTTGCTAGCTGTTTCTCAGTTATCAGTCAAAGGCTGTGTACCTAGAGATTTGGGCTCGGAGCTGACATATTTAACACTACAGTGCATTCTGCCTGCATACAACAGTCATCGTAATGGCTACATTATTACTCCTGTTTTTATTTCTACTGTTTCAGTGTGTCTGACAGTGTAATCATCATTACAGAGTCTCTCTCTGGGAGCCAAGGGCCGGCTGATTTGACAGTCTTGTGAGCGTTCCTGCTGCGAGCTCCCTGGTGACTGAGCCAGAGCAGACTGCCAGTGCTCCCCTGTAATGTCTTAATTAGTGTTTAACAGTAAAATGCCTATTGATTGGGCGGGTTGTGCCTCTCTGCAGGTTCTGATTACACAGAGGGCAAAAGCGATTCATCACTCTCACAAACACTCCGGCCGTTTTCACAGATTAACATTTACGCTGCCATGGATAATTCAGCATGCTCCTCTCTTCTCCTGAAAACAAACACAAAGGACAAATGAGCAAAGAATGAAGGAATGTACTTACTAATGCACACAAGAATCCTAAGCTGGATATTAGCCTAATTGCACTTTAATGAATGGATTGTTATGATTAATGTGTGAATGCATGGTTGTAATAATAAAGTCCATCTCCAAACATTGACTATTTAGCAGCTTCCTCTGGAAAAGCACTTATTAACAGGTCACTAATTTATTTGAACTGTCACAGGGACTCAAAAGGTGACACCACCTTGTGGCTTTAATTCATACTACTTCTTAAGAAGTTCAAACAAAATGGATGACCTTTTACATAAAGACACTTAAATCAGCATGTAAAGTTAAGATGGCAACAATTTGAAGCTTACCTAGTTAACCTGTGGACTTCAAAATATAAGGCTGTTAGGTCAGTTCCTACTAGTGAGCCACTTCAGCTTCTGAACATTAATATTGTATAAATATGAAGACAACTGTGTTTAGGATAATGTCCACTATGTAAAATATACTATATAAAATAAAATGATTGTCTGATGCTTAGTGTCCATGGATGTGGACAGTAAAGGAAAGAGTGGCTGTTGTATTCCTTTCAGTAGACTCACTGTATGACTCTGACAGAGTAGCTTCAACTAAACGTGCTTGACTTGTGTAGGATCAATCAGTCAATCCATTGATTTTTTGCTTAATATTATTCAACTTATAACTGTACTTTTTCTTCCATTTTCAAACTTGCTTAAACCAATTCAGAGCAACATAGGCTACTATAAAAACAGCACTGGGCCCAAGACAGAAGACAACCTTGGATAGGATGCTACACAATCACAGGTTTACAGCTATAATGTATTAACAGTAAAGTGCAAAGCACACATTTATGTATATAAACTCAAAAATTACTTTAAACATAGAATAAAAGAGAGTAATTTCAATTATACACAAACAAAGCCGGACAGTACAAGGTCCATTAATAATATAGAAACGTACTCATCTGATGCACA
The DNA here is from genome assembly GCF_016835505.1 of Polypterus senegalus. Lineage (NCBI taxonomy): Eukaryota > Metazoa > Chordata > Cladistia > Polypteriformes > Polypteridae > Polypterus > Polypterus senegalus. The sequence goes on from NC_053162.1 coordinate 166,451,513, forward strand.
CACACACACAATATCTTGAAATGTCATGCAAAATGCATTACATTAAAAAAAAAAAAAAGGTAAAAGATTACAGGTTCAACACTATGGCTGTATAGCCTCCAATTTAGTGAAAACATTGTGCCTTTGTAGTGGAGCTTAAATGGAACGAGCCTTCTGTAGAGAGAACAGACACCCTCCTGCTCAGAATCTAATTAGCCTCTTAAGCCAATGGAGCTCTCCTTTGGCTCATTTGGCTAGGATGGTTATTTTCTGTACTCAGAACAGGTTGTCAACTTGGTTTTGTGTCCTGGGTGCCTAATAAAGTTGTGTTTTGCAGGGAATACTAGCTGAACAAGGAGAACCTAGTTGAAGTTCTAACAATAGTGTTTGCAATTATTTTTTAACTTACAAAAAACTTTGCTTTTTGTTTTTCTTTAGCAAATGCTTGCTGACACTTCTCGTATTTACCCCATGTATTAAAAGTTAATTTGTATGGCTAGTTAAAAAATGTACTGCATTGTAACACACATGTTTTCGGTTTCTGAATGATCCTGAGTGAGTCCTTTCACATATAAATGAATAGAATGGAGTAGAAGTCCTATGAAAAGCAAAAAAGAAACAGTATTTGTAAAGCTCTTTGGAGGGTGGTCTCCATAGAATAAGCACTATATAAAACAGAGTTTACTTGTCCAGCTTAGTCTAGCAACAAAGGTACTGCCTTGAAACAAACAAGAATGTCAGTTTCTGTGTTCCCCTTATCTGCCACTGAAGAGACTATAGAAATAATTTAAGAAAAGGAACAGAACGTGTAAAGGTATTTGAAGTAGTTACCATGTAAATGGCATTTAAAAAAATAACTATCTGGCCTAGCAACAAATGCTCTGCCTTGTAGCCTTCAATGTTTTGGTTCCCTGAGTGAGTCCTCATACCTGCCAGTGAACCCATTGCAGAAATAGAATAGGAGTCTTATCCTATCCCTACAATAGACTCCATGTGTATCCCTGAGTGAAAAATGCCCTTACCTTCCAAGGTTTCAGATGTTGAAATACAAAAATAATTATAAAATATTCATAAAGTGTCATGGAAAGAGGACATATGAGTGAATTTTAAGGATTGAATGACAGCATGTGTGATTGTTCCTAGTCACTTGGAATTCACAAAAACAGCTATCAAAAATCAGATTCTACCTGTATACAGCTAGAGCCCAAGCAGGTAAGATGATGCTTTGATGATTACAAGCTTTATCTTTGTTGGGAACTGAACAGACAACCTTGTACTTTCCAGACTCGGCCATAAGTGGGACACAAAAATAATCAAAATAAATTGTGCTTAGATAAAATTTAGAACACAAGCAGTTGAAGGAACTATCTAAGGGTCTCATAGGGCGTGTGTGGTTGGAATTAACATGTCAATCCTACGCTTTACAGTACCTGACCACAAGGGGGCCAGATAACCTGCTTAAACCCCAACAACTTCTTTGGTATACTCAGAGGTCAGGCAGATGAGGTTCCACAGAATCTTAGTCACTGCTTCATGCTTCCTGCAGCATACATGCCAACTGGCTTCTTTCAAGCTAGATAAACAATGGCCCTACTCCAAATCTCCTCCCAGACTGCCAAGTGCTTCACCCTCAGTAACAGGGAAAGCATTCTGAGGCTCCCTCTTATATGAAAATTACTTCTACCTGTTGTTTACAAAATTGATTATATTAAAAGATTAATAACAAGGTTAATAATGTGTTAGTAATCAACCTGAACCATGTTGCATTAAGTCAAAGCAATTCACAAAATGTTTAATTGATTGTCTGCAAATGAGCTTTATGAAATATTTATAAGGTGCAATCTGTTCACAGATTAGTAGCAGTGCTAACAAGCAGTTAGTGCATCCAACCATTTTTTTTTATTAGCAGGTCACAATAAGCTGAAGTATACTTCTAGCAGTGCTGGATACAAAGATGTCTGTATTTATTCCTGATAAGTCAATTTCAATGGTAAGTCAGTTTCAATGAAATGTCAATTTTAATAATAAGTCAGTGATCAATGAACCTAACATGCAGCTACACGATGTGAGAGGAAACTGTAGTACTATGTGAAATCTCAGAGTGACACACGGAAAATATGTAGACTCTTTCAAGACTAAGCTAGGTGATAAACGAAGGTCCCTATAAATATGAGGCACCAGCACTAACCACATCATCACAGTCTCATCCCAAAACATTTACTGACAAGTTAAATAGCGTTTGGCCAATTGTTCTCACACTCAGTCCTGGGGGAGCACTGGAACTGATGGTTTTCATAATCAGAGGCTTATTTAACTGAATTCCTTGTTCATGGATTGGATTTTTCTTCTTTTTTTTTTGCTTATACTCCTTACTCTGAAAGACAATGCCACTTGTGTTTCATTGCTGTGCGAATTTTGAATGTTTGAATTATTGAGCATAGCTTTTGACACTCAGTATTTACCTTTTTAATTTGCTTTTGTTTATGTCATTTATGAGTTAAGCCACAGAGTTCACCAGCAAAGATTAGTGATTTTGGAAAATAAAGTTACGACCTTGATGTGTCATGAATTGCTTTATGGGTAAAGAAGCATATTTTGGACATGAGAGAAGGTGACCGAATCCCATAGTTTAACGTTTAGGATGCTGTTTGAATAATCCATAATTGGGGATGCATGTGTGAGATCAGAAATGCATATGACTGATGAAGGGCTCACCAATTTAAGTCGAAGTCCAGCCATTTTTTTCAGCTTCACTGTTTGAAAGATTATTAATCTAATAAAAATTTCAATAATTAATTTTAAAACTTGTAGCATTTTTATAGACAGTGAGACTGTTATTACTAAGTATTTAATAGCAAATAATAATCATTGTGGTGATTTGTTCATTGCTGTTACCATTGTGAATTTCATCCATCTTCTAACATGTTTAGAAGATGTTACTATTTTTCTTAATAATAGGCAACCCATTGTTAAATATTTAATAATATGTCAAAGCTCTAGGCACCTGAATTTGACTCCTGACTTGGTCTGTGTGGAATTTAGTGACTTTCCTTCCAGAATTTTGCTGACTCATGATTCAAAATTCTGCCAATATAAGTTGTCAACTACTGGCATCCTTATAGAGTTGATTTATACTTACTGACTGATTTTACTAGGCTCCAACTCCACATGATCCTAATAATGTGAGTTACCAAAAGTAATGAATTTATAATCCAGTCTATTATATTATAATCTAATCTATTCTAATATTATATTGTATGCTTCAGCCCTCCATTATTCTGAAGTGTATAAGAGAATGTTACATAATAATATAATATAATATAATATAATATAATATAATATAATATAATATAATATAATATAATATAGGCAGCATGGTGGCTTTTCATTGTTGGTTGCGTCAGGCTTTGTTTGTGCTCCCTGGCTCTGGATGGATTTTCCTCCAGGTACAGTTTTTTTCCACAAAGAAAGGCATGTTGAGTGAATTGGGATATCCACATTGGCGAGAGTCAGTCTCAGTGTGAGCATGAGTAGAACATGTAATGGACTGACACACTATCCTAAACCGTTTCTTGTCTTGAGTCCAGTGCTTACAGGCAGGGCTGTGGTCTGGGGTGAGGTGAAAAGGCAAGCACCTCAGGCAGTATTTTGGTATTTGGCATTCATTTTTCAGATTACGAAATATTATTACAAAAATTATGAGATAATTATGAACTGTAAGAGTTACATACATTTCAAGTTCCTAATTTATATATGGCCTTTTAAATTATTAAGAAACAGCACCATTTAAAATGTCTGAGATATCTTAGAACTGTAATTTTCACCACTTCACTGCACTGCCAGCTTCCCAGAAACAAAATAGTGCATGCCAGTAACTTATTTTTGTGTTCATTTTTGCACAACTGATTTTATATATATTGGTTGTGTATTTTATGTGTTTTATAGATTTTAAGCTAATTCTTTTAATTTGTTTCACATTTTTTGCATAAACAATATTTATTAATGTTACCCATTACTGTTTTGAAGGCATAGCTGCTGAGATGGCCTCCAGCCCTCCATGACCCTGATCTGGATTAAGTGATTTTGAGAATGCAAGAGAACATTATATTCTCAAACCTCCTTAAATCACTTCATACTCAATGTGAAACAAAACCTGTTCTGGCAGCACTTACACATAAGCCAGGAAATGGCCCTATACCAGGTATCTGTCAATATAATATAATATAACATAACATGGATGTTTGTTAGTACTTCATTTATAAACAGGTTAAGAAGATGGATGGACAGATATTTTCTAGAAAACAGATGCATGGTTAAACATAGTAAAAACTACCTCCGTTTTGAATCCTGCTCACTGCCTGAATGGAGGTATGCATATTCTGCCTCTCCATGTGGATATTCTTCTTGCATTGCAGTATCCTCCCACATTAAAACGCTGCATTGTGTATTAACAACTTAATATTGGCTCACTGTCATTTCCTTTGTGATGAGCTTCGTCTAGGATTGGTCCCTTCCTGCCTTGTGACTGGTATAGTCGGCTTAAAGTAGTTCTTTAAATGCAAGATTTAGATTTAGAAAATAGATGTATGAGAATAAGCATGTTCCTAATAGTAGCGTTAACATTGTTATTATCAAGAAATAAGGAATCAGCCTTAAGTACATCATGATAGGTGAAAAAGGGTAAGTAACACATTTGAACAGTGGCTCTGTTACCACTACAAAGTAAAAATCTTCATTAACTGGCACCAAAATGTATTATATTAAGTTAATATATTACTGCTTTGCAAACACAATATAATTCATACAAAGCCAGGGTAAAAAAGAAAACTGGTGACATTGGACTGTTAAAAGGTGCTTCGCGAACTACATAAACCTATTTTATAGCTTACACATTTGAGGAAGTGTTGCAATTTAGGAGAACACAAGGAATGTCAAAAAGTCCAGATTGCATACTCCAGCTAATTCAGTTGTGCTGCCTAATAGAAAGGGGAGGCAGCTAAAAATCAGTGCGGTGTTCGACTCTCTACATTTTTATTAGTGTGTACAGCTAGCAAGAGCCACCAGATGGCACTGTAGCATGGTGGCCTAAGCCCCTGTGCGGTGAAGCCCAAGGCCCTGAAAGAGACTTTAGCACCTTAAACTATCTGAGAGCGACAGAGGATAAGGCAAGAGTTTAATGGTGAAACTGTATAAAAGAAAAGGGTGAGAGTAAAACAATAAACATGCATGGAAATTAAGCAAGCTGCTATAATGTTAGTGTTTCTGTTCTCATTGAGAGCCATAAGCAGCTGCTAGCTGTTTTGTTGTGTTTTATTGTTCTAACCTTCTTCTTTCTTAATAACTTTTTCCTTCACTGCATTTATAAAATCTGTTTATTATGCAATTTTGCATTTATGTTCTGGTGCTTTTATCACATGGTGGTACACACAAGTGTCACGTGCTTCTACATATTGTGACAGAGGTAGTTTTTTTGTCATGCTAAAAACACATCACATTTAAAACCATAAAACTAAAATGACAGGGATGATTAAAGGGAGAACCTAAGAAATCATAATATTACAAAGATAAAGGAAATCATATTGCTCAAACAGTCCTATTTAAACTAGAAAACATACTGCTAAATAACTGGTGGGTTAATACTCAAAATGCAACACAGTTCTTCCACCCACCGTCTGTTCTCTGCTGCTGCTTATCTGGCCCTTTCACTCACCAGTGAATCTTTCCTCAACTTATGTTCTGAATTTGTGATAGGTGCATCTTTTTAATAGCTACACTTTTCAGGATATGGCTGGTCTGGAATTACACCCCTATACAGCCCTCTTGTTTGCCCCCTTCTCTGTAATGGGCAGTAGGAGCCTGTCTATTTGAAGTGAGAATCCAGTGTTCCTTTGTCTGTTAGGTCAATACACTGTTTAAAGACATAAGGCAAGAGACACCAAGAGAACTGGGCCACTATTAATGTCATGATAAGCAGTTACTGCAATTCCATCGCATGTCTCCAAGTTGAGGCTGAAACCTGCTGAAGTACCTTCTCACACACTCCTTCTAGAGGCTCTCAAGTGTTAATGACAAAAAGATGGATAAACCTGAGTATTTACAGTATATATGCTTCCATGCTGCAGATCATTATTTTATTCTTAGCAGTGATAGAAAAATATAATCCAATTCAGACATATTTTTAAAAATATGATGGTGGAGCATGTAGTTCATCAGACAAGCGTTGTGTACTTTACATCACATTTACTTATTTGAAAAACTGACTTTATCCAAGAGGACTTACAATGTTTGAGATAAAATTGGTCATATTTCTTTTGGTTTTTTTTTCAATTTGAGCACAGGCAAGTGAAGTGCCTTGCTCATGGTCACACAACATCATTAGAAGGATTCAAACTCATAACATCAGGGTGTTGTCCAAAGTCTTAACCACTACCTAAACAGCAGGAGTCTTGGCAGGTAAAATTTAAGCAACTTCAAAGGAGTGAATTTAGGGCAACACAGGTAAGGTGTTAGCTGGAATAAATGCCTCCTTCTTTTTCCCTTTTTATTATATTGATGAGAGAAATGGAGCTGTCACCACTACCTTCTTCAGCTAGGGAGCCAGCATGACATTGTCTTCATATACCACAAGTTTGCCACTAGGCTGGAGAATGAGACTGATAGAAAGCTCTATCAGCCTTCCATAATTAACATGACATGCTAAGAGTGATAGTGCATTTATGAAAAGGTACTGTAGTAACCGTATAATAATAACAGCAAGCATGGTATTGCCTGGAGGAAGCAATCAAGCACAGTGTGACTGGAGGGCTAATTTGTGGCTCTAACGTGACGACAAGGGAATGATGAGATGGCATGGATGGTGGACAGTAGGAGGGCCTATTTCATTACAATAACAATACGGGAAGCAGATGTCATGAACAAATGGTTTACTCATTTAAAAAACACTGATCCACTCTATTAAGCGAGGCAAAAATACTTCGGAGCGTGTGTTGTGGGGTTTGGAGCCCATTGACTTGTGTCAAGTAAAGCTCAGCTAATGACCCTCTTAACCAATAAAACAAGAATAAAGAAAGGGTCAAGGGTCATGGCCCTGCTTTGGTAACCCTGGTGTCTTGGATATACTCTATCACCTGGCTGCTGTGTTACAAAGGCAGCTCCTCTCTGGTCTCTGCTCAAACAAAGCATGCTTTTAACAGGAAACAGCAGGAAAGTAAATATGGACCTGGAAAATCAGTGCCTTCGTGACAAAGCTGGGGTTTGATCAATATGAAGTCAGGGGATGGCTGGGAATTGAATAAAAACATAATTGTTACATATACAACATTTAAAAAGATTTTCTTCTGTCAAACAGGACCTGCACAAAGAATTTCCTGACACCCTGCAGAGATTCCTGATATAATTAGTTGTGTCAATTAAATGCAGAAACACAGGATTTAGTGGTTTCAGTATTGTTTAGGAAAGATACTGAAAAATGAGACTTGCTCATTAGGAACTGTGCTTAGCTGATTTTTCAAGGCATATTAAATTTATTTTTATACACAATATTTGATGTTCTGATTAAATGTCATTTTTAGGTTTCATTCCAGTCAAGCACCTAGTCAAACCTTTATTTGTAACAACATTCACTTTTTAGTCATATTTTACAGTCATCTGCAGATTGTAAAGAGCTTTAGTCATGACATTATCTTTAGGCATTCGAGCCCAAATGCAAAAGACTGCTCATAACCTGTTTTTATTTAATGTATTGTTTTACAGATTCAAGAATAAATGACTTCCCAGATAAAGCAGAGTCAATCAACCTACATGTCACTGAAGGTGACAATAGTTACACAGTTCCACCAAGGTGTGCACTTACTGTATCTATACATCCCTTCATTCATGTTAAATATGTGTTTTTCCAGTTCAAGTACTTGAGTAGATACATATATTCTCAGTTAAGCAATTTATATTCATTTATATAGCACCTTTCACATTCAAATTTGACACTTTATAAAAAAAATGTAAAGCAGCTTGAAAAGTGAAGCTGTGTAACACTAGACAAAAATAAAAATGCAAGTCAATAATAATTTACAGCATTCAATAGATATGGAGCAGAATATTAATACCTTAAAATTAAGATGTCAATAATCTATCTATTCAACTATTTTCTGTACCCACTGTTCATCATATGGAAAGGTGGAATCCATCCTGGACAGGATGTCAAACTATTAAAGAGCACACTAACACATATACACACACTAACTTACACTAGGACAATTTAGAGTTTTGAATTATGCTGACTTGCATATGTATTTTGTTAAATTGTGGGTGGAAATGAGAGTAGCCATAAATGAGAGCAAGGAGCCAGGATGAGCATGCACAATCTACGCAGGAAATGATAAAATGATAAATCAAACTCTATGTGCTGTGAGAGTTATGTGCAACTTAATATTATGGTACAGTCTTGAAAAACCCTCTTAAAGGTTGTGTAACATTCTTCTGTCAACCAATGACTTGCTCTTCCCCACTATATTTGATGCAATTTGTTTTCAATTTGTATGCGAACTAGCAAAAACTATACTGAAATTAAGACAGTTTCCTTCAGGACCCAATAAGACACATCTGAATAAATGTATACAACTGATTTATCTGTCATTAGAAATAGGCAGTCAAACACTCTTTTTTTGTTTTATTTCAAGTAAGGTGTTGTGTGCACAGGTTGGCATACCAGTCAGAAGCACTGTGCTCAAACAAGTGCGGCAATTCACCTTGAAAAGAATGAAATTTTCAAAACCACAAATAAAACAAAGAAAAATAAGCTTCCAATTCAGCAGGAAAGGCTTTTGGCAGCTACAGTAAATGTTTAATTCCTCTTGCGCCTTCGGGGAAGATGGATCTGAAATGAGCTTCTTGTGTAAGTTTGTATTATAAAAACCATTCAGCGCCTCATCACAAAGGAATCAGATATTAATACATGGGATTAGCGGCTGAGCTCCAAATGAAACAATCTGACTGATTAAAGCCTGGAACAGAAATGACAGGAATTTATGAGTAGATGACAGATAGTGACTGCAAGTATGATGATATGCAAAAGCCTTAGTGAGTTGGCCTTAGTGAGCTGGTGCTATTTTGCCCCTTTTGATTGTAGGGCTTGCAGCATTGTGGAGCTCCTTCAATTCACTGTCTGTCCTGCCTCAGTTTTGAATGGCTGAAGCAGCCGCCACAAAAGCAACCAACTCAATACTGACCTGTAAACCTTGATGAGAATAATATTGCAATATAATAATCCAGATAGATAGATAGATAGATAGATAGATAGATAGATAGATAGATAGATAGATAGATAGATAGATAGATAGATAGATAGATAGATAGATAGATAGTTTGAATTTAATTTCTAGACAGCACAGTACAAATACATTCAGTGAGGGCAGGAAAATGAGTCTGGATGTGGTGAATGTTTCTGTCCTTTCATTACATTTATGACCAGATTGTCTCCTTATATTAAAGTACTCAATTGAAGAAGGATGAATTTAGCTTTAAACAAGTTATATGAATGTTGAAGGTACAGTAGTCCTAACATACTAAAACTATGAAACCAATCATATCTTCGGCAGTTACTGCCCTTTCACTCAAATAACACCAATAATCAGGTTTTCACTAGGTGTCTGTATAGCTTTATAATCCTCTCTTCATAAATGCCAGTGTACCTGATGCCATTTGTATAATATTTCTAATTTCCTGAACTGAAACAAGAGATTGAGAGTTTAGCCAAAAGGATTTAGACTGGTAATGGATATGCCTGATCAGTGTGCATGCACCTCACTTAAGCCCCTATCATACTACATAACTTTTTCAGTGATTTTCAGTCATAGCTTTCATTTACACAGCTGCAGTCTTTACTGTGACATTCCTAGTGACTTACTCATAGCAGTCTGCAATGGCCCAAGCCATAGGAGCAGGCTCCTGTGTGTGTGCAATTCTTGACAACCAAAGGGTGCTCTTCTCCAATTACAAAATTGAAAAAAACAAACAAGCAGAATTTGTGGCTGAAAAGGCGCTATAAAAACAAAAGGTATTATAATTATTAATATTATTATACCTGGAAAACATTATTGATAAAGAAGTCTGAGAAGTTATGAGGGAATCAAGTAATTTGTCATCCCCTTTAATTTCTAGTCATGCAATCTGACATCCTCAAATCAATGAGATTCAACACCATTGGTGATTAAGTTAGACATGCTCCTTGAGTTTAACTCATGTATTGTGCTGCCAACCTTATTTTATAATCTGATCAGCATAAGAAATCAGTGCATACACATGTGCGAATGAAATCAGACACTTCTTAACACACAACTGAACAAATAATTCTACCTGAGTTCTGTTTACTTTGTTTATTCTACCTTTGCACATTTTGTGGATATTACGTATTTACCTGATGACATTATCTAAGAGGACTTACAATACCGTTCTGCATTACCTCTATTTAAAGCTGTTTTTTACAGTTAAGGCACAGAGACTAAGTGACCTGATCAGGGTTGCACAGTAGGATACAGTTAAGAACTGAACTGGAGACTGGTATGGTGTCAGTGCCTTAGTCACTGTGTCTAGGCTTTATAGATCGCATTCGTAAATACCCATTGAACACATCATGCTGCAAGTTTTATTGCAGTGTACTTCTTCTAACTGAAAAGTGCAAGGGATGGACACTATCAACTGCTTGTTTGCCTGCCCACTATCATCCATGTCTAACACAGCACGCTTCATCCAATCCACCATTTTCTTTCTTATATAAGTGTCCCTGACTATTGGACCTAGCTGCCCTCCAGTGGGCATGATGAGTTTCTCTTTCTTTCTCTTTGACGTTTCCAGTGGGTGTTCAGTCTTTTCTGTGAAACCCTAAGCACCTTCTTGCCAGTCAAACAAAAACATTCAAAATACATACTGTTAACACAACCACACATATGTTTTACATGAACAAATGCCAATCCATACTGTACATGTATAGGAAAATCATTAACACTAGTCAAACACAGGAACCTATGGTAATAAAATAATTGGCATTACATTACCTAAAATCTTTTGAATTTCCAGAACTTATCATGTCATAAGCTTTCGCTTGAGACCAAACTCAAGGTTCTAGTCCCATTATTTTGTGAGTAATTGCACAACAGGTGGACACATATTAGCATTTTATTTATTTAGAAAATAAAGAGCTAAATGCCATCAATCATCAAAAGCTGGCGTGAAGGCATTCAGCCTGGCAGCGGGCACGAGACAGGATCCTATCCAACAAAACCAAAAAGCAGACAGGTCAACATTTGTATGAATTATTCCAGGAAAGGCAAAAGGGTATTTTTTAAAAAAATTAAAACTAAAACAGTCTTGTAATAATAAAACATCTTGTTTATTTTCCCATATAAGAAACATTTAATAACAGAAGAGGCTTTGGGACACAGTATTGAAAAGCCAGCTGGAGCAATGGACTTGAAAAATATCAGGTCTGTATTGTCAGCTTCTTTTTTTAAACAAAGAGGACCCTTAAAACTCAGAATAAAGTGGCAAGAACTTAAAAAAAGAAATATCACATTTAATAATGGTACAAAAAACCACCTATGCCTGAAGACTGATAAAAGCAGCATTACACAAACATAAAGGAATATTGGTGGTGTGGAACAGGAGCCATCTACAGTAAGTCCCAAAGTCCCAAAAGAGCAAAGAGACATACTTTTGAATCCACGAAAGGAATGGTGCATTAAGAATGAGAGAGTGGACAACCGTTTACTAGAAATAAATAAAAACATGTTTGCACTGAAGAAAACCAAAGTGCTCCTAATTTGGGCACTGTGTACCTGAGTGGCATGCGCACCAGTTCAGTTTTGGACCACCCACCCACCAGCACCCACCTCAGGCATCCTGAATGAAAACACTTTCGTCATTTAACCGAGAGTGGAGATGTGTTGTGTGCTGGTTGGGCCTGCAAGTAAGAATTTCACTGTCCTCTCTACTCATCCTCTTTACTACCATAATTATTACTGCTCTTACTCTTATTCTAAATGCTTTCCAGTCATTATTGTGTGTAGGTCTCCTTATTTTTTACCACCATACAGTTCTTCTTACAGTACCCCTTCAGCTCATAAACTGGTTTTCACTTTATCCCTGAGTTTTGCCACCATTACTTTTGAGCTGAGTGAGTGGTCTCCATTATGTCCCTACGTTTACCACTGTCACCTCTGGGCTAAACTATTAACATACAATAACTTCATTAAGGTTCCCTCACTTTGCAATTCAGACTTTTTGAATTCTACAGTGTGTGTCACAGAGTACAAACCTGCATGGGCGGAGTGGTAACTCTGAGGCTAGGGATCTGCAATGGCACTTGGAAGGTTGCCAGTTCGAATCCTGCAAATGACAAAAGGGACTCTGCTCTGTTGGGCCCTTGAGCAAGGCCCTTCACCTGCAATTGCTGAGCGCTTTGACTAGTGAGAAAAGCGCTATATAAATGCAAAGAATTATTATTATGTATGCTTGACTTTCTGTGAGATGTGAAAAATTGTAAAATTCACTCTCTGAACATTTTTCCGAAGTTTATAGATTAAAGGCATTACATAAATCATAATAAAGGTCAAACATACTGTATGTTTTTGTTATGTATAAACCGACATGCAGTAGATACTTCTTTTTAAAGATACAGTTTTTGTAAGATGTGTACTCAATTAAATGAGCCAATCTGCTGTTAGTGATCAAGTATGCTGAGGCACAGCAGTTTGTAAAGTATTCAGATGATCTGCCAGTCGCACTCTGCTAGCTGAGCATACTGTTTTCTTAATGCTCATTGAGTTTCTGTCTCTTCAATGATCATTAAATTTAAAAAACACAAAGCCTGCAAAATGTTGCAGAAATAAAGGCATGGAAAAACAATAAAACAAGTGCAGCCAAGGGTGTTCATATTTCTTCAGAAGGAAAGAGGCCAAATATTGTCGATTATATTCAGAATAAGCCAAGACACTCCTCGGTGGCTTAGTCAATACAGATAAACACAGCAGTGGCTCTGAGTTCAGACCGAAGCATTAATTCCTCTTAACCCCCCACCACACTCCTACCTCCTTTCACTTCTTGAAATGTGAGTGGCTCATTTGGTACAATGTATCTTTAATGCTGGATGTTTAAAAAGCTGCACACTTTCCCTGCAGGGGAGCGCCAATGAGTAGCCCACTCTTTAAAAAGCTGCCCCAGCTCAAGCAATGTATTCTGAAATAGGAGTTCTCCTTAGTGTCACCAGCAGGTTGAAATGGTCATATATTTCTGAAAAGTGGCTTAACCAGTACAGAAGATTGGTAAGAGCTTCCCATCAGTTTCTAGTAAAGCTGTTAACCAGAAGACAATCCAGCTCTTCTAAAAGTGGATTCATCCACATCTGCAGTAGGCTGTATGGTCTCCTTGTGGCAAAAGAGTTGTATTGCAACATAGAATGGTTATGGGTTGAGACCTTACAATTCATGGGCTCTGGCACCTTCTTTGAGTCAATTAACTTATCAGTCTCTTATTAACGAATTTAAAAGGCACTGGTGTACATGATACCTGTAAAGTCTACTTGAATAGAATTCACATTGAAATTTAGTTTTTATTTAATTTTAAAGCTTTTGAAAATATTTTACATTTTTTCTAGTGCTATTATATTTTTCCAAGGGTGCTTACTTGTTATGTTTTGGCCAAGGTTTCTAACCTGGCATATGTTTTTTTTTGTGTGTGTTTATGGTCATTTCTGTTGTTTTGAATTGTTATTATTAATGTGTTGCTATTCATTTCTGTTAATATTGTTAAGTTCATTTATTATTTAGTAGTTTGTGTATGGTGAATTTATGTTGTTTGTCTGTGTCCCATGCACTTTGTGGGTAGATCCCAAAGAGGTGGGCACACTGTGACTTCATTGCTTAGGACTGTCCTCAGCCTTATACTCTGGTTGAGGGCTAAGTTCGACAGACAGTCATGGAGTTGTGTGTTGAAGATGATCATAGTATTTTCTTGGATTTTTAAGGTTTTTTGTTATTTTTTTGCTTTCATCTTGGATTCTGAGTACTGTATTGTAGATTTGGTCATGTTAGCTTTGGATTGCATTCTTAGGCAAATCCTTTTTGCATTATTTTGCTATTTTCCCGTTGTTGCCATTTTATGCTTCTTTTAGCTTACACTGTATAAATAAATTATTTATTTATAGACATTCTTTGTTCATCTTCTCAAGCCATAGATATGCAATTGTCATCTCCCTCAAATAACATTTTTGTGTATTTGGAGTATGTTTCTTTACTTTAAAAGGCTGAGCCCCATTCCTTGGCCTTTGAAGGGCTTGAAGCCTGCCTTTTCAGTTTGGGGCTAGGCTGCCTGTGTTGAGGCGTACTTTGAATTCAAACTTAGTGAAGTGCTGGTCTGGTTGGTAGTATTCGGGGGTCTGTTTATCATTTTCACCATGTTTGTGTTGCAGTTTCACAACATCACCATTCTGAAGTGCTATTGCTACAATGTTATTAGGCTAGAACAACCAGAAGTGCACAGCATATGATGTCACTATTGAGAAAGTTTAAAAAGTCAGTGCCACACACTTCCTGATTGTCCAAGATTGCAGATTTTCTGCAAACATCAGTATGTCTGTTCCATTCTTAAGTGTTCATGGTTAAGATCCTTTTGCACTGGTTTTTAACTGTGATTCTGCTTTAGTGTTAGCTTTTTTGTGGTATATTGACCTCCTGATTATTTCTTTATCCCATTATATCAACCTTATTTAATCATATGGCTACTCAACTCAGACTGTGACTTTTTACTGCTGTTGGCAGAAGAAAATAAGCATCCCAGCAACTTAAGACTTTAAAATCTACTCAAACAGTAATGGCTCATTCAGCTATTTAAGTCTCCTGTAACACTGCTGTGAATACTGTTTCAAATTAAACTACTGTGTAAGTAGCATATTAATTTTTATACTAATTCATTGTCTAAACTAATTCATCTGCTATTTCCTAAGCCTTATAGACACTGAGGCTTGCTAAATGGATATAAAATGCTAAATGTGGTATCAAAACCTGACACGGTCATTTCCTGTGAAATTTGAATATTCTTCTTGGGTTAACCAGTTTCCTCCACATTTACAAAGATATGCATGTTTAAGTTAGTTACCGACTCTGAGTGAGTCAGCTATGAGTGAGGGTGTACTTGTGAATGTGCCATGCCAAGTACACACACCTTATACAGATCCGTCCTACCTGATGCCTAATATTGGTGGGATGGACCCTCAACTGGATAGGCAGATACAGACCAGTCCTGGCTATCCCCCATCCTCCAAACATGCTCAACCTCCCCATAAACACTGTTGGGTATACTGTTACTTTTTTAATTTTTGGGATTATTCACACCAATCCCAGAACTCCAGTATTTGTACAGATAATGGGTTGATGTAGTATGATGTTGAACTTGTTGCTTAATCATGAATACAAATAGAAAAATAGGTGTCATCCCTTCTCACTGAATGAACAAGGGAAATTTAAAGGCACTGATATGGAGATCTTCAGTGAAGCAAAGGACCCATGGCAGAGTGTAAAGATTCTGATAGCCATTCAGCCATTACAGGTCTTTGACAAAATATCTGAACTTAATATGAATGAGAAAATAATGTAATGGGACAGTCCAAGAAACAAGAAGAAAGCCCTGTGAGTATTAGGGACTCACTTGACCCCAATAAGGCAACAAATCGAGACATTAGCACAGAGGGATTAAGCCCATGCCGTGTACGTTTTACAATGAACTCATTGCCCCTGACAACCATACTGCCAATTAGGGAACAAGGGATTAAGCTCCTGCAGTGCCAGGAATAAGCAAAGAGCATCTTCTAAAATGATCACAGTCTCTGATTCCTGCCTGACAGCTGATGAAGGGCTCAGCTAATGAGCCCAAACATCCAGAAAGTCACTTCACATGCTATGATGTGCATTATTAATACGGGAACATGAGGTGGGGGTGAATGTCGCCATTCGATTCCACATCCTGCAGGACAGAATTAAAACACCTGAGATGGTATAAATGTGCTCTGAATCCTCAAAGGCTTGTACTGGAAAAGTATTGAATATGAGAAAAAAAAACAAAAAAGGCTGAGGGATGTGCAGTGGCATTGAACAAGCATACTTCTTTAGATGTACTTATAAATATTTGGCAAGCAGTCTTTATCTATTAAAAGTATGTTTGACACAACTATAATTATTTTATATACTGATTTTCCAAACTCTTTGTCTGCCTGTCTATCCTTTCATCATACTGTCATTTACATCTGTGTTGTATGTAGTTTAATATCTATCTATTATATAGTGGCTTTCATTTTCTATTTATTTATAGAATATCATTCATATACACCTATCATATTTAGTGACATTCATATCTATCAGTCTATTACATAATGCTTTCAATCTGTCCATCTATATCTACTGTGTACATCTTAGAGTCAGTCATGTCTATCTAATGTTTCCTGTTCTGTTCTTATCTACCTATTATATAGTGCCATCTGTTGTCTTTCTGTCTTTCCAAGATGGTTCAAAATAGCTGTGAGTCAAAAACAGCTGGACAGTATCCAGACCCCTAAAAGAGATTTAAGCCTTCTGAAGAATGCATAATGCAAAATCATGGAAACCAGGAGAAAATGTGTAAATTTCACGCAGTCCGGACAAGGATAAGAACCCAGATGTGATAGGCTGGAGTGCCATAAAACACATCAATCCCCATTCCCTACAAAGATATAGGTCCATCCCGCCCCACTTAAGGTGTATGCAGAAATTCGATTGTCTTGTAACATGAAAGGTATTATGATTATCTATTAAATATTGTCAAACAGGAGGAGATATTTGTTAAGTTTTCATTTCTGTAGTTTTAAAATATTATTTTACAAACTCCGTGATAGCCATTTGCTGCTTTCCAAATACACGCAAAACGTAACTTTTTTTGCTTATTTTCATCATGAAAGGCTTGCTAATATCTTACTGGACTTTGGGCCCAGTAAATGTCTGCATTTGTGAAAATTAAATAAAAAAAAAAAACGTGGACAGTCTTGCGCCTACCCTTTGCTGTAATGTCAAAAAATATTTTTGTACCGCTTACAGAACACTCCCATGAGGGTCAGACCCACCCTATCCCTTTTTGGCTTCATCGCCTCCCGCTCAAATTACTGTAGTTCTCCTTTAAAAGGTCTACCTGCTGGAAACATCAATCACCAAACGCAATTAGCACACGCCCCTTCATCTGACTCGACCTCACTCTCCGCCAGCACGGGCTGGGTCCTCATTCATCTTTGTGGCCCCTGCTTTCTGGAAGTGTCTCCCCAGGTCTATTAGGAAGGTCCGTAGGTGAATTCTTGTATAATGTCGCTTCAATAATTACCTCTTCTTAGTAAATGAACTCCTATAATACCCTGTTCTAATAGCTGTACTAATCCCGATTCTTCAATATAATCTGTCGCTCTGTTCAGTTTGCTCTTCACCCTTTAACCTATAGGTACAACATAATTATAAGCTGATATCTTTTAAATTTATTTTGGAATGAATTTTTGCTTTTTACAGTCGCCCCGTTGTGTTATGTTTTATTAAAGACCAGATAAGGATTCAGCCGAATTTAAGAAGACTTTTAACATGTATATACCATGTTTAACATTTTTCTAAAAATATTTTTAATTTAAGTGGAATTGAGACTGAATGAATGCGTAAATGTGGCTTATGCCCTCCGCTAACACTTAATTAGCCGGGCTCAACAAATAGATTGTTATATGAAATGAACAATCAAACAACTTGACATCAATGAAATATTGCTTGACTCGGACTTCATTACAATAGACAAATACATACAAAAAGGAAATGCGTTATGAAAACAGTGCGATTAGCTGACATTCACTTCTTGGCTGGTTCTTGTGTCTAGTTTTCACGGAATACAATTTCGTTCCTTGAGACATTCTGCATGGAAAACGGGCTTTGAAAGAACTGAAAACTCATCAAAGCAGAGGGGCTGGTCAGTTTCTTGGTGGAGAATTGTGTTTTTCCCACAGCACTCCGGTCATGTCTTAAATCCAAAAACAATTCTAAAATGGGCAAGTGAATGTGTGCGTGTCCTCTTCGTCTGCTGGTGAAGATCACGATCTCCTCCTGCTTACCGGGACCGTCACATGGAATATCGGTTTCAGAATACAGGATAGCAACGGCTTGATTTAGCGTTTCACTGTCCTAATTTTTTTATTAGAACAGTTACATATTTTACTTGAAGAAGTAAAGAAAGTCTATTTGCAGATATAAAGGTAATGCGAGCTCCTGATTTCTAACGATACTGCCTTTGCACCCAATTAGTTGTTTCATACTGTACAATTAAAGTTTTAGTGATTGATACGTAAAATACAAACTCTCCATTTTGGGAAAGAGTTGATCCTCCAGCACACCTTTCTTGCCCTTTATTTTCCTGCTGCCGTGTCTTTTTTCTTTTGCTCCCTTCTAACCGGGAATATTAATTCATCCGCACAGCATCTTCCCTTTACTAAATGAGATACGCGGGACTTCGAAAGAGTTGTTACAGAGAATAATGCAGTTGCTTATTGTAAAGCACTGCCGAGCAACTGTGAACACACCTCAGTAAATTCCCTATTATTTTCTAAATGACTTGTCAAGGTTTCATTGATTTTTCCCCTTTTTTCTTTGTACTACTGAGACTTTCTTGGCCCCTTATTCGTTGCTGAAAATTGAGTTCCTCGTTTTAAGTTCTGAAAAAGTCATGAGTTTTTACTCATTCAACTTATCTATCTCCTTAAGAGAGAGAGAGAGAAAAAAAACTTATGATATGGCATCCCATTTGGCTATTTGGCTTTCCCTTTAACAAACTGTTTCCCTCACTTGAATGCCTTCTTTGCATCTGATAGTTTAATAAAATATGTTCACGTTGGGGCTTTAGCTTCCCCACAATTCTGCTTAAGATATAGCAGATTTGGACAATAGATGTTGACTTTTTGCATTATTATCAGTGCAACACTTATTACAAGTGCTGTTTAGAAGATCAGTCCTCTTATGCTAAGCAACATTAGCTTATACATCTCCTCTTGGAAGGTCATTCATTGTCACCTAGTCCTAATGTTCACCCCCAAATAGAAAGTCAATTACTTTTTACATGCTTATTCCTGGCCCGCTGCTATACCACCTTAACTATTACTCCCAAGAGTACAAAGAAACGGAGCACACTCTTGCTCTAAACCCAAACTGTTTTCATCTTGATTCCCAGGGGTAACTTTGTTCTTTCTATGAATATGTTTGATTATTTTCCTCATTCCATGTGGCATGCACAGGCAGCTCCCATGTGTCTTACTCTAAGGCATCCATCCATCCACCCTTCCATCCCTTCCATTCACTTGCTTTGAAAGCTGTTCACCACATTTATAGTTGTGTATGTTTTTTTCTAGACTTAAAAGGGTTTTTATAATGACACAGTTCATCACATTTTATGTACACAGCGATATACAAAACAGATAAATCCAAATCAGGGGCATGGGCTGCAGGATGAATTCTGGCAGCAGTAGACATAAAGCAGGCAGCAACTATGGACTGGAGCACCCATGATTACACCCACAATCAGGTAGAGTCACAAACTAATCTAACCTATAGTAAAAAAGTAAAGTTCAAGGAGGAAAACTGACAGCAACAGGAACAAGATTCAAATACAGAATGCTGGATTTCTGGGGCAGAAGTGATAACAAATGTGCAAACCTTACCATAAAACATGAGCTATGAATATATATTTATTGAAAAGAGTATTTGGAATCATTTAGGTTTTCTTTAGTGTTGTTTTTAACCATTGTGGCATAAAATGGTTAATTGAAATCAAATTGGTTTAACTAGAGATACTAGTTAATTTTACACACTTTGGTTATGGAGTTTGTATTTGTATCTGGTTAAAATAGCAGCTCAGAGTTTCTTGATTAAGTGTTGTGAAAAGCATTCCTGAAAAGATTCACCTGAGCTCGCTATTAAGAATGCCCTTCAAAATAACTACACATATTTCAGTGTTAGGCAACTTTTCTGTTTTGCCAAATAATTATGTTGTTTAAAACATTATGTGTTTAAACTACAGGCTATACTATGTACTCATTTTGTCAACCTTTAGTAAATGCATGATACCCTTTACCTTACATATATTCAGGTCATCACTAATTTGTCTGTATTATTTCTCTAATGATTGTACAGTAATTTGAAATGTTCACTACCAAAACCTTCTTTGCTATATATACTGTAGTTGCTAATTGATGATTTACAAATATCCTGAAAGAAACCTCTGTAGTCTATCCTAAGCAGCTAAGCTTTAAACCACAGACAGACATTAGCAAGAAAGAAAGAAAGAAAGAGACTCCAGGTGGGTCACCTCATTGCTTTGTCCAGGAGTTACCCATGTTGTATGTCTCATTGTGATTTAACTTTTCTGTTTTGACAAATAATTCTGTTCTTTCATTAGTAAATAAACTGCAAGTTATGATATGCAATCACTTTGTCAACTTTACATGCTACCTTACACCATATATTTGTCACTAATTTGTCTGTATATGACAATTCCCTTAATGAACAGTCTTTTGAAATATTCATTACAAAAACCTTCCATTGCCTAAACATGAAAAAAACCTAACCACCCCAACACCACATGAAATGAGAACTCCTTCTTAGGATGTGTGTCGCTATACAACTCTTTTGTGTTTCCTAGAAGTGGAAAGAACACATGCTTTGGATCAGAAGGTGTAAAATGTATAATTAACAGTCTATTGTAATTAAAATATATCAGGCAGGTAGTTGGTCTAGAATAAGTGATGAATATAAAAAAAACAAGTAATAAAACAAAATTCCCAGATCCTATTAAAGAGATACTGTTCTGAAAATGAAAAAAAAAAACACTTCACCATTATTAGATGTTGCACTTGAGCCTAAACAAATACAAACAGGTTAATTGTTTTGCAGTTCCATTAAATCATAGTTTATTTATTTATTATTTGAAGTTTCTTTCTTTCACAAATATAAACTAAAATTAAGCATATTACATGTAATAAAAATCATTATGGCCAGTCAATCATTATGGCCACTATGGCCACCCACTATTAGTGGGTGGAGCAAAAGAGTTACATGCTTTACAAAAAGAAAGAAAAATTACAGGAACCTCATATCTCTACAAACATTCATTAATCTATGTCATCATTACGCAGAGCTGAATACAATTCATAGTAAGGGTACCTCAAAATCGTTCAACCCCATACATTTTGCTGATTATTATCCCATTCTTTCTATAGAATGAATAGTCTATATATCAAAAATTTAAATTAATAAAAATAAATAAATAAACAATAAAGGCTGTGAAATTTGACCTCAAACTCCTTATTCTTAACATTTTCAATACGACTTCATTCATCGTTGCCTTTTCGGTAATGATTAACAAATACTCCGAAACAATCGAGATTTCAGTAAACAACAGTGAAAGAAAGAAAGAAAGAAAGAAAGAAAGAAAGAAAGAAAGAAAGAAAGCCCTGGGTCCCCTCCTAACTTTTTTCGATTTGCTCATAACAGTGCGCGTGCACGTGTCTCCAGATATAAAAACGCGCGCAGACAATTCCGTGATTACCCAATTACGTTGTACCACACGCCAAGCAGTCTTGTCTTTGTATTCTTGATTAGAGGTTGGCGAAATCAACGAGACTTTGTCTGCAGTTTAGCACAGCTGGGAAGACTTAAGAAACTGATGTCCATGATACCTAGACTCCATTCAACCAAAACAGCGTGTCCAGATGCATCTAAATGCGGATATTATTTATTTAACGAACTATTTTGCAACCGTTTTCATTGTGAGTTTACTCTCGAACATTAATCTAGATTTGAGTAACAGTATTTCCAACAAGATCTGTGACTCCTCTTTAGACACTAAAGTTTGAACACCGGATGAAAAAACAACGTTAGGGTTATTGATTTCGCTTGTGCTGGAGGAGGAAAAACTTTACCTGAAATCAATGACCATGTCTATTACCGTAAATACAATTACAATCACATTAAGGTGACTGTCATCTCCGCACCAAAGAGTCCAATATTGCTGAATCGCGAGTTGTTCATTACTCGGGTTTAACAGGATAACCTCATAGATTTCCACTAAACTATACTACGCATATATAAAATTGAAATCCGGAAAAACGACCCCCAGTCACACACAGACACATTCATATACCACCGCTTTATAATTGCTACGGTTAAGGTTTATGAATAAATCACGCACTTTGTATTTACAAAAAGACCCAAAATAAACACACAGAACGTAAATTAAATATATAATTATTGTTGTTTTCCCTGGAGGATATTTTATAAGCCATTACAAAACCTTGTTTATCCCATAATACTTAAAGTCCGAACAGCTTGCCGGTTCAACGACTTACCACCTCTCGGGATATTGCTGATCAATACCAAATATTGTACTCAACAACCGGGGACGACCTGTCGCTGGAAAACAAACCAGCAGTTCTGAGAAATTTTATATGGCACTTAAAAATACCATTATACACTCACACATAAAACCTCAAACTATAATAAAACCAATATATAGTTTTTGCACTGCTGCTTAAGGTGACATTAAATCAGCGCTGACATTTACAACCGTAAGGTACGAATTCGCGGGACTGGAGCAAATACTGTACCTCACGAATCTTTCAGTGAAAGTTCAACAAATTCCATATTAATGGTATACAGTCCAGAAAATAAGTTAAAGAAAATGGAAAAAATAAAATGAAATTACAGACTAACGGATATGTGCACATAAAAATGACACCTTACACCTCACCTCGAAAATGACGTTAAGACCGTAATATACTATAAATCTTACCTTAGTGTGGATTTCCTTGAAAATGCAGAAAGGAAAGCACCAAAAGTTTTATCTTTTAACTAAAGAATGTCACATATATATGGGCTTCAATTATTAACACGATTTCTTGTAATCGTAATGGCAGAGTAGTACGTCATAGCCGTAAGAATTGCAATGTTCTGTCATGCTGCATGTGTCTGAATATCTGAGGAACTTGATTGATTTAATTAAGCCATTAATTATTATTATTTTGAACCAAATGTCAGTCTACAAGCAGTTTACACTGAGAGGTACATTATTTCTTGGATACCCACTTTTTGATGGGTAGGTTGTAAAATGAGGTCATTCATACCCACCATTCTCCAGTTTTGCTTCCATTCGTTTGTTCTTAAGAGAACTTTTCAAGTAAGCAATAAGGACAATAATCTTACCTCTCGACTTAATGGAGCACTGACATTATAATGATGAGTACTAGAAGTAGCAATATTAAAATAAATAAAAAGTTCAATTGGAGCATAAAAAGAATGACATTGCAAGATGAATCTCTCACAAAGAAAACATAATTAGTGCTATTTTAGACTTTATTTATGGAAGCACACCTATACAACTTTCAGGGTTAGTTTAAAACAATAAGAGTTCATTTAAACGATGATTCTGCGCGGCATAAAGGACTACGGTGATGAATGCGTGTGTGTACTATAAGTCCGTCTTACCGTTAAGGCTTGTGAGGTTTCCGAACTCCAGCAGTGTCCCGTCCAGAGTAGGCAGCGCCGCCGTAAGGTTGAGGAGCAGGTCAGTGTTATTGGACGGGTCTCCGCTCACCGATTCTGCAAAGAGATTCATCTGCAGCAGTGTCTTGAGCAGGTAGCGCAGCATCTTGGTAAAGAAGAGAAATGCTGATTTGACTTCTTTGCTGATTTTATGTGTCTTGAAACCAATAAAATGCGTCCACAAAAAATCTCAACTAGAATTAGTATACTCTAAAGTCAGATTGAGGACCTGAAAGTAACACAATGAATAGACATATTAAACACAATGGCTAACGTGGGCGTATAAAACTGACGGCGCTCAAATAGAGTCCAAATTTAATGTCAACTTTTTCTCTTGTCACTTTCGGTAAAGTTAAGATTTGCTCATCGGGGACTGCAGATTTTGTTTTCAACACGTCCTCATTGTCGCTCTTCCTATGTTCTCGTCTGTCAGTCTGTCTTCACGTTCTGTCACATAACTTCACACTATGCCTTGGAAAAACATCTCGCCGGTGTGAAAGAATCCGACAATCTGATGACCCTTCAGAAGGGATGCTCTTTTTTTCTTCCTCCCTCCCCCTTCCACTCCTTACTTCCACAAGCATTACACGTTCTCTCTCTCTCTCTCTCTCTCTCTCTCTCTCTCTCTTCGCTTCACTCCCCGCTGCATAGTTTCCTGCAAGCGTGTGATGGGCTCCCGAGGGGTCTCCGTGGAGTGAGAGAGCAGGTGCTGGCGGCAATAAATGTTTAATTATTGGATTAATAATCATCCCTAGAGGAACGAGTTGGAAGGCAATATACTGTCACTTTCTGTCTATCTCATCTATACAAGCTGATCAGAAATATAGGCGAGTAGGAACCAGATTATGCAGGCGTGCACAAGTTTCTCTTTCTTTCTTTCAATTGGACACAAATAAAATTGTTTCCATAAGAAATATCAATTGTATTTCTATTTATGCAAGCCAAAAGGCAGCACGAATAAGAAGGAAGAGATTAGTGTTGCTGCACATAGCTTCAGGGACCAGATTTTGTTTCTTGGCCTAACCTCTGCATGGTGGCAGTGTGGGTTTTGCGGTCTAGTTCCATATTTCTTGATGTCTGTATGAGATTTACTCTGACTACACTCTGGTCACTGCCAGAGTTAGGTACGGGCTCAAAATTTGCTTATAGTTTTTTAAGTTTGTGCATATGACTCTACAATGAACTATAATCTCATCTCTGGCTGTCCACAAACATGGATTTTGAAAATGAATGGCAGGGTATATGGTTAATTTAATTACTGAATCTAAACATGCTTGCAGTGATTTCCACTTCTTTTTGCAACAAACGCAATGAATGGCATTATCCATATGGAGCTTGTAAGTTCTTCTCATGTGCTTGTAGGTTTCCCATCAGGTTTTCTAACTACCTTCGAAATGTGTGCAAGTTTAGTGAATTTACAAGTCCCATATTGGCCTGTATGAGCGAGTGATGTGTGTACATGAGTGTGCACTGCAATAGACTGGAACCCTGACCAGAGAAATTCTCAGTGTGCTTCAAAATCTGACGAGATAAGTATCCCAGCTCCTTATAATCCTGAACTGGATTGGTGGGACAGAAAATGTACTGATGGATGGTTTAGAATAATGGGTGTTATGGTGGAACAGTGGTTGTGCTGTTGCCTTGCAAAAGGGAGGCCTGGGGTTCATCTCCTTGGTCCTCCCTGAATGGAATTTGAATGTTCTTCCTGTGTCTAAGTGAGCTTGCTCCATTTTCCTCCTACACTCCAAAGACATGCAAGTTAGAAGACTTGGCATTGTTAAAATGACTATATCTGTGTGTTCACGCTACAATGGACTGGCACCATGTCCAGGGATCGTTTTTGCTTTGTGTCCTATGCTTGCTAGGAAAGCCTCCAGTTTCCCCACAACCCTGCTCAGGATAAAGCAGGTTTAGAAAGTGAATTTGGCTTGAAATAACAAAAGTTTTAAAATTTAATCTGAAGATGTTAGTAGTTTACAGCACCTAATGAGCCTTTATGTTTGATTGTACTTACCCATACTGGATATAAGCAAATCTTTCTTTCTTGTTTAGGTCATGCATTTTCTTAAATATTGCTAAATTCCTGAAAATTGCAAGAAATGGAAAACTGTCATAAGGTCTCAGATAATTTCAAAACAACTGCTGTCCACAAAAGAGCTCCACAATCCACTCTCTGTTGCTCTCACCAATTCATCTGTGTATAATACAATCAAGAAACACAAGGGCACAATTCTTCTGAAAGTTGTTTCACCACATTCAACTAGCTACAAATATAGTAAATGATAGGGTTACAGCCATGGGTTAATGTTTAGTGTGAAACATGTTACATAACAGATCTTTGAAAATAAATGCAGTATTTGCCAGCACACCTATTGTAAGGATTTCTCAACCTGTTAATAGAAAAGATAGATTTACTCAATGCCCTAAAGGCATTCAGTCTTTAGCAATGGCTCTTCCAAGCTTTTGGGAGTTCTAGGAGACTTACTCTAAAATAATACAATTTGTTTAATGAATTTATCAAATGATTTTGTAATAAGCATATAAACACTGTCTTCATGATTTTTAGTTCAACTTCTTCAAAGATGCCTGTGCTACCTTGTCTGATAAAGAGAATGCAGCTTTCATTTAACCAAACAAAACTGAAGAAAAATTGATGTGCACTTTGATTCTTAACTCATTTTCTTCCAGAATTTACCTGTCAGAAAAGCAAAATGGAAAGTTTATAACATAGGCATTGGTCTGTGCTGGTCATTTCCTCAACCCTAAAAGAGTATCTTTGCTGAGAAGACAATGCACACCATTCAAGTTAGAAAATCAAGCTATGAAAGTCCTTCAGGGAGAGGTATTTATTTACAGAGAAAACCGAAGACATCTCACAGCATGGTTAGTTTATTTTTTTTTCCTTTCATACATAAACAACAGCTGGGTACAATTTTAAAGAATGCAGAGATGTAACAGTTCAAAAATGAGATTGTGACCAGCCATGGAGCAAGATGGGGCTCATAGGCAAATCTTTCTTTACCAAATAGCCAGTTTATCAAAATTGAGAAAAGGGGACAGCCCATTTAGTCACGCTCCCAATTAACATGTTCTGTTTGGACATCGCTCTCAATGAGAATAGTTACCGTGAAGAAGCCACCATGACGACCCCTTACTCAGCACCCTGGAAATTATCCACATCTTGCTTCATTGGCAGGGGCTTTGCATTCATGGGAAGGCCACGGTCATAAATCGAGTTAGAGGATCAAGTAAAGAAAACTTGTATGTGGGCACTGGAGTGAGCAATATTTTTTTATGTTTCTGGATGTGGATTAGGCTGGTGTGAAATGATAGAAAATGCACAAAGGTCACTTGATAATACTATAAACTTCTCTTTTGTCACACTTGTGCCTTTATGTATTTGATTTAAATAAACGAGCTGGGTTAACAGAGTAGTAGGAAGACTCAATAGAGCACCTAAACATTTACAAACAAAATAAGTTATCCCATTATGCACTATGGGGCATGCAAGATCAACTCCGGCCAAACTTTCTTAGCTTTCAGAAAAAGACCACAATAACATGTCACATGCATAATGTGTTGCTACAAGAAATTGGCATACTATGCCCATATATATTACAAAATTTCAGAGCAAAAGTGTTTTCAAACCTTAGCATAGATGAACTTCATTGTGCATATTCCACTTACATTTGTTTTTCAAAAGTGCTGCCGCTAAAATCATTAGAACAAAAGGGCTGGCATACAGCCTGGTATAAGAAATGTACCCAAACCCATATTCAATTGGTTTAAAGGGCTGTCTAAGGGCTGTATATTGTTATTTAGCACACTTTTGACTGTGTCATACATATGTGCACTTGCATATAAAATACAAAATAGGACTCAACAACAATAAATAAACACCATACAATAAGAACATACTAATATACATAGAGTTAGTTGTTCCATTCCAAGGTGGCAAGGTCCTGAAAAGTATCCTGGTACTTTGAGGTCAAAGACAGGAAACAACCCTAGATGGCAGGTCAGTTCATTACAGAGCACATTAACTTCCACGCCAACTCTCTTGCAAAAGGGCAGAAAAGGCAAACCATCTATGGTGTAAATATGATTTTAAAACTAACATGAATATAATTTACTACAAGTTGCTTAATGCTCATGGTGACATTTTGTGTAAGGTGGGGACTATGCTTGAAAATGTGACTATGTACTTGAGTATACATACTTATTTATGTGTGTCACTTGTGTCTTTGTGTGTACATATTACCCTTTATGTTCATGCAATAAATGCACAGCTGTATATATATATATATACACACACACACAGGGTGGCGCAGTGAAACAGGAAATTTTCAATTGACGTTCAATGCATGAATAAACACATTACAAAATACATTTAATAATGAAATGTATTGTAAAGGATATGCAATTAATGATGGCCCTCAATATTCATTTTATGTTTTGAAGAAAACATCATTAAGGTGTTGTTTATTTCTCTGTACACTTTCTGTCAGCCTACTGTGGAAATTCTGCATTGGTTGATTTAACATGTCAAGAGGAATGTCAGCGATTTCCTCTTCAATCTTCCTTTTTAGTTCAGTAATTGTTGCAGGACGTGTGTGGTACACTTGGCTTTTAAGATGTCCCCACAGAAAAAAATCACAAACAGTGAGATCAGGGGATCTTGAAGGCCATGGAATGTCACGTTACGTAAAATGACATGCCTTTCAGACAATCGTCGAATAGCTGCCATCGATTGTCGGGCAATATGCAAAGTGGCTCCACCTGGGAACTACTTTTTTTAAGGCTGAACTGTTTCTTTGAAATTACGCAAACATGTTGTAATCGCATGAGCAGACATGACGCAATCTTGATGTCCTAACTGATAATGATGCCCTAATTCCCTTTGCGCAGCAGTCACACTATCACCGTTCCTATAAAAGGCGTTCACAGCTAATGGTTGTTGTGCACCACTTTACTGCTCCATTATGACTAATGGCAATGGGTTCTAAACAAGCTCACATTGGTCCCAAACAACTGCCGACTCCTCAGGGTCGCCAAAACCTAGTTCCAAAATGTCCTGTTTCCCTGCGCCACCCTGGTATATACACTTACCAGCCACTGTATTAGGTACACCTATTCAGCTGCTTGTCTAATCAGCCAATCACATGGCAGAAACTCAATGAATTTAGGCATATAGACATTGTTGAGATAACCTGCTGAAGTTCAAACTGAGCATCAGAATGGGGAAGAGAGGTGACTGAAGTGACTTTGAATGTGGCATTGTTGTTGGTGCCAAACAGGCTAGTCTGAGAATTTCAGAAACTGCTGATCTACTGCGATTTTCACACAACAATCTCTACTGTTTATAGAGAATGGTCTGGAAAGAGGAAAATATCCAGTAAGTGGTAGTTCTCTGGGCGAAAATGTTTGGTTGATGCCAGGGGTTGGAGGAGAATGGCCAGACTGGTTCAAGTGGACAGAAAGACATCAGTAACTCAAATAACCACTTGTCACAATGGAGGTATGCAGAAGGGCATCACTGAATGCACAACACGTCAAACCCTGGAGCAGATGGGCTACAGCAGCAGGAAACCCCATTGGGTGGCACCTCTGTCAGCTAAGAACAGGCAACTAAGGTTACAATTCACACTGGATCACCAAAATTGAACAACAAAAATTTGGAAAAACATTGCCTGGTCTAATGAGCCTTGATTACTGCTGCAACATTCAAATGGTAGGATCTGAATTTGGTGTCAACCACATGTAAGCATGGATCCATCCTGCCTTGTATCAACGTTTTAGGCTGGTAGTGGTGTTGTAATGGTATGGGAAATATTTTCTTGGAACACTTTTGGCCCTTTATCACCAATTGAGCAATGTTTAAATGCCACAGCCTACCTGAGTATTGTTGCTGATGATGTCCATCCCTTTATGACAGCAGTGCACCAATATTCTAAAGGCTACTTCCAGGATGATAACATGCCATATCACAAAGCTCAAATCTTCTCAAACTGGTTTCATGAACATGACAATGAGTTCACTGTATTCAAATGGTCTCCACAGTCACCAGATCTTAATCCAATAGAACACCCTTGGGATATAGTGGAATGGGAGAATTGCATCATAGATATGCAGCCAACAAATCTGCAGCAACTGCATGATGCTATCATGTCAATAAGGACCAGAATCCCTGAGGAATATTTCCAGCACTAGCACAGTATTACGGTAGTTCTGGGGGCAAAAGAGGGTGCAACCGAGTACTAGCTATGCGTACATATTAAAGTATAAATATATCATACAGTATCTGCCAAATAATACAAAGAGTACACGTGTTTCACCCTTAATGATGTTAATCAGGTGTACATCAGCACCTGAGGTGAAGCCACTGAAATTGTGCCACTGCAGCTGGTTTGCTTATTTGACAGGGTGTAGATTGGAGTACAGTATTACTTTCTCAGTTCTGAATCGCAATCTGATTATTTAGGTGGTTATCTACCAGATAACGCTGGTGGTTGGCCAGACAGTCAGCAAACATCCACCATGTCCTCTCAGTTGTCACTGTCAAACATGGAGGAGTAAGTGTGATGCTCTGGGGTTATTTTGTTTGAGGCAGGGTTGGTAATTTGAACAGAGTGACTGGCATTCTGAATCAAAAGGGTTACCATTGCATTTTGCAGTGCTACGCAGTACCTTCTGGTCTGCGTCTAGTAGGTCAGGGGTTCATGCTACAGCAAGACAATGACCTAAAACAAACCCCCATGCTATGTCAGAACTACATTAAAAGACAAGGTACACAAATCATGGAATGGCCAGCACAGTCTCCAGACTTAAAACCCATTGAGTTAGTTTGGGATGAAATGGATAGAAAGGTGAAAGGAAAGCAACTTACAAGTGCAACACGTTGTTGGGGAGATCTTTCTTACCAATATTTGATTT
This sequence comes from Polypterus senegalus, assembly GCF_016835505.1. Lineage (NCBI taxonomy): Eukaryota > Metazoa > Chordata > Cladistia > Polypteriformes > Polypteridae > Polypterus > Polypterus senegalus. The sequence goes on from NC_053162.1 coordinate 166,482,049, forward strand.
CCCTTATAGAAAGAAGACCACATGTGTTTGGTTGTTATATCAGCAAAAGGTGTCTACTCTGATGAATCAAAATTTAAATAAAAATTTGCTGATACCTATTTGCTGATAATGATACCTTAAAATATTTTTTATTTGCCATTGTTTATTTGTTCTATGCCTTGATTTAATTAAACATTGACATTAAACTGTGTGCATTTCCATTAAAACTAGAAAAACTGAAGTATTTTAAAACTTTTTTTGATCTTTTGACCAGTAATTTATATACATATGCTGTATATATAAATGCAAATACACACATGGATATACAGGTATATGTGAATACAATTAAAACTGCACATTCATGATGTACCTGTATGTGAATGTATGCGTACATATCAGCAGTTGTTTCAGATGATCTGATTCAACATGTGTTCTTGAGTGTGTGTATAGATGTAGTATGGGTTGATTAGAAATTTGTATATGCTGAGTGTATTAATTTGTATATGCATATCTAGCAGCACATAAAAATGTGCATTAGCATATCCCTTTACACTTGCATCTTGGTCTATGTAATGTATATCCATGTGCATTATTCAAGTGTTTGTGTGTCTTAGCACTGTAATGTAACCACACTCGTACATATACTGCATGCCTGCTTATGGTTTGGTTTTATTTGCATGGGTTGAAGAGTGTGTATGTATCTGCAGCTATGTACAGGTAAATTTGTTGTGCATACTGTGTGAGTCGGTGGCACAGTGGTAGCGCGGATGCCTCACAATAAGGAGTCCTGGGTTTGCTTCCCAGGTCCTCTCTGCGTGGAGTCTGCATGTTCTCTGCATGGGTTTCCTCTGGGTGCTCCAGTTTTCTCCCACAGTCCAAAGACATGCAGGTTAGGTGCATTGGCGATCCTAAATTGTCCCTAGTGTGTGCTTTGTATGTGGGTGTGTGTGCCCTGTGGTGGGCACCTTACAATAATGAAATTATATCTAACATTTTACTTTATACTGCGGTGGGCTGGCACCCTGCCCGGGGTTTGTTTCCTGCCTTGCGCCCTGTGTTGGCTGGGATTGGCTCCAGCAGACCGCCGTTACCCTGTAGTTAGGATATAGCAGGTTGGATAATGGATGGATGGATACTGTGTGAGTACATTGTGCATACTGTTGGTCATTCAGTAGGACTCATGGATATGGGTATGCCTCTTTGAAAATAAATGTTTGTCTATATGCATTCTGCACTGTGCAGTTGGCATCCATTTAACATTTCCAGTTGCTACAGAAAAGCATTTTTATTTATGCCTTTTTTTGCCCTTTTGCACAATGTAGTGTATGAAGATGGTGTAAAGACCCAAATCAAAATATCTCACATAGAATTTATTGCCTATTAATTCACATCACATTAACAGAAATTCAACATGTTTGTGGCACGCATTCTACTATTCATTATGCTTGCTACTTGACCATTGAGAACAAATTTACTGCATTCTAAATAATTTAATTTTCTAGACTACAATCCTTGCTGGTTATGGCATAGTGCTTCTCACAAGCAGCTTTACATCCGTATGGTGCAGATTCCCACCCTGTGCTGTAGGAAAACCTTTATAGGATGACTGCATTTTTTATCATACTAATTTTATCTCATCTCATAAAAAGAGATCTACAAAGGTGCTGCACTATAAAGTTCTACAGGATAGACTGGGGTAATTAACACACAATATAAAAAAAGGCATTTTTACAGCCGGGCTCTACAAATTACACACAATTATTATTCTCTGTGTATGAGCAATGATCATATAATCATGTACTGTATGTAAGTGGGTGGCAGCTATATTGATATAACTGTTTCTCATGCAGTATAATCAGCCGTGTTCTCAGCATTACAATAACACTGATGAGCTTGATTGGAGAAAAGGGGGTGGGGGGTTCTGCACATTTTTCTACAATTTCATTTTGCATGCTGGTCCATTAAATGCTAAATAGAGTTTAAAGAGTAAAAAATGAGACACAGAGAGAGAGATGGATGACTTCCTCTCAGTCATCCTGTGACACCTCTGAACACACATCTCCTCGTCTCCCAGCTGAACCTTTCTCTGATCAAAAACACTATGCATCTCTGAGACGATCAAAGACAATATGGCGAAGTAGGTAAGGACTCCAATTCTAGGAATACCTATTTGCCTGGTAAGCTCTGTCACTGACTCTAACTGCGCCTTTACACATCTTCAGCCATTGAGAAAACTTCATTTTGTCACATTGTGACCTTTAATTGTAGCTAATGTATATGTTTCAGTGAGAGAAGAATTTGAAGATACTGTATCTGTTTGTGTCAGATTTACACTGAATGTAGTTGAGACCAATTGAATCCAAAGTTAAAGCTACTTGGCAATAGAAGTGGCAGTGGCTACATTCTGGCTGGCTAAGGACAAGATGTGGAAAAGTCACAGGGTTGAAAAATGTAGTTTCTGTAAGGTGTTCTTTTTTTACTATGTGTTACAGAGCCATATGAGCCAAGTAAGAATTTGTTCAAAATACATCATCTATTAGCTTAATTTCTTTTATTCACTAGACAGTGCAGAGGATGATTTTGTTTCAGATATACTTGACTAAAATATAATCCAATAAGTGAATTATTTAATAAACAGGACCTATTGTCATAGTTAGTTGAGTGCCTTCAGGTTGATGTTGCCTCATAATGACCTCCTGGATAGCTCTTCTGAACAATATTCAATCTTCCATCAAACGGTTGGCCATAGATATGCATTTATTGTATCAATCCACCTCAATATCTGTCTTACTCTTTTGCACTGACACAATCTTCCCAAGCATGATGTTCTTCTCTAATGATCTTTCCTTTCATATAACATGTCCATAGTAAGAGAGTTAATTCTGGATATTTGAGTTTACAAGGATATTTTTTGTTGTGTCTCCACTAAAACCAATTGATTCTTTCTTTGGGCAATCTATGGTATGCGTAATACTCCTTGTCAACACCACAGATCAAAAGCATCTCTTCTCTTGCTTCAAAACTGTCCAACACTTACACCCATATGATGTAAGTGGAAATGCCATAGCTTGAACTAGTCCAGTTTTTATTTGCAAGGACGCATTTCTGCCCTTAAAAACTTAGTTCAAGCTTTTCATAGCTGTCTTGCCTAGTGTGATTTCATGTCTTGCTATTGGTCGCCACTGACAGGCATACTACTTGGTGGTCTGCCCAAAGAGTTCTATTTTTGTCTCACCAAACCATAGAATCTTTTTCCTTATACTTTCAGAGTCCTTTAAATGCTGTTTGGCAAACTCAAAGGAGGAGTTTGCCACTCTGATATAAATTTACGGAATTCTACTGAGACGGCAGTGCTTCCAAAAAATTCTCTCATCTCAGCAGATGGCATTTGAAGCTCTGTCAGAGTGACAAGTGGGTTATTGGTCATCTCCTTGACACGGTCGTTCTTGCCCGGTTACACATTTTGGCCAGATGTCCAACTCTAGGAAAGGTCCTAGTGATTCCAAATTTCTTGCATTTCAAAAATATTGAGGCCACTCTGCTTCCTGAATATTCAAAGCTTTAGAACTGGTTTTATCTTCTTACCTTCATCTATACCTAATCCCGTTATTATCACAAACACCTAAAAAGAATTCCTTGGACTTTTATAGCTTGGTTTTTGTGCTGACGTGAAGTGTGAATTGTGGGACCTTATATACACAGGTGTGTGCCTTTCTAACTATGCCCAATCAATTCAGTTTGCCACAAGTGGACTTCAATCAAGTTCTAGATATATCTCAAGGTGAATTTAAGCAAACTGAACGTGCCTGATCCCAATCTGGAGTGTTAAGGCAAAGAGTCTGAATATTTACATGAAGGAGATATTTCAGTTGATGATTTTTAATGAATTTGCAAAAAAGTCTGAAAACATGTTTTCACGTTGTCATTTTGGAATTTTGAGAATATATAATTTATTGGTTTAAATTTAATTTTACAACACAACAAGTTGTGCAGCGGGTGAAGGAGTCTGAATAATTTGTGAATCCACTGCGTTTCTTTAGTTTTCAAATAGGACAGTGTGAAAAATCCACCTATTTCTAATACAGTATATAACTATTTAGCCTCTGACCCATGACTCTCTGATGTATCTTAGATGTCCTGATGTTTATTGTAGAAGTGATCTTTCTAATATTGAGAGGCTAGCATACCCAGCAAGAAAGATTACTCCAGATTGTTGTTAACGTTTGTTCTCCTTTAGCTATTATAGTATTTAATAATCTCATTTTTGTAATCATCTGCACTATATTTTTCAACCATGCATTTAATGCTTTCCTAAATATACATTAGAAAGCTTAGAATAAATGGCTAAATTAGGATAAACTTTGTCTTCTAACACTTTTGGAATAATTTAACATAGCACCTGTGGTTTAGTGCCTGTGTTTTCCCCTCGCATATGCTCTGTATTTATGTATTAATAATTGAGAATTATCTTCAGATAAAATTCTATGATAGATAAATGCAAGGCAACTGAACAACTGCACTCAGCAATTGTAATGCAAATTCATCTGCAGACAATAATTTCCACTTGCTTTCTGTGCCACATGTTCTCTTCTCCTTATTTGGTTTAAATGAAGCCCAATGAGAGAATAATTTTAATTAAAATCCCAAGCCCAGCCAGTGTCTCCTAGTGAGTCATTGATAAATCTCACTATATCAAACTGGCTCCAAGCTACATAACCTCCAAGTTCTGCCACTATTTTCTTATACCCTTCAGCCAAATCATCTCACTGGAGTAGTTCGTGAGCTGGACTGTGAGAAGGGCTAGGGCCCAGATGACTCGCCCTTTGCCTCCCTCCATACCCCTGAGCTAACTCCCTTCACCTGCGAGTGCTTCCTCATTCACACCATTCAATTTGAAGGGGCTGCGTATAAATTAGCCATTCTTATGCTTAGCCTATGTCTAACAGAAAAACCCTCTATATGAACATGGGCAACTTAATGTCTTAATGTTTTTTTTTACCTTGTAATTATCTTTTGTGCTAATTTGTCCACCATTTCAGCAATGCTGATAATCTGTCATAAAATACATCATAAACAATCAAGACTATAATTATAATCTGAAACTAGCAGATTAATTAGGAATTAGTCTTTGTAATATAGTGTCTTTGTATTATGAAAATTATCACAAAGCACAGGGATTTTTATCTGATATAATATCTGAAACAGCATCACCTATGGTTACATTTTTCAAATTATTATAAATCAGCCACTTATAAAGGTGACCACACACATTAGAGAGAAATTCCACTGTTCAATTTTAAAATTTCTAGATAAAAGCAAAGCTGCAATATTTATAACAATCAAATAATATACCAGTTATTGGAAAATAGCTCATAAAAATACAGAAGTAAGCCGCTCAACACCTACCATTTCTTTCTGTGTTACTTGAATCTTTGGATGTATAATTTAATAGCAACCTCAGTCTTCTTAAAGACTGACGTTTTAAAATATTTAGGAGTGACCATCTCATTGAGCAAGATGTAAAACCCTGAGAAGACTAGGGAAGTGATTCTTTAGATTAGAAAACCTTGGACAAGCAGAAAGGCCCTCTCTTTACAAGTCATATCATTTTAGGCTCCAGCAGAGGGCACCCAATCAAGTCTTTTTTGGTTTGTACGGTAAACTTCATGAAAATGTTATAGGCAGTGCCTGCTGCAAATGCATTGGTTTCAATGTAATTTATTCCTTTCTGTATTGTAAAATAAAATGAACATGCTGATTCTTTTAGGAGTGACACAATAGACAACATTTCTTACAACTCCAAGGACATTGCATTGATTTCCATCTTGGTCACTGTCTGTGTGCAGTTTACACGTTCTCCTCAATTCTATGTGAACTACTGTGTGCTGTCCATTATACGCTCACACTTCAGAGGATATGTTTTAGGTTTAACAGCCATGTCCAAATTTGTCCTGTATGAGTGAGCATGAATGTACCCTGAGTCAGACTAGCATCTCACCAAGGTTTTGAGCATGCCTTGTGCCTATTCCTCTGGCAGGCAGTCTACTGCACTGAAATGGAAAACATTACATTACAAAATGGGTGCTTGAATGATTCATTGAAGAGTGACATAGTGGCTGTCTCTGCTTCCCCACATCTATAAAGACCTGGCTTCATTTCTTAGCTTGGTCACTAGGTGTATAGTTTACTAAATCTTCTGAAGCTTTTGCTTTTTAAAGCTATTCTGCCTAATTCTGATATCTCATAGATGTGCATATTAGCTTATACAGTAACACTAAACGGACCCTATATGGGTGGTGTATGACTGTGTTCTCTGATAAACTGTCATCCTGCAGTTTATGTTGTCTTTGTAGGTTCCATCTCTTCATTTAATTGTTAAGGTAAAATATGAACAGAAAATAGTTGGATGGATCGATGGGTAAATGAATGGATGGATGGATGTGTGAAATATTTTCTGTATTAGTAAATCCAGATAATGAAAGAAAGTTGTATTAGACAGTCTCAAGCAAAGCAATACGCCCATCATTTATATGCAAAACCCACTGAATCTAGTTTTAGGATCAATATCAGAGTATTACATCAATCCATTAATGGTTATTTTGTCAAAATGCTATTAAAGTTCACCTGCTTTGGATGGTGTGATTAGGGTCACACTTAAGTGGGATGGCTAAGATTTCACTCTGCTAACTTCTGAATCTGAAAACAATAAATTATAATTATATGAAAATAATAAATTGTTTATGTGTATTTTTAAATTCCCTCAATCTAGTCAAGTGTTGCAGACAGTTGAACCTATTTCATCAGCATCAGTCATAAGGACGGAGGAGGCCCTGAGATGCCTGTTGCGGTAATATTGTTTTCAAGCAAAGACTTTAGGGGATAAGTGGTTAAAGAGCTGTAAAAATGTTTTATTAATCAACCAGCTCATTTCTTCTTCCCAGGGTATGCTGACTGGTATAACTAGAAATTGGAAACATTCTGAACTGAACCACCCTGCTCTGATAAATTTTGTCCACTAGTATTACTTGCCAAATTTATCTTCATTGAATGTAAGGAGTTTGAGTGTAGGGTTGCATAAAAAAAGTTGTCTTTTCTATAAAACAGAGCCCAAAAAGTGGACAGCTTCATGTTCAAATCTGACTGGTGTTAGGCTTTTGTCTGGAAAATGCCTCCACAGACACATGATTTACCTGGCAAAACAATGCAAAATAGGCAACAGTTCATTGAGAGAAATCAAGTCACTCTGAGACTGGCAAGTCACAAGATGGGCTGACAGGTTTAACACAGCTGAGCTCTCATGAAGTCTGGGAGAACAATTCATTACATCACAATTATCTTCTTGAGCAATTAACTATAATACATTTGAAAAATGTCTTATAAGGAACCCTGTTGATAAATCAAAAAAAAAACGTAGATGGTAGATAAATGGAGTACTCGGTATGTTTGAGATGCACATGTGTAAGCTCCTGTTGGCGGGCACGTTCTGAGACATTTTCTGCAAGTGTCACATGGCAGCCATGAGACTACTGATATACAGGAACCCAGGGGCTTCTCAGTGTGCCCTTTATCAGTAGTAAACATCACTGGCCTCCCACAGTTTATGAAGCAGCTTAGTGTTAACTGACATGCTAATAGTAAATCTTACCCTCCTTACACCTCTCATGCATTATACAACCAAGAAATTACTTTATTTGCCAACATTATACTGCGTTTAGGTATCAAATGTACAAACTATACTGTTATGCAGTCCAAAAAAGTCATATCCTGCACACAGTCATGATACAAGTCATAAATATGGGTATGCTATACAATCTTTACATTTTTCATGTGCCTCCTGTGACTATAAGCTCTATAAATCTGAACTGTATTTTATAATCCTTAAATCTCACCACTGTTAAATCTAAAATTTAAAACCAAAAGTGTTTTTGCGTCTGTATTTGTCCAGTATGCAAATCTAAATTGATGAACCAATCTCCTCCACAGTCTGCACAGGTTCTCCATTTGTATAGGGGAACATCAAAGGCTATGCTTCATTCTGAAATTTAGTTGCTGCTACAACCACCCCAGGCAGTGCCAGGCACACCGCTGGTAAACCGTAAACCTCCACTGGGCATACTGTGTTTATCCAATCAGTAAAATTCCACTGTTTACACGTACAGCACAATTTGCAAAAAGTAACCTGCGTTATTTTATCCATTATCCTCATCTGTGCATACTGCTCAAATGTCTCTATTTTGTATACCATACAGATACAAATAACACCTGTGTGGGCTTTTTCTCTTCACCTTCATTTTATAAAACTTGGTGAAAGTCACATCGGCAACATGATAAGGTGAGCCGTTCAGGCCTTAATGTTCTCTGTAACATCTTTCAGCTCCTCCTGGGGAATTCCAACATCAGCTGAATGTTAAAATAACTCCTGCATGCCTTCTTTCAGTGGGTTGTGCTAGCACAGCCCCCAAAGGGACATGTTAACGATATGTCTTAACTCTCCCATCTAGCTCCAATTAATCTGGAGGAGCAGTAGTTCTAGTCCCTGGTCTTGGCATATTTCTGAACTCTATACTCTGTCAGATATAGTAAAGTGTGTCCAAAAACACTGGACAAGGACCTTGGTCACTTGCACTCCCAATCTTGCTTTTTCATTGCCCATAAGTGATAATTGAACCCTGCTGAATTTGTGTTTGGTAAGTGATCAGAAACGTTCAGGAATTTCGGTGATCTCTACAAAATGCATTGAAGTCAATTAGGAAGGAGAAACTGAATTAGTTTTGAATGGATTGCATCTCTCTCTTTGTGTACCGCACTCCTATCACTATGATTAACCTAACACCCAGAGAGCTGGTATTAGCATTACGTACTTGAGGGGAACTGTCCCTGTCATTACTCAATCTGCGATACATAATGAGCTGCATAACATGCTTACAGTGAAAGCAAAACGTACAATATATTTATGCAGAAGAATTAAGTACTTTTCATAATATTCTCATTCTGATCAGTTAATGTACCTCTGAAGTGTAAATACTGCAAGTTTGTTTGTTTATTTATTTATTTATATATTTATATTTTTTTTAACAAATGCAAGGTGCAAATCCAGCTGGAATACCGATAGGATAGTGACATCATGTATTGGTTTATACGGTATACTGTAAATTATTTATGCATGCATGAATTTAGGTTGAATTGGGAAGTGTAAGGTGAAGTATGCTTACAGTGTGTATGCATGAAAGTTCTCCCCATGTGCAACGCAAATTGGGCAGGTGGCATAGATTGGGTAGTTCATCCCTGTCCAACATGGCTGCAAGAGTTCTGTGACACTGTATTACATTGGCCTTACAAAGCATCATGGGGCATTGAGAAAAAAGGTTTGTCTAAGCCACCAACAGGGCAAATTTTTTTAGGGAAAAATGGTGAGCAAGGTCACCCAGAAATACGCTGTAAAAACACTTTCGCCAATTTCGCCAATCAACCCTTGTCACTACCCTGGGCTTGTAACCATAAGTCATAATATAATATATACTGACTACTACAGTAAATTCCAAGCTCTATTTCAGGGCCTCGCTCCCACTGTACCACCATTGTTCGGTACAACATCTGCAAAACTGCTGCTACAGCACTGGTTCCTTTGTCATTCTTATGATCACTTCTACAATTACTCATACTGTAAATAAGATCTCAAGGTGCTTGAAGTCATCAACTTTGGGCAATTGCAGACTCATTTTAGGCAGTGAACAAGGTTCACATTTCTAGAAAATGAGATTACCTCATATTTGGAGATGGTAATTCCCATTTTAACATCATTACAAACAGTCCACTGAAAGATCAGTCTGATGAGGCCGAAAGTCCAGTATCATTCAGAAAAATAGGGAATGAGAACTGTTAGATACTCTGATTGACTATTCACCAAACCTCAGCTGCTCATTGATAAACTGTCCATGAAAATTAAGAACAAGAGTGAAAGTAAGACTCTTAATTGGCAGAGTCCAACATTCACACTGAATGTTTCAACTTATCACTGAGCGTGCAAAAAAAAAAAAAACACTCTTGCTTTGTAAGTTAATGATGCACATTCCATGTATTGTTGCAAGACCTGCTGTCAGGGAATTCTGTTTATGAGGTACACAGTAACAGCATAAGACTAGTTTGTTCAGACAGTGGCAGTGCCCTGCCGTGGAATGACTTCACATCTAGGATTGCACCTCTTTGTGCAGCATGATGGGCTCTTGCTCTGAGTAAATCTGAATAGGCAAGAGGAGATATGGATTATAGATTTAGAAGGAACAGTGTTTAATTTCTTTGGGTAACTAAACAACATATTATTTAAATACATACAGGGTATGGCCTTTTTCCCTAAGTCTAAAAAGCTCAACTTGACAGGATTATCAAACTCCCATGACACCTCAAGAACCTGTGCAAGGATAAGTCATTTGTCCACTATACCATGGCCAGGACAGTAAAGAAACTGCTCTAACCTGAATCTGAAAATCAGGTGAACTCTGTTTCAGCACACTAACACAGGCTTTTCCAGAGATGTTGAGGACTTAAGTAATTCAAGCACATTCTTGCCTCACTTTGTAAAACTGATGACTGCTACCTACCTCAGTTTTCCATTCACATGTCACAGTCTTTAGTTTTCAAAAAACACTGGAGTGGCAAGTTAGTCAAAATACCCTCACACTACCCACTGCATTGAGTATTTCTGGTTTGGTGTCACCCCTTGCATTACACCCCTGCCTGTGGCCTTGCCACTCAGCAGCTTCTTAGCCACAGTGATTGATCCAAACCCAACCGATGTTAATGGCACTGCCTCTGAAGATAAAGCTATATCACCAGTTTAGGAGCTCCTCACATACAACCGTCTCCAGTTGAAGTCAATGTAAATTTATAAATATCACCTATTTTATACAATCCATAAAATTTTGCCTTTGAAAACAGTATGTTAACCCTCGTGTACTGTTCAAATATCTTTTGAGCTTTACAATTTACAGTTCCCAGTACTGTATGGTGTAAGTAAATCTCACCTATGTGGTACAATTTATAAACCCTGGAAGGGTATTTTGTGTCTAAGTCACATTTTTTATTAAAGTCATAAAGTTCATCTGCATAGATTATACATACAATAACTCTCATCCAAGCAGTCTGCAAAGATCGTCTATGAATGCTGCATATGAATATAACGTTTCATACAACCCATAAGCCCTACCCTAAATGTATGGTACCTTGGAACTTTCTACAGTGTACAGTATTTCATTTCACTGTACTCTGTACATGTGACAATACACTTGAACAATTAATCATTTTTGAATATTACACGGGCGGCACAGTGGCGCAGTGGTAGGGCTGCTGCCTCCCAGTTAGGACACCTGGGTTCGCTTCCCGGGTCCTCCCTCCGTGGAGTTTGCATGTTCTCCCCGTGTCTGCATGAGTTTCCTCCCACAGTCCAAAGACATGCAGGTTAGGTGCATTGGCGATTCTAAATTGGCCCGTGTTTGTGTGTGTCCTGCGGTGGGTTGGCACCCTGCCCGGGATTGGATCCTGCATTGTGCCCTGTGTTGGCCGGGATTGGCTCCAGCAGACCCCCCATGACCCTGTGTTTGGATTCAGCGGGATGGATAATGGATGGATGGGATGAATATTACACTGGCATTTGAACTATCTTGGTATTTATACTTTACAGGGAAGGTCTTGTGTGTAAGACAATACTTGTTTTCACACCTATTTATATACTGTGTATAAAAATCCCTTGATGTACAATATATACAGTAATTTATAAATCTCTCTTGTATATAATGCCAAGACATTTTATGCTATGTAACTTATACATCTCACATACAAATAGAACATATGTTATACTGTGTGGAGACTGGCCCGGACACAGACAGGCAGACACATCAATGTCACCCAACACACGTTTATTGCTCATATTTACAGTGCCACACAACCCCAAAGTCCCCAAAGTCCTGGCCAAAACACAATGCCTTTCCTTCTTCAGGCCGCCTCTTTGCCTCTCCACCAAGACCTTGTCTCTCGACCTCCCGACACTAGCCATCATATGAAGGGAGGCGGCCCCTTTTATAATCACCTGGACGTGTTTCAGGTGTTTCCCGACAATCTGCCACCGAAACGCCCCAGTGTGGCGGAAGTGCCGGCTACATCCCCGGAAGCACTCCGGGTGTCCCTGCTCCTCTTCCCCCCAGCACTTCCAGGTGTGACGGAAGTGCTGAGGTCCAGGGCACCAAAGACATAGGAGTGCCCCCACGGCGGTAACCATGGGCCCCTACAGGGTTGAGCTTCAAGGCTCTGTACCCGTGGCCCCCAAAGGTACCAGGGCGGCCGCCCCTACATGGTCTGGGGAAGGCGTAAACCCTCCTCCGGGCGTCCCGGTCAGGTTGCCCCCCCAGCCAACTGACACTAACTTTCATCAGTGTCATACACTTCATACATCTCATTTGTAATATTCAATTCATAAACCTGTCCTTTGTGTTTGATGTATATGCCTTACTTGTGTACAACCATGTGTGGTTGTTACACTGTGTATAAGCATCTTCTCTAGTATAAAATCCATACACCTCACCTGTTTAAACTGTCTTACATAAGCCATAAAGTTCATGCTACACTACTTATTAAGAAAAACTGTGATATAATGAATAGAAACTTGTTTCACAATGTACCTGTTTTGAAGAACATTATTGGTTCACATTGGATACACTTTAAGACTGAAAACTCAAGCTAAAAATGAAAAATCTAACATGCAGAGCTTAATCATCATTCCTCTGTTCCCAGAAGCTTTTACGGCTAGGAATTATAAACCTCATTCATTTTATTACATTTATAAACCCCATGAATGACACAATATTTATATAGCTGTTAGTATATTTGTATCTTTAATTGTTTGCAACATATTGACTTTAGTGATCCCAGCCCCTCACTTACAGTTTATTTTAATTTTTGTTGACTTGTTTTGTTCTGAGCTAAGTGTAATCCTCCCAATGAGCAAACCAATGAAACCCTATTACTAACATGCAGTCTGTAAAGCAGGAGGTGCCCATTTGGCACTCAGAGCCTCGAGCACAGCTGCTGGTGAAGTAACTCAAGCTCCCTGTGGTACACACTGGTGGCACAATAAGCAGCTTTGCTACTGTATCTTTTCTCCTGGAGGGCAGAGGCAGGATTTGCAATTCTCTAGTGCATAGCCAATTTTTTGGCATCTTGGCACTCCTTATGGGGGCAGGTGGTGCCAGGGGTACCAGCCTCCCCCACAATGGATGCATGCTTTCAAAGTCCACAGCTGGAAAGCCACACCACCCAGGGAGTATCCCATAATTGGGACATTCTGCCAGCTCCAAGCAGTGGCATTAGCCTTTACCAGGAGCGGGCTGCCTCCCTCAAGCGGGACGACCTTTAGCTTGGAAGCATTTGGCATCCTGTCATTAGGTATACCTGAGGTATGAACCCCATATGCTTGCTAATATAATTGGTAACCACACATCACCATACACATACAGACATCCTCATTTGGAAGAAAATGTCTCCTGAAAGACCCAGGAAAATACAACACATCCTTTTAGACAATAGATAGCAGTGGGAAACAAGCATCTATCTATTCATCCATCCATATTCAGAACCTCTTAATAAGGGTAGGATGCAAAGCAGAAACTGGCACACATTCACAAACCCATGCCCACTTCTACAGTCATGTTACCAATGAATGAAAGTGTGTAGTAAGAACTTTATAGCTTTGATGCTCTTAAATTCTGAATGGCCAAATATAGAGTTTTTCATTATTAGCATTGCATTTGCCAGAACATGACTTCCACTTCTGGTGTCTGCCCTGAATGTGCCATTGACTGGCCTCACCTATTCTTGTCACTTTAAGCTTTTTAAAAGTATGATCTTTGCAGAGAGGTCACAATTACATATGCTTCTATACTCTGGAAAGATATGATTTGTTTAAGCACACTTAGACCTGCCAGGCTCAGCCAGGGATTATTTGCATTATCATCCAAAACATTAGAAGTGACTTAAATAAACTCTTACTGCAGCCGCTGCCGCTGTCTTCTTAAACCTTGAGCACACAAAGTCCCCCCTGTAACAAAGGGACAATTAGCCACTATCTCTAGGATATTAGCTGGGAAAACAGACTCTGTCATTAAAACCCTTAGGACATTTGCATTTTTATGGATTTTTGGCCCATATTTTTAGAAGACAAAGGGTAATTTGCAAACATGCAAAAGATCATTTTTATATGCATGGTCAGCTACCATCTTAATTTGGAAACTCTTGTCTACATAATTGACAGTCATTATTTACTTAGTCCTTGCAGCATTTCTCCTGGACAAATCAAGAGATTTACAGGCCTTGGCACTCACTGCTTTGTGGCACTCTGATATTTCTAAAATTTTCCCTATGTTTTTAGCTTCTCTTAGCAGTCCAGTCAGTGAATGCCTAAGAATACTTTATCTCTTTGTCTGAACTCTGTGGAACTAAATAACATCCCAATCTCTGCCGATTTAAGATGAAACAACAGAAAACTCAAATGTTGTTCCTTCTCGGGGCACCGTATTTGTGGTCTCAATGACAAACCATCTTTATCTCTGTCCAGTCTCACATATACACGATAACCTCTCAATCTCCACTTAATCTTTGTTTCATCACAGATATACACCTTAATGACTCAATCTGTGGTGCATTTCATTAGCAGGCTCCACAATAATTGTTCCACAGTTACTGTCCCTCATTCTGTGCTTGGTCTCAATGAGTTCGTAGTCTTTGTATCTTCTGTCTAATGTATCGTTTGCAATTTGATAGGAACAAATAAGCAAAAACCAAAAACAATATTCAATACAGTACTTTTCTTCTTTGATCATCCTGGCAAGCGTGTTTTGAAGAAGGGTGAGTGACTTAATATACTTGCAAAAATGTATAATTTGTTCCAACGCGTACTTGACTAACTCCGTAATTTCAGACCCATCTTTATTATAAACACTAACTATGTGATTAATGTCTCATTTGCCTAATCGATTCCTCAGTCTCTGCCCCACCTTAGCTAGACATCATAACTAGTCCTTTAGTTTTTCATTTTACTAGCAGACCTCCAAATATCTAATCCCCGTTTATTGTATTGGGCACATATTTTATTCAATGTCATGCCTTATAGGTGGCAAGTGATGCCTGCTGCTAAACTGAAAAGCTGAAATGAGTGATATGGTGTGGGTTTTAGATTTTTTTCATTATAAGCAATGACTATAAAATAAAATTTATGTTTGTACATCAAACATCAGTTCTCAACAGTTGCAAAATAACCTCTGGGGAAGAAATTACAGAGGAGCAAATTGTTCATTTTGCTGCTTTTTCAGAAACCTATGTTAATTTTGATATTTTCTCAGCCCTAGTTTGTGGTGTCTTCCTGGTTGCTTGCATTTCGCTTACAAGTCATGCTACATAATGAAAAAAAGTTTCCAAATCTTGGTAAACACTGTGTATAGTTCAAACTGCTTGCAGTTTGTTTATAATCCAGTGTACTTGAAATTCTCTAGAGACACTTTGCACAAAAAAGTGACTATTGAACAAAATAAAAAGTCTTCAGAGAACTAAAGCAAATGTTAAAAACATAACAACAAGGCTTTAATAAAATGCAGTCATCTGCAAGATAACAGATGGTGAAACCAATCACTGACCAGAGTGTTCTAACAGGCTAGTTAAGTAATTTACAGGTCAGCAAAGGCTCCACGTAATGAACAGGACCTTAGGGGAAAAGGTAATGGAAATAGGACAGAAACAAGACTTAACCTCATTCTGCCTAGTTCTGCGTGCTTGTGGAAAAACAGTTAAGGAATTTTGTAACCAGTACCTTAAAACATTTGTGATTTACCTTATGAATGGATTTCTCAATCTGTGCCAAATTTCAATGTTTCAGTGCTATTTCTCAGTTTTAGTTCTGTCTGAAATGGGACACTCTCACCACTTAGGCTGTGTGTTGTTTCAGTAAGAAACACTCCAATCTTATCCCTGCTTTACCTGAACACTCTAATCAGTCATCATAAGTCTCAGCCATTTTAAATATATCTGAAATGGATGTCCTCACTTCTTAGGTTGTGTGGTGTTTCAATAATAGCCGTTTTACTTGAACGTCCTGCTAAGTCTCATTTGTTTTATGTAAGAGTCTCAGTCATCAGCTCAGTTCCCCTCTCACCTACAGACTGCCAACTCTGAGATCCAGTTGATAATTTTAGTACTCCCTCTCATTTGTCCATGTATATACGCTCTTCAGCCCTCAATCAGTGTGTATT
The DNA here is from genome assembly GCF_016835505.1 of Polypterus senegalus. Taxonomy (NCBI): domain Eukaryota; kingdom Metazoa; phylum Chordata; class Cladistia; order Polypteriformes; family Polypteridae; genus Polypterus; species Polypterus senegalus. The sequence goes on from NC_053162.1 coordinate 166,498,317, forward strand.
CCACTAGCAGACTCCTCAGATTTCTTACGCATCTCACTGATACACTGAAAACACTCATTCGGTACCCTTTCTCCCTAATGAATTTGTGTGTTTGGCAGAATTCTGTATCATCCCCTCACCCCAATCCTGTAGTATGTCATACTCTTTTCTTCCCAGTCAGTTCTTCTTTTGCTCCTCATGGACCATGCCAAATAATAATTTCCAGCAATCTTGTTACTTTGAGTTGTAGTCTTGCTTGTTTTTGAAAGTGCCATGTAAAGATCACAAAGAAAAAAGGATTGATTTATTGTTGCCACAAGATGGGAAGTAACAAGCAATAAAGTTCTTCTCCTTTCTGTCTTTACCAACTTGCAGTATTACTGATTTAAACTTGTTAGTTAAGTGGGAGCAGATGCTCTAAGTAGCGTGGGCTTAATTTTGTGAACAAAATTGCATCGAGGGGTGTTAGTTAGGGGACAGGTAGCATCTGTCCCCAGGTGTGGAAGGATGCTCAGGGGTCAGGAACTCATCGTACAGGAGGGCTAGAAAGCTGTGCTTAATTAGTGGAAAGGGAGCTGTGATTGGCCTCTAATGGGGGAATGGGAGAGAGGGCTGTCCGGCCGCTGCATATGTGTGTGTGTTTGGGGCTCTGATTGTGCCTTTGCATTATGGATTAACCCATCTGGAAGTGCAATCGCTGGAGCGACATCGAGCCGGAGGGACAAAGACGAGCAGTGAGGGAGGCGTGTTAGTTATCACACGCTGAATTATTGGAGCCGTCCCTCAACTATTGTCTGCATGATGGGTTGGGTATTCACAGCTGGGCCATCCAAAATTGTTCTTTTGTATTCTTTTATATTTTGTCATTGAAGCCAGAGGGGCAGAAAGGATAATTAACCTCGTGCAAGTGAGATCTCTAAAGAGACTCTTTCATTATCTAAAGGTTTTTTTTATTTTGCTATTTAGTCTCACTTTACTTTGCATTGCAAATAACTTAATGCTTAGTTAGCCACGTCCCAAGCAATTGGGAAGCATGGAAAACAAAAAATAAATAAAAGAAACCCCTCTGTCATGCATCCCTGACCTAGCAAGCTTGCTGATTGGGAGCTTTGGAAATTACTTCATGACTTAAATTGCTGTCCATATTTGCATAATGGTTTTGTAAAAGTTTTAGGAACTGTTTATCATTAATGCTTTCATAACGGAAAGCAATATACATATATAGAATTCCCTAAATCTATTTTTCTGTCTTTTGCTGAAAATAAATATTATAAATAACAGCAGAGAAAAATGATACAATCAAAGGTTTTTAATAATTTAATAAAGCTTTGTAATAAAATGTGCCTGAAAACATTCACATTGAATATTGCTTAATTTGAAGAGATCTTAAACTTTAACAAGAAAAAAACAAGCAGAATTTTAAGGTAAATGTAAATGGGAATGAGACCCAGAGCTGCAAATTTTTTTTTTTTTACAACATATTTGAGTCTCATCTTGTGTCTTGTTGTCTCACAACCTCCAGAGTGATATGTGAACTTTGCATATAATGTCTGTGTCTAGTGGGTTTGTCTACAGGTACTCTAGTTTTTTTACCACATCACATACATATATAAGCAAATATATAACCAAAGATAAGCAGTAAACTGCCAGAGGTTATAAAACATTAGGTTATCAAATGATGAAAAATAATATAATTTTTAGATATTTTACAAAATGATCTTTTTTTAGAGAAGAGGTAATGGGTTAAGAGTTTATTGCTTTTCTGCAACAATGAAACTTAATTAATCCTTTAAAGTTGATGCAAACAAGTCCTACCGGTACCCCAAATGTTGTTGATTACTTACAAATTTAAGCAAAAGAAAACTAAGAGGTGACATGACCGAAGCGTTTAAAATTATGAAGGGAATTAGTACAGTGGATTGAGACCGATATTTTAAAATTAGTTCATCAAGAACACGGGGACACAGTTGGAAACTTGTTAAGGGTAAATTTCACACAGCCATTGGGAAGTTTTTCTTTACACAGAGAACCATAGACACTTGGAATAAGCTACCAAGGAGTGTGGTAGACACTAAGACTTTAGGGACTTTCAAAACTCGACTTGATGTTTTTTTAGAAGAAATAAGTGGATAGGACTGGTGAGCTTTGTTGGGCTGAATGACCTGTTCTCATCTAAATTATTCTAAAGTTCTAATGTTCTAAAAAATTCTCTGCCTGTATAAAACCAGTTTTGGAGCAAACTGTTTTGCTATATCCTCTGAAGAATTATTTGGACAATTTCGCACTCCTGAAAGTAGTAGATTGCTCTCATAATGGTGAGAAAAGGGCAGATAACAAAGGAAAGCAGGCCATTATAACCCTTAAAAGTAAACATCTTTCCTTTAGAGAAATTACAAAGAAAGCCAAGATGTCAGTGAGTACAATTTCTTACACCTTCAAAAGGAATTTGGAAACTGGAAGAAACTCTGACAGGAACAGATCTGGCACAGCCACAACAGAATCAGAAGACAAGTTTGTGAAATTCATCAGCTTTGTATGATAGGTGCCACACATGACAACAGCTTCACACACATCTTAACAGTGGTCGAAGTAAGCAAGTCTCCCTTTCAATGCTTTAATTACAGAGTACTTTAATACATTAAACTGCATACATTTAAAAAAAAATTCCTCTAACTGCCCTTTAAAAAATTACAATTCTGAATCTTGAAACATCCAGTGCTGGTTCTGACTCAACTTCTTCCAATGACCATTGGCTGAGCGGTCCAAACAAAAGATACAAACTTTACAAAGACTTTAAATTAAACAAATATCCCTGCCCCCAACACCAGCTGCCAGAGAAATCATGCTCTTTAGGCAGTTAAAACAGTCACTATATTACATTCATAAATGAAATGCTGCATTGTTAACAAGTACTGCCTGCTGTTCCTTATTAAGTTAATGTGATAACCAGATAACCTCATATTATGCAACAGATTTCTTAAACTGGGATTAGATTTGTAAAAAGAGGGGTGGAAAAATGGATTCACAGTTCCAGAGAGTGCACTGTGTACATAGAAGACGTTTGATACAAATGATAAAAGAGAGGGATAAGGGGTATAAAGCAGCCCAAAATATATCTGGAGCTGGGGCTATGTCAACCAAGCATTCTGTAACTCTCCAAGTCTTAGTTAGCTGCCGATCTGAATTAGAAGTAGTCTTCTGAAAAATATCTTATGGATTGCAAACTGACTAAGTGCCATATCAGATTCATTAGTGACAGTCATGACGTAGTGACATTTTGAGAAAAGCATTCAGTGCTTGAAAAAAAACAAGAAGTGTATAGAAAAAGGCTCCCTGACAAACACAAGTCCACTTGACCCCAGTTCAGTGGAAAGCTAACAGAGAATTTGCTTTGAAGAAGATCTTTGGTTGAACATTACATTCTCAAGTGGACAGGGCATGTGTGTCTCTCAAATCCCATCATGCCCTTCACTGAGTACAGCTAAGAACAGCGGAAGAAATGAAACCAGCGTAATCGTAAGTGGTGAAATCCAATTTAGCCCAATTATGAGACCTTTTAAGTCTGCTTCATCTAGTATCGTGATTTGGAGTCACCAGTGAAGCCAATAAGAAAATGGAGCAGATATAACATCTTGTCAGCAAACATGATTAAAGGACTGATTGAACGGTTAACTTAAACCTGCTATTTTACAGAACTCATTTCAAAGACACTGATACTACAAAACACTTCACAAAATGAATTTACTTTATATAGCACCTTTCTACATGAGTACAGTTACAAAGTTAAAACCATTTCAATCAATCTAGCATGTCTGGTATACCACCTTACAATAAAAACACAATTCCAAAGCTAGCAGCAGAACTAACCTTTATTTTACACAGTGCCTTGCACTAAAACATTAAAAACATAGTTTTCTAAAAAGTGAATCCGGATTTTATATTGCAGCTTTCACAGTGAATATTACCATAAAGAACCTAGCAAAATCAATCAATCATTCAACCAATACATTAATCAATCAGTCACATATTGTTTGACCTAAAACTTTACAAAGTTCATACTCACAAAGCCACAACAAAGTTATTTTATAGAGCATCTTTCATAACGAATGCTATCATACACATCTTAAAAACATTAATCAATTAATAAATAAATTAAATATTACTAAAAATAACACTCAATGAAAAAGTCGGTCAATCTTTATTTTATATAGTGATCTATCTTGTAAAAATTACATTAAACTTTCCGTCTTCATTTTGTAAAGTACCTTTCATAATTACTACTGTCCTATAGTCCTTTACAAAATTAATCAATGACACATTATTTGATATAAAACTTTACAATAAAGGCACAATAGAGAAGCCAATAGAAAAATCAATCGGTTTTCATTTCACATTGTGTGCTCCTAGCTGTGTTCTTCACAAAGTTAAGTCTTTATTGATTTAGCACCTTTCACAGTGAACACTACCATAAAAAGCTTTTCATAAAGTTGTTATCTAGTGGTGTTCAGTCCTCATATTTTACATCAGTAAACACTCAGGTGAGAATTAAAAGACTTTGTTCACCTCAAACAGAACTCCATTTACATTTTCATAATTATTTTATTCACCTTCATTTGAAGAAGAAAGTTAAGTGCCAGCGAGACACAAACAGCATTTTGTTGCCAAAACAGACAGACAGACAGACAGATACTCCTGCTTCATTGTTCCAAATGCAACATTAGCATGGTTCATTTATAATTTCTCCTGGGAAACATCCCCATGGAACATCTTTATTAACAAATTCTAATATATCGTTCAGAATAACAAAGGAGGGAGAAGTCATTTTATTACCTGAGACACATTTATTCTGATTTAGAGACCCAGTGATTATACAGTGTGTGCCAGACCCAAATAGCTTTGAGCGCTGGGTGATGGACGATCCTGTCCAAAATCATCTGGGCCACCACCTAACTGTGGGTCGTTTCCACCCACCTCTTACTTAAAGCAGACGCTTTAACAGAATTTAATGATGAGCTTGAGCAAACATGAAAATAGGCACTCTACTTAAGAAAAGAAAGAAAGATTTTTTTACATTTTGAATTGAACTTTATTAATTAATACTCAACAAATCATTTACAGTTTTGAAAGTAAAGCAAACAAAGAGAACCCCAACTCTTTACAAAAAGAAAACAATACTTATTTCATATGTAAATAAGAAGAATCGAGTACTTATTTTCAAGTTTACAACCTGCCTCATGAACACTCCATTTATCCTCAAAAATATTACATTTGAAATCATATACACCCTGGCTTTTACAAGTTCATGAAATATTCTTATCATGCCATGTTGTTTACTTGACTTCATTTTATAATTGGCCAGCCTGATGAGGAAATTACCAATCTGACATTCACCTCGATTATTTTTATTTCCACCAAGAAAGAAAGAAAGAAAATCTTTACAAATATTTAAAAACAGTACAACTACTTCATACATAACTACCAAATAGAAGAAATGAAACAAAGATAAATTAAAAAATGTTCACATGCATTACAATTCTGACTGGTTGTTGACTTCAATTTGTCTTGCCTTTGAGTTTGTTTAACTCTACTTTTCTGTAACATTTGCCAAACCATCCATTCCTATTCTGAAGCTGCATTTTTAGTATAGCCTCATAGCGGGCCAAAACTGAATGCACTGAACAAAGTGTCTACATCATGTTTATTTTAGTATATTGTAAATATTTCTGATTGTCAGGTATACATTTATTGTAAAATTAATTTACATAAACCCATGTTAGGTAACCAGCTATGAAACAATCCTTTTTAAAGTAAAAACGGACTAGTTCATTCATTGCCAGCAAAGTTAAATTACTTCTAATATACACAAAATATAAAGAAATTAAGAGCGTTACTTCCAACAAAAATGACAGCCTGCTACAATAAGTCTCTAACATATCTCTGGGACAGAATGATTCCTTATTTCCAAACTAAACTCTGAACGATCTTCTCATTCTCATCTCCCACTCTCTCTCTCTCTCTCTCCCTGCAATCTCATTAGCAGTTGTAGAAGCTCCATGAAAGTGCAAAGCAATGAACTTTCTCTCTTTCTGTACATTTTGTAAACATGGGTGCTGATTTCTGTTGTGCTTCCTGCCAGCTTCCCTGTTTCCAATTCTTTCTGAAGTGTTCAGCTAAGAGACAACAACTTACTGAAGATGCAGAGAAAGGAAAGCCTGACCTTGTGCTCCTCGTGTACATATACACACAGACAAGCAAGCACACCCATTGACAGACACTCAGGACACACGTGGGTCTGCATTCTGAGGTCTTCAAGCACATCATTAATCAAAGGCGGGGGTGGTCCTTGCCTCGCAGCATGCAAAGCTATCACCTCTGCTTCCAGTCTCTTTTAATTAGACTCACAGCAGGAAGGCTTCCTAAGCACACGCTCCTTTCTCCCCAGTTGACGTGCTACCTCCCACTGCACCATCCCAGCCACAAAGTAACTTATGCCCACACTCCCAAAGGATACGAGTGACTGTCCAGTAGTATAAGGGGTCGTGACCTGGCCTTAAACAAAAGAGATGTCCAAACACTTTTTCTTCGGCCAGTCGAATGTTCAGTGGTCAGAAAAACAGTCCATGTGCTTCTCAATGATTTTTTAAGATGACAATTACAACCAGATGTTAAGCTTAAGGCTGGTTAAAACTTACTCTTTAGCGAAAATCATTCTTAAATGGGATGTCAGTGTTTTAGGATTTGGTCCAGTAAAGTGTCACTTTCCTTTTTTTATTGTTTAACCTGGTAACTGAGACCACAAGAGTTTTTCAGAGAGCTGTGTAGCCTTTTGTTTATCTGAACAGCAACTAAATGAACTGTCAGTAGGGATCTTCCTACTGACAGTTAGTTACTACTGCTGGGTAAAATTGCATGGTCAGAAATGTCCATCAGGATTGTATTTTCTAATCTGTCTGTTCCTGTCTGCTTCAGATATACTCATTATATACAGTAGTACTGTATGTTATTCATTTGTCTTCACTTTTAAATCCATTTTAGGGTTACAGCATCATTATTTGAACAAGCCGAGGTAACACTGTTCCCAAACTGTTTTACACAATGCAGAGCCCAATGTCTGGAATAAATCTGGAGTTCAAACCTTGCAACACCATTAGGTAACCCACTGTGCTACATGTTATAATATATTAATTTTCTGAGCCCATTCATCCCGATCAGTTCATGAGAAACCAGGCATAAGGTATGGACTAGGTCTGAGCATAAAACCAATCCAATATGGGAATTATTCTTGTTCAAGTCAGCAATTAACTTAACTAGCTTAACTGAGTATTCTGAGAAAATGTTTGTGTATATGGAAAGTATATTTAAAATCCGAATAAACAATCTACTGGCCTGGATTTTAACTCAGGGCTCTATAGCTGTGATGTAGCATGCTAACTCCTGTGCACCCCATACAATACAATGGTATGTCACACTTAAAGGCTGAACACACCTTTGATATTCCTTATTAATTTATCATGTCAACATATAAGTATTAATGAAAAACAAGAAAAAAGGTAAAGAAGTTCACATTAATATGTCAACAATTTCATGGTATCAATCAGAAATACTGCAAGGATGTCTCCTTTTTACTGTCAATTACTACCATCAATAGATTCTCACCAGTTTTTCTTTGTTTTCGTGAAATGTATCCTGTATTGAAAGATATGGTATTTTATCTTGCCACTTTACATTGTACTTTGCTTTGTAAAGTGATTTGTGATAGTGTGCTGAAATATGTTTGATCGAAGTTAATAAATTACGCATGATTTTTTTATTTGAACATTTAGAGCATCCCATGCCGTTCACCTACAGGTAATCTATGCAGTTCACATCTTTCATATAATGACATTAGAAATAGAAATTAAGCATCATTCTTTGACAAAAGTTTCTCAGTCTGCTGTATTCTTTCTTATAGGTCTTTTACACTTTTATTGTAAATACAAAAACAAGTTGTGAAACCAAACTGACTTTGTCCTAACACAACGTTTGCCTGCAGCAACGCCTCGTTCTCTTTTCTTCATTCACACCTGGAAAGTGAATCTATTTGGCATAGTTGGCCTCACATAACTGCATTTCATGTACCATTCTGCACCTAAAAGTATGTGCAAAAGTTAACTAAGCTCATTGACCTCACCCTTGGTAGCATAAATGACCTACTTCATTTTTTAACCATATATGTAAACTGAGAGTGGCCTTATGATTTAAAATGTAACACTACTAGTCCTGTTTTGGCCTCAAACTTACAGTGGGTTTCAGAATAAAACATTTCACCTTTCTAATGAATACTTCAACTTTAAAAAACTAAATGATTTCACTTTATGCATAGCTCTAAATACTAAAATGATACAGTATAGACTGTGATTTTCTACAGTATATGAAAATGTTACATACAATAAAAGCTTTTGTTCTGACAAATGGGACTGTCAAATATATTCTTTCTTTCTTTGTCCCTTTATTTCTACCTTAACTCACATAAGTCATTTTATTTTGTCATTTCATCAATAGGAGATCATTTTGTTTAAAAAAACAACTGGGTAATGTTTTAGTGGGCTATGCTGGCATCATAGAATAGACAGATGAAAGGATACTCATTCCATAGTATATTGTTTTTAAACAAAAAGCCTATTTATTTGCATCCCTAAAATAGTATCATATTATTAGTTATACAGATTTGAGGAATACTCAGAACAGATCTACAGTATAGGCTTCATAGCAATGATTGAAGTCAGTAACACAAATATGTTTATGGTTTTGATTAGGCTTGTTGTGACTAATTATTTTAGGTTGTTTTTTTTTGTTCACTAAACTGTATTTTAACAAAAGAAAGAAAGAAAGAAAGAAAGAAAGAAAGAAAGAAAGAAAGAAAGAAAGAAAAAGAATCTTTCCCATTTTGGCAACATTCCTATCAAAAAAGTTTAACACAATCCTAGGTATCTTTTTTCACCCATCTAAAATATGCAGCAACTGAAAGTATCAGACTGAGGACTTCTGAACATCAGTTAGTATTTATAGCAAATGTAAGTGCTATATGAAAGTGTTACATCCTTTGTTACAATAATCAGTTGTCAGCACAAAAGTCAAGAGGGCATTTAAAGGAGAAAATTTCAGACTTTAATGGCCAGCACTTAAAAGATGATGAGTTTTTCTATGTTCCTGCATTTTCTCTAGGCTCTCCTTACTGGGATTAAGGCCAACACAAATCTGCCATGTTGAAGACACTTACACCACTTGACTATAGAAAGATTTTGTGTTCTGCTTTGTTGTGAAATTTCCCTAAAATAAAACAAAAATGTGTCAAAGATGAGTCATCAAATTTATTTTAAGATACTTGAAACTGATCAGCTCTGTCCAGTGACTAGCCATCCTCAGCCTATGGTGTAGTTGTAGTAGACTTCAGCAGAGCTGCCGGTGCAGGTGTATGGCAATAATGAAATATTGACTGTTTGGCTCCTCCATGAAAAGGAATACACTGTCAGAGGAGGTGATACAACTGTGTCCAGCTGCTGTCCAGCTGGGTCACTTAGACCAAAAGCAGCCCACATCAGGGATATATAATGAACTGTCTCTGGATTACCCAGACAATGAAATAATGGACAGTTCATCGCTCAAGTAGTTTTTCATGATTGTCCCTGAATTTTTTTAAGTGGGGCTATACATCAGAGTGACGACCACTAAGAATCGATGGCAATTGTCTCACTTTCATGATGCCTGTAAACAAGAATCATGTTAAAAGGAAGATGCGCTCTTGTTCCGTATATCCTGCTTCTGTGGCAGCAAGTCCAAATACTGTCCAAGGTGCTGGGCTTGCTGGAGTTTCTCTCTTTACTATTCCTGTGCTCTGCAGTGATGCATAAGATGCCTTCTTACAAGGATGGCAGAGTGCATACATTACTTTTTTGTTGTTTTATCTCTACAGCACCTTGCTCAGTGAGGGGACATTAATTGATTTAGCATTTGTACAGAAAGTGTAAAAGTTAAGGTGTGCAGTATTAATCTCAGCACACCACTTCCTCGGAGAGAAAAGAAAAAAAAAAAACTTGCCCGTTTCAAAAACATACTTATGTCTCTAGTCACATTTTTCAACACTACAACTCTGGTGTTAGCTAATTCTAATTTTTTCATAAAACAATAAAACGGCCAAAACCACAAATGATCAATTTTTATTAAAAAAAAAACAGAGGCCACTTTCATATGTGATACGGAATTCAATTTCAATTCTGTTCCCCCATATCCGATCTGTGTTTAAACAATCAGATTTTCGGTCAAAATTTTATACATTCATCAAAGCAGTTAACAATACAATTCCGACCAATCTTGACTCCTGTTATATAAATAAATTATTTTTTAAATGGACATGGGGCAAATCGCAGCAGAAAATGCTTAGGTACAGTACATAATGATATAATGCTTCTGTGCTGAATCACCATTTGCCAAATTAGCTCTGCTTCTAAAACACAGAAGTATAACAGTATTGGCAGCACAATCATGCAGGGATCCTTGTTTATACCTTACCTGTGTCATAACACATACAAAGTGCATACATTCTACAGAAGCTGAATGTGTATGTAAATACTCTAGGTACATTTAGACCATGTAATGTAAATTTCTTCACCAATTTTGATTTGGGCATTGATCCCTGGTAATGCAAACGTGGCTTGTCTCAGACAATGCTTAAACGTGTACACTTATCAAGGGTTTCCTCTGTGCCTATGCCTACTGTACATCTCTCAGATTATGCTAGTAAGAAGTGCTCATGTATCCCTCGGTTTTCTGATAATACGTATCCTACTGTAAGCCTATGCTTTGGCCTAATTCAGTGTGAGGTGCACAAGTCTCTCTCTCTGTCTCTCTGTCTCAGAAGAGATTCCTGTCTAATAATGTTTTTCTCTTAATCACATGTCTACATTTCTTCTAATTCCTATGCCAGGTGATCAGCCCCTTCTTTTTTCAGATGCTGCTTGACTAGCTACACCTGCCAATTTTTTTCTGCATCTCTAATTCTACTATGTAATTATGCCCAAAAATGTTCCCAGGTTGTCCAGTCTATTATTTTTTTTTCACACAGTATTTTAACTACAGCACCTGATAATTTCTCTCACTATCTATATATCAGCGCTTCTGCCTCGCAGTAAGAGGATCTTCCCTGCGTGGAGTTTGCATGTTCTCCCCGTGTCTGTGTGGGTTTCCTCCGGGTGCTCCGGTTTCCTCCCACAATCCGAAGGCATGCATATTAGGTGCACTGGCGTGTGTGGGTGTGTGTGTGTGTCCTGTGGTGCCCTAGCGCCCTGCCCGGGATTTTTTCCTGCCTTGTACCCTGTGCTGGCTGGGATTGGCTGCAGCAGACCCCTGTGACCCTGTGCTAGGATATAGCAGGTTGGACAATGACTGAGTGACTGTCTATATATCTGCTCACATCTGTTTCAAGTGTCCATGTCTGTCTCTCTGTTACCACAATTACCTTACAAGATGCATTTGACATTATCTGTTTCAATATGTCTACAGTATATCTGTGCATCGGGCAAATCTCTCTCTCGCTATCTCTTTGTCATGTTACATTTTAAGGCCAGCATATGGCATTTCCTTTACGTCTAAACTTTTGTCCCAATGCAAACATGTATCAGACACTCATATCAGTTTCTGTCTTGACTGTAGTATGTAATGTTCATAAGTCTCTGAATGAAAAGGAAAAGGCCTGGACCAGACCTTGATGAGAGTAGGAGAGAGAATCACATTGCAAGTAAACAGGCTCCCACACATGCCAGTGGGTAAGAGAAGGATTGATTACAAAAGGGTACATCCTATACTGTATATGTACTAAACACTAAATAGAGGTCACCAGCCAGGTGCAACAGGTTTGGCATGAGTGAGAAGTCACCATGACTGCTATAGAACTTATGGTTCAAATGGAAATATATGTATTGTGCACAAATGGAAACTGGTTGTGTTGTCTATTTTAACAGTTTTGGGAACACTGAGGTAGTCAGGATCTCCCAGATTCCACAAGTGTAAGGTCTATCTTATAGTCTGCCTTGCCAAACGTGCCCAAGGGGCTAGACCAGAATTGACTTTGGTAGGAGGTATAAACTGGCATAAAGTCTCAGGTATTGTTGAATCTAGAGTCAAGTAGTGAGTTGGGATGAAGGATACCGACAGGATGAACAGGCCAGAGTCAAGAAAAAGACAGAGGAGAGAGAGAAAAAAGAGAGAAAGAAATAGTTGGTGAATGGATGAGACAACCATTCTGATAGTCTAGGTATTAAAACCTGTACAGTGGCACCAGCAGCAGAGTTGTTTATTTGTAATTTGTGTTCCCTCTTTCTATACATTCATGCCTACTGTACTTTGTTTTTTTAAAACATATCAGTACTGCTACTTCTAATTTCCTGGGTATGGCAGAGGAATTAGATATAAGAGCATCCTTTTCTGCCATTGCCTGAATTTGTGTTAAGTGCCTGTGTTTCCCTCTTTCCCAAAGACTGCTAATATTTGTTCCTATTTATGCTTACAATACTACCATGTTTTTCTCTAATCTTTTTGTTGAATGCCAATGCCTCTTATTTGAATAGATATGACCAGTACAGTAATTTCTTTATCGATTTTTTTTATATATATCTTTTCTTCATGTTTTTGAAGTGGTGGCTCTGAGCCTAAGGATCTGTGCTAGTATCCAGAAGGTTGCCGGTTCGAATCCCTGTCACTGCCAAAAGTGATCCTACTCTGCTGGGCCCTTGAGCAAGACCCTTAACCTGTAATTGCTCCAGGGGCACTGTACAGTGGCTGACCCTGCACTCTGACCCCAAGGGGTAGGCAAAAACTAACAAATTCCTAATACAAGAAATTGTATAAAGTGACATAAAGAACAAAAAAAAAGTGCCCATGTCTATCAGACAATACATGCTTGCCCCAGATTATGAATAACCACCTCATGAAAGTTCTGGTACACAAAGAGTTATTTGATAGCTTTTATAGACTTGGGAACAACAATAAAACTGAATGTTCATGGTTGCAAAGACCCAGTATGAGACAATTCTCAAACATGCACCTGTAGTGCTAACACTTAATCATTTTTGTTCTCATTAAAAGTCTACCTTAAAGTAGCCTTGTGACCAGAGTTTGGTTGGATGTTTAGAGTCTATTTGGATATCTGAACTAGATTTGGATGATGGTGATGTGTAATCACAGTTATTAACTCAATTTGTCAGATGTGTCATTCAGGTGCCTTTTCACATTATTTTGAGGATTATGGCTACACAAGTATCGTGAAAGAGATGGAAAAGCCCAAAAAAGATCTAAAGGCCAGTACTTTGAAGGCGAAACTTGAAGTGAAGGCTAAAGAGCCTTATAAAACAGTAGTTAATAAAGGGAAAATGTCTCATTAAGGTATGTTTTGATAAATAATGGCATTATTAACATAATGTTGTCAATGTTCATGTGTTTTGGTGCTATTTGAACAAAGACATATTTTTAACCACATTGACATTGTTTTCCATTTAAATTATATTTTCCCATTATGAAAATTCACTTCACAAAGGGTATTTCAGGACTGAATTAAGTCAGTAGTTGAATGTCAGTGCCCACCAAACTCTCTGTGCTTACGGCTACTGCATGCCAGTGGTTCTACTCAAACCTTTTCTGACTACCTATGTCTCTCTTTGTTTCAGGCCATATTGGATTGCCTGTACTTTACAATTCTGTTTTATCAGTTTATTGACTCCATTATGGAAAATCTGTCTGTCTTTAGCTGCATATCCTTATTAATGGCATTCCATTGTTGACCACATGTACAGTATGTCAGTCTGAGTACAAAACCCCTCATTATTTAACTGTCTTTGTTTTTGCCCAAATCGCAGATTTGTCTCCATGATTTTGTTTTAGTTTGCCCATGACTCCATATTGCCTTTATCCTGAGATATATTTCCCCATGCTCCAATCTAACTTTGCCTAAAATGATTTTCTTCTTCATGATTGTCTTTGTGCTAAAGTGTCTTTGTGTTGTTGCCTAACAATGGGTGAATCTGATTTTAACATCTCTTGTACATGTGTTACTACTATCAGTGATGATCACTCAGAACATCTTTTGCAAATATCTCTTCTTCTTTGCCCATACCTATGTCCCTGACTTTGTATGTATGTCTATGACATGAATCTCTGCCTTTATATTCCACTTTCTTCAAATCCCATATTGTAGAAGAATCTTGTGACATTGTCTTTGTCAGTGACCTGCGCTGTCATGTTCTGTTCCATTATCAGGTCTGTCAGGATCTGAGTCCATTCCTTGACTGAAAATGCAGGTATTAACTAATGTATTTCAATTAAAAATAAAGATTCTCTCATTAATATAGAATGCTACAGTCTTTTAAAGTGATTATAAGATTACAGAGCCATTTTTAAAAACCAAGAGATAATTTTAAAGGATTTCTGTCAACATAATCAATTGTCCTGTGCAAATGCCTCAGTGGAATGACTGTCTTGAGTCTTTTTCAAATGATGAATAAAAATCTCCCATACAATAATTACTGATCTAAATTAATGGGTCTGGAACTACAACTTAATTACAAAATCAGGTTCTATTAATTGGTGCATAATTATATTTCAGGCCTTGAGTAGAAACCTTGCAGTATCCAGCAGAGTCCTGGGCCTCTTCAATGGCATGTGTACTGAGTTTGATGGTTTATTTAACATCTGCTGATTTAACACTATACATTCTTTGTTCTAGAAATAAAAGGACTAATGTTTTAATATTCCATTACCAGTTTCTACTTATGCCACTTCAAGGCATATTTAGGTGTACTGTTCTCATATATAAAAGTGGGGTACGCTAGTGCCATATCCCGATTAATTCAACCATTATACATGTTAAAGCGTGTCATTGTCAGTTCTCAAGGGATTACATTTCTAACAATAACCAAGCTACAGAATTCTTAGTACACTAATAAGCCCTGAAGCATCGAATTAAAGGCTATGGTACACCATTCTGATGTCTTTTGTGGTGTTACTTTACGAATAACTATAGCACACTAGTGCAGCTATCATTGGGCATCTGAATAAATACTAAAGTACTTCTCAAGTTCTTTTACCTTAATAAATTCTAGGACACACCATTCAAATCTCTTCACTTATGTCACTTTACTAATGAACAGGCTATAGATTTATTAGATTTCCACTGGCAAATTAATACATTCTGTACTAAACTGCCTTAATAAACATTACAGCTTACCATTCTTAGATTTCCATTAAGTATACTTCATTTACAAACCGTTATCTGTTCTCCAATTCTAGCTCTCCCGGCTCAGTTCTTCTTTTTATGACACTTTATTAATGACTAGTATGCAACATTCTCCGCCCTCAAAATTTGACATTGTGATAAAAAATACCTCAATTATCCTCATTCAAACCTATCACCATGATAAATGCTAGAGGACGCTATTCACAGACGTTCACCAAGGCCACTTTATCTGAAACTTATACTTATATCCAATCTTTGGCACTGGTATATTATTGAAACTAAAGTCAACCTTTTTTATTTATCAAGTACTATTATCTTTAAATTTCTCAATTTGCCAGTGACATTACCCATTAATAAGTAGGGTACTTTTTTGTTAAAACTTTATTAACAAATGGGCACATCACTATTAGTTCTTAACAAATGTTAGTCTAGTACTAGTTTAGGCAAACTATTCCTGGTGCTAATGTATTAATAAGTAGGGAACACCATTTTAACCCCACTTTATTAATGAGCAAAACATAATCTTAGCTCTTCTGGAATAACACTTTGTATGAGGGCACATCATTCTTGATCCCTCTTTATTAACAACAAGAGTATACTTTGATGCCGTGTTTTGATGTGTACAGTACTTATTTGTAGATTCTTTGAGGCTTTCCTAATAATTTGGTTACATTATTCTTGAATCTACTTTCTTAATTTTAGTTCACACTATAATTAGGGAATAGCATTAATTTAACCAATTTACTAATAACTAGGGCTTAAGCAACGTCACTTTATTAATACCTTAAATAAATTACCCCCAGTAGTGAATGCTAGGGGAGTCAGTGTAACTTTTAATGTGGCACTAACTTAACAGATGATAAACTTTTCAGTTATCTCTCAACAAGCAATGTCTTTTTAATAAGCAATACAGCGCTTTGTTCTGGCTTCTACTATAAAAGCAACATTTCTAAGACAAAAATATAGGAATTCATTCCTTTGCCTAGTTTTTAGCAACTTGATTTGTGCAGCAATGCAATAGCTATAAATTCTAATGTGATGCATTTTACAATCAGTATTATAATTAGAAGATTTTTTTGGATGAAAGGGAAAAACACTTACAGAGAGACACTTTTCTGACTTTTTAGCATGAAGAAGTCACTTAAGGTCTGCTGTAATACATTAGGGACTTTAAAAACAAAGCCTTGGACTTAGTCAATAAAGTGGGCTTTTACAAAGTCGCAAGTGAAATTCCGTTTGATCTGCAATGGAAAGACACAATATAAGCAAGGATTTGACCCTGGGATCCAGACTGTTTTGTTATTAGCCTTGAGATCAGATGTTTGCAGTCATTACACCATCTCTCATTAGCCTGCCCCACGTCCACATCAAATTAATGAGGATGTTTGATGTAAACACCTCTAGTAAAATGCGTGTGTTAGCAGCAGTGGTGGCGAATTACTTTCCCGTCTGGATGCTGGACAGCACCTGGTCCTCTCTCGCTTGGGGGAAAAGACATGAGGGCTGTCAGTGCTCCCCAGGGAAGGGAATTGGCCCAGCTGGGGAAGCGAAAGGGTATCCGCTGCTTAAGGTAGTGAAGCATCGAGGCTCATCCATGACATCCGAAGAAGGATGCAGGAGAATTTGAAACAAAGAGATCCGATCCTCAACATTTAATTGACAGCTAGATGTAAATGAACTTTGCAGGCGTGTTGTGCAATTTGTGCACATTTATTAATGCACTGCTGTGAGTGTCGGCATAGTTTGTAATATTTATGCCCCTTTGAACAAAGAGTAATAGTGAAAAATGATCATTTGCTGTCAGGGAAATAATGTAGCAGGATCTGCAATTATAAACGCTATGAATGTATGCAATTAAAAAGAGTTTATTATGCTTAGAACATACCAGAAAAATGTGACATATTTTTGTTGAATAGTTAATAGGTTAACTTAGTCTTTCTCAGCTCTGTTAAACTGTACTACACATTTTTTTATTTTAGACTTATATACATTCTGCCCTAAGTTTATACATGTAAGCTGTATAGTAAAAAATAATTAGCACTTCTTTATTTTTACTATGTAAAAAAAAGATCAATTTTTCATATAAATATAATGTATATTTATTTTTCTGCTCAGTAATACTTCATAATTTCTTAGTCTGTACCAATTATTAAGTTATTAAAGTAATATATACATTACAGCTTTAAACAGTTTTAAGTGAAATTTGTTAAACATTATGTTGAAATAACTTTACTTGAACCATTTATATTAAACATAATTTAAATATGGACTTCTAATTATTTATCTAAACTTGTCAATGACAAATCTGGTCATCAGTCAGTGTGTTTGTCTATGTCAGAGGTGAAACATTAGGTTTGTCTTACTGTGATGAAAGAAACATAACATTTTAACTTGCAACATTTATTTCTGGTCTAAATAAACTTGATGCATGGATAATGGCCTAAAATAAGACTCATGACTTTACTGTTCATATGTACAAAATGGTCTTAATATATTAAGGAAAACTATGATTTTTGAGTTTTATAAACGCTAAGGATTTTAAGAATGTATGGCATGAAAATAATGCATTGTGCAATTTTAATGAGTTCACATTTTTTTTTTTAATATTTTTATAAGATTTTTTTAATTAGCCAAATATTGCTTGTGTATATAATATGAGTTCCTTTCTATGTTATGTGTGAAAACAAAATACTCTAATAAAGTATGCTTTTAAAAATACAACATACAGTTCTTAAACTCACTTAATTCAATCTGGGGCAGCGCAGCCTGAGGACTATCTTTGAAGCATTGACAAATAAATTTTTGGAGTTATACAAAAAGGTCTTTTTCAGGAAGCAAGTAATGGGTTTACAACAGCTTCATAGAGGTTGAAGAAGCAACTGTCACTTTCAACTGTGAAAAAAAAACAAAAAATTTTCAACTGTGTGGTTGAACAAGTTGATAAGAAAGCCATGCTAAAATTGCAAAATTAGAAAAAGAGGCTTGCCTGGAACAGGAACTGGACTCTGAAATGAAAGAATTGAACAAATAAATAATAGGAGATATGGATATTGCACAGTTGTTAAACTATGTTTAAACCTATTGTCCTGTGAAGCATCTATCACACAATCTGCTAACTTTCAGGAACTTGTCTTATGGTTCTGTTGAGGCATTGGGTCTGCCATACCTACTCCTCTCAAGAGTTTCCTCAAGTTTTCCTCAATTTTCCAAGTTCCTTTTGATGGTGTAGGACACTGTATTCACTGATACCTTGGCTTACTGTAAAAGTAAGATCCACACTTTTAAAGGTTACTGTTGTAAAGATCAGAATGTCTTCCGTTGCTATTTGCCTTTTCTCACTATTATGATAGCAATATACAGTGCAATGTTGTCCAAATAATACCGTACAGGGTGTAGCAACACACTTTGATCCAACGCTGCTTTTGATTAACTTTTGTTACTGCAGAAAAGCTGCAGTAATTAACCCATTACTTGTTTGCTGAAAAAGGTATTTTTGTGTGACTAAAATTATATATTTTTTTAAATTTTGGTAACCTAAACTATTATTTTTAACGTTTTGGAAGTTTATCACTTCCCTTTGTAAACTGGACTTGAACTGATTACATTTCAATAACTGCTGAACAAATGTGGGTGTACTAAACCTTTTGACTTGTATACAAAAACTGGAAAATCACACCCACACTAGGCCTAACTTACACTGGCCAATTTACCCAACACAAACTTTAAAAGGAGATCATGCAAACTTCACACAGATAAAAACAGGGTGTAAGATTTGAATCCAAGAAAGAGAAACTGTAAAAAAGCAGTAATCACCACTATATCACTGTGTTATGTCATCCCGTGATGATACTCTAGTAAAGTGAGTATTTGCCATTGCAAGTAATCAGTGAAATAAAACACACTTGATGACTTTTAAAGAAGCCTACATTACAGGATAATGAAAAATTAAAAGCAGAACCAATACAAAGGAAACAAAATTGGTTTTCTCAAATAAAGTACTATTTGTCATCCATCTATCCATCTCGCTTTATCCTGAGGGTCATTGGGAGGCAGAAGCCTATCCCAGCAAGCACAGGGCACAAGGCAGAATAATCCTTGGACAGTGTGCTAATCCATTACAGAGCAAACACAAAGAAACAGACAAGCCAATTTAACACTACTGCATGTCTTTGGACTGTGGCAGAAAACCTGAGCAACTGGAGGAATCCCACTTGACCACAGGATACATATGCAGTCTCTACAAAGCAAGGATGCATAGCTATTTGTGATATCATCATAAAATTTTCATTTTTATTGTGTCAGGTATACCTATCTGGACACTTAAGCAATTGAAATTTAAAGTCGAATGCAACAAAAATCCCCTCTACATGCTGGTCTAAGACTTTCTTATAATTGACTAGAGGGCTCTGCCCCCTGCTCGCTTTGCTCACCAATCCCTGTGTTTGGTTAATTGGATATACAATTTTAAAAGCTTTTTTTCATTTGGAATTGTTTCATTTTTCGCCTGTTAAAATTTGCATCGCTTCTCTGTGATCATAAATATACACCTGACCGAATTTTGAATTCTTTGAAATTAAACTTGTCATTACTTTAACTGTTGCGGGACCACAGATTCTCATAGCGTATGGTATCCTGGTTGGGTAAGGATCTTTGTATACTCCTTGCCTGGATGCAAGTCCCTGGATGTTATCTCTTACAACTGTTTCTTTTTTTTCTTTAACTGTAGTTTAATTTTTTCATAGGATTAAGAGAAATATGTATTTGCATTCATTATTTTAGGGCAAGCAATGTGATCTTAAAACCCAGGAATAAACTAAGTTTTTGCAATACCCTGTATTAATATAGTTCTGTTTTCATGCATTATTTAAAGGGCAGATAACCGTGAAGTGTATTCATCTGCACGTTTCAAAGGCTTTGAGAACGTGAATTGCTTAACATCACAGGTTTTTCTAAACTATGCAAAGTGTATTACTCAGAGGTTTGTTAAAAATGCAGTCATGATTCTGCCTGTATTTCCTGGTGTTAGAGACACTCTTCATATGTTTGATGTCTCCAATGTTATTTTTTTAACTCTCAACATTACATTGTTGACTGAGATGCATGCCCTTGTTACTGTTAAACAAATTTATTTTACTTGTTTTGTTTTGTGTTACATGTATGTTTTCTTTACATTATGTGATTCCCTCTAAAACTTTCTAAAGCACTTTATGATGAATGTCAAATTCTCCATTATACTTTGTTGTCAGGTCATTTAATGACATATTTGTATGTGATATGTATGAATAGTGATTCCACTATTCTATTTCGGTAAAAGGTGCACCTCCATACAGACGGTAAGTGGAAACCTTATTCAAAATTTAACAGATGCTATTTTTAAATATTGATAAAGTGAAAGGCTTGACTTGTCAAGCCCATTGCTAGGTGGCAAAAACATACATATATACATACAGTATATTTGTATGTGTATGTGTGTACTGTATATGTGTATTGGAATCACAAAGATGGCAAATGGACGTTGTGGGCCTCCAAAAGACCCATAAAGCTGGCCAGGACCTCCACTGGCCTACCCGGTACAGGCTCACCTAAATTCAACCAGGCTCCAAATACTATTTGCTGGCTTTTAAAGTTCAGTGTACAAGAAGTTCCCATGATATATACACTGCTCACAAAAATTAAAGGAACACTTTTTTTATTGGGCCTGGCATGAAATCAATTAAACCTGTCTGATAATTTTCTGGTTGGTTAAGCAGCTGAGGTCATTGTTAATCACTTTCAGCTGTATTGGTGTTCATGGACTTAACGACAGGTGCACTAAAGTGGCAAAAATTAGAAAACCCTCAAAACAGGACTGGTTTTACATGTGGAGGTCATTTCAAGTTTATCCCTCTTGATCTTTTTTGGCTGGTTTTCCACTCGTGCTAGTTTTGGCTTGAGTAATCATCTCTACTGGCAGTATGAGGCGATTCCTTAACCCTACAGAAGTTGCACAGGTTGTCCAACTTCTCCAGGATGGCACATCCACACGTGCTGCAGCAAGAAGGTTTAATGTGTCTCCCAGCACAATCTCCAGAACATGGAGGAGATTTCAGGAGACTGGCTGTTATTCTCGGAGAGCTGGACAGGGCCGTAGAAGGTCCTCAACCCATCAGCAGGATCGATACCTGCTCCTTTGTGCAAGGCGGAACAGGCTGAGCACTGCTCGTGCCCTACAGAATGACCTCCAGAGGGCCACTGGTGTGAATGTCTCTACCCAAACAATCAGGAACAGACTTCATGAAGATGGCCTGAGGGCCCGACGTCCTGTAGTGGGCCCTGTGCTCACTGCCCAGCACCGTGGAGCTCGACTGGCATTTGCTCAAGAACACCAGAATTGGCAAGTCCGCCACTGGCGCCCTGTACTTTTTACAGACGAGAGCAGGTTCACCCTGAGCAGCTGTGATAGACGTGAAAGAGTCTGGAGAAGACAAGGAGAACGATATGCTGCCTGCAACGTCGTTCAACATGAGAGGTTTGGTGGTGGGTCAGTGATGGTCTGGGGAGGCATATCCATGGAGGGATGCACAGACATCTACTGCGTAGGAAATGGTGCTCTGGCTGCCATAAGGTATCGAGATGAAATCCTTGAACCCATTGTCAGACCCTACGCTGGTGCAGTAGGTCCTGGTTTCCTCCTAATGCACGACAATGCCCGGCCTCATGTGGCAAGAGTATGCAGGCAGTACCTGGAGGATGAAGGAATTGAAACAATTGAATGGCCTTCACGATCCCCTGACTTAAACCCAATAGAACATCTGTGGGACATTATGTTTCGGTCCATTAGGCGCCGCCAGGTTGCTCCTTAGAGTGTACAACAGCTCAGGGATGCCCTCATACAGATCTGGGAGGAAATGCCACAAGACACCATCCGTCGTCTCATTAGGAGCATGCCCCGACATTGTCAAGCATGCATACAAGCTCGTGGGGGCCACACAAGATACTGAAAAGCATTTTGAGTAGCAGAAATTAAGTTTTTGAAAAAATGAACTAGCCTGCCACATCTTCATTTCACTCTGATTTTAGGGTGTCTGCACAATTGAGCCCTCTGTAGGCAGAAAACTTTTATTTCCATTAAAAGACTTGGCATCCTTTTGTTCCTAAGACATTTCCCTGTCGTTATTTGTATAGATATCCAACTTCATATTGAGATCTGATGTATCTAATGTGTTTCTTTAAAGTGTTCCTTTAATTTTTGCGAGCAGTGTAAAAATACCTCACAAGAGAAAGAAAAAACTTTAAATTCTGGCTTGCACAGAGTTGAGTTTCAAAAGAATCTTTAGTACTAGGATGTTGTGCCATGTTAGCCATTATGGGTTTAATGAGAAGTCAAGCAAAATGACACCTTTTATTGGCTAACTAAAAAGATTACAATATGCAAGGTTTCGAGGCAACTCAGGCCCCTGATGCCTCAAAAGCTTGCACATTGTAATCTTTTTAGTTAGCCAATAAAAGGTGTCATTTTGCTTGACTTCTCATTAAAAAAATCCTTATTAACAAAGATTTATGAGTTGGAGTCAAGCTAAAGTCAGAAAATGGAATTTATTCAAAAATGGAATGAATCTTAACAAAACTTATAATGTTATTTCTCAATTTAGTCTCCACCCTTCTCAACACACTTGTGCCACCTGCCTAGAAGTGCCTGGAGTCCAGCAGAATAAAAGGTTTTGTCTTGTCCTCGCAACCACTCATGCACCCAAGTTATTGTCAAACACTACATGTTGAAGGGTACTACAGTCACTAGTGCAAGTTACTGTGACTTGTTGGAGACCAATGTAAAGCATGCTATTCGATCCAATAGGCAGGGACTGCTATCTCAAGGAGTCCTTTTGCTACCTGCCCACACACTACTAAGAATACCAAGGCTTGTCTGGAGAAACTGAAGTCTGAGGTATTGACACATCCTCCTTATTCGCTAGATATGGCACTGTGTGATTTCCACCTTTTTGAATGGCTAAAAAAACATCTGGGTGGTTATCAACTCAAGACAGATGATCACATGAAGAAAGCAGTGCACGAGTGGTTGCAAGGACAAGGCAAAACCTTTTATTCTGCTAGAATCCAGGAACATCCAGGCAGGTGGCACAAGTGCTTTGAGAAGGATGGAGACTACATTGAGAAATGATATTACCAGTTTTGTTAAGGTTCAGTCCATTTTGTGATAAATCCCATTTTCTAAGTTTAGCTTGACTCCCCCTCGTATTAACAAAAGAGAAAATAAAGCAAACATCTCAACAGAGCAAAAAAAGCAAAAGGACCTGCTTAAACAGGCAACCCACAGCAAACATGATCCAGTATGTAACCCAGAAGCAATTATCAAATCTAAAATCCAGAAACCAGAAGGAAAATAACAATAAATGCAATACTCACAAAAAACTCCAAATTATACTTAATGTTCCACAGCTGCGTCTGTCTTTCCTGACTGAATATGGTGAAAACTGCCTCCTAACAGACTAATACACACCCACACTTGCATTAAGTATTTCAAAAAAATAAACCTGTGGGAACTTCAGTTCTCACAGAAAATGTATTGTGAATATCCCATATTATTAACATGTTCTCATTTTTTAGGGCTTGGCACAGCGGTTAGCACAGCTGGTAATTGTATACATGGAGTTTGCAGATTTTCTCTGTGTTTGTGTTGTTTTCTTTCTTGATATTCAGATTTTCCTCACACATTGATTAGTCTAAATTGGCTTTGAGTGAATGGGCTTTGCGTATGTGCACCCTGCGATGCCTTGGTGTCCTGCCAAGAGGTCATCTTTTTTCATCTGTGCATGATGTTACTCTGAAGTCCACTCTGAGGTGGATTTTGCAGGTTTATGAATGTTATGTTATGTCATTTTGAAAGTGTGCAGTTATGGAACAACATAGCAATATAAAGTCAGCTTTAACAGCCACATTGTGAGCAACTTAAATATTACTGTTTTTAACAAAAATGAAGTAACAGTTTAAAACTTATAATATTTAGGAGGAAGGTCAACTGAATGTCTGACAGAAATCAAATCATATGTACTGTATATATAAAAAGAATGGATCAATTTTCTATTTTTTAGGTTTCTTGTAATTTAGAGTTCAATCTACATTACATCAAACTCAATGTTTCCTAATTTTTGTCTATTATCATTTCCACTATCAATCTTTTTTAGTAGTAACAGTCATTCATTTCTTTTTGTATGAAGATTTACTGTTATTTCAAGCATTAAAATACCAAACATGATAATCAAACAGGGGTAGCACGGTGGCGCAGTGGTAGCGCTGCTGCCTCGCATTTAGGAGACCTGGGTTTGCTTCCCGGGTCCTCCTGCGTGGAGTTTGCATGTTCTCCCGTGTCTGCGTGGGTTTCCTCCGGGCGCTCCGGTTTCCTCCCACCATCCAAAGACATGCAGGTTAGGTGGATTGGCGATTCTAAATTGGGCTTGGTGTGTGGGTGTGTTTGTGTGTGTCCTGCGGTGGGTTGGCACCCTGCTCAGGATTGGTTCCTGCCTTGTGCCCTGTGTTGGCTGGGATTGGCTCCAGTAGACCCCTGTGACCCTGTATTCGGATTCAGCGGGTTGGAAAATGGATGGATAATCAAACATTGTTTCATCATAGTGTATATAGTACATGAATCTTATGCAAAACCTAAAGAAAGGAGAAGGAAAATACTAAATGTTTTTGAATTGTTTGTTATATACAGTAATAGTTTTTGTATACATTATATGTGAAATGATTGGTTTTGAAATGAAAAGTGAAGTATTGTAAAAAAAAAAAAAAAAGGTCATCCCTGAGCAGTTTTTGTGTATTTTCACACTTTGTATATACATAATTCCCCTGCCTTATATTGCACAGTTGGAATATTAACCTGTGCTTCAGTTGCATTGTCCCTTAAGGAATGAGTTAACTGAGAAGCAGAGAACCAGAGAAGACCATCACTCTGCATTGCATGTCATTATTATTTCACTGATACACTTATCAAAGGTAACATATAATACTTGAAAGATACAATTGGTTACTTTTCTCTTTTTTTCTTTATTAGAACACAGGTAGGTGAAGTGACTCACATGGCCACACTGTGTCAGCAGCAGGATTTGAACCCAGTATGAAGTCCAAAGCCTTAACCACTACCACACTACCTGCGCAAAAATGAAAACAGTGTGTGGGGATCACAATTAACTTCACTTCATTAACCACCAGGCTACATATAACACCTGTTTCTAAATTTCACTTTGCTTTTTTATTATTGCTTTTCTGATATAGTAGTATCTAGTAATTCCCTCTACTGAATAAAAAAAATAACCTCTGGAAAGGCGTTAATGACCTCTTCCTGGCCTCTGTGCTATATCCACCAGAACGCTTGATTAGCATCTACAGCATAAAAGATGACAGCCTTCCTAATTAAGAAGAGACCACACATTTCTCATGTCTCATCCTGACCTTCTAGATGACAACTACCTTATGGACTTCAAAAACTTTTCAGATCCTGAGGTCAAGATATTCATGTGCTTTGCAGCCAGACCATGACCCTCCAGACCAAGTAAAGGTTAGTTGACCGATACAGTGGACAGCTGGCAAGGCTAGGTTTAGGTAGACGACACAGGGATCTCAGCTGGATGTCTAATTAAAGACTGCCAGACTGTATAAGAAATGATATTCCATCAGGATTGTATTACACTTCTTCCACATCCATCTGCAAACCAAAGACTGACTCCATCTTTGACTAAAAAACTCTTGGACTGATTCCAAATAAGCAGCCACCCTGCATTCACTTGTCTACTAATTGAAATCTCAATCCTTGTTAATTACTCTTTGTAAATCCAAAGTTACAAAAACTGTAAACAGATACCAATGGATGTCTTGGATTCAGTCCATAAAATAACATTCATTCAATAGAGCAGTAGGCCTGCTGTTACTACCTCTGGGGTGAGTAGATGAAGACAGAAGGGAAAAAATTCAAAAGCTGTGCTTCTTCACTAAGCAGGTTACTTTCACAATTACTATCTAGTAACTGTACTAGAAAAACTGATAAACCCTAGTAAACATTTCACTCCTTGACTCTCCCCAGGTTTTTATGTAAAGAAAACACTTGTTTTGTTGTTTTAACCAAATTCACATAGTCAATTTAATACTTAAGGAGACATTTCAGAACTTTATTATATACCTGAGAGAATAATAAGTACAAATTGCTGCCCAATGTATAATGCAGTACCAAATACAGCATAATGTAGCCATGTTGTGAAAAAGCCAAAATAATCCTATGTTATATTATATTATATTATAACAATAGCTGTTCTACCCGGCTTCACCTGGAAGAGTGATGAAATATATGTTACATGTAAAATATAAAAAAAATGCAGATCTGACGCTTATGTCCTCTTTGTTTTTATATTTCTTTTTTCAGGTGTATCTAGCATCTAGTGTTTCTAACTAAACATTAAGCCTTTGTGCAGTTTTACTGTGAAATTAAGTGTAAGATTTAAAGAAATAGAGGTAATTTTGCAGCAAAGAACAATTCGTAAAACAGTAATAGTAATTATCTCAAAAATTCAGTGATAATATTGAAGTGTACTTAAGCGAGTACAATCGACCACACCACTTACAACTTAAATGCTGAGAGACAACTGTGGGTCAATCAGCACACATTTACTTCTCCTCCTACCTGTTATGTTTTAGCCATGTGTCGTCCACTGGTCTGTGTTTTTGGGTTTTTTTTTAATCATATTTTTTCCTTTAAACATTATCATTTAAATGTATTTTTATTTATGTTCATTATTTGCATTAAAATATCCATCCATCCATTTTCCAACCCGCTGAATCCGAAAACAGGGTCACGGGGGTCTGCTGGAGCCAATCCCAGCCAACACAGGGCACAAGGCAGGAACCAATCCCGGGCAGGGTGCCATATATATTTTATAAAATTTCTTCGTTTGGTTTTTATGTAGGGATGCTTGTTCTGCCATTCCACTTGTGTTTAGTGGCTGGTTCCCCGAGTGGTGGAGCCACTTGTCAGTCTCTGTTGAGGGGCTATTCCCAGTCCTAAAAAGGCTCATGGGAACTGCAGTTTCTGTGGTGCATTGTATACACTTGGTGCTGTTGAGTTCTCTTTATGAATACTCTTTCTCTGGATTTTCTAGCTATTTGACATTTTTTGGGATCTGTTTGGGACTCGTGAATGTGAATTGCCTTTTTAAACAACTCCTTTGTGCTCTTTTTGAGCTTTTGTACTTGATTTACTTCTATTGTAATAAATATTTTATGTTAAGATTCCTTGTTACCCCTTTTTGTGATCAAGCCGATGGTTTATGGTGACACATCTCTTTGTGAGTCCTTCACTTTATTTTTGTGATATTTATAGTTATTTACCATGTCTTCGGATCTCGGAGGCCATGGCATATCACCAGTGCATGAAATGATGCGCCTTCCAAACAATCGTCGAATAGCTTCCAGTATGCAAAGTGGCTTCACCTGGGGATTTCTCCTTTAAGGCTGAACCCATTTTGTTGAAATTACACACCCATGATGTTATAGCATGAGACGACAGGGCACGATCATGATGTCCTAACTGGTAAAGACACTTAAATTCTCCCTACCTAGCAGTCACACTATCACCATTCACTGCGCACCACTCCACTGCTCCATTATAACTGCTGTCTTTTCTGGTTCTTCTGTGGTGGCGATCTGTGCCAACACCTCTTGATCAAAGCACCATGTAGCACACTGACAATGGAATGAAAGTGGGTTTCTCATCTGTCCTCGAGACCAACTTCATCAGAATCCTATCATGTGAAGCATGAAAACAAAGAGGGCTGATTTAGTAACATTTATGTTAGGTACAATGCCTAGTCCGGGGGATGGGTGGTCTTTTGGCATTGGAACCTCTGCAGATTTTGTTTTTATCTCCAGCCTAACTGGAGTTCTTTTTATTTTTTTGTTCTTGTTTTTTTTCCTGTCCTCCCGACTATTTAACCTTACCTTGTTTTGTTGTTGCTCCAATCATAACACTCCCTGAACAGAGCTCCTGAGAGGACCCTTTAAGTGTCCTTTCCCTCTCACTTGCGCCATCTCAAAAGATTTTTTCAATTCAATTTTCAAGATTTGCTCACTTATTCTTCACACCAAACTAAATATGACTTTTTTTGTTTGTCATAAAATCAATTGTTCAGAAAACAGGTAACAGATTTCTGATATGATCAAGAGTAAAGAATTATTGTGTGGAAAACATACAAATCTCATTCTTTTTCAAATATTTGAAACTTTTCAGTATTTTTTGTGGTAAACATAAACACCTTAGACTGGAGTTGTTTCATTACACAATCAGTTAGAATTCTTCTGAAGTAACAGTCACATGGATATCACATTGTGTTCTGGAGATATTGAGATTAAAGGCACAAATATGCTGCGAAAATGGCAACTTTTGTGAGGCTGTCTCAGTGTTTATTTTTTTCTAGATATTTATACAAAAGAAAATGTACTATTTTATTAGCCTATAATTAAGGTTATACTATACTGAGAATAAATTTAATGTTTTGTAGAAAAAGGAGTGTTTGTTTAAAGGACACTGAGAGCATAAGGAAAATTACTCTGTGGTCTGATGAAAACAAAACATTGAACACCCAGCACTATGTCTGCTGAAGACCAGGTACCGCTCATCATCATCCTAATACCATTGCTACAGTGCAGTATGGTGGTGGCAGCATTATGCTATTGTTTGGGGGTACTTCTCAGTGACAAGTACAAGAACACTGGTCAGAATTGAAGGAAGGATAAATACAGCCAAATACAAAAAGGGTTTGATGAAAACTTCTCCAGAGTGCACACAGCCTCAAGCTGGGCTGACAGTTCATCTTTCAGCATGACAATGACTCAAAGCATACAGCCAAGATAACCCTGGAGTGCCTTTGGGACAAGTCTCTAACTGTCCTTGAATGAAACAGTCAAAGCTCAGTCTAAAACCCAAAAGAACATGTGTGGAGAGGTCGGAAAATGGCACTTTACAGACACTTCCCTTCCAATCCAACGGATTGCCAGGAAGAATGGGATAAACTGGTCAAACCCCTGTGTGCAAAGCTTGTAGAGATTTACCAAGGCGACTCAAAGGTTGAATCACTGCCAAAGGGGTTTCTACAAAGTACTGAATTAAGGGTCTAAATACTTTAATGAATGAGTGATTTCGTGGGTGGCATGGTGTCACAGTGGGTAGCGCTGCTGCCTCGCAGTTAGGAGGCCTGGGTTCGCTTCCCGGGTGGAGTCTGCATGTTGTCTGCGTGGGTTTCCTCCGGGCGCTCTGATTTCCTCCCACAGTCCAAAGACATGCAGGTTAGGTGGATTGGCGATTCTAAATTGGCCCTAGTGTGTGTTTGTGCGTGTCCTGTGGTGGGTTGGCACCCTGCCCAGGATTGGTTCCTGCCCTGGGATTGGCTCCCGTGACCCTGTAGTTAGGATTCAGCGGGTTGGAAAATGGATGGATGGATGAGTGATTTCAATTTTTGATATTTAATACATTTGTAAAGCTTTCTGAAAACATGTTAGGGTATTGAATGCAGTATGATGGGCAAATATTCATCCATTTAAAACTGGAACTATAACACATTGAAATGTACAGAAAGTGAAGTTGTCTGAATACTTTCTGGACCCACTGTTTTCAATATGATGAGGTCACTGGAATGATATAGAATAAGAATGGGGGTAACTGAAAGTAAGTAGAGGCACCAGGGAGGAATTTTAGCACTAGAATGAGTTGAATCAAATGTGATTGTAAAAACAAAGTATTATGCATATGTTCACTGTAAATTATCATTAATGTTTGTTATTATCAATATGTATATGCAAAAAAAAAAAAATCTAAACTGTTTTAATAACTGTATAAACCCATTTATAAATATTATAAATGAAAGGTTGACAATTCTATCTTCAAATCCATGATAACATTGAAAACAAACACTAGCAGAGACAGTAAGTAGGAAACTGTCTTTAAAACCTACAAGGCTTAAAAATGCCATTGTTATTCTAATAAAAGCCCCTAAAAGAATATCTTCACAATCTACCTAGAATTGTTATCAGAGTATGGAAGTTTAACTTGCTTATTCTGTCACAAGTGCATATCCTGTGGGACAGTTTATTTTTGGAAAATGTGTTTTATCCTTATTATCTTCACAGGTCATTGATAAAGGTGATTGTTTTAACACTGATTGTTTCTGGGCAGGTTGTGGTTGGAAAAGAGTCAACTTTGCTGTCATTGTTAGATTTTTATAGCATCAATTAAGTTCTGGTTTTTTGACAATAGATTGTTTTCCAGACCAGTAAGGGCCTGCCTTTCTAGGGTGGACACTAGTGTACAACACTTTGGCAAGGCTTGATGTCTGAGCTTTCTTCGACTGTTCTTGCTGAAAGTTTTAGTCTGTTTCTTTATAGCCTGTATCAGGGCCAGGTGTCTAGATATACATCAACTTATTATGATTAACCACACTTTTATTAGATGAAACTGTTGAGGTCAGTGGACTAGTTTGCCATATATTTGGTCGTGCATACTGTTATATTTTGGTCTATATCTCTGGGTAAATGGAGCTAAGAAGACAGAAGAAGCCATTAGGAAGTAAAGGTTGAGAATGAAGCTTCAAAATCTATTCTTATGTCTTTGCAGAAAGGAAGCACACAACCCATAGGGATGATCGGATGTCCCACAGAGAAGATCCAACCAAAGAAGGTCAGAGGAAATTCAGTTCCATTTATTTTAGTATAGTGCTCTTCACTCGGTGCAAACTGTTGTGTCGATTTCACAGGTTGATACAAATACAAACTTTACAAATTACTAATTACAATTTAATTTAATTTCAATAGATCTCTGGTCTCATAATTAATCTGAATAAAAGTGTACTCTTTCCAGTGAATTCTCAAGCATATAATATTAGAATAGACACCCTACCTTTTATCATTGCAGAACAGTTTAAATACCTAGGGGTAAACATCACAAGTAAACATAAAGCTCTTTATCAAGAAAATTTCGCCATCTGCATGGAAAAAATTAAGCAAGACTTGCATAGATGGTCAACCCTTCATCTCACTCTAGCTGGAAGAATTAACATTTTTAAGATGAATATTCCTCCTAAGCTCCTTTTTTATTTCAAAACATCCCAATATACATCAATAAATCATTTTTTAAGCAATTAGATTCAACAATAACCTCATTTATTTGGAACTCAAAACATCCACGTATCCAAAGAGCGACCCTACAAAGACAAAAGGTAGAAGGTGGCATGGCTCTACCTAACTTCCAGTTTTATTACTGGGCAGCAAATATACAAGCGATAAAAACCTGGACACAAATAGAAGAACATACACAGGCTTGGTCTGCAATAGAAGTAAATTCATGCAGTACTTCTTTATATTCCCTGTTCTGTGCCCCAATAACCCAATTGTGCTTCACTCACTTAGAATATGGAACCAATGTAGAAAGCATTTTAAGACAGAGAAGCTTCTATCTGTGGCACCTCTGCAAGAGAACCACCTCTTTCAACCTTCGCGAACATATGCAGTTTTTAATATCTGGAAAAAATTTGGGATTAACTTGCTTAGAGATCTTTATATAGACAATGTCTTTGCATCCTATGAACAATTACATTCCAAATTTAAAATTCCAGCTACACATTTCTTTTACTATCTTCAAATTAGGAACTTTGTTAAACAGAACCTTCCAGATTTTCCTCATCTTGCACCCTCATCCATGCTGGAAAAATATTGCTCAATCTCAAGGACTCAGACACCATCTCTGCAATATATAAAATCATTTTACAGTCCCTCCCTTTCAAAGATCCAAGAGGACACTGGGAAAAAGATTTCTCAATTAATATATCAGAAAAGGAGTGGAAAGTAGCAATGCAGAGAATTCACTCGAGCTCCATATGCGCAAAGCATACAATTATACAACTCAAAATTACATATCAAGCACATTTGTCTCATCTAAAACTCTCCAAAATGTTTCCAGGGCATGATCCAACCTGCGAACGCTGCAATCAAGTCCCAGCCTCACTTGGTCACATGTTTTGGTCCTGCACCAAATTAACATCATTCTGGACTAAAATTTTGAATTACCTTTCAGATAGCCTTGGACTCACAATCCCTCCTAACCCATTAACAGCTGTTTGGGGTTCTTCCAGATGGGCTTAAAGTGGAGAAGGACAAACAAATTGTGATTGCATTCATTACACTTTTGGCACGCAGACTTATTCTGCTAAACTGGAAGAAGCCAAACTCTCCTCTTTTAAGTCAGTGGGAAACCGATGTTTTATACTATTTGAAATTGGAAAAAATAAAATACTCAGTTAGAGGATCTGTACAGACTTTTTTCAAAACATGGCAGGATCTAATCAGTAATATTTTAAAATAAGCTCTTAAAGCACAGAGAAAGCAATTATTTCTGTATTTCTTTGTCTTCTGCATTCATCTCTATTGACTTATCAAACTTATTAATTTAGGTATGTTTACAAGCCTTAAATTTTACGCCGTTTGCCTTGCTCTCTCTCTCTCAGGGGTGGGGGTCGACTTGTTCTTAACTCAATTTTACCTTTTATAAAAATTGATTGATTGATTTGTATGGAATGATTGCAATAAAATTAATAAAACTTCAAAAAAAAAATTACTAATTACTTAATGAGTTAGCAAGAAGACACATTAAATGATATGAAACCCAAAAGAGCTCTAAATGAGAGCCAGAAAAGAGGAAGGACAGTTTGATAATCACAACAGAAAGGATCAGAGAAGCCAAATATGCACAGTGAAGAGGACTCCTCTCTGCTGAATGAGGATTGAAATTATATCGTTTTCTTGCCAGTTAGACAATTAATGTCTCTAATAGGCCTCACTCTAAAAATTGGGAAAAGGGAACTGATTCTGAATAATGCAACTGCATGAAAAAATGCTTCCAGTATGAAGGAGTTTAAACCTTTACTAGATAGTGTTGGGTCAAAAGTTTGCCGAACACCCCACCAATTACGATATCAAGATCTTACTTGTTATGTTATTTAAAAACAATCCTGCCATCAAAATGATAGGTCAAGACAGTATCCTAAGTCTTAAATACTATATGACAACAAAACATAATTTAAAAGCAGCACTTCAAGTGTTAATGTCTCCTGATAAGAGTCTGAATCAACTCTTCCTGCAAATTTCTGCAGCACCTCAGGGATTCAGACAAAAAAGAAAAAAGAAAAAAAAAAATGGCAACCCTTTCCTTGCACAGTGGAAATTGCTAGGAGATCCCGGACATGAATTGCAAATTGACAGCATGAAATGCACGGCTCTGTGCCAAATGAACACTGGGAGGTGGCAGTGTGTGAAGCCTGGAGACCAGAAGAATATGATTGGGATATGGGCATGAAACGAAATCCACCTAAGGTGTGCAGAACAACAAGAGCTTCTTTAGCTCCTGAAGTTCTTTGCTGTATCACTGAGGTGTATGCCAAACAGCTATAAGGTAAATGATTCTTGACAAGTTCAATATTATTAAAATGTATTCATTTTTGATTTTACCTTAACCATAATCCTGACAGCTTGAGACTATGGAAAATAAACAAACAGTAGTTAGGATATACAGATATCAATATAAAATTGATCATGAATTCACTCCACTATTTTCTGGTGTCAGTTATTGAAAATATATTGGATTTAGTTGGTATTATCATCTTCAGTGAAGAGCATTATCTTGGGAGTAGTTTCTATGATGAGTACAGTGCACTTTTATAGAAATGTTATCAGCTGCTTAGGAAGGTATATGAGATAGGATTTAAACGTGGCTCATTTTGGTCTAAATAGTTTTTGTTGGTAATTTTCCACTTTCTAAAATCATCCTGAGAAAATATACAAGTCATTACAACACCTTCACTAAGTGTAATTGGTGAATAATTTATGTGTGTGTGTGTTTAGCTGTACCTCACACTGTAATATTTGAGCATTACATTTTTAACTACAGTGGCCAGGGGGCACCTTATAAAAGAGTCTAAGAAAGCATGGACTGAATGTTTATTCTTATACTGTACAGTACTCGACACGGATGACTGCTTATATGGATTTATACTATAATACAGCAGCAGAAAAGTATATAACCATACAACATTTGCATATATAAGAGAAATCCATAACCTTTGCCTAGAACACAATTGAATCATGGTAACAGAAGATCTAGCTAACAAAAGATAGGGCCAGTTGAATATGTAGGACTGAAAAATAAATACTCCTAAAGAAAAAAAAACTCCAAGGTATTCAAAGTCCTTTGAAAAAAGGCAGAGTTTGCATCACTTGGTCCAACTGGTCTGCCACCTCCTTCTAGGCGTACTTCGATTTCAAACATCACATGCTGAAGTTCATACTTATAGTTAAAAAAAATTGGCCTGTGACAATAGCTGTTGATATCTAAATTTCCCAAACACCCTAATATCCCACTCCAAGGCCAGGAGCAATTGCTTTGTCAGGGTAGCATTGGAACAGGGTACCATAGCAGGATACCAGCAAGATAAACAGAGCGGACAGTAATATTAATAGCTAAATAATTGACACTTGATGTAACACAAAACAACTAACAAACATAAGTACACTCTAAACTGAAGTAGTGAATCTCCAGCCTACATTTAAAACTTGAGACATTAAGACATTGTGGTAAGTGTTAAAGATGGAGAAGAACACAAATTTCATCATTTTTTTCTTGCCTTCTTGAGGAGACTCAGGTGTTTTAATGTATGAAGCAAACTGCTGAAAATGTTTTACCAGTCCATAGTAGCCAGTGTATTGTTCTACATTATGGTCCACTGGAGAAGCATCCTGAGTTCAAAAGTCACACAATGCCTGAACAAATATCCTCTATCCCCTCAAGGAGGTGCTCCTTGAAGTACTTTTAGTTACAGGCTCATTCATCCACAGTGTGCTAAAAAGCACCTCTAGGGATTTGTTCTGCCAGCTGCTATCAGGAAATTCAGTGCTTCCTTCTGACGTCCCAAACTAAATGCTTAAACTCTTTAAGTTCATTTTACTATTTGTATATTGCCCATCTATCTACTGATTAATTGTGTTATTCATCCTGTGAGTCTGAATCTTTGTTTTTTTATGTTTCTTCTACTATATGTCTTTAAATTTGCCCTATGGATTAATAATGTTAATCTAATCTAATAATTTGGTCCAAAGATACAAATAATATGCTTTTATAAATATGTATGCAAAGATATACAGTAAAATAAACACAAGCTTTTGACAGCATTAATATTATGAGGAGGCAGAACTTCTGCAAGAAACATGTCACTGACTTTTTAAAAACAGATAAATAGTTTAATCCCATCTAAAAAATATTACCATGGTCATGAAGAAGTTGTGACTCCCAATTAAATTTCCACTGCCACAAACACTTGGGTGCAAAATCTCAAAGCACTCATAATCCTCCACCAATCACCTACTGTAATAGACTATGCTCAGCAGGGAGCGCTAGCTCCTCAGATAGAATAAGTTGAATACTAGGAATCACATTATGGAAAGGTTGCTCAGTTTACAGTGCTACCTACCCACAGCGGTAACAAAATAACAACAACAAAAACAACACAAATCAACCACAATACATATAGTAAGTTTAAACTTAGCTAGTATTAAACAATCTTTCAGCATATAAATATTCAGATAGGCTCTGACAGGAGACCTGAGATTATGACCAAAAAAGATGAAAGCAACAGTCAGACAAGGTTTCCTTGGTGCTCCATCTGTTGTCCTCTCCAGAAGTTGCAAAGTATGGAGAAATTTGGAGCTGGTAGGTTATGGACAGCTGTAATTCAAAAGTCCAAGGGGTTAAGTAGTGTAGCAGCTGTGGTGCTCAATATCCCAGAATGTGGTAGCACTTTTTATAACTTTAAAATAGTATTGTTTTAATACGATAACCCAGTTGATGTCTAACTAGGAGTATGGCTCCTTCTGTTCTAGAAGCCTCTGTAAAACAAATAACTTTCTCAGCTTCTCTTTCAGCAGAGCCCAAGGACTGATAGAAGACAGACAGACAGACAGACAGACAGACAGACAGACAGACAGACAGACAGACAGATAGATAGATAGATAGATAGATAGATAGATAGATAGATAGATAGATAGATAATACTTTACTTGTACCCAAGGGAAAGCATTAAGCTTCAAAAATAAATAAAATAAATATGATGAAAACAAACTATAATACCAAACTCATACATACACATCATTTACTGCTTATTAATAAATACACAGACCACAGTGACACACTGAATATTAATATTCTTCATTGTTTATCCACATTGAGAAACTGGTGACTTTATGGAAATTGCAGCTAACAGACTTTTAAGAATGGTGGGAAAGCTTCATCTTTCTTCAAAGAATCACTTTTTGTGAATTACAAAAATTAGTATGTTAACATAGGTGCTTAAAGCATTCCAGCTTGGTGATTTAAGAATCTGATGTTGATAAGTTGAATCTGAATCTTATGAAGTAACCAATCTAAATAACTTAATATTTGACTTAATACAATGTGAGGTAAAACTTACCTATCTAAAAACTGTCACAACACCTTCAGAGGTCTCCACATACACTGTGTGCCTTCTGATGCATGTTCCTTAAAAATGCAACATCTGCTGCCAGGTTGCCAGGATTGCTTTGCTTCACATAACACAAGCTATCTGAAGATCCACACCCTCTTCTGTAGGTATTTTACTAGGCAGCAATAGCAGGAGTAATACTGTCACATGTACAGAGTACAGATGAGCTTTTCCTTCATGTCTAACCAACATACCACCACTCTCAGGCACCATAATACACAAGAATACACAAAAATACACAACTTCACTTCATCCAACAGAAGTGAG
This sequence comes from Polypterus senegalus, assembly GCF_016835505.1. NCBI lineage: Eukaryota > Metazoa > Chordata > Cladistia > Polypteriformes > Polypteridae > Polypterus > Polypterus senegalus. Next base: position 166,535,424 of record NC_053162.1, read on the forward strand.
CAGATGCATGTATTCTATACAACAGATTGGTGCTTCTTTATCTGTGTGCTATAACTTTAAAATCCATAGCACATTTGACAGTGCACAACATTCGTAGATGGGAGGGCATGGTTTTTGAATAACAGATAATGTTAATATCTAGTTTAATATCCCATGGTGAAACTGGAAACTATACCTGAGGCTGGAATCATGCACAGTTTGTCTAATGTAAGGCTTAAAAAGATGTTCTTCTAATGGTATCAGGACCCTTGTTATTTGCTTTAAGTGGCACCTTATAATCATGCAGCTGTTAATCCATGCACAGTCTGCTTCCAAAATGCTGGACTGTTCAGTATTGACACTGGAATTCTAGGATCCAACTTGATGGAACTTTATTTCCTTATTGCATTTTTTAACTAATAAAACGTTTACTATTTTATTAATCATTCCATAATATGATTTACAGATCATATCAGTTACTTACAGAACAAAAGTGAAAAAACTGAAAACATGATTTCAGAAAGGTTTGCAAAAATATTAAAAATCCAAGATTGAAATCACTCTTACATATAAGTATTGAGACTCTTAATTCAGTACTTTGTACAAGGAATACCTAACCAACAGACAGCAGTTTGTGAGGCTGAGGGACCATGTGTCTGAAATGGTGGTGTTCAAAACTGGATCACCTCAGGAAACTGTCCTCTTTCCCTTCCTGTTTACATTCTACACAATGGAATTCACTACAATACCAGAACTTGCCATCTACAGAAATTCTCAGATGACTCCTTCATCAAAGGCTATATTAATAATGGAGACGGGTCAGAGTATAGGAGGATTGTGGAGGACTTCACCTTGTAGTGTACCCCAAGTACCTTGGGGTTCACATGAACATCAAATTGGACTGATCTGACAACACGGTAATGCTGTACAAGAAGAGCCAGAGCAGACTCTACTTCCTGAGGAGACTCAGGTGTTTTAATGTATGAAGCAAACTGCTGAAAATGTTTTACCAGTCCATAGCAGCCAGTGTATTGTTCTACATTATGGTCCACTGGAGAAGCATCCTGAGTTCAAAAGTCACACAATGCCTGAACAAATATCCTCTATCCCCTCAAGGAGGTGCTCCTTGGAGTACTTTTAGTTACAGGCTCATTCATCCACAGTGTGCTAAAAAGCACCTCTAAGGATTTGTTCTGCCAGCTGCTATCAGGAAATTCAGTGCTTCCTTCTGACGTCCCAAACTAAATGCTTAAACTCTTTAAGCTCATTTTACTGTTTGTAGATTGTCCATCTATCTACTGATTAATTGTGTTATTCATCCTGTGAGTCTTAATTTTTGTTTTTTTTTTAATGTTCCTTCCACTACAGTATATACATTTAAATTTGCCCTAGGGATTAATAATGTTAATCTAATCTAATAATTTGGTCCAAAGCTACAAATAATGTGGCCTAGGGGGCACACGTAGATACAGTGGGCCAAGGACAGAGCTTCAAGGAGCTCCTTATGCAATGATGATATACAGCACATATTTAAACATATATAAGAATGGATATAAACAAAACAGAAAAGTGAGCAAGACAAAACTTTAAGAGGAGTAAAAACCATAACAACAGATCAAAATGAAAACCAAAATTTCTATTTTAAAATGTAATAGAGAATAAATGTGTAAAGGTTATAACTATTTTACTAAATAAAATGCTAAACTGAAGCAAGCAAAAATTAAATGTTTTTTTTCCATTTCTCATATTTCATGTTTCTTAATGGTTTGAAGTACATAAGCTCAGCTGACTTTCTCTCAGCATCCCCTGAATCTCTTAACAGTTTACATTCTTGTACATGTTATCCTTGCTTCTGGAACATTCTTTTGTGAAATAAAATGTTTTCAGTTAGCCTGTTCATTTATTGCCGAACCATTTTTTTCCTATACAATTTCGGGGGAGCCAAAGCAATGGCCACAAACATGAACAATCTTTGAATGGAACATGGTATATGATGCACATCATAGCATCTCTATGACACCAATCAGTCTAAATTCACGTCTTCAGAATAATCAAGTCTCCTTGATAGTAGCCTACGTAAACTCCAGGAAATCATGTAAACTCCACACAGAAGTCACCACAGCCATTAGTCAAACATGCTTTCTAGAGCTGTGAGGTGGTACTGTTACCCACAGTGATATATTTTTAATCATTCCTATGGCCTTGTTTTCCATCTATCCATTTACAGAAACTCCTTTATCATTTTCAGGTATCCAAGGATCCTGAGCTCATCATATCAACACTGGGCACAAAGCAGAAAACAAACCTTCTTATGGTGCCAATCTGCTTTGACTTATTAGAAGCAATAAATGTAAGCTTGAACAATAACTGCTCTTACGCTTTATTCTGCTAATGACTTGCCAATTTCTGTTTACTTGAAACAAGGTGATTTTATTAGGGTCTTAGTGAAAAATATTAAACAAGATCCATCCATCCATTATCCAACTCGCTAGATCCTAACTACAGGGTCACGGGGGTCTGCTGGAGCCAATCCCAGCCAACACAGGGTGCAAGGCAGGAAACAAACCCCGGGCGGGGCACCAGCCCACTGCAGGGCGCTATTAAACAAGATTCTCTGTAAAAATTCTTGATTCTGTATTGTAATTTTGTTTCCTCTGTAAGATACTATTGTGATTAAAATGCAGTTCTTCCCAGCTCTGAACATTTCTCTTTAGCTGTTTATATATATCATTCATCACTTAGTCAAACATCATATGTTTCTAGGATGTTAAAGGCTATCCCAGCAGCTTAGGTGCAAAACTGGAACTAAAACTAAATGAGTCAAAGTCCTTTGCATCTACATTCATTAGGACAGGTACAATTTATTCACCTAATAGCCTAGCCTTTCAGTCTTTTGGATATGGGAAGACAACCAAAGCGTTTAAAGAAAAACCCACATGGACATGGGCAGAATGTAAAATATCTAGAAAGAGAGTGACACAGCCATGATTCAAACCCAGTATGTCAAGCTGCCTCAGATCACGTTAATTTATATTTTAGAAATACATTTCTAAATTTGGAATGATCATAATTCCAATTGGAGATATAATTAACTGCTTTTTGATTAGCAAAAAAAAATATTTGATATGGTAGTGCAATAGTTAGCACTGCTCACTCATGGAGCCAGGCCTGGGTTCACATTCCATCCTGGTCAATGTTTGTATGTAGTTGACATATTTTCCCCATGTTTTGTTTTTTTTTCTCTAGGTACTAATATTTTCCTCCCACATCTCCAAAGATGTGTGTTGGATTTACTAAAGACTTTAAATTGTGGTTTGTGTGAATGGGCTTTATGACAGACTTATATTCAGTCCATGTTTGAGTACTGTCTTGCTCCATATACTACTGGCCCAACACAACCCTAACTTGAATTAAGCAGTTTTGAGACTGTTAAAAGATATTAAAACGTAATACTGAAGATATCTGTATGACTTCTTTATGAGTCAAAATTAAATTGAAATACATATTTAGTGTGTTAGAAATAAGAATATTTATACTTGTATTATTTTACAGATTGTGTTGTGTAGCAGTGCCTCCAAACCCCATACACAACTAGACCAAAGACAGTCCCAGGTTCAAATAAACAATATTTTATTAAATCAAATTAAAATCAAATACCTCCTTACATATTTTTTCATTAATTAAGCACAAGCACCACTTTTTTCCTTATTTTGTCCTCAACACCTTCCCTGGCTCCAACTTTCTTGTGTGAGGTGAAGCGGCCTCCTTTATATCAGACCCAGGAGTACTTCAGGTGTCACCATATTGTGCATTGAAAACACTTCCAGGTCTAGCAGAGCCTCCTTAAAAAAGAAGGGACCAGCTACAGACCTCAGCAGTTTCACGATTCAGCACCTTTGCTGGACAGCCAATTGGATTGCACATTTTTGTCACTTGGTTTATTTGACTTGAGTCAATGGAGACAATGGAGTGGAGCGTTGGGAGCCCACAACTACAGTCTATTGCCATAAAACTAGGCAGGCACCTCCCTGAAGCTCTCCCAGGCAGCTTCCAAGAAACTCAGAATTGCCCCCTATTTGGACTACAACAACAATTCCCCTGCAGCCCAGCAGGTGTGGATATTGAAAACCCTCCAGACAGATGCTGCCATATACTATATTGGAAGAGCACATGGTCCCTCCATCCATCCATTATAAAAGCTTCTCAGCTGGGTCAGGAACCATCCAACCTGACCAGGATGCCAGCCAACCCAACTCCTCTATGACAATATTTAATATTCATTTTATTTACACATTTTAAAAATTGTGAGAAATATTAGAGCAGTGTTAAAAAAACTCAAAAATGGTAAAAATGCAACTATAATGTATGTGAAGAGTATAATCATCAAGTTGTTGATGATGATGAACAACTCCGAACAATATTTGTGGGCTTTTAATGCAATTTTTAATGTAAGATCATTTGAGACCTGCTTGTACTGAACTAAATCTTTACTAATGTATTCAAAGTCTGCTTCTGCAGTCCTGTTGCATTGTTGATTGTTTATTTTATGTTGTCATGTCTATTATTATTACTATTATTTGTTAATAATGTTGATAATGTTACCGGATTATTATCGATGTTGTAACCCACTGTATACTTTTTTGATCCCAATATCTAAAGAGTAGCTTTTATACTGAGAGTTTGAGATCTTGAATTTTAGTTACCGTGTAATCATGAAAGTAGTAGCTTTACGACTTATCTACTGTATGTTGTAACCCAATGTATCCTTTTTTGCTCCCAATATCTACAGGATAGCTGAGTTGTACTGTGAAAGAGTTTGGGATCTTGATTTTTAGTTGCCGTGTAATTATGTAGTTAGTAGCATTACGACTCCATATTGTTCGGCTTTCACCTTGCTCTTTGTTGCTTTTGATGTTTGCACCTTCAAGTTATTCTTGTATATATCATAATTTGCTTTGTAAGTCGTCATGGATAAATGCGTCGGCTAAATAAATATTTAATAATACTAATGTTCGGTCGGCATCTATGCACATTGCATTTTTTACATACTGATTATTCCATTTTCTAAAATATTCTTAATTTCTGGGAACTAAGGTGTCATTCGCAATGCGTGTTAAAAGTCTCTTACGTTTACTGTTTTAAATACTGTATAATAATTTTTACTGCTTAACATTTTTTCCAAAATCTCTCTCTCTCCCTCTCTCTCTATTCGTATTCACCAACCCTGCAGTCGAATATACTGTTACTTGTTGGATTTTTAGGAATTTATCACACCATTTCTTCCTAATATTTGATGTGAACCCTTACCGTTTTGGTTTGGATCAGGAGCTGCATAATCAAAATAAGGCTATAATGTTTAATCTCATGGGGCGTAAATTAGCACTAACCGCAGCGTCACTGTGCCGTTCCTTTATAGAAGTGATTGCTGTAAACTCAATCTTGATTCATGCGCCTCATATAGATAAAATTGCATACACTGTCATCTAGTGGTAGAATAGGGAATATCTCGACATAACGGAAATTAAACTTTTAACTTGCTTTAGAAAAGGTTGGGTTAAATAATTTACCTTTGGTATCAATCGGCATAACTAACCTCGCCTATTTAAACTGATATAAATATGATTTATGACCAGCAATCATGGTAATCTTTGCATTATATTTGACTGTTACCGCGATCCTTTCATTAAAAGTGGCTTAGGAAAATGGATGTTACCCACATCTCATTTTCACGGAAAATCACTATGAATATATATATATATATATATATATATATATATATATATAAACCCTTGCTCTAATTAGCTTTGTAATTGGATTTCCTGTAATTACTTACAAAAGTCAGAATGACTGAACACCAATCACCATTTTTCAGCTTTTAACGGTTTTAATTATAAGCATGTGTTTAATTAAAGTATTTGTGATGTTCAACTTCACCACTAATACGTTAACTGGGGTGCAATATTTTTCAAAACAATGTGGGTAAATTCCAAGGAGCGGGACCCCAATTCTCCGCTCTTGAGTTTGGGCGTACACGAAATAGAAACTCCAAGGAGGGCCCATGTTACTAAGTTCTTGATACAACGTGGGGTATTTCAGCGGGACCGATTCTTCAAGTAGAAATACGCCCCCCCACAAATCCTACCCCGCCATACTCTGTTAAGAGACCCCATAAGTGAAGCTTTCAATACGCCCACCCGCCTCTGGCTATTCTTATCGTGCAGCCCTATGTCATGTCTCATTTATGGACGTATAAACAGGGTAATTCAGCGCAAACAAAAGTGGCAAATGACACCCTTTCGCACTGTTTTGTGCTGCTGTCTTCATTCCCAGTCGGATTGCAGTCTATGTGGCACTTGTCCGTTTCTACGGGTAATCCGGTTTAGGTCGGACGTGTTAGCCTGATTGACGACTTTACATTGGCAGTGTGGATGTGTGTGTGCGCTTTCTGCGATGGACTGGCGACCAGGGGATTATTTCAGTCATCAATCCAATGCTGTGGTAGATGCGACAGCCTGTGACACTGATGTAGGTAACTCTGATAAATTACAAAAAATCTTTGTGTCACACAGTTTCTATGAAATCATATTTTATGTTTAATAATATTAGGTTTCAATCGATTAATTAAACAAGCATTCACATTTCGTACAATGAAATGGTAATGCCATGCATTTACTTTGTACAACCGTTTGGTACTTATATTACTATCGAATTAACGCCATGATTTAACTGTATTGTATTTACTTTAATCCAAACTTAATCGACGCACGCCTTCCGCCATATTTTTGCGGGTAATGTCCGCTAAGCGAGACAGCGTTATTCTTTGCCCTGCAATATCCCGGCATGCAACACCCTCTGGCCCGCCCAGTATCCGCTCTCCCCTCCCCCTCCCCCTAGCAACACAACCAAGATGGCGGCGCCCAGTAACGCGGATCGTTCGCCCGGGATATCAATGCAGTTAAAGATCCCGAAGACCGAGGCCCCGTCACCGGAATCACCTGATCTGAGCGATGGAAATCCGTACCATTCCAACCCGTCGACTCCTACCCGCTTTTCCCCTTTGAACTTGGGTACCCCAAGCTCTGCGATCGCAGGCCGCGGTAGCTCGGCCTCCGCCTCCAACAGCTTTCCCGCCTGCAGAGGGATGTCTTGGACACCGTCGGAAACGAACGCGCTGATCGCCGTTTGGGGCAACGAGCGACTGGCTGAGGCGCGCATGCAGCAGCTTGAAGGGGCTGGCACGGTGTTTTCCGGCAAGGCGCCGGGGCCTGCCATGTATGAACGGGTCTCCCGCGCCCTGGGTGAGCTTGGATACGAGAGAACGCCTTCCCAGTGTCGAGAACGAATTAAGGTATGTGGATTCCATAGAAGATAGCCGCTTCTTGGATGTACATTGCGAAATTAAAAAAGACAAGTTAATAACCATAGAAAGGCAGTCGTGGGAGGGCTAGTTTGAGATGTGAAGACAGGTCCATATCAGGAGATCCAAGCTGAAGGTAAAATTAAACAGCTGTTATACGACACAAAGGGAACGAGACAGTGCTCAAAGATGCCTTAATTCAAAGACAAAAACTGCCAACACCGAGGAAGCAAATCGAATGGGAAGAAATGCAATGCGAGAAGCAAAGGTGCAGGACGAAACAAAGAGTTAAACAAAGGAGGTGCTGCGCTTCAATTTCATGAAGGTTAGCACTGATGCAGAAAACGCCAAATCTGCTTTAGGGGGATAAAGGATCAGTGACCAGTAGGTGCAGAAACGTCTTCACGGTTGTCAGTGATCGAGTGAGAGAGCGACAAAGGGCTGAAGGAACGTTTCTTTGTATAAAGTCAGGCTTGTCTGTCAGTACTAATCTGTCCCGCAGATTATGACAGCCACGATAAGAAAGCACGCCAACTGACTGATCTCTCGCAAGTAACTGGTTTGTTTTATGTGTCAGTTTTGAATTAGGTCTCCTCGTGATTTGTCAGTTGGGTGTCCATATATATTTTCGGTTATTGTTTTGAAAAAGTCTTCTGAAAAAATGTCATTGTTTTTAAAAATTTGCGCATTCGTGCTTTGATCTGAGGCGACCAGTATACTTTTATTCGTCAGTACTTAATGTATGGGAATTTATCTTGGTAGCTTTGGAGTTGCATATAACTGAAACCAACATCACATACAAATAATATAAGGTAAGCAACATGCATTATCACATGTTGCAGAATAGTGCCATTATAAAGGAGACGTGCAAATGAAACGTGCGTGTATAAAGTACATGTACACGAATATAATTCATGTGCATACACACGCACACACCTCCCATACCTATATACTGTATATGAAAGGACAAGCTAAATTACTGGTTTGTGAGGGCTGTGTCTCAGGGAAATAAACAACCCTCTATTGCTTTTAGTTTTAATGATATAAAGCTTTTTTTGAAAGAAGTGATGACCTTGGATAGGCGAGTCATTAGTGATCTTGATTTAAAAGCATATACTCAAAAATGTTCACAATGCAGAATTGTCTCACTCTGAACCCTTACGTCACCAATCCTGTTATCACAGTAATAGTTAGGGTTTCATATAAATTGTGTTTAGTTACTTATGCACCTTGTTTTCAAAGGGGTAGGTAAAGTGCTACAGTATATAAATTATAACAGAATTATTTACTTTGACCGGTGTATCTTTGCTGTCTTCTGCCAACATACTGACTCTCATCATTCAAGGTGGTATGGCTAAAATGTATTGGTTTTTTTAATTTTGCGCCCCACTAAGTATAATTTCAAAATTCTTATATGCAGAGTGTTGATGTTGTGGTTTAGAGTCTTAATGATACTTAGTAGTTCTGATGTGTAAGTCTTGCTTTAGTTAAACTGAATCCTTTCTTAGCCATTCTACGCCCATGTATAAAATATTCAAGCTGTACTCTATTACTCAAATAAGGTGCTTTTGAAACAGTGATTTCAATGAAAGATGGTATGTACAAATATTACTTATTTGCTAGAAGACTGATTACAGAATGATTATCCGTGAGGCATTTGCATTTTCTTTTGCATTTATGTGGGTTTTCCTCTCCATACTCAGGGTTTCTTTGCACACGTCAAGGACGTGCACTTTAGGTTGCTTGTCAGGTCAAAATTATTTTGGTTGGGTGTATTTGTGTGATTGGACTGATGCCTCATTCATAGTGAGTTCCAGTCTTGTGTCCATTCCTGCCAGGAAAGGCTCTAACCCTTGTGACCCCCAATTAGGTTAAGTAGCTGTGAAAATCTTAAATTGTGTTAAATTCAATTAACAACACCATCAAGAATGGTACTGTATAGATAGATACCCAGATTAATCAAGAGATGGTGTTATACATGTGTTAAGTATATCAAAAAGAGACTGTGTCCTCAGCCACTATTTGTCAGCTCTTATCGTATTTGCCTGCTGTAGCTAGAATGGTAGTATTCCAGATAAGACATTTTTATTATAATTCTGCACATGTTCAGTTGTGGCTGTGACTGACATTAACAACTCTTCAGTGTAGTTACATTATGGAAATGAAGAAGAAAGACAGTTTGCAACAAGGGTTTTCTGCACAACCTATAGAAGCTTGCATATGACACTACTAATACATTTTTTCGCTGTCAGATCTGCCATTATAATTTTGCTAGTTTATCAGAGGTTTCAAGTTTTTTAAATCTTTGAACTTTGCATGACATTCTTTTACATTTAATTAATGCTGTAAAATAATATCTGTGCCTATAAAGATGAAAGTAATGCACTTTAAAAAGTTGCCAAAATTCTCTTCATTCCATGTTTGTTCCATGAATGCACTAACCATCTACCTGAAATATATTATTCACAGCACTGGCACACAAAATTGTGCTAAGGCAAAAGGTAGCTTGTAGTAAATCTAATGGTCAGAAAGGTCAGAAAATGCCAGCAGTGACATGAAACAGGGTTGCCAAATTCAATTTTATACCACTAGTATAATTTTTCTTTATTTTACTTGGGTATTTTCTCAAAAAGAAGCACATGTTTAGCATTATGGGATACGCTAGTTTTTATTATGTATGTAATTATGCTGTATGGCAACCACTACCGAGTGAACGTATGTCCATTGTGAAATTGGTGCACTGCAACTAACTTAGCCCACCAACTGAACGTCTAAGACTGTTTTTTTTTGTTTTTTTTTGCAAAATGACATAGGGATTGTGTGTGTGTGTGTGACATCATACATGCAGAGCACATAGGAAAACAAATATTTAAAGTTCACATTGATTATCATGTGTACAGAGTACTTGCATGTCTCCCACAGACAAATGACAGTAGTACAATATCAACAGACAGTGAATGCAACATCATTCATTAAATACAGATATAAGAACCACAGTTGTCAGTATGAATTGATGTAGAATATCTAAATAGCCTGCTGATTAAAATACCTTGTATCTAGTAATATTTCTACTCTACTACACACACCAGAAACTAGGCTGCTACTTGATTGAATAGCACAATTGAATTATTAATATTAAAAATATGCATTATATTAAATAAATAAAAAAATAAGTTAAACATTCAGGGAGCTACATGTACACCGCTTTATTAAGTACATATTGTTAGTGATGAAACTGTTAATGCATTTTCCACAATAAATGATTTACTAAACTCGCTAAAAATGTGTTCTCACTACAAATTGAAATTTAAGTGTGCCTATCAGCAGAAGTTTGGATACTGAGGTTGTCACAACAGCCAGTTGTACACTGAAAGAGAGACGCTGTGGACCACCCTACGTTTGAAGTGGAAAGGGAGACGTTTTTTATTTGACCGAAAGTTGTCAATTCCATTTCTGGCATTAGCAGCCGTCCACCTAAAAAAAAAAAAAAATAATATGCCGTTTTTTGAAATGTGATTTACTAATAATGAGATGATCTAGAAAATCCTACAATGTTGTACAATGATGTCAGCTATTACAGGATAGTGATTGGGGACTTTATTTCACTTTTGAATTTTGAACTTAAATAAACATCCAGATATATTTCAAGTTCTCATATGAATTTTAACAGCCATTTTAGATAGATAGATAGATAGATAGATAGATAGATACTTTATTAATCCCAAGGGGAAATTCACATAGTCCAGCAGCAGTATACTGATACAAAAAAGAATATTAAATAGTAATAAAAATGCATGTAAAAGCAGACAATAACTTTGAGTAATGTTAGCATTTACTCCCCTGGATGGAATTGAAGAGTCGCATAGTGTGGGGGAGGAACGATCTCCTCAGTCTGTCAGTGGAGCAGGACAGTGACAAAAGTCTGTCACTGAAGCTACTCCTCTGCCTTGGAAATGACACTGTTCAGTGGATGCAGTGGATTCTTCATGATTGACAGGAGTTTGCTTAATGCCCGTCGCTCTGCCACAGATGTTAAACTGTCCAACTTTACTCCTACAATAGAGCCTGCCTTCTTAACAAGTTTGTCCAGGTGTGGGATGCTAGTGACCACACTGATATGTTGTCTGTTTCCAAATATTTTTCAATTGCAATATGAAAGGGTTAAGTAATAAACACTGGAATACATATCCCTGTGGAAGATACTAAAATAATTATTGTACTGCTGATTAGGTAGGCCACAAAACCAGAATTGCTGCATTCAATGCCATTACCAATGAAATTTCACAATATTTGATACCAAGGCAAAACACAGAAATCCCATTCAATGGCTTTTTATTAAAAATAGGTCCATTATTCAAGTTAACAATATTGTGCCTTTTTCTGTAAAAAATAAATAAATATCAATACTAATAGTAACAGGAAATTTGAAATGCTGTTATATCCATTACGTAGTTGCCCAACTATCTTTTAAGTAAACTAGTATTGGCATTCATAAATATCACAATGCAATACAGGGCTTGAATTTTAATGTGTAAAAGACATGTGGATGGAGTGCTGCTGACCTCGCCTGAGTATATAGTTGGCTGAGGAAAGGAGCAGTTCAAGGATCTCTTAAATCCTTCTAATACACTTCATCCATCAATGGAGCTGAGGTAAGCTAAAATACACCTCAGTGACAAGGCTCTGGGGGGTAGGTGATGTTCGTGTTGGGCTGTTTTGGCTGACATGCCTCTTTAACATTGTGCGGGGACGGGAGACATTGCCATTGAATTGGTAAACTGGGGTTGTGTTTTCCATCTTTAAGAAAGGGGACTGGAGAGTGTATTCTGACTTTAGGGGAATCACATTTCCCAGCCCCCCTGAGAAGGTCTATGCCAGGGTTCTAGAAAGGAGGATTCAGATCAGATGCAGAAGGAATTGTTCAGAAGTAACAATTTCTTTCTGCCTATGGAACATTGGATAAGCTTATCCTCACAAGGATTCTGGAATGTTCATGGGAATATGCTCAACTACTGTAGTCTACATGTGTTTTGCACTCTGGAAAAAGGCATGCGACCACATCCCTCAGGGTATTCTTTTGGAGTGTGTAGCACTAGATGACGCTATACCAGTGCTTAACCCGACACACAGAAACTGATACACGAAAACACCAAGAAGCAGTTTAATTTCTTCTTTTTCCAGTAAATAGTGCCCAACGCAAACCTACCACAATAAACAAACACAATAATATTTAGTTCTCGAAATCTCTCCTCCACACCTCCCAGCAAGCTCTGTCCTCTACCTCCCAACTCCGGCTGACTTACTGTGTCTTCAGTAGTCCTTTATATAGTCCTTGACCCGGAAGTGCTTCTATTCGGCCGTCCTCGTGACTTGCCAGCACTTCCGGGTCAGATGGAGGACTTGAGGTTTTCTTCAGCCCGGAGATTCTTTGGGCTTCCAACCTCGTGACTTGTCAGAACTGTACCCAGCAGGGCTGTGATGCCAAACTACAGATCCCATCATGCTCTGCGGGAATCCAGGGCACCGCTATGCTGAAGGTAACTCGCCATCTGGCGTCTTGAGGGATGCAGTGCCCCTCAGTAGCTGCCTTCCCCCAACCTTCTCTTCTTTGGGCATCCCAGCCAGGTTAAGCAGCTGGCCGTCTGCCATAGAGTGCTTCAAGAGTGTGGGATACCCAGCCTGCTTTTGCAAGCTATTCCGTCACTGTACCACCAGAATCTTGGTTCACATTGCGCTCATTCCCCATGGATCTAGACACAGCCAAAGAGTGGAGGGTGTCTGGTTTGTTGACCTCAGGACCGCATCTCTACTTTTTGTGGATGATGTGGTCCTACTGGATTAATTGGACTGTGACCTTAGATACTGGGGCAGTTTGCAGCCAGGTATAAAGTGTCCAGGATAAGGATCAGCACCTCTAAGTCCGAGGTCATGATTCTCAGCCAGAAAAGAGTGGGGTCCCCCTCCCGGTTGGGAAGAGTGCTGCTTTAAGTAGAGGAATTTAAGTATCTGGGGATCCTGTTCACAAGTGAGGGAAGAAGGGAATGGGAGATCAACAGACAGATTGAAGAAGTATATGCCGTTATGTGGACATTGTACTGGTCAGTTAAGGTGAAGAGCGAGTCGAGCTGAAAGTTGAAAATCTTGATTTACCAGTTGATCTGTGTTTTTAACCCTGCCTATGGTCACGAGCTACGGTAGAAACAATCAGATTGCAGATACAAGCAGCAGAACTGAGTTTCCTTCACAGGGATGTCTCTATGCTCAGCCTTAGAGTAAGGAACATAGACATTTGGGAGGCGCTTAAAGTAGAGCTGCTGCTCCTCTGCATTAGGATGCCTCCTGCAAGCCTCCCTAGGAAGTGTTTCGGGTATGTCCAACTGGGAGAGGATTTCGGGGCAGACACAAGACACACTGGAGACATTATGTCTGTCAGCTGGCCTGGGAATGCCTCTGAATCCCCCAGAGAATTTGGAGCAGATGGCAGGGAGAAAGGAGGTCTGGGCACTGCTTCCCCTGCAGTCCCCTGAATAAAATGGATTGATGGTAGACATGGGGATTCCCCCAATGCAACAACTGGGAGGATTTCACCATAGTATTTATAAAGAATAAAATTGTCACAGACTGCCCTATTTATCTTAACAAGTGCACATTCCAAATTATTTCTGATATGTTCTCTTCATTAATTGAAATAGTGTGTAAAATCAGTACTAAAAATAACAATTCAAACATTATTAGATCTGTACTGCCGAAATAGTGAATTCCAGTGTAATGTAATTGTAAAGACTAATGCTTGATGGATGAGGCAAATTGATTCAATTTTTAAATGTCACAAAATCCTGGTGCTTTAATTTTCCAAATCTGTCTTTTTTTTAATTTTATATTTGTCCAAATTTTTATTTCTGTGTGAAACCAAGCTGATTAGTTTTACATTCATTCATTGTTTTAGAACTCCTGTAAAACACCCTTTGTTGTGTTGTTTTCAAATTATCTCATACAAGTGATAAGACTTTATTGTTTGGGCTCTTTGCAAATTGAGAATTACAATGTTAACTGAACCTGCAGTGTCACTGGTGCACAGCATTACATTTGTCAACGTACCATTCAAATATATGACACACTAGCTATGTTACCTGACTTTGCCCAGTCAGTGGGCCTCAGTTATAGTGCCACTGGTTAATTAAATGTATCAGAAATACTATGTAATTAACAAAGTACTTTTATCTATACAATAGTTTTTTTCCTCCTCAAGGGCTAATATTAGCTCACTTGACTTGCTGAACATGCTGCATACAGTTTTTGGGGATGCAGCAGAACTCTGTATTAAAGGATATCACCAATACTGGTATTCAGTAATGTTACAAAGATAATTTAAAGTTGATTCATTCAAAGTTAAAATCTGGTCAGAATCTTGACTCTCTATTAGCATCAAAGCCTAAAATTAGTACTGCTTTTGTATACGCTGTGTTTGAATAAATGTGTACCAACAAATAAAACAAGTTATTAATTACTGTTTACTCACTTGAAAGCAACTTTCTCTTCTTTGTTTATTACATTTTGAAAACAACATCTCCATTGTTTCATTCTGTTCAATTATAGCTTGCACTGTCAGTTGATTTGCATTTTTTACATTTACATTTTTATTTTTTTACTTTTTTCTTCACAAAGTTCCTAACACTGAAGATTGATATTGGTATTGATTGGAAGATTGGTATTGCAAACGTCATTGTGATTTGCTGGTGAACAGCAGTGTTGGCTTTTTCAAAAACAATGCCATGCACTGCTAAAAAAAAGTACTGTAATTAGTTTATCTCAGAATAATTGTTACATGTTACATACCCCCAGTTCGCCAAAGCAATCAAGAGCACTGCATGATATTTTTACCCATTTCTAACTGATCACCAACAGGACCCAAATAGCACTTTATTCACGAAAGGAGGAATGAAACCCACTCTTCAGATGCTGTCAGTTCGTTGTCAGGAAACTTAAAAAGATAGTTGTAATCCACCGAGACAATGAAATTGTTATCCAAATGTGGTTTATGGAAGGGGGGAAAAAAGGAAGTTACAGGTTTTCTTGATGGGTTGCTTTTATTTAAACATTGTAAGCGCTGATAATATTGCCTGGAACAGCGCTGATGGGAATTGTAGTCATCAAATCAGCATTTGCACAAATGTTGCAGATAAGATGAAGAAGGGAGCGATAGTATATGTTTAATACCACTCTTACTGGATCGGTTGGGCAATCCTTCATTTGCATAAACTGACACACCCCATTTCTCAGTGAGATCCCAAGTGGCCGCCAGCACTGTGGCAAAACACGAGGTGCAGTACATTAGGCTGTACCACTCGCTAAAGTACTATTAACGAATATCTACAAAAAAAATCACCAAATTTCAGTCAAATCAGCCAAGGCACTTTTGAGTTTTTTGGGTATTTTGTTTTTCTCATTTTTTTTTTCTTAACCCCTAAATATTGATATTTTGAAATTTCCTTTCTTAGTGGATACCTGCCAAATGAGAAATAGTGTTTTTGTCGATTAGTGAGTTTGACAGTCAGTCAGTCAATCACATTTTAGGTGTTATATTAAAGAGCAATAGTATGACTCCAAACTTCAAAATCCAAACAAATATCACAAATTTGGCATTTGTGTATTAATAATTATTAATGACGTATGCTATTTTGCCTTTCCCGCTAACTGGCATAATCGCACCACTAAACCAGTTTTATTTTGGTATTAACAAACAGAGCAGCAAATTTTGTCACCTGTGCCGTCAAGCCAAATGGCTAATTTGTCTGAAACGTGATTCGATTTTTTTTATTTGCTACAGATGATGTTAGTGCTGCCAGTGTGCAGTTTTAAGAGTGTCCTATATGCATAACAGTCGGTGTATGAGTTCTGGTCCACAACACTGAACTGTTTAAACTGGTTAAAATGGATGGATGATTAAATGGACATCTGTGAAGAAGTTCAGTGCAATTCCATAATTAATGTGAAGGTGACATTCAATATTAGATACTGTGTAGGACACGGCATTAAAAAGTGATTCATCATCCCATCATTTTGTCTCTTCTTACAACATTGTGACACTACAAGTTGAACTCACACTAGTTCAGTCACATCATTTCACTCTTTAAACATTCACAATTTTTTGCACAGCCATGCAGTTCTCCTGCTTTGAACACAAACCATTTCTAGACAAGACCTCTTCTGTTATTCATGTTGATATTTGTTTATGTGGTACTGTATCCTCACCACTGTGAGTCATTTTTATATGTAGTTCTGAGTCAAGTTTTTCTAACTAACATAGTCTTGTGCTTTCCCGAGTAATTCATCTATTTGCAATCACAAACAAGTACAGTGCTAACTTTCACTCTGTATTACCGATACAGAAAAAAAGCTGGTACCATTACATTTTTGGAACTTTGGAATTGACTTGGCACATAAATATTGGTTCTTGTGACCTCCCTAAATCTAATTGTTCCTTTTGTTGCTATTTTATGTATTTTTTCTATCTTTATAAACTGTCAAGTATTCTCCTGTCTTCTATCTTATCGATTGATTTTCAACATACCCGTCGCTTTATTATGGATCAATCTGTCCAAGTCACTTTTGAGTATTCTCAGTAAGTCCTTGCCATTTTGTCTGCAGGCCCTGTGCCCGTGTTACTTGGTTTTGCACAAAATTAATCCATACAACCAAGCAAGAGTTTATAAACAGGACATGAACAGATTTGAAAGCGTATTCACAACTACATAGAAACATACCTGAAGTTGTTATGAGTCCAGCACAAGTTGCACATACTGAGCTGGAACTAACCATGCTTTGAAGGGAGTCTGGGAGTCTATTGGGGGTAAAAAGAGGCAATGGAAATAAAATTGGAGCCAGGTGTAACCTTGTTCTGATCTGTTCCCAGTGTTGATAAAAATGCAGCTGTATATCAGTTATTGTTTTGTTTTGCATTAAGTGAATGCTATGCTGGCATTTTTTATTGAAGTAATTTAAATCCCAAAAATGCTGGAGGCTTGGTTTTATGTCTCGCTTTCTGTTTTGCTTTCGTTTCCACTTACATGGCTGAGGACAATGAAAATACAGAGCACGGATAGATGCAGTTTAATGTGGGTTAGTACTGATACAAAGAATTTTTGGAGGGATGATGGATTTTTGTTTTACTGGGAAAGGGGCATTCAAAGGCATTACTATACTTAAGTTTCTATGAACAGCATTGATGGCTGTATTATATTTGTTTTTATTAATAAAAAACCACATAAAGGATGAAATGTAGCAGTAGTATAATAAAAGGCATCTGTAGGTCTAAATAAACCATCTTGGAGGGCAAGCTGAGACACATGTTTGTTTTACTGAGGTTTCCCGAATCATCCAGATATTCAGTGGTTTAACTTAGACTGCTTGCTAAGAAGCATATTGTCGTGTAACTTACTGTATTTATGGTATATCTGAAATAATCTGGGACAGATGCAGTACCTTTGACTTATTACATTTTGAACTTAGTGAGCGTATTATTTACTTGTGCAAAGCAGAATTTTGTAAATTCACCCCTTAATTTATGTATTGCTCATTTTTTGACATAATCAAGGCAAGGAAACAACAACTCAGAAGTCACAATTACACCTCCTACTTCTTATTTTTCTGATCACTACTTAGTTTCTAACAGTCTGAAATTTGAATAGTTTGTCCCTGCGATTATATTTATAAAATTAATATTCAAGCAGTGATGAAGCTGTCATGGAAGAGAAATTTATTGTTTCATCCAAACTGATGCAGTCTTGCTGTGAATTAGGTGCAGATATACACAGATATTGCATGTACATTTTTTCAACCAAGAAAAATGACGCTATTCTGAATTTACAATATGCAAGACATGAGCAAAATGCATCTCACCCCAAAGGATACTCAGGACCACAGAGAGTGTAGGGAAAAATATTTAAATAGCCTACCTTGGTAAACCTGGAAAGTGGCTATTAAACCTGTCATGGTGATGGTAATGATGATGACGGCAAATGCACTTTTCACAATTCAACATCAGTAATGATGAAAACTTTCTCCAGAGCAGAGTATGGCTGCATCTGAAAAGGAAGCATTCTTTTGAGGGTTCAATATAACCTACAAAAGACTCTCTTAAGAAATGAAAGATAAAGGATTAACTTCAAACAAAAGCCCGGACTTGTGGTCTTCATTATTCTTGGTATAGTATTGTTAACCTGTTGCAGACCCAGCTTACATAGAAAAGACGGTCCACAAAGGAAAATGACAATAGAGAATAGTCTCCTACTTCCCCTGAAGTCATCCATCCATCCATCCATTATCCAGCCTGCTATATCCTAACTACAGGATCACAGGTGTCTGCTGGAGCCAATCCCAGCCAACACAGGGCGCAAGGCAGGAAACAAACCCTGGACAGGGCGCCATCTCATCGCAGGGCACGCACACACACACACACACACCAGGCACACAGTAGGGACAATTTAGAATCGTCAGTGCACCTAACCTGCATGTGTTTGGACTGTGGGAGAAAACCGGAGCATCCGGAGGAAACTAACGCAGACACAGGGAGAACATGCAAACTCCACGCAGTGAGGACCCAGGAAGCAAATCCGGGTCTCCAAACTGTGAGACAGCAGCACTCACCTGAAGTCAGTTTAACAAAAAGAATACCAAAACAAAGAGTTAATATACAAATATCAGAGAATTGCATTGCCTTTGCAAGGACCTTATAGAGGATGTTTGCAAATGAAATCCTGATCTTGCTCAATTACACTTTTAAATTTATGTATGTATGTATGCATTTATTTTTACCACCAGTGTTAATTTGCAGCTTTAAGGGATTGCACTGGATATTAAAAGTATAAATCAAAAAATATGAATCATACCATTTACTAAAGTAAGTCAACCACACACATTCATTTGCTAAATCAAAAAGCCTATTTTAAGCCAAAATATTTGGGTACTACTTTATTCAATCAGAGAGGCAGTCACTGGAAAAGAGTTTGAGAGGCCTCTTCTAATTATTGATAAAAAAAAAAACATAATCAGTCTGATTTAATTTGAACAGGTTCATATGCAGTACATTGTGCCAAGATATGTGGACATAGTGGCTTCTCTGCAGCTAACATGTTGGACTAGATGTCAAAAAAAAAAAGAAAAAAGAAACAGCTTTGTTTCCTGCTATGTACTTGTTGAAAGACCCTTCGTGAGTATCTTAATCTGTATTTGTAACAATTGTTAAAACATAAATATAATTGTAATTGGTGTTTGTATTATAGTAGTTTGGACACCCAATGACTAGAACTTGTGTAAATGACATCAACTTTAGACTTGAACTCAGAAGAGATGGTAAGAGATGCAAATCACAAAATCTTGAACCATGCAAATAATTGGCAAAGCTGTAGATCAGTAGTCATTAGCACTTGCTCTAGTGTCCTTCACCTCCTTTCTGTAAAACACTACCGTCAAAAACTGTCCCTGTGCTTCCCCTTTATATGGTTACAGTGTCTCTCTTTTTTTTTTTCTTCTCTCCTCTCAATATTTTTCCAGACCTTAAGACGATGTTACAGTCGTGTCAAAGAACATGGTATTGGCAAACGGAAAAGCAGTTACTCAATAGAGCAGCTGGAAAAGGTGTTTGGGCAGGGAGGTTGGGACTCACAAACCTGTCAACCTGTATTAATAAACAGCAGTGGTCTGTACCAGGAGATGGAGTCTGATGGGAGTACAATGGAGGATTACTCCCAAGAGGATTGGGTAAACCAAGAGCTACCATCCTTCCAGGAGAAAGAGCTGGACACAGGTGAGAAAACTCTCTCAAAGCATCTATCTTTCTAAGTAATTGTTTTCTGCTTGAGTGACGGCATAATGATTCAGGTCCTGTGATGGAGTTGAGATGGTTTGGGTATGTAGTTAGGATGCTACTGGAACACCTCTGGAAGATGCTTGGGAGCATGCAGTGATGAATATTTCAAGAATATTCAGAAATGTAATGTTAGGTTATTTTCATTTCTCATTTTGTTCTTTGCTGTTATGACTGCCTTCAGACTGTAATCAGCTGTCAGTCTTCTTGTAGTTTTACTCTTTAAATAAAAAACATCCAATTCATAGATAGCTGAAAAGTGTCCACCAGCAAAGAATCTTTGCATAACAGTGCAGATTCATGGGACATTAATCACAATTGTTAAAGTAATTGTTTTTTAAGAGGATCAGAACTGATCCTGTATGTTTAAAAATCAGCTTCATAGTAAAATGTAAATTTTTGCTTAACATTTTATTGATTAGTAACACTCGCCTCTTTATCTGAAGTTGATATAAGTTGCTGGACAAAAGGTGTGTCACTTTTCCTTGCATTTCACAAGTTTGTTTTTATGTCAGCAATAGGACTGCAGGCAGCCTTACAGTAAGATATTTTGACTGACTGCAGTTTTTTTGTCTTCAAAAATTTAAATTTTAAGGATTTATTAGAGAGCATATGTAGAAATATGTAGAACTCTTGGAACCAGGGCCATGTTTGATAAGTAAGCAGAATGGTTTGCAGAATAAAGGCAAAACAAACAAATGTAAAAGATTTGCCATCTTTTTATCTTGAGTTGTGTAAGAGGAATTTGAGCAACACCATTATACACTGCATATGAGAAGTATTATCTTCTTGGAAGTTTTCACATTTAATTGTTATGCAACACTGAATCACAGTAGATTTAATTTGGATTTTAATGTAGATTTTTAATTTTGATTTTTTGACAATGGGCAACAGAAAAAAAAAGTCTTTCATACCAAAAGTGAAGACAAATCTCTTCTAACCGATCTAAATTGAATTTATCTCAGTACCTTTAAAGTGACACACCTAAATTCTTACTGGTACAGCCAGTTTGTTTTAGAAGTCCCAGTTCAGTTAGTTCAGTGGAGAGCACCTGTGTGAAGTCAAAGGGTTTCAATTGATTGCAATATAAGTGCCACTGTATCTGGAAGATTCAGCTTGTGGTGTGTCCATGTTATGGCCTAGCCTACACGATAAAAACAAATGAACACTGCAACCAACTCTATAGAAAGGATATTGAAAGGCAGAAGTTTGGGAATTGAGACAAAAAATATCTGTCACAATGTCACCTGAAGTCTAGTTAAATCAGTCAATAGGTAATGGAAAAAGTATGGCACAGCTGTAAATCTACTTAGATCAGGCAGACCACAAAAACTGAATGATTGTGTAAAAAGAAGACAAGCAGGGGGAGGCCTTCAAGAGACCAATGATTAATATGAAGGAATTGCTATTTCAGCAGTTGCAGCTTTTTGAGAGAGTGACAAAGAGAAAAAATGTTCACTACATATTGAGAAGGGTATGAAAAAGGTACATGGCAGACTGTGAAGTCTGCTGAAAGAAGGTTCTATGCTTTGGGGATGCTTCTGTGCAGCAAGCCCTGAAAGGTACGTGAGTGTAGAGGGCAAAATGCATGTACCAAAGATACAGGAGAAATCCTTGAGGAAAACCTGAAAGAATCTTCGAGAAACCTGTGCCTTGAGAGAAAATATTGTTATCAAACAAGATAACAACCCCCAGCATTAAGTCAAAGATACACAGGAATGGTTTAAAAGCAATGTTTATGTCCTGGAGTGGCCGAATCCAAGTCTCAGTCAAAAGGAGAATACAGTATGTGGCTGGACTTAGAAAAGGCTGCTCACTCACGATCTCCAAACAAATCTGACACAGCTTAGGCAGTGTTGCAAAGAATGGGGGAAAGTTGTGTCCAGATATAAGTAGCTGATAGATTTAAGGGGATGGATGCTTATGCGTTTTTTTTGTGTGTTTTATATTTGTATTTAATTTAAACCACTTTGCAGAGATCTGTTTTCACTTTGACATTAGAGAGTCTTTTTCTGTTGATCCATTGCAAAAAAGCAAAATTAGGTTTTTTGTGATTCAGTGTTGTACAAGAAAAACTGTGAAAGCTTCTAAAGGGATAACTAGTTTTAATAGGTACTGTATTTCTATCTTTTGAAATACTAGGGTGTTGTACCGTGTTAGCCATTATTAATGTAGAATAAAGCCAAGCAAAATGACACCTTTTATTGGCTAACTAAAAAGATTACAATATGCAAGCTTTCAAGGCAACTCAGGCTCCTTCTTCAGGCAAGATGAGTTGCCTCGAAAGCTTGCATATTGTAATCTTTTTAGTTAGCCAATGGTGTCATTTTGCTTGGCTTTTCTCTATCTTTTGAAACATATGAATGATCATTTCAAAAATCAATGTTAGAACTTTATCATCTAGTAAAAGCACTGATCTTGTCCATTTAGAAAAAGATAGCATAATCTGTAACTATGGCGTTTTTAGAAAAATGGGCATGGGCTTTTCTCATTTAACTTATTTTGTATTTGTTTTGAGTTATTTTCCCATGCAGCATCAGTCGGAATTCCTTGCTACGTTTTCACAGTTGGCATACTTGTTGTCTTATTTTTTCAAATATAGTCTAATTATCCAGAGAGTTGGCATATATTCCCGTAAACGCATAATTTCTAGAACTGCTATACTTGTTATCTTGCTGCTTTGAACTGTGTGTGCTTTAAGTCTCTTCATGGCTGTCTGCTCTCAATTGCACTATAAAAAATAAAATCAACTGTGTTATAATAAAAGGATAGCTTCTTGCATTTCAAAAGTGTCTCTACACAATCATCATCTTTAACCTAGATTTTTAGATAAAAGAAACCAAAATGGTCCTAGCTTCTGTTGTAACATCTGTAGATAGTTACATTTTTACCTCAATATGAATTATAGAAGCACAAAGGAATTGTATTTAGTGGGAGTGCATAAATGGGTAATAAAGTATTCTAAATTTTAAAGTGAAACATTCAGTTAGGTCCATAATTATTTGTACTGTGACAATTTTCTTAATACTGGCTCAATATACCACCAAAATATATTTGAAATTAAATAATCATTTTATGATTGAAGTGTGGGCTTTCAGCTTTAATTTAAAGTGTCTACCAAAAATGTCATATGAGCCGTTGAGGTATGACAGCCATTTTTCTGCATATCTCTCACAATTCCAGGGGCTCAAATAGTATTTGGACCAACATAATCATAAATATAATGATCATTTTCAATATATGGTTTAAAATCTTTTTCAGTCAATGACTGCCTTGTGTCTGGAACCCATGGCCATCTCCAAGTGCTAGGTTTCCACCCTAGTGATATGTTCCAGGCCTTTACTGGTGCTCTCTTCATTTGCTTCTTGTTCATTTAACTCTCTACCATCAGTATTGTCTTTAACAAGTGAAATGCATGTCCAATTGGGTTGAGGTCAGTTGATTGACTTGGCCTTCCACTACTTTGCATTGAAAAGCACTTAGTTTCCTTTCACAGTATGTTTGGTTTCATTGCCCATTTGTACTGTGAAGCGTCATCCTATCAGTTTTACAGCATTTGGCTGAATTTCAGCAAACGGTTTTGGTAAACCACTTGCTTATATTAAAGCTGGACCTTTAAACTTCAACCACATAATTGCTTAATTTCAAATCCATTGTGGTGGTGTTCAGTGCCAAAATTATGAAAATTATGTCACTGTCCAAATACATTTTGATCTAACTGTATGCCTGAATGGATAGTAAATCCACTGAATTTGGGCTAAGGATGTATCTTGGCCTAATAGGAGACAATCCATTACTTATTTAACTTCTGTTCTTCAACATTTTGTCTATTTTCTGGTGTAATGGTCATTTTATAATTAAACTCTTTGTATATTTCTAGAGGATTTGAGCTTTTCAAAAAAAAGGTCAGTGCAGCTTCGGCAAGAATCTACAGAGGAACTCCAGTAAGTACTGTTTGAGAAATGCATTTGTTACCTCAGTGTTTGTCTTTATTTATGCTGGCGAGCTATTGAGCGACCAGATTTCTCTTTTAAGCTGTTCACTTAACACCTTGTGTACAGTGGCTCTAAGCTGTGCTCCAGGCAGGCCTTAGGATTTTGAGCAACCAGTTTAGTTCTCTTTTACATCTTCCTTTAAAGAGCCTTGTTTTAAATTCCTTTTGATATCTGACCTCTGTTCAATTTTGCTTTTGAGTGGGTATTTATTTAAATTAGTATATCCCATTAGGAAACAAAGCTGAAAAGATTTTAGATGTGAATGATAAGGTGGATGTGTGAATTTTCAGAAGAAAGTTTTTTTTTTTTTTGTAGAGGCAATAAGTGTTGTACTGAGGAGCATCAGAATAAGGTGGTTTGGGCATGTAAATTGAAAGACAGAGGGTAACTGAGGAAAATGTGTATCATGGTGGTTATGGGTGGTATGAGGCCCAAGGAGGAGATGAGATAGGTGACATTGGATAATACAAAAAGAATGAGTCTCCAAAGGATGCTCAGGATCATAGAAAGTAAAGGAAAACTATTTGGGTGGCAACCAGCTAACCTGAGTAATCTTGGAAAATGGCCACTAATCCAATGATGAGTGCCTCCCATTAAACTGTACTCCTCTCCATCAATTTGGACATGTTTATGTTGTTACTCTAATGTAATTTATGTGCTGCAATATGCAACTCCACTAGCATTACAAGTAATTTTTAGACTTTTATCAATTCTAATGTTGGCTTTTTCAACATATTTTGTTTTTCTAAATGATTTATTTATATACTTAAATTTTATGTGATCGCTGAAACCTTGACTTCCTAGTGTTTTTAATTTATAATGCCGGCTGTCCTGTTTGATGAGATCAATCTATTCCAAAACATGGCCAGATATTCTATAAAAGTGTCTCACTATTCTACCCCTTAGAAGTCCACATTGTTAGTTGTGCCAAGGTTTTTCACCTCTGTTTTCATGTTCAAGTTCATCTTCATCCTGGCTAATGTATGTCACTTTATCCAACATGAATAGAGTCACACAGCTCTAACCAGGAGCTTATTTACTGCTTAAGAAACAGCCATGCAACCCATTCCAGAAATTTACTGACTTATAAATACCAGAGGGACTGGTCAATAGTGTTTACCAGATGGCCAAGGAATAAATGCTTTTAGCTTGCTGTATATTATTTTGACAGTAAATCGAATTGACCAATTCAAGTTTTAAATGAATACTTGCTAACGGTGAGTATCTCCAATTGTTTCTCATTCAGCAAAGTGTTCACCCTATTCCACAACTCATTTTTGATATGTTCTCAAACCAAGATGTGTCATATTCACTCTCAATAGGGACCGCCTGCATATATCTAGGTTTATTCACAGTAACTTGCAATTTAATAATTCACTCCCAGACATGGTGATATGTCCGTTCCAAGTGTGGCCTCTGTTCTTCCAGTGAAATGAGCCAAATCAAGCTCCCATCTTTGCCAGATTTCCAGTGTATTTCTGTAAGAATTACTACACTTCCCTGCCCTGTGACTAATTTCCAAAGTTTATCTTTAATGTATCTCTGTCCCCGCTTCCTTCACTTAAATCCTTGTTCTGTTTACAAAAGAGACCTGATATTACTGATCAGGGAAAACTGCTCTCATGATGTCTTTGAGCAGCCTTTCCTTTCATCTGCTGTATTGTTGGTTTTTTTTTTTCTTTTTTCATAGCTTCCCTTTTCAAGGGAGGGAGAGTACATGCAGGAGACATGCTGAATATTTTGAACTATATGAGCTGGGCCGGTTGCAATTAGAATGATTTCAATTGGCAAAGATCTAAATGATTAGAATAAGTAGCCTCCAGTGACATTCTCCATAAAAGATTTATGAGTTTGGCATTTTGGAAGTAAATATTCTTATTCTTGGACTGAGGGAACTCTGCTTCAAATGCATCATATCTAAGCAGAACATCTTATCACAAAGGGGGGCTTCTATGCGGCCATGGCTGAGGGTGTTGAAATTAACTTAAGTATTCATAGGAAGACAGACTGTCATTTCCTTTTTTGTTTTACTAATTTTTTTTTTTTTCTTTTTTTCTAGGAGGCATGACATCATGCAGAACGTGGTGCGTATCTTAGAGTCGGTGCAGCTCAAATGGGAACATTTCCAGACGTGGACTGATTTTTCTCGGTTACATCTCTCCAACAAGTTAGCCATCTTTGGGGTGGGCTACAATACTCGCTGGCGAGAGGAGATTCGTTACCACTATGCTGAAATCAGCTCCCAGGTGCCTCTGGGAAAGCGCTTACGTGAGTACTTTAATCCAGAGAAAAGTGAAGGCCGTGTCATTATGACCAAGGTGCAGAAAATGAACTGGAAGAATGTCTATTACAAATTCCTGGACATCACTATCAGTGAAGCACGCTGCCTGGAGCTACACATGGAAGTAGACTGGATTCCTATTGCCCACTCACGAGCAACAGGGAGCACCAATAATGTGCAATATCTCCTTCCTGGAGGTATCCCCAAGACTCATGGCCTGTATGCAATAGGCTATGAGCAGGCATCCACCCCATCTGCCTCGGAGTGTGGGGACAATGAAGGGGAAACGGGCAGATCCCCTGAGAAAGGGGAAAGCAGAGAGCATGCTGAATCCTCTGTTCCCAAAGTGACTTACTGTTTCCTTGGCATTGCTGAGGATCGGACACTCCAGCAGTGCCTGTTTCAACACTTTCAGAACGGTGGTAAGTACTATGGCAGAGGAGAGCCATCAGCCGTCACCAAGTTCCTCACAGGGAACTGCAATGCACAGCTGGAGGAAGGGGCAGCACCACCGAAAAACATCTACATTAAGTTCATTGAGGTGGAACTGGATTTTCTGTCTGCAGGATCCTTAGTGGAGTGTTTGGAAATAGCAATTGGATACTCCTTAAAGTTCAACAAATAGGGCCTGAGGTGTGGAATATTAGCTTCAGGAGAGCGACAAAGCCTTGCAGGAAGGCAACTTGTGTCACCTGTCTGGTTGCAGCTACACTGACTCTCCTTGAGAGTTTTTTTTTTCTTTATAAAAGAAGGGCAGTCCCACCCAATGAGTACTAGGGATGGGGGGGAGAGGAACTGACTTAACTCAACCCACAGAGTTCCCTTCATGGGAGCCTCTTGCTGCAACGCTGCCTTTTGGACCCAACAGTCTTCTTTTTATTTTTTTAAATTCAATCTAATACTTCAACCAGAGTGCCAGCAACAACAGAAACTGGAAAAAAAACTGAAAAGCAAATTATGAACAGGCTGTGCTGGAGTTTTAGATAGCATACCATGACAAAATAATGAGTGTCTATTGCTTTGATATATTAATGTGAACATTCCAGCATTTCCAGACATTTCATATAAAGAATTGCTG
Source organism: Polypterus senegalus (assembly GCF_016835505.1). Lineage (NCBI taxonomy): Eukaryota > Metazoa > Chordata > Cladistia > Polypteriformes > Polypteridae > Polypterus > Polypterus senegalus. The sequence goes on from NC_053162.1 coordinate 166,562,979, forward strand.
TAATAAAATATTATCTACTATTAATGTATTTTATATTTGTAAGCACAGTATTTTTTTTTTTATCCTTTTTTAATTCTTTATACATCCCACCCCCCTCCCAGTCACACACTTTATGTTCTTATTAAATTCTAAATTAGGCTCAGACAGCGGCAGGCTCTTATTAAAGTCTATAGTATAAATAAGAAGCAGACTGTTGAGAGTAGTGTGTTGTCAGAGCAGCTCTTGCCTGCTTTTAATAGAGAAGCGCTCTGCTGTTTTTGTCCTTGCCTTGATCCTGCTGGAATTGTAAATGCTCCCATGAGCAGAGGTTCCCCATGTTTCTTGTTGCATTGTCAGCCTTTCAAAAGATGGCTTTACCTATCTGCAGGTGAGGCATATTTTGTCATTCAAAATAACTTTCACAGCTTATTGGAGACTTGGATGGGATTGGGCTGGTTATAGCTGCAGTCCTGTTTGTTAAACACTTTGCAGGGTGCATATTGAGGGAAAATTAATCTCATGATCATTTTTTATGCAACTCGTATTTCCAGGTCATGCCATTTTGTCATCTGGATAATTCTTTAATGCTGTTGGGTATCACAGATTAATACAGAATGCCACAATCCTTTTTTTTTACTTTTTCCAGATATTGAAGTCAACTCCCCATAATTTTCACTGCCTACCAGTTTGAGATTGTGGGGTATAGGTATATAAGGAGAGAATAAGGTAACTTTGTTCCTATTTGATGACAATCAGAAGGTTTTCCAGGGTCTGGCTAGCCACATGTCTGTCGATGAAAGTTTGGAGGTGCAGGATGAGACATTTGCATTTGGTAGCCATTTGTTATTGTTTAATCTGTTTTGTATGAAATGCCATCATTGAGTATTTTTGAGGGGGAGAAGGTTAACTCTTCAGCACTGAGCCCGTTGTTCAGTCTGCTAAGTTTCTCATCTTGTGGAATTTACTGTAAATCTTGAGAAATGACATTGAAGAGATGAATAGATAAAGGGGATTTCTTGCAAAACCTGTACTGCCTTTAATGAAGTAGGCTGAAGATTGCAGTGATGAAAGTGAATGGCTATAAAAAGCAATAAATCAACCCCTAAACCTTCAAGTTTAGATTTTGAGGGAGACCTTACATTGTGAATTGCATGGCAAGAATACAATGTTTATGTGACCTTAAATAGTCTGCCAGATTTTATTGACTAATGTGGTCAAAGGCATGTAATTTCAAAAGCGGCAAGCAAGCACAAATTCTGACATGGTCACTACTGTGGTAGACTTCAGGGCCCAGGTACTGTATATTCACTCTGAATTTTAAATGGCACCTTTCCTATAAATCACCATCAAAACACTCTTTACTTGTAACCCCTATAGTGTACATTTACGACAATGAATCTTAATTTTATATAGTGCCTTTTAAGGGGATTTCCATCTTAAGGCTCTTTAAGTGTACTGGTATATGGAAGCATTTATTAAGCAAGCCTTTTCTAGTAAAACAGACACAAAGAGAAGTAGCATTGTAAGAACTGGATGGTTCATTAGGAGGTGTGAATTGTTTCTAACACATGTTTGTTTCAAGCCCCACTACTGTACTGTCTTGTTCAGAACAACGAGCAAAAGTGATAACTGGATTAATGCTTACATTCCTGCCTGTTCTTGCGCTTGCATAATCAACGGAAACCAATCTGATTTAAAATTCAGTGAAACACTGCCCAAGAACTAATGCTTAGTGGGCTGCAAGAGTCTGTCATGTACTGTGATTTTAAATTTTGTGCATCATATTTACAAATAGGATGTTCCTGCTGGGATTGTGGGGTTATGCCCCACAACCCATGATTTTCAAAGAGTTGGAGAGAAATTCTGACCTTATCCAGTCACTTGTGCCCCTTTCTTAATCTGGATTGAGTGACAAAAGGGTGTGGAAGTTTCAAGATGTATTTGCTTTTGTTTGAACTGTGTGATAAAATGTTACAAGATGTTTGGTCTTCTCTTTTTAGTTAAACTTTGCAGAAGCAGCAAGATTAATAATCTACTTGTCACCCAAACATATGTATCCTGCAGATTGTTATAATTTTCAAGTGATGTTCAGAGCAAATGTTAGTACTGAAAACACAGTGACCTCATACTCCGTTGAATAGCTACAGATTTGTTCTACCTGTCATGCTGATCTTCCTCTTTTTAACTGCTGTCAAATAGATAATTTTAATCATCGATGCCACCATACATTTAATGCAAAGATGTCAAACTTGGTTCCTGATGGGCTTTGTTTTTTGTTTGTTTCAGTTTAATTTAAAGCCAAGTATTTCTATAAACTTAAGACAACATATTGAGGTAGAGAATGTTGTGCCTAATCCAATTCATTGTCACAAGGAGACAGACTTTAACCTGACAACATTAGGGACAAGGTGGGAACCAACACTGACATTCACACAGGGCCAATTTTACAACTCTATTAAAAAGAAATCCATGTCTCACAGACAACAACCAAATATAGGATTTGCTGAGGCAGGACCATTAAACAGTGAAGCACCATGGCCAACCCAATGCTACATATATGGCTTAAATTTAAAACAGTTGCAGAACACTTAATTGTATATTGGTATGTTAGGGCTTTAGTAAATTAAACAATGACTGTGTAATTTTTATATGAAAAAAAATATACATTGATTGACTAACCTTAACCCATCTCTCATTGTAAAACCATTTAAATAGTGACATATTTAAAACAAAAGGATATTTGCTGAAAATCAGAAATCTGTATTTTTTTAATAAAAAGTTTATATAAGTGGTCTTTTTTCATCAAACAATCTTATCTTCTAGAGTACTAGCACATACAGTTTGAGGGTACTGCTTCCTGAAATCACAGTTGAAAGGTTTCCTAACAGGAAGACCGTACACATTCCTGTATGGTGCTCTGATGTGCAAGATTGATGTGGATCCTATAATTGCAAGACATTAATGGTGTTCAGATGAGTTCAAACCCATCCATATTCAGAATCACTGGGAGATGAACTTCCTCCAAATCTCATTCCTCTAAATTAGGCTTAGTTAGTGTAACCCTTCAAGGACACTAAAATATTCAGTTTGTATAAACCATCAAGAGCTGCTAGCCTGTAATGGTGAACTCTTCGTCTTGTTGGAAGTCCATGTTTTGCTAGTGGTAAGTTTATCCAGTTTTGAGGTTTTTTGTGAATAATTTCTGAAGTCCACTTGTAATTAGAAAACTCTTTGGTCAGCTCCCAGTTTTCTGCACTGTGATGCTCTCCAATCAGACAGCAAAATGAAAAATTGAAGTCTATTGTCAAAATTATCACCTGGCCCTTCATAATCTAAACAGCAGTGCTTGCTGCTTCAAGTTTGTAAGGGTGAGGTCTCTACCAGAATTGTATGGCATACATCTTAGATTGGAGATGGTAATAGTGTTGCTACTGTGGGCTTACATGGTCTTCACATAACTGTCCAATTTAAGTCACTTTGTTTTTTGGAAGACTGTAACCGATATTTCATTGCACATCTATTTTTAACCTTAACCTAGAAATTATGAACAATAAAGTGAGAAATTGGCAGGCCATGGGATTTGTGAGCAGGCAGAAGTGTTTTTATTTCTTAAGAATTTGATTAAATGATACCTCAAAAGTTAAAATATTTTCAAATGCTGGGTGGAATCTGAAATTGGACAGCTTAAAAAATATAACTACATGTCTTTGGTGCCAATCATGTAGATGTGAATTATTATTTTTTTACTTAATGTTCATTTACCTCATGAAACAAAATGATCAACAGTTTTAAACTGTTTCTTCACTGAAAATGTGAAACTAGGGTGAGTGGTCTATTAAAAATGAATTCATAAATGAGCAAGAAAATGGTTTCCATGGTCTGTTTTTAACGTTTTTATGTTCTTTGGATTTGTCAGCTATTGACTTTTGTGCCACAATGACTGCAGCCTTTACCAGGTGGAAGGCTGTCAATTTACTATGGATCCCTTAAAAATGAACAGCCTCCTCTTATGCAATCTGTTCTTCAAAATGAAATAGTACAAGGTTCTGGATACTAACATTTTGTAGTTGGGAACAGACAGATAAAGATTCCACCTAGTACCTAGTGGTACTTTATACCAATGTTCACCATGGACATTAGTCACTAGACTACTAAGAATGGGGATTAAAGGCACATTAAAGGGCATCACCCGAGATAATGTATGTTCACATTTTAACTGTGCCTGTCACCAGGTGACATGGTGTTTGTCACCGCTTCCTTGCAACTATAGTAAGGGTGGCTCCCTGTTTGTGTGAGATGTGTACATTCACTCTGTGTGTGTGTGTGTGTGTGTTTTCCGCTGGGTACTTTGGTTTATTCCTACATCCCAAAGATGTATATATCAGTATTTGGCATATTTAAAATACTCGAGTTTGAATGTATGCCTGGTGTTTCATTCATGATTGGTTCCAGCCTTATGCCCAATCCTTTGACGTATCAGGCTAAGCAAGTTATGCAAATGCATAGCAAGGGCTGTGTGTTTGCTAGCAACTATGCTAAAGCAATATCACGTAGTAACCTTAATTTCTGTACTAATTCTAAAGTGCTGCTCAAATCCAACTTCAAGTGGTACATATTGTATTATAACTGAGAGCAGATAACCAGAATTGTGTCAGTCACATGGTGACAGACATGGCTTGAACAAGAGACTTCATTAACCAAGAGAGCACACTGACCTCTGTCAAGTTCAACTATCTGTGAGCTTTCCTCAATTTTGGGACACTGTGGTGAGCTTGTCAGTCATAAAAAGTTACCATTGACATTGGGGGAACATACAATCACTCAGAGATGTTTTGTATAAGAAGACAATAGAGTAAAGTTAGAATGTTCTGTTTTTAAAAATAAAAGGCTAGGTATATAGAAACTCAGCATTTCCAACTTCGTCAGGGGTGAGGTTAGACTTTTTGAATGCTTTACAAATTCAGTTGAACATTTATAATTTTCAAGGTTATTAATATTTTTGAATAATGTGGTTTTGCCATAATACACTAATCCTACAGATTATTTCTTTGATTTTGTTAATTGAAATTTGTATGTAACTAATTTAAAGTCTAGTTTAGATCTCTTTTTTTCAGAAAAATAAGAATGTTTTTGTAAAATTACAACATTGGAAAAAAATCAAGAGAAGACTTACATGAATCCAGCTTATTTTTGCCATTATCTTAGCCCCGTTTTACGAAAGCTGTTTTATATAATTTTTTTTCTTCATCAATAGTTTTCATTTAATATCTCAGTTGTTTTCATGTTTTGTGCAAGTCGTTTATTTTTATATTTAAAATAATTTTGAACTGCGCTTCATTTCATCATATTTCAGTTTGTGCCGTATAGACCTTTTAATAACTGTGCAGCACTCTGAGCCAATTAAGAGTCAGGAGTGCTATGCACAAATTACAACAGTGGAAAAAAATCAAGAGAAGACTTACATGAATCCAGCTTATTTCTGCCATCATCTTAGCCCCGTTTTACGAAAGCTGTTTTATATAATTTTTTTTCTTCATCAATAGTTTTCATTTAATATCTCAGTTGTTTTCATGTTTTGTGCAAGTCGTTTATTTTTATATTTAAAATAATTTTGAACTGCGCTTCATTTCATCATATTTCAGTTTGTGCCGTATAGACCTTTTAATAACTGTGCAGCACTCTGAGCCAATTAAGAGTCAGGAGTGCTATGCACAAATTACAACAGTGGAAAAAAATCAAGAGAAGACTTACATGAATCCAGCTTATTTCTGCCATCATCTTAGCCCCGTTTTACGAAAGCTGTTTTATATTGATGTTACTTTTCTGTTGATTGATTAATTTAACCTGCGGCCTTGGTGACTTATGTTATTTCATTTGGAACTTCGGACAAGTGTCATCTAAACCGACAGTCAATCAAGTGACCTTCTCAGGCACGGGTTGGAACGTCAATCACTTGTTTTGGTTTTTTTTTTAATCAAGATCATTCTTATGAATCTGCGGTGGGTTGGCACCCTGCCCAGGATTGGATTCCTGCCTTGTGCCCTGTGTTGGCAGGGATTGGCTCCTGCAGACCCCCGTGACCCTATGTTCGGATTCAGCGGGTTAGGAAATGGATGGATTCTTATGAATAGTTCAAGGTTTAATGTAATGTCACACAATAAAATGTGAGCGATTCTGTCAAAAACTGCGGAATTCGGTAAGTAAATAGTTTTCCAAAGTATCAGAAGAGGAAGAATATAAGAAGATAATTTCTTCTTATATAAAGCATTTAAAACACCAATTACAAACTTTTTAACACGTAATAGTCTCAATAAATGTATGTTTAGTAGCAGTACAAAAGTAACCACCATACCATCCATTTTGGATTTTGGTATAGAATACCAAACATTTCATTCTATACTGAAATGGAGATGAGTAATATAAATAATTGAAAATAATGAATGGATATAACGCTTCGCAAAATAAAATAAAGCAATGTAAAAAAAAAGGTTACTTACCAGTTAAAAAATTGACCTGGTTTGGGTGGCGAGAGGACGAAGGTTGACGGTTACACTTTTCTTATCCATTTTTTTTCTGTAAACATGTTTCTTTTAATTAAAGGGCAAAAATAATTGTGGAAAATCAAAGACACGACACTTCAGCAGCAAGAACGCGGAAGGCAGCCCTACCAACAGCTCAGGCACGAAAGCTTTTAGCGCTCTCTTCGTAAGTCTGGCGTTCTTCGCACTGGACGGCAATTTAAACGCTGCCTCGCACGCTTTTTTCGAATACAGATCCCGAATATGATCATGGTTTCGATGTGTATTTTGAACCTTGGATACAAATATTAAACTGACGCAACTGTTTATTTTTCCGAAATGCAACTGGTTTATCATAAGGCTTAGTCGGATATGTTTGCAAAACAACGTTAAAGTTGAAAACGTAATATGCATCACTTCGCCCCATTTCCTAAGTTGTTCTGGTTTTATTTCTTACCCCAAAATATTATAATTTAAATGTTACTTACCTTAAATAGTTTGTATAGACGGCTGGCAAATATTTAATCACGTTTTTCAGGAGAAGTACGTAGTTTCTGATAGAATGGGACCCAATGGTGACCAGGTATAATGGCAAACAAAATCAAAAAATGTCCATGAAAAAAATCTTAGCCTTGCTCGTATCACATAATCCATGCGTTAGGTCATCCAGTCGTATCCTAACAACTTGCAAAATTCATGTATTTTTTGCTAAAATATTGTTAAAAGAAGAACTCCACAAAAAGAAAGCCCCTTCACACGGGATTGGGCATTTGAATTAAAGACCCGCCTCTCCCTTTCATTCATTGGTCAAAAATCTAAGCGGCATGCGCGTCCTGTTTACGTGCACTTAGTTTCTGCCAGTGTCATTTGCATGAACTCTTTGTCGATCGTGAGAACCGTATTCAGTTTTCTCGTTTACTCCGGAGATTTTTTGTTTTGGGTGGGGGGCTTGGGTTTGAGCTTGGCATTGTTTTCAGAGGCTTAAGCCTCGGATCTTTGGCGCTCCAACTTTTAACAGGGCTTCTGTAAATGTAATAAAACACGCTCACTTCGGGTTTTCTTGATCTGTTAGTAACCTGAAAGGTGGACATTAAAGATTTTGGGGTTTGCCCATATTATGATACATTTTCGAAGCCCAAAGAACCAGTTTTATATTCAAACAACCATCCAAAAAATTAAATGGTGCTTTGCAATCGTTCCACGTGGAGCTGCACAACACAGTATAGTGCTGTTGTAGAACCAGTATTTATAGAACATTACAACAGAAAAAATATGACGAAAACAGTCCATTCAGTGCAACATCCTCTTCCATCCTATTCACTTGGATTGTCCAAAATACTATGTCAGGGTTTGACGTTCCCCGACGTCCAGTTCTCCACCGCAATGCTTGTTCATTTATTCAAAATGTGTGTTTTTGCGTGAAGGAAAACTGTCGTACAATTGTGTGAAATCTACCCTTAAGATAAGGTGACCAGATTTTTTTGGGCCAATCCAGGGACATGGCGGGGGGGAGGGGGGTGACTTAGAGGAGCGTAGTCTATATACAAAGCGAAAGCTTATCACGTGATTTGTCGCCAAAGTTGCAGGATGAGGTAAAACATAACCTCCGTCAAAACACCGCGCATGCGCGCCGAGTTCAAATTATCCTGGTGATGAGATACATTCAAAAAAGTGAACCAGCTGAAACCGGGGACGAAATCATAAACCGGGGACAAAACGGGGCCATGTTTCTGAGTGGGGACAGTTGTCCGAAAACGGGGACGGATGGTCACCTTACTTAAGATTCCAACGAACTGTGTCCCCGGGTTCTTGTTGCAGAATTTATTTTACTACTAACTGGAATCTACTGTACTGATTCCTTTCGTAATTTTAAGCACACCAAATATGTCCCCTCTTAATGTCTGTTTGCTTAAATTGAAAAGGTTCAAGTCCTAGGAATCAGCCTAATCGCCCTTCTCCGGTGCTTTTATAGTAATTTAGAAAGGCAACCCGGCAGTCATTGATCATGAATATTAATTTACACGGAGATTTACTAATGTTTATTGCGTATCTTAAAATCGTTTTAGTTAACTTTACATTTGCACCCTTTACCCAGTAGCTCAAAGAGTTAGTGTACAAATGAGTATGAAAGGATGAACGGCTCTACTGTACGCCGACTAAATGTGTTGCTGCCATTTGCAACGCAGGAGCGTCACTGTTTTTACTTCACCTCACAATTAATTATTCTGCCATTTATTACTTAAGTGAAGAATGACGAAAAAATCTGAATTTACTCTAAATTAGCACGTAGATCAGTGTCTCATTTTGAGTTCAGTTAGAGTAAAAAACGACCCTACGTGTGTGGCGCAATTGTAGACGTAGACTGGAAAAATTCAAATATTAGGCCCAAATCTTAGGTCAGGGCTGAAAACTATTAACTCTAATCAGGCTTTACGATTGGCATTAAGAATTATTTTTGAGTGCCAGTAGAAATATGAAAGAAATCGTAATAGATAAATAAATACACGTGACCAAGTCTGTTTTTTCGTGTATTTCCGTATTTTATAGAAAGAAGAAAACCCTGTAATCATATCCTTTCATAGAAATGACATCATGCATCTATTAGCAATGAAACGTTTTTGTTTAATTCAGGAAATAATTAAAAATCGGATGTGTATTTGGTGCCTTGTAATAATTGAAGCGGGGCATTCAAGGCCCCCGCTCTGTACACGAGGCGAGAATGAGACCTGGCTTCTCATAATTATTGTAATTACATATTGTACGGGTAAAGCTTTCAAATTTTTTTTTTTTTTGTTCATCAATAGTTTCATTTAATATCTCAGTTGTTTTCATGTTTTGTGCAAGTCGTTTATTTTTATATTTAAAATAATCTTGTACTGCTCTTCATTTCATCATATTTCAGTTTGTGCCGTATAGAACTTTTAATAACTGTGCAGCACTCTGAGCCAATTAAGAGTCAGGAGTGCTATGCACAAATTAATTGCATCGAACTGAATTACTCTCCTTTTGTCTACAAATCTTTATCTACTTCCATCTCAATTTAAGCCCTTTAGGCATGATGCACTTGCTGCTTTATTCTGAAGCTTGCTTGTGTGCTCTATCTATCTATCTATCTATCTATCTATCTATCTATCTATCTATCTATCTATCTGTATGTATGTATATAATAGCCACATATATACGGCTTGTAAACTCAAAATAAGAGTTGTTCATTTAGTGATTAAAGTAAATAATATATTTTCTTTTACATACATTGAAAACTATATGCGCTAATTGTCTCCGTTCCCAACTCAAAGTCGATAGTTTTCAGGGAAAGAAACCTTGAACGTTTATGCAATTTAAACTAAATTATTAATTTTATGGTAAATATGAGAAAATCTCCTTTTAAACCAGAGGACTGAACAAAATCCAGCGGACAGCCTGGACAGACAGCGCGTCAAACGGCGCTTTAGGTCTATGCATTTTCTTACGAAAACATGAGGAGCCACTAGGGGGCGAGACCACACTCTTAAAAATTAAAGTGGGTCTTCAGAACGATGCAATTGGGGAACTTTTTTGGTTCCCAAGAGAAGCATCCACGTGAAGTTTTCAACAGTAACATTTTTTCAGATCAGTAACAGCCCCTATAAATTACAACGAACAGAATAACAGATTTGTAAAGTATCAATGAGTTCGTGATTTTTTTTTCCTGGGTTGTGTAGTTTCTCGTTAAGCCATTGCTGGAAAGAACCATTTCATTCTTTACAGCGTTCTGTGTATATGAAATTGGTTCTTCAGGCTTTGCAAAGGTTGAATGAATAATAGTCTTTTTAAGAATAATAACAGATAAAGAAACCCCGAATATCATTGTATGTACCGAGTGTCCTTTTTAAAGATCAGGAACCCACTGGTATTTCTCAAATCTCTTACCCCTGTTCATTATGATCTATCAGATCATATATAAATACAGGTCTATATAAATAAAGTATATTTCTGTAACTCTCATATGGGTTGTTCTTTTGGGAAACAAAATTGACTCCACTTTTGTATCGCTCACAACAACCAGTGGGTCTTGTTAGAGCCGAATCAGTTTGGTGGGTTGATTTGTAAAAGTGCAGACACTGACCGAGTGCAGGATTCAAATGCAGAACACTGGATCTATAAGGCAGCAAATGTTTATATATATATATATATATATATATATATATATATATATATATATATATACCGGACATTAGCATAATTATACGTTTTATTGGTCCAAACATTCTGGTACAGGTGTACTAATCCTTTCTCCCCAGTAGATGGCAATAACCCCATTCATACAATAATAAGCATCGGAAGGGTGACCCACTAAAGAGGCCTTCATTAATATGAATTACCTAAAGAAAGAAATAATTTTAAAACATGAGGATTGGAGCTCTGATGGAACAATAATTAAAGAAGCAGCAAGTTATATATATATATATATATATATATATATATATATATATATATATATATATATATATATTTTTTTTTTTTTTTTTCATTTTCCTAACATGCTTATTCCTGAACTAGATCGTGGGGGGTACTAGAGCCTAATCCAGCTAGCATAAGGTGCAGGAACAATATACTGTATATATGTATGTGTGGGAAACACTTAGAAAATGTGGAAATGTAGTCTCAGGAATGGTTGAGTGAATAAAACAGAACAAAGATTTATGTCAATGCATGTTCTCCCCGTGTCTGCGTGGGTTTCCTCTGGGCGCTCCAGTTTCCTCCTACAGTCCAAAGACATGCAGGTTAGGTGGATTGGTGATTCTAAATTGGCCCTAGTGTGTGCTTGGTGTGCTGGTGTGTTTGTGTGTGTCCTGTGGTGGGTTGGCACCCTGCCCGGGATTGGTTCCTGCCTTGTGCCCTGTGTTGGCTAGGATTGGCTCCAGCAGACCCCCGTGACTCTGTGTTCGGATTCAGCAGGTTGGAAAATGGATGGATAAAAGATCGATGGAAGGATTACAAACAGAAATATATATAAAGAGCCAAATGGATGGATGGATGGATGGATGGAAATTATTCTCAGGAACATAAATCCAGAATGACACAAAGCAATTAATTTTGTCACCATGAATCACTTCTCTTCACACAGTTTTTCATCTGGTGGTTTCAGATATTACTGTGATGACGTTATATCTATCCAGTTCTGATGCAACACAAATTATAGAGAAACTGCCCTAAAGTCAACATTGTGCATTGCTGACCAGACCACCAACATCTGTACCCCTTTGTCACTCTGGCACACATTGCAGGGTTTCCTTCTAGCAACAGTGCAAATGTCTCATTCAGACTGCAACCTTCTCTCCTCCTCTTTCTCCTAACATTTTCTTGCTCTTCACTATATTTGTTCCTTGCAGATCCACCTCATGCTTGTGGTTTCTTTGCCTTCTTCAATGCTCAGAGAGATCTCTGAGTCCAGACTTCTGTCATGCCACCTGCGGCTTTTTATGCACTTACAGGAAGTCTTCCTTTTGGAGCCTTTTAAAGAGCACACCACCCCTGATACATACGTTAACCTTTGCCTCATTTCACTCCTTTCCTTCCTTTACACTCCCTCCACCACTTCACAACGTTTTCTTCTTCTTCTTCCTCCTCCTCTCTCCGCCTTTGTTGTTCTCTCTCTCTTGATTTCACTGTAAATTCTGAAACTCGGATTAGAAACTTAGATCAAATCAGGGAATGGAGCTCATCCTCCTATAATAATGGAGTAGTCTTGGTGCATTAACTTCAGCCTGGTTTCTATGACAACCTGCCCAGACCCCCAGAAACACGTTGAAAGGTATTTCACCTCTGCAGGCTAGCCTGCCTCAGCTTGATGACTCTCGGTTGCCATAGATGGCCGCCGATTTCTCCCTCTGACAGACTGAAGTTCAGAGGCACTTTGTTCCAGGCTGAGACTCTGTCAGCACCAATGGCAGTTTAGCGTACTCTCTTAGTGGTGTTGGGTGAGTGGCCCTGACATCTCCTGTACCCGCTTCTAATGCCAGGAGGTTGGTCTGCATGTGGTCTGAAGCTCACCACTGAAGGAGAAGAAAAACCTTGAGGCGAATTTGATTTGACTGCATTCTATTGAAAATACGCCAAGAAAAAAAAAAACAAAATCAACCAACAAATAATAAGAAGAGATTTACCTTAAGGCCACTGCGTTCAGTCCACTGCTTTTAAATGCTTCAGTTGGAAAACGGGGGCTGTCAGCTTTTTACATTCACACTCTGAGTGAGCCAGCCACTGGGAGCTTGCAGCATCACCTGGCACCCTGAACAATATATATAATACATGAACCCTGCCACTGCTGTCCTGGAAACACCTGGTCCCCAGACTAACAAAAAATGGAATGTGCCAGCTGAGCAGAGGGCATCCAGCACCTCAGACTGGCTGAGAATAATAAGCATTCGGGAACACCTGCAACAGAGAATGACATACATGGCATCTGCCAGGTGAGCTGGGAGCATCCAATGTCTTCCATGTAGAATTACTGTGTGTAAGTAGTGACGTGCACTCCTCCACTCAGCAGTGACTGGCATTAAAAGTGACAAATATGCAATTTGCCAGTTGACCAGTTCACATATGATATCTTGATACCAGGCACCCATAGGGTTACTTGTGGCATTTATCTCACTAACTGGGAACACCTGGCACATAGAGTGGCAAGCATGATGTGTGCCAGGCGAGTTGGCGGCATCCAACATGTTATCAATAAATGTTCTCAGGATCACATATGGCATGTATTCCACCTGGTTCACAGAGTGACAAAACACAATGTGCCAACAACCAATATCACCTCACCAGATTCATAATTTGCTTATGCCTCCAACCAGTAACATCTGTTCACCTTAGTCATAAAAATGTCATGTTTCAGCTAAGCAGAGGGAGCATTGTTTCCCTTCTTTAGATGTCCATAGAGTTGTATGTGAGATGTATCCCAACACTCAACAGCACCTGCTAAACATAGTTTCAAGTATGATATGTACTTGGGCACATCTCCTTAACATACGTGTGACATTTACTACACCAGCTTGAAACACCTGGTCCCCAGTGTGGCTAGCACACTCTTTAAAATACTGGTTCTTGAATGTCCCTTCACCAAATTGTGTGGTTCATTGCCTGACAAAGCACTATTTCATTCATTGCAAGGCTCTTTGCTTATGAAGTTGGTTCTTTGGGTTTTGATAGGGTTCCTAAGAAGAGGACAACACAGAAATCTTTAAGTGAAAACAAGTGTTCTTTAATGGCACTTTATGGTTCTTTAGTGGGTTGTGTGGTTCCTCACAGAGCCGTTGTTAGACAAAGCACCATTTAATTCTGGGAAGGGTTCTTTGTATATGAAGTTGGTTTTTTGTGCTTTGAAAAAGTTCTAATATTTAGAAAAAATCTGAAATCTTATGGGAGGCTACCTAAGAGGATACTAACAGATTTTTTAAAAATTGACTTAGCCTGCATTATTGTCTACAGCAAGAGTCCTTTTAGAATTATGACCTGTTAATATTTCACAAATCTGTTACAATCATGAGTATTTATTGTATAGAACATGTTACAGATCTAAATAAATAATGGTTCTTTCTGGAACCTTCATGTGGATGCGTCTTTTGGAAACTAAAAATGGTTCTTCAGTGGCATCTCTTTGAAGAACCACTCTGGCACCTTTGTTTTTAAGAGTGTATAGTGCATTGGCCATCTAGGAGGATACTGTCAGATCAAGAAACCTGAACTTGATGTTATTGCATGCAGCGAGAGACCTTTTAAAATCTGAATCCCATTGGTGTTTCACAAATCTGTAACCCTCTAGTCATCCAACAATCTGTTTCCATAACCAGCTTATCCAGGACAGGGCACAGTCTGTCTCAGCAAGAATCCTCTGTTGTGCTTTATTCATGGTAATTTGTCGAGCCTGTTATGGATTTAAATAAATAAAAGCTTACCCTGGAAATTTCATGTGGAAGGTTCTTTTGGGAAGCAAAAAGGGTTCCTCTATGGCATCACCCTGAATAACCACTCTTGCAGCTTTATTTTTAATAGTGATGATGTGCCACCCACTTTATGGTATTTCTCTATAAGACGTCTTCACAGTTACATGTAGTGTGTATGTCATCACCCGCAATGATACAGTAAAGTACCCAGAATTATAAAGATGGCACATGCCTGCCATGGGGAGCTTATGGCTTTCAGTGATGTTTTCATTGCTTTACAGGTGTGGGAAGAAAAGATGCTTTATTATTATTATTATTATTATTATTATTATTATTATTATTATTATTATTATTATTGCAAGACTTTTGGACCTCAGCGCATTTGGTCAAACGCTGACTAAAGTCATGTGAAGACACTTAAATTCTAGGATTGCTAAAGTTAAAAGTGTTTGCAAAGAGATTAGAATGGGCAAGGCTAATAATTCTGTAAACAATTATGTTCCTCAATCTGCTGGAAATGTTAGAGAGATGAGTATTGTCCCTGTTGCTTGAGATTTTACAGACATTACGGGATGATGATAATGATGATGATGATGATGATGTTGATGATGATGATGATGATGAATATTATTATTATTATTATTATTATTATTATTATATTGTCTATGTTACATTAAAACGTCTTTAATAAACTAATCACAAATACTTGTCAACCTTCATGACATTGATTAAATAACATCATATTGGTCCATTTCTTTGAACCTCGCTTCCCTCTTTCTTGGTACTCGCAATGGAAAATGTTATGTGCCTGGTGAAGAGAGAGCCTTGCAGGTGGTTATTTCCCCCACTCCCTGGAACCCAGGATGATCCCTGGCATAAAACCCGCTGATCGAGAACTTTCTACGCCGCATCGCCATAACCGTAACGTTTCACAGCAAGCGAGACGCGATAATTATATAATCAAAAAATAAAAGCCATTCGCTTCCAGGCAGCTTTAATAACACAGTAAAGAACCTATCGTTACCTGAATCACCGTAATAAACAATAATTTGAAAGACATTAAGGAGGTAATTATGAAAATAAAACACGTACGACACCCTGCACTTACTGTACAATTTAACTGTTCTAATTACATGCTTTACCAGTGCGCTCCTAGTGCCCCGTACATGGATGGAACTGACTTCGGAAATTCACTTGGAGAAAACAAAATTCACAGGACGAGCCCCGGGAGATTTTTTTTTTTTTGTTTGTTTTACCTTTCATTAATTCCACACATCATCTTTATGCTTTCATTGCCGTTGTAAAATATTCATCAAGGACTTGCGGGGATATCAAGCCGCCTAAGTCAGGGCTGCAGGTTACTACACGTGTAGGAGCCTAAATCAAATTCCATTGTAAAATCTGTAACTTCTGAAAAGCTTGCTGTTCGGGAGAGTGAAGGGTGTCCGCTATTTGTACCTTACCAGGGTCCGGGTTTAGTTCTTTCTTGGTGTAACCTCGGTAGCGTAGCAGGTGAGTCCTCGATATGTAGAAAACCACAGAGACATATTTACCAAAGTTTGTGGACTATACTTGTCGATTCTTTTAATAAGACAACAGTGTATATATAACGCTGAGCTACATCAACTGCTTCTTTTTTCCTCCTCCACCCTCCACCCCTAGACCTCTCATTACTAGTTGCTCCTATTTCCTTTTTAAATAATTTAAAAAAAAATGATTTTTTGCTCTAACTACTGCTTACACATTATCCGATATCCTCGCGCAGAAGCCAACCAAATCTTGAACCAAAGTAGTATGTGAGTGTGTAAACGCTGTTTTTTTTTTTTCTTTAGAATGCACAGTGGCGCAGTGAGACGCACTGTGCGGCACTGCTCCAGAATGGGGGTGTTCTTAGAGTCTACATTTTTCTCGTGTGTGCGTGGGTTTTCCTCTGAGTATTCAGGTCTTTCTTTCTCCTCCCCAACGTAACGTGTAGGTTATTTGGTGCAGCAACTCCCAATTTAGCGGTGTGGATGTGTGCTTATATGGACTCTTCAATCGACTTACACCCAGTGTTCTGATCTTGAACTGAATTAAGAAGGTATAAGAAAGAGTTTTCTTAACAAAGACAAAAATGAAAAAAAAAAAAAAACGAACATAAAAAAGGTGGAACTATGTTGGCTACATTAGACACAAGGGATGGGCCCAGAATGTGCACTCCACTCCATCATAAGACATATTTATATGGACCAACTAGCATGATATGCACATTTTTGGAATATAGAAATAAATGAAGCAGTGAACCAAAGGTGGCAAAATTAATCCAGTGTGTTATCTGTGTTGGGTAATCAAAGTAGATCTCAACCTTTAAGTTTGCAGTATGTAATCTGTATGTTTCTGTTATGTGCCATTTGGTATGGGATTCATAAAAGCAGTGTTAATGTTTGTGATATATCATATATTTATAGTTGCACATGCATGCATTTAGAGAATCCATGCAACACTGCTGGGTTATGCACATCAAAACCATAGTGAATAATGTGGGCCCAGGCAATAGAGCTTGTGACAAATGAGGAAAGGCTTAGGAAGAATGGAGAAGGTACACATAGGGCATGAGATACACACTACTTTTACATTTATTCTATTACCAGTCTTTGACTGATAACACACACACACACACACACACACACACACATATATATATATAGTTTTCATTAATATAGCGTAGCTCTATAAAATAAAGCTTGTCTTCAAACTGTATTTTAAAAAGGATGACAATGATGGACCTTCTGGGAAAATGCTTTGTCAAGTCTATTTAATTTTGTAAAGCGTGCTTCATTGAGTATTGGGTCAGAGTACATGAGCGCCATGTGGGATGAAATCAGAATTTCTTGATTTGAAACAATCCTTATTTTGATGAACAACAGAATAATAGTCATATTTACTCCACCAGTACCATTTGCTCTAATATACAGGCATGACTTCTAGTAATGTGTTTATGATTTCTCGTTTTATCTGTTTACTGCTTCCCTGACCCTAAACTAAATAAGTTGGTGGATGGTTCTTTGCCTGTACAGAATTAGTCCCCGTTACCTGAGTTCACAGGTGATTTCGAAGTCAGAAGAAGGGGGCTGGACTGTGAATGGGTATGGTCATCAGAAAGGGGCGTATTTAACTTCAGGTGTTGGGCGGGGCGGAGCTGGCGTCTCTTGGCAGCCATGACGCCGTAAGTTATATCAGACAAACAGGTGAAGAAGAAGGACAGGGGGCGGAGGCAACGTGTGTTCTCCTGTCAGCTCCAAGGATCAAGAGAGAGAGCGCGCAAAGAGAGCGAGAGAGAGCAACAGAGCGGCTCATCGCCTAACCTGAGCCGCACTGGCATCTCTAAAGTCACCGTCTTCTGTCGTGTAACAACCTGCTAGAAATTGAGAGGAAAAAATACGAGTGACTTATAGGTCCTTGGAGAAATCCCCTTGGTAAGAGGAAATAAGAAAACGGGACGCTTCCTCGATTTTTCGTCCTTTGACAGTGACTGGGGGAGACACAGAGAGAGAGAGAGAAGAGAAGAGAAGAGAAGTGAAGTGAGCGCGCCGCGCGGGGACGAGCTTACTAAAGAATTGCTGTTCTTGAAAGCGGTGATAGCTGCGGTTCACTCATCAGTCCGGAGAGCTATGGAGATCAGGACACCCAGCAAACTTGACACTTTGCTGCTGATGGCGTTGCTGTGGATGTTTGCGGGTAAGTGATAATATTTTTGTCCTCTTTTTTTCATTAAACCACTTTACCAAGACTCACAATCGCGCTCAGCGTTATAATCTGGAAAGCGTGACGCGGTGAATCAACCTACTTCTTTTAAATTTAACGGGAACCTCAAAGGATCAAAGGTGTGACAACAATCAGATTTATCTATCTTTCATTAACAGATTTTTACACTTCTGTATCAAAATTAAACTAAATGGCAGTGACTTTTAACAGCCGGATAAAAACAGCAAATATAAAATAAGAGCAATGCTTATATCGCTGCTATAGGCACCTTCCATGGAATCTCCGACCATTAATAACTTTCTGATTGCAATATAGGAAGTCACCGGTGTGTGGAAGACATGAAATGAAAAATGTCTGTTAAAAGGAATGTAACACGATGTGCCTTTTGTAATATTACTTTTAGTATGGTTGCTTGTTAGTAATTCGGTCGTTATTTTTGTCAACCATTTCAAAGAATGCTTATTTCTGGAAGCAACAGCAAATATAATAATTCTGGCTGTCCCTGTTATTAGCAGTAACGAAGAGTGTTTTTTTAACCCAAGAATCCAATGAGAGGATAAGTGTATTAATATTAACGTGACCCACATGCAATGTGAATAACTTTATTCAAAGTAATGTTTTTACAGCACAATACATCACCTTACAAAAATGTGAAATATTATTAACGTGGGTTCTAGTTAAAACACCAAGAAGACATCATACTACTCCACTTTTCTCATGACTATAGGTCTTTTTGCTTTAATCAGTATTACTGTTTTCCAGTTCACTATATATTTTATGAACATAGTTTTACACATTTGCTGTGACACCGCAGTACTAACTGCTGCGCCATCATGCAAAAGTGTTTTGCATTAACAAAAAGAACTATACTTGTTCATTTGAGGGTTTTTTTTCACAATTACATTATCAGTTGTACGCAATTGTCGCCTCATCGTCACTGTACACCAGTTTCATTACCAGATTGATTACTTCTTGGTGTTTGTGTATTGCCCGTTTATTTAAACTCTAAATTGTTTCCTTTTGATAGAATGTCAAAATGTACCATCCTAGTACCATCCCTGATTTGTAATGATTTTGCTTTGATTTTTGCGGGATACACCCCGACTTCCCGGAAATCCCTTCTGTGTTTTTAAAGTACAGTACTGATGGACGGGTTGTTTGCGCAACTGTGACCTTTTATTTCAAGTCGTGAAGCTTTTCCAATTTCATGGTCAGGTGCAAAGCATAAGCCATTCTACATTATAACTAGTTTTTGCTGTTTATATTGTACAATGGATTTAATTTATCAAGTACGCATACTATCAAAGATAACGGTTCTTTAAATGCACTTTACTGGGTTGTGTGGTTCCTTGTTAAAAAAAAAAAAAATCATTCTGTGTAGGGTTCTTTGAATATGAATATTGGAAAGGTTCCTATGTGACAAAAGGGACAGATTTAATGTATAGTAGGCTACCTAGAGAAGAATAAAACAGACCAAGAAGACTTGAATCTAGCCTAAACAATTCTATGCATTATGAGTCCTTTTAAATTATGAAGTCTTTGATTATCATATATATTCATGATTATGGAATCTATTACAAATTTGAAAGGTTCTGTCTGGGCCTTCATATGGATAATGGGAGCCAAAAACGGTTCCCCTATGGCATCACTCTGAAAAACCGTTTGGGAACTTTATTTATAAGATTGTCAAGGTCCGTGCCATAACGTATTATTTCTGATATTTGGCAGGACCCGCTACAGTGCATCTCGTTATTGCCTCGGATCTTTTGGACTACAGTTCGATTTTTTAGTTGCTGATCATTCTATATATCTATGCCTTCTCTTCATGTTTCAGTAGTTTTCCTCCGAAAAGTGTAATTATTTTCTATAGTTCCTTTAACTGGCGGCTGTAGGGAAAGGGCGTGGACGTTCTCGAAGTGCCCAGTGTCTCTTGTGTGGTTCCTGCCTTAGCTTGACACTGAGTTAACAAAAGACTGAATGGCGAAGATAAGAGCTTAATGTATTTGGATGTGGAAGACGTTTTACTGGGGATGGGAGTTGTTGGGTTACAGAGAAAAAAGCATAGCAATATTTAATTCTAATTTTTCTGTGAAAGAAGGGTGCAGTGGCGGTGGGTCGGCACCCTACCCGGGGTTTCTTACCTGTCTTGTGCCCTGTGTTGGCTGGGACTGGCTCCAGCAGACCCCCGTGACCCTGTAGTTAGGATATAGCGGGTTGGATAATGGATGGATGGAAGAAGGGTGCAGTCATTAACTACCTGCCCAGCAGGACGGCTTCAATCGTCTACAAGAATCTTTGATGAAAAAAAGCGGGGTCAAGAAAATGAAGAAATGGATAGGTAGTTTTCATTTTGTCATCCATCAACTATAGTGAACCGGTTTAGTCCAATTAACCATCACGGGTGCCGTTCTTCTTCCTCTTTTTATTGTTATTATTATTAGAGCAGTCACAAAGTTATCGTTGAACGTGTTCTTTCTGTCGGAATAAAGGATGAAAAGGCGCTATGATACCATCACCTGCCTCGGCATCTTTCTGATTGTGGTCGGTAAATGTGCCATTTAAGAGACGCCAGAAAGTGGCAGCCGTGTGCGTCTTTCTCTACCGGGATGAGTTTCCCAGAGCTAAGCCGTTTCCCCGTCTCCTTATCTCTTTGGCACAGGCTACTATTACGCTAAGGGCGACTTGTTTTTACCTAAATGCATGTCACCTGGGTTTATAATCCCAAGAAAACGCAATGCACACTAGACGGATGCCTTATTATCATCATAAAAGAGGAGTTCGCCTCGGGGTTATTCGCATGTGGTATTTTTTTCATTTTCTCCTTACATGCTCCTTAAAAG
Organism: Polypterus senegalus; assembly: GCF_016835505.1. Lineage (NCBI taxonomy): Eukaryota > Metazoa > Chordata > Cladistia > Polypteriformes > Polypteridae > Polypterus > Polypterus senegalus. The sequence continues at coordinate 166,583,982 of NC_053162.1, forward strand.
AACTATTAGTTTTAAGCTGTGTGTTGTTTTGAGACGGGGGTGGGAGTGAGTGTTTTGGTTTTTTTTTTACAACGGGAAATAATGATTCTTCTCGGTGTGTCTGATGGCATCATTGGAAAATCGCTGTCTCTTCAATAACAAAGAAATGTTGTGCTTATTTAATTTCGCAGCGCTGCATCCTGTCAGGTTTTTTCTTTCTTGGTCTCATAAGAACTTAAGTTATAGTCGGCATCTACAGTGTTAGCACCTATGGATTTTACATGTCACCTTTTATAGAGAATTACTTCATGGATTCTAGTTCCTAACAATGAATTCATCAAATTTCTAACCTTATGCAGTACAGGGTGAGCATATACCCAAAAAGGGGGGCTTCCCTGGATGGGACACCTGTCCATCAGCCCATTGCAGGTCATATCCAGATACATTCACTCAAAAGGGCCTACTCAGTTACCCATTAACCTGCCTGGCACGTTTGGCTGTGGACTGGATTAATGCAATGCCCCCAAAAAATGGCTTATATTTGGCCCAATTTCTTTGGCCTGATATTTTCTAGAGGATCTGATTGTGACAATCATGTTACTTTTTTGCATTTTCATGCAAATAGTGCTTACTTTTTTGCTTGTGCCAGTTAGCCAGTTAGTATCACTCTTAAAAATAAAGGTGCCAGAGTACCAGTGCCACAGGGGAACCATTTTTGATTCCATAAAAAATCCATCCACATGAAGATTCCAGAAAGAACCTTTATTTATTTAGATCTTTAACAGGCTCTATACAGTAACCACAAATAGATTGTAACAGAGTTGCAAAATACCAATGGGTCCTGACTTTAAAAGGACTCTTGAAATTTCTATGTCAATGTTTTCTTAATCTATTATGCCCTGCTAGATAGCCTTACTCCATGTTTTGTCTTGAGTATATATTACTCTACTTTCCACTTTTGTGTTATTAATAATTAGCCTTTGCCAGAATGCCTTCGATCTCACAGACTTATCACTGTTTATAAGGTATTGTGCCATATAACTTCTCCCCACCTTCCCTTCTACATTTATAACCTCAGGCAATTAGGTGTAGTAAAAGACCAGCAGGAGTGAAGTTACACTTTAAACAATGTATTATTGATAATATTCATAAGTAATAAAATTTTCCAAAGTACATTTGAATATTGGCAACCATACAACCTGTTAGTTACTTAAAATGTCTCTAGTTAAGGCATCATTTTGTGGTAAGCTTTCTTCAGAACAGGCTGCATGCCTGTCTCAATATGGCTGCCAAGCTGTGCTCTTCATTGTCTGTTGCTTTTCAGTTCATGATGTGTGATGTTCTTTTATCAGTTTGGTAAGAGAGAGAGGATGAGCTAAAGCAAGCAAATTTATAGGTTTTCTGTCCAACCTCTAGAGCCAATAAGGTGCCGTGGTACTTAGAGTCTTTTGATACAAGACAGTTCCAAACAGCCATACTTTAGACCAATGGGAGGGGGACAGAAAACCTTCAAACCTGCCCTCCAAACCAAGTGTTAAAGTAAAGCTTGGCAGTTAGTCAGCCTGGCTTTCCTGTGGGGGTTGACTGAGAGACTTTAGCAGAGAAATATTGGTCAAACTTGTTTTTAGGCACTTCCCCAACCCTGTCGTAAAGTTACAAAGAGACTCATTCCTGAAAGGGGTTCTTAAACCATCAAACCATTGCTGTTATTATCAATAATTTCACACTAATATTACATTGCTTTGTCTAACTTACAAATAAAGACACACAAAATATTTATCAGCTTGTATGCAAACTTACACAACACTCCACATTTAAGATTTCAGGCTTCTTCTACATATTAATAAGTTTTCCAAAGCATAAAGAACCAACATCAGATGCAAAGAACACTTCCCAGAATGAAATGGGTCTTTGTCAAGCAATAGTTCTACAAGGAACCACATGACGCAATAGCATAAAGTGCCATTAAAGAACCAGTATGTTTAAGAATGTAGTGAGTACATTTCTAAACGTATCATCAGACCTCAGGTAAACAGCCTTCTAGGTAACACCTCTCACAGACACACCACAACCAAATCTACTTTCCTTGTAAAGGTCAGTGCACTGTTGACTTGTAGTTTTATCAACAGAGCCTTCATTGCTTTTCAAAAAAAAGAGAAAAATATATACAGTAAATAAAAGTAAACCTGCTCAATTTGTTTTAGATAAGCCATAGAGTTTTTGTTTGATATTTTATTGTGTGTTTACCTGTAGCAACTTGAATACTGTCCTTTTGTACATTTTTAGTTTTAAAGTTGCACACCAGGATTCATATTGGAGACATTCAAGTAAAGATGCCATTGTATTACGTACTCTCTTTAAATGCTGGCTCTGAAATGGCACTTGACTGGGTTTTGTGGTTTCCTATGCTATTACTTGACAAAAAAATAAATAAACTACTGAAAGAGTTATTTAGATGTAGAAAAGGTTCCTAATATCTGGACAATGCAGAAATCTTTAAAGTATAGTATGTTGAATACTAGCCCATGTGATTCTACGCAGCGATAGTCTTTTTACAAATGTGTTATCTTTTATTCCTGTTATTTATATTGCCTGTTATGGTTCTAAATAAACAACGTTATTTTTTAATACATTTATATTGGTGATTTCTTTGAGAATCAAAAATGGTTTCATTATGGTACTGTTCTAAAGAAGCTCTCTGGAACCTTTATTTTTAAGAGTGTACTTGATGATAAAGTTGAACTTGAACTCTTTGTAAAATGTACCCTTGAGAGCAATTGTGCATATTTTTAAACAATGCCTCGGTCACATTGTTGCTGGTTTGTGAATTCAAAGTATGGACGCTTTAAAGATTTCTCTTAATGAGGAAGACTGTAGAAATTCCATTAGCTTGTCTATGTGTGCGTGTGTGAGTTTTTATAAATGCTAGTTAGAGACACCTCTGTGTGGCTGAGTGTATTGCAGACAGTAAATGAATCTCAGTCTCTGTCTCCCTCTCATACATACAAAGATTGCGAGCAAATCTAATTTTGTCGTTCAAGCCTTTGCTGATCCCATTTATGGACTTTCTAAAATATTGGTAACATTGAATAAGATAGAAACAATAAGAGTTCATCCTTTTAGTTGTCGCCCAGCCAGTATTTATGAAGGCATTAACTCGCATTGCTGAAAAGAATATTGAACATTATGGCCGAAATGTGTGGTAATGCGTCAGGCATGTCTGCACCAGTAACTGTGCTCTCAACGTCCCAATGGCACCAAAACCCCCACACACACACACACACACTCCACTGTGCCCGCCTAGTCAAACAGAAAATGGAATAAGGTGATGCTTTCATTTTCCAAGTTCACTTTACTCTAACATAAGAACTTGTGTTGCAGGACAAAATAGGGAGCACCACTACACTCTTAAAAGTAAAGGTGCCAAAGTGGTTTTTCAGAACACTGCTGGATGGGAATCACTTATGGATCCCTAACTACATCCACATGAAGGTTCCAAAAAAACCTTTTATTTATTAAGACTCATAACAGGCTCCATGAATAGATTATAACAGATTTGTATAATACCAGTGAACTCCTGATTTTAAAATGAGTCTTGCAGCATACAGCTTAGGCTAACTTCAGGTTTTCTTGATCTGCAGTAGCTTACTAGACATTAACAATTTATATTTCATCTCTATACGAGAAACCTTTTTCAAAGCCGAAAGAACCAATTTTGCAAAAATTTCATGCAAACAATGTATGCAAAAAACTCTTCCCAGAATGAAATAGTTCTTCATCAATGGTTCTTGGATGAACCACACAACCCAGTTAAGTGCCATATTAGAACCATTATTTTTATGAGGGTACATGAAATGTCAGTCTACCATAACAAACACATCCGCATTAGGTCAAAATTTGAGTTAGTGGCACACTTAATGGCATGTCATTGGGCTGTGAGAGGAATTCTGCATGTTTGGGGGAAATAGCCTTGAAACTAGGACCTTCAGGATATAACATGAAAAGCTAATGAAGTTCACTTTGCTTGGGGCATTCTAGCTCCCTGGTGGGTGCTAAGCAGCTATAGTCATTTTACCAACTCATGAACTTTGTTTTCAGGAACCGATGAGTTCCTGTATGATGTATACACTGGGCCACTTGTAGACCCTGTCCACTTTCATGCTTTCCATTGTTACCGTACAACAGGATCTGTAATCTTTATGCAAAATATGTGACGTGCAAAGAAGAGTGATATGGTGCAAAGTGACATGACTCAAGAGATCACATGGTAACACCGCCACTGGTACATAGAGTGGCACATCAGGGAGGTGGATATGAAGAGTGATTAAGTGAGAGGTGCAGCTTGATTGGCCGTTTATGTGGGGTCCCTCCACAGTATTGCCTCAAAGTGATTGCAACTTCACAAGGAGAGGATTATTGCTTTGTTGTCATATATTGTGCTGCACACTGGGGAGGCGGCTATGAAGACTAAAACGGTTGAATTTGTGGTACCCTATCCTCACAGATAACTTTCTGAAGTCCAATGTACTAACAGATTTGTCAGATGGTGCCATTGTTTGTGGTCAACCAATCGGCACAATTCATCACCTGACCCCCTAATGATAGTTCCCAGTAGAACATAAAGTACGTACACTGGAGTAGGAGCTAAAATAAGAATTGGGAACCACCTACTTGGAACTACAAGTCACCCAGGTTCCTGAGGTGGGAGTGTTACAAATGTTCCTGAGTTTTTAAAAAAATCTTTGGTTCTTGATAAAATTCCCATTGAGCAGGAGAAGAAATCTGACAGTTCAAAAGACTAACTGGCCTACTGACTGTGATGGTGGCTCATTTCATTAGATCTCTTCTTCTTCTTTTTCTTCTTCTTCTGCTTTAGCTATTCCCATTTTTATATGGTTTCACTATTTTTTTTTTACTAGACTCCTCCAATAGAGGTTTTGCCATGATTTGTATGGCCTGATGCCTTTCCTAACACAGACCCTCCTCATTTACCAGTGTTTAGGACCGGTTTCAAATTGGAGGCTGGGTTATCATTGGAGAAACATTATTTAGTCTAAAAGAAAGGAATAGCTAGCTATCAAGCTGAACTCATTTAAGTGCTAATCACTGGGAAACTACAATACAGTATAAATATGGTGAGAAATGAAGCTAGAAAGAGAATTCCAGTGATCTACAAATATCTAAGAATTGAAACATATGTTTAAGGTATTCATTCATTCATTTAATTCAATACAAACTTGTAAAAGGATGGAATTTATCCTGTCGATATCAGGCATGGGTGGGAATCAACTGTGGATTTGGACTCATTGGCCACTTTATTAGGTACACCTTGCTAGTACCCGGTTGGACCCCCTTTTACCTTTAGAACTGCCATAATTACTCATTGCATGAATTCAACAGGGTGCTAGAAACATTCCTCATGGATTTTGGTCCATATTGACATAATAGCATCACACAGTTGCTGTATATTTGTTTGGCTGCACATTTATGATGTGTATCTCCTGTTCCACCACATCCCAAATGTGCTCTATTAGATTAACATCTGGTGACTGTGGATGCCACTTGAGTCCAGTGAACTCATTGTCAAGTTCAAGAAACCAGTTTGAGATGATCTGAACTTTGTGACATGGTGTATTATCCTACCGGAAGTAGCCATCAGAAAATGGGTACACTGTGGTCATAAAGGGACAGACATGGTCAGCAACAATACTCCAGTAGGCTTTGACATTTAAATGATGCTCATTTGGTATTAAGGGGCCCAAAGTGTGCCAAGAAAATATCCCCCTCACCATTACACCATTACCAGAAGCCCGAACCATTCATACAAGGCTGGATGGATCCATGCTTTCATTTTGTTGACTCCAAAATCTGACCCTACCATTCGAATGCTGCAGCAGAAATCAAGATTCATCACACCAGGTAACATTTTTCAAAACTTCCATTGTCCAAATTTGATGAGTCAGTGCAAATTGTAGCCTGAGTTGCCTGTTCTTACTTGGCAGAAGTGGCACCTGCCATGCTCTCCTGCTGCTGTAGCTCATCTGCTTCAAGGTTCGATGTGTTGTACATTCAGATATGCACTTCTGCATACCTCATTTTTAACAAGTGGTTATTCGAGTTACTGTTGCCTTTCTCTCAGCTTGAACCAGTCTGGCCATTCTCCTCTGACCTCTGGCATCAACAAGCCATTTTCACCCAGGCATTGCTGCTCATTGGATATTTTATCCTTTTCTGACCATTCTCTGTAAACTCTAGAGATGATTGTGTGTAAAAATCATCAGTTTCTGAAATACTCAGACCAGCCCATCTGGCACCGACAACCATGCCACATTTAAAGTCACTTCAACCACCTTTCTTCCCCCTTCTAATGCTTGATTTGAACTTCAGCAAGTCATCTTGTAAAGTCTATATACCTAAATGTATTGAATTGCTGCCATGTGACTGGTTGTATAGATATTTGTGTTAACAAGCAGTTGGACAGATGTACCTAATAAAGTGGTCAGTGAGTGTAATGCCAGTGCCAAAAAAGATTTTTTTTTATTTATAGTGGACTACCTAGCAGAATAGTAACAGAACAGGAAATCCTGAACTTAGCCTGTTATTGTTATTTTTAAATTATGAATCCACCAGTATTTCACAAATCTGTCACCATCTGTTCATGATCATTTATGGAACTTTTTACATTCCTTTTTTTTCCTGGAACCTTCATGTGGATAGTTATTTTGGACCTTGGTCTGAAGAAACACTCTGGCACTTTTATTTATAAGAGTGTGGGATCACTTCCATCATTCTAAGGTCAAGCTTACAAATTCAATCCAGTATCTTCCTGTTGGATCACTTGGAGTATTTTTTTTTTTCCCAACATCACTAATTTTTATGCTTTGCAATCTGTCCTAGCTTTTCTTCCTTCCCAGTAGATAGCCACTTGAATTCTTGGTTGCCTCCAGCAATCGTGCACAAGGCTTGAAAAGCACAGCGGTGATGGCAGGTCACATGTAATCCTGTTAAGAGCTGAGATTAAGGGAAAAAAAATAGAACTTGGGTTGAGATGTGTGTGGGGGGCCCCGGGGGAAAGCTTGCAGTTCAGGTGAAAAATGTCAGTGTTTTTCACATTTTTACTCACACTGCTTTGGATTCCAAGGGTCTGCATCATGTGTCATTGAATTAGCAAATTCTGTGGCTTTGTTGTGGAAGCAATATCATCCATACCGAAAGAATGAAATAAGCCTCTATTAAATATATTGAGGCAATCACAAGGATTCAAATGAATATTTTAACTATAAACTTAAACCTTCAGCCTGTACAATTTTGATCACTGCTCACATTTCCTTCAAATGGAGAACGTGACCATGTTTACTCCTAGAAAACTGACTGATCAAGATTGAACTTTACTACTATGACCACAGACACACTATATTTCCACAAGTGTTTGGAGAATGCTGTACAGCCACCCAAGCAAAATGATCACAAATGTATGGATAATTACCCTCATAATTATGAAGCACAGTGTTTTTTGTTTGATATACCCATGGAGTCCGTGCAGAACTGTCCATAGTACAAAAGTGCTGAAGATAATCCAGGTGCTTTGTGTCATACCACAGATGAGAGTCAAAGTTCATCTCAGTGAAGTAGGGTCTCTGCCATTTCATTTAGTTCTGGGTTTCTTCTTTGTGATGACTGGGTTGATCTTAGTGTCCATTTAGCCACTGGGCCATACTGTCAGCAGATATTGACATGTTGAAGGACTGTGTAAGCAAGTGAGTGTGAGAGTGTCAGCGAGTGAACCAGTAAGATGAGGAGTGAGAGAATACCAGTGACTATATGTATTAGTACTGAGGTTGGAGGTACTGTATACAAGCCAGTGTGTGAGTGATTGAGCTATTACGAGAAGTGAGCAAGTATGCACATGAGAGAGTGATCCAGTCAGGGTCATCTTAAGTTATGGGCATGCTGGGCAGTTTCCCGGGGGCCCCACGAGCATAGTGGCCCCATGCTAATCTATGTATGTTGTGACTTCCTGAATGATTGTGTATGTAGGGACACCAGTGCACTGCTTTGCCCAGAGAGCCTATATTGCTGTTAAGACATCCCTGGAGCCGGTGTGTGAAAACACAAGCCTCTAAGCAAATAAGAGTGCAAACATGAGAGTGACTGCTCAGCCTAAGAAAATGAGCTCCTTTTCAGCCACTTTAATAATGTCAGTCCTTCTTCTGCCAGAAAGGATTGGTGTCATTTTTGATTCCCCAGAATTCTACCAACAAATTTCCTCCATATTTATCCTTATTCTACCCACATAAATCACTTTCATACTTGCACCTCTAAAACATATCCCAGTTTTGCTCATTCATCTACTTTTTTGAATGCTGTGAAAGTTTTCAACGCTTTTATTACATCCCACATCCACTACTGGAGATCCCTACTGGCAGGTGTCCCTTCTAATCTTTTATCACAGCTCCAGCTGGTTTAGGACTCTGCTGTAAGCGTCCTTATACAGACGCACAACAGCGAGCAACCAAAAGCCATCCTGCTCTACGTTCACTGGCTCCCTGGGTCTTACAGGATTGATTATAACATTCTATTAGTAACCTATAAAGCTTTAATGGGCCTTACTTTGAACTGCATCATTAACTTCCTCCATCACTATGCTCTTGTCCTCCCACTAAGGTCCATCGATCTCACTGTGCCCCAAAATAACCTGCGCTCCATGGATGACAGAGCCTTCACCTCTACTGCTGCCAGACTTCAGAATGACCTCCCTGAATTAGTTAGATCAGCCAACTCAATTCATTCTTTCCAGAAACAACTTAAAACCAATCTGTTCTGGATGGCACATAACTTACTCTGACATTCTGACTCCTCTTTCAGTTTACCTTCTCTGTCTATTTGCTCTAGATGGTTTGTGTTGTATCATAAAGTATGTTATTTGTTCAGAGCTGTCATTTGTATTTTTATTATGATTTATTATGATCTTTTATTCTGTTCAAAGCTTTGTGCTTCCTGTATTTATCTTTATTTAGTGTTTTATGTGGATATTATCGTGTCCTCCTCCTTCATCTTCTTCTTCCTCTTCTCATTCATTTCATCTCTTCCCACTTTTGCGTGGGGTTAATCACACTAATCAACCTTCTCCATACAGCTCGGTCCTGCACTTCCTCCCCAATCAAATCAATTCATACAAATCTTGTTTAACTTCATCTATCCACCTCTGCTTTTGTCTCAGTTGCTTTCTCTTTCACTGTACATCCATTTCCATCACTCTTTTACTCACATATTTGTTGTCTCTCCTCTTCAAATACCCTATTTTGATATACTTTCTTAGATGTCTCTTACAGTTTTGTTGTATCTCTGATTTCCTCATTTCCAATTTTGTCCTTCTTTATAACTCCACACATCCATCTCAACATTTTCACTTTTGCCATATCTTATTTCTTCTCCTATCCTCCCTTTACTGCTCATTTCCATACATCATTTCTGGTCTTACTACTGCCTTAAAAACTTTACCCTTCACCTTAATCCTTCGATCAAACAATACAACTGATAACGTCTTCCAATTTTTCAAAGTACACTCTGTGGTTATCTCTGCAAATTGTCGAATTCTCCATCTTGGGCCACCACTGATCCTAGATCAGCCATACCACATTCACTTCAGAACAGGTAATCCACCTGAAGCTTAGCATGTTCAGGCGAAGCCAGTACTTGAATAAAAGGCCAACAAGGAAAAGCTTGAGTTGTTGCTGGAAAAGGTTTTGGAGAGGCCAGCAGGGGGCACACCCAGCGGTCTGCATGTTGAGCCCAATGCCCCAGTGTAGTGATGGGGGACACTGTGCTTTAAGATAAGAAATAGAACTGAGGTCCTGACTCTATGTGGTCATAAAAAATTTTTGGGCATCCTTTGAAAAGAGAAGTGTGTACCCAAATGTCCTGACTAAATTGTCCACCATGGCCTGGTCATTCTGGCCACCTAATCATTTCCTGTCTCTAATTGGCTAAAAAATGGCTGCTGTTGCATCATCCATGTGGTTGCTGCACATTAGTGGTGGTTGAAGTGTCTCTCCATTCACTATGTATTGCACTTTAATTAGCGAGCAAAGCACTAATTATTATTATTATTATTATTATTATTATTATTATTGTTGTTGTTGTTGTTAAATATTTAAACATATCCTCTCTTTTCATTAGCTCTTCCTGCAGATTAATTCCTGTATCATGATCACCATTAAACCTCACATATTCTGTCATCTTCCTATGCATCTTCAGTCCTCTATCTTCCAAAGCCCTTCTCCATTCTTCCATCTTCCCCTCCACTTCCTAATTTCTGGTGTTACACAACACAATGTCATATTTGTATGCAATTTTATAGATTCCCTGTTGCTCATCTGAAATATCTGTGAAGTGCTTTGAGTGAGGGAATGGTGATATATAAATCAAAACTATTATTGCTATTATTATTATTGTTGCTATTATTACTACTATTAATTTATCACATAAGTGTGTGTGGGAGCAGGTTAGGGACTGAGTAAGTGAATGAGATAGTGAATATTTGTGTGAACCAGCGTGTGTGTATGTAAACATGAAATGAATGACAAAAGGAGAAGAATTAGCTTTGCTGGCACCCATGTAATTGAGTACCTAAAGAAGTGCACATGTAACCCCTTGAGTCAGTTTGGGATAGAATGAGCATGTAATTGGAAATGAAGGTGAGAGTGTGTGTACAGAACTGATCCTGTGGGGTGAGTTACACTTATACTCAGTAACAGACTAAGTTAATGTGCCTACGTGAGCCAGCGTGAGAGGAGAGAGTGAGTGAGTTAGTGGCGATGTGACTCTGTGTGTGTGTGTGCGTGTGTGTGTGTGTGTGTGTGAGTGAGCTTCTCAAGATGAGGGGAAAGTTCATGAGCAGGCGAGTGAGTAATCAGTATGAGTGAGAGCCTGCACTTTACTGTAGTTTAAGACACGTGCCGATTGCCTCCTTATGTTAAGCACTTTGCAATGCTGAAATTCTTACATGTGTAGTAAAAAAAACAACAAGGTGGAAAGCGTCAGTCTGATTATTTGTGCATTTTGTGATAACATCTTAAAACACAGGGTGATGAACTCTTTGTGATGCTCAACATGAAAGGTGCTTTAATGAATGTTGTCTGATTTCCTGCTTTTAGTTCCAACACTTTGAAATGATTTTCACCAGGCTGCATTGAAGCTAAATAACAAGAGGAAGCCTGGGCCCCTAAATGACTGCTCAGAATGACATTTCCGAGGCAGACTGGACCGATTTCCTCCCGATTTTCGCTCTTACCCTGTAATCATTCGTCCATTGCTCTCTATCTCATGGACTCAATTACACTATGCAGGAGATGAAAGTTCTGCACTTGGAAATGCATGGATGGCAAACACTGTGCACGTCTCATAAAAGGGAGTCCATTTCTGCTGAAGGTCAGATGTCATACTGAGGTGGTTTTGTGAAAAGCCATCTTAGTGAGATGTTTGTCTGTGAGTCAAAGGTTACTGGTATTCTGGGGAAAGGACTTTTTCAATTCACCGTATTCTGCATTTCACATGCCTAACTAGGAAAAATAGCAGAAAGAAAGCATCAATTACGTCTACAGAGCAGCCTATCTACAGTAAGTGTTGAAGTGCAGAGGCACTATTATCAAGAGGCTAGCTGGGTGATACAGAGCTTCGTACTGCCACCTTAAAGATCTTGCATATGAGATTCAAATTCCATTACTGTTTTCTGTGTAGAGTCTGCACGTTCTCCCTGTGTCTGTGCTGCTTGTACTCCAAGTGCTTTGGATTTTCTCCCGCACTCCCCAAAACATGGAAGGTAGGAGAAGTGATGAACTGGACCAAGTGTGAGGTGTATAGCCAGACCATTGTCTTGTTTAGGGTGGATTTTTTGCCTTGTGTCCAGCGCTTCAGGGATAGACATTGCCCACCCCACCTGCAACACTCAGTCAGGCTCAGTAGGTTTAAAACTGATATGTGATATTATTGTTATCAGGTAATAATTTGCTTTGTCCTCCAGACGTCAGATGGGCTGGCAGTTGAGTTGTTTTTTTGTGCTGATATTCATTAAATCCACCCCATGAAGTGTTTTTTTCTTTTTTTAGCATGCAGTATGTGGACATATCAAGATTTGATCTTTATTTAAATATTATCTTTAGATAAAGATGATGTAATTGGAAAAAAAGAGTGAAAAATTGACTTTGTAATAATTAGTTTAATAAAAACAAACATGCCATTTCTGTCTGTGGAAAAGGTGTGTCCGCCCTTGGTTCTAATAGCTGGTATTGCCCCCTCAAGTCTACATTTCCTATAACTGCCTACTTGTCTCTGACATCAAGGAGAAAGTTTTTTTCCCACTCCTCCATGAAGAGTTCTTTCATCTGTGCCACATTTGAGAGTATCATGCACGCACAGCCCCTTTCAAATTTTCCCGAAGCATTTCAATGGGATTCAGACCCAGACTTTGAATCGACCATTCCAGGACCCTCCAGTTCTTTCTTTTCAGCCATTCCATGATGGATTTACTGGGATGTTTAAGGTCATTGTCATTTTCTAGAGTTCACTTTTGAGTTGAGCTTTAATATTCTGGAAGATGATCTCACATCATAGTTAAGTACCTTCTGCTACAATGACTGGGTGAGATACCCAGTCACTGAGGCAGCAAAGCAGACCAAAGTATATACAGCACCATGCTTTACAGCTGGTACCAGGCTCTTCTGATCAAATGGTGTCTTTGGTTTTTGCAAAACATGTCTTCTGGTACTGTGTCCAAATAACTCAAATATCTTTGCATTGTCTGCCCAGAGCAGATTGTTCCAAAAGTACTGGCCCTGATGTTCTTTCTGAACAGTAGAGCTTTCCTTCTGGTTCACCTAACCCATGTGGATCTAATTTGTATAGTCTCTTTCTAATGGTAGACTCATGCACTCGGACATCACCAGTGGAGAGAGCTAGCTGTAGGTCTCATAATGAAATTCTGGGGTTCTTAGAGACTTCTTTATGCATTGTGCATACTGCTCTCAGGCTGAACTTGCTGGGGAAGCCTGACCTGGACAAGTTGACAGTTATTTGAAATCTTCTCCATTTAGTAGATAATGAATTTTGGAATGGTTCATTTCCAGTTGTTTGGAGATCTTTCTAAATTCCTCTCCATACCCATAGGCATCTATAATCTACTTTTCTGAATTCCTCATTGAGCTTATTTGTCCGAGTCATGGTGATAACACACAACTCAACCACAGAGAGCACACCATACTAAATGTCTGAGGTTTAAACTGGACCGTGTCACACAAAATCCTTCCTACAGACATTCTGATTATTTGCGCCTGATTCTAATGTGAGGTGTTTGGGGTAGTGATAAATGGAAGGTGTGCATACTTTTTCCATAAGCAACATTTTTGCATTTTTCTTTATTTAATTTGTTATATTATACCACCTTTATCTATAGACACAGTTTAAATGAAGATCAAATCAGGATATGCCCACATATGTTAAAAAAACAACATTTTATGCGGTGTACTTATGTTTTCAGTTCACTTAAGTGAATATTAATTTTTTCATTTCTTTATGCTTTGCTATTTCTTGGATGGTAGCAGCGACCTGTCCCTTCCTTATGTATTTAAGATCGTTGGTCAGAGGAAGTGACTTCTGGAGGTTTCTTTATGGTTTCTGTAATGAGAAGTCAAGCAAAATGACACCTTTTATTGGCTAACTAAAAATATTACAATATGCAAGCTTTCAAGACAACTTGGACCCCATCTTCAAGCAAGATGTATGGTTTCTGAAAGAAGACCCGGTCTAAGAAAGGTGCTGACATGTTAATAGATCAGGTCTCTTTTATTTGCAGACTGTTGATGGCTCATTTCTTCATAGATACTTGTGCCATTTCTTCACCCTAAGGTCCACACCCTCCAAGTCATTGTGACTCTTGTTAGGCTTTGCAAATGGCAGGCACTATCTGACCACTTGGCCTTCTACTTGAAGGGCTGTTGCTCACTCCAGACACATTCTTTAATTGCTGGAATTTGGTATGTGTTAAGGTAATGAAGTGTCTAGCATGACACGAGTGAGCCTGGTGCCTTTGATCAAGTCTGTAGCTTGCCTGAATTGTATGTTTCCCTTGAGTTCACTTCTTTTCTTCAGGGTTCTTTGGTTTTATGCACACTTTACAAAGACCTTCAGTATATGTTAGGTTGTTTAGAGTTTCTAAACCTACCCAATGTGAGTAAGTGGGAGTGTGCATGAACATGCCCGGTGATGGAGATTTGTCTCTCCACCTTCCTGCTGGGATAGACATAGGCTCCTCGTGATCCTGAACTGAATATGCAAACGACATAATAGACTCATAAAGGGATGGATGGATGTCGGGTACTAAAGAGGAGTTCCTCTCCTCTGCCATAGCTGCAGATGTCAAGTCCTGGTGACTGACTGGACACCCTTTTACAGTTCTTATTTATCTCATTTGGAACAATTGTTTTGCATAATTTTGGGAAAGTAATTGATATTACGAAAATAAATGTACCTAAAGAGTCAGGATTCCATCTGGCCACACAGGTCACCAGGTGGACACTTACATCCTCTGGCAAAGGAACAGATATTATGAGAACAATGAATGAGTCCAAGATGTTAACAGGAAGGGGATGTCAGGGCCAAGCAGCCTCTCTAGCTGTTCTTCACAACGGCAGGCTGGCCCAGGTTTATCCAGCTACACCGCCTGGAGACCTCAGGAAGGAAGGAAATTGATAAAGAATGGCCACATCTCCTCAGGAAGCAGTCCTTCAGAAAATGAACTTTTATGGTAAGTAAAAACAAAGGAAAACTCTGGAGAAAAATAGAAAACTTAAAATGTGAGAAGAAGCCATCAAAAATGGCCCTGTGACATGCATGGTGGGACACCTGCTTCTGAGTAACTTTTCTGGAGCCAAAAAAAATTTAATAATTTTAAGGATTTCATACACATTTCCCTTGTGCCTCCCCATATCCTCCATGTTCAGTTTGAACCTTAAATGGAATTGAGAGCAGACTTTCACAAGAGGTAGATGTGGTGCCACACATTTAGAAGACCTCAACTAAACTTTCAGTAGACTTAGAATTGGAGCAGAAGTGGAGCACATTCTTTGTAAAGCACAACCAAACGTTTATGAAGCGTAACTGCGTCTTGGCCATAAATCTCACATCTGTATGTTGAAAAGGGGACGACACTGCACCATATGGATTGCAAATCAAGCAGAACTCAACTGAACTTTCAGAAGAGATAGACACATGGGGCACAAATAAAGCAGAGCACCTTGACTACACAACTTGTGGAGCACAACTGAACTCTCAATACATATATTCACAGCTGAGTCTGCATCTAGAAACAAAGTACAATCTAACCGGTGTTCACTACCTGTGTTGTACTGCTGTGCTCTGGCTTTGACTCCATTTATCATCTATAGCTTTTGCATTGTGATTCTCTATGCATTGTGTTGTGCAACTGAATGAACAAGGCACGAACATTCAGGCACATTGTCTCTTAATGTTGCTGAATATGAGTGTCTAAAATATGGTGAAAAGTGACTTGAGGCTTCAAAAAGAACCACAAAGCAGGCCAGGAACTTCACTAACTCATCAAAAAGAGGCTCATAACAAGACAGCCAGTCCCCAGGCTTTGGCATAAACAGGCCACAAAAATGGTGGACTGTTATAGAAAGTTAAAAATAAAACAATAAATGCTCAAAAGAAAAAAAAATTTGCCGAAATGGCAATCCAAAAGAAACAAGTCTCAATACACAATCCAAGCCAGATATCCAATAAAAATCAATGGTGGTTGTGCGATCACTTTGCTAGAAACACACACTTCTGGTCACTTTTCTGTGGTTGCTGCTGCCTAACATTTTTAGCATTTCCAGGAAATGTCAGATCATAAGCTTTCAATTAAGACCAAGATCAAGGTTCTAGGTCAAGTAGTTTGGGTGTAATCATGTGACAGACAGACAAAATGTAGTATTTTTAATAATAATAATAACTGAATTAAAAGATGTTATATAAAACAAAGTGATCCATTAAACCTCAGGTTTGGTGTTCCATGCTCAAATTTTCATGATATGACACTAAGCAAGAAGACTAATTTAACTAGGGAGTAAATTAACAATCCTGTATAATTTTGAGAAAATAAATACAGAAAATAATACAAGGGTGTAAAAAGTTCCACCAAGCTGGCACAAAGATAAGTAACAAAAGAGAGAAAGATTAGTGAAGAGTCTGATCTCCTGGTTCAATCCGGTCAGACTGGTTCTTTTATACTGTGGTCCTAGAACAGTATATGATATATCAGGGCTCTGCCAGTCATTGAGCTTCTGATCTGCGTACAAAGAAGAGTGTGTTATTGTTGGTGCCCCCTTTGAGCTCGGGGAGGAAACGCTAGCCTTTTCAGAGCCTTGAAGTTATATACTAATGTATAAGTCGGGTCTTGAAACCCGAACGATCGATCATAAAATCAGACCCTGACTTGTACGCCCGTTCAAAAGAGCAACACTTTCTTTTTTTTCACATCTTCTTGCCTCCTCCAATCTCACATCAGTTTCTCAAACGCATCAAATTTTGTTGCAGCAGTGCAGTTGCCAATTTCTTTTGCCACTTCAACAACTTATAATTTAAAACCAGCTTCATATTTTCTTCTGGTCAAACACTCCATTGTAGATAAGGGATGCTCTTATGATAAAGGTGTATGAGGGTGTGAGATACAAAAAACCATAAAATAGTGCAAACGTCACTTCAGAATGGTTCGGGATTACCACGTGGGCACAATAGAGAGAGAGAGAGAGGTTAGGAGCACCCACTGATACAGCGTATTTTCTGCACCCACATAAAATAAAAGGCAGTGTGCTCCATGGTTACTCTCTCAGGTAGGCGTTACCATATCATAATCCCTTGTACTAATAGCGTGGGTTTTCCACAATCGACGTATACGACAACGTTATAAAATACCAGAAATTATACAGTAAAATCCAGACTTATCCACGAGTATATATATATATATATGTATGTGTGTATATATATATACTATATATATATATATATATATATATATATATATATATATATATATGTATGTGTGTAAAATATGGAACAAATTGTATTGTTTTTATAGAAAGGAGCTTTATGAAGTAAATTCCAAGTTTCTATACCCACTTCTAATTTACTATGTGACAAAGTCACTTATACTCATTTATACTGCAAGTATAAAATTTTAATTCTGTAATAATAAAGTGCCCTATGATGAAGTTCTCTACAGAAAGTAGCTATATAAAGTAAACATCATGGTTGCTTAGTTGCCAATATATTCTGTATGGCTCTTGGACAACCACTGAATGGCCACTGAGTCATCTCAGATGTGTCCCCATTTACTGGGGTCTCTGGCAAGACTTTTGTGCACATATGTGAGCTGGATGGACTTAATGGTGGCTTCTGTTTCCTTACCTTCTTCTCCCACTCCTTATTTGTCCTTGACCAGCGTAAATTTAAGGTGGCTGCACTGTTTAATTGCCTGCTTCTGAATCTTGGTTTTGGGTAGGGACTTTTCAAAGTTTCCTGAGCACATTTCCTTACCATGTGGCATCCTGCCACACTTCACGACTTGTCTGTCACCTTCTGGGGGTCACTGCATAGGCATTAGTAAGCAATCCTCTTTATCCCCAAGGCTGCCGTCAGTCCCTCTGCAGATGTCACATATTCAGATGACTCCTAGAGCCCTGGGGGAGCCAGTTTCCCTGCTGCCCCTGGGTCGTGAGAAAAGCAGTGGTCGACATTCCCAACACCAAGTCTGGCGTGGGGACTTTCTTATAGAAAAACATCCCAATCTCTTAAAAAGGAAATGCTCGGAGAACGGCCTCTGTGTATGTGTGTGTGTGTGCATGTTTTCAGTCTTCTGCTTAAAGTTGTGAGCACAACTTTTACTCCTAACACATTACCCAGCTAGTAGGAGGAATTTGACTCATTGTCTTTGACCCAACTTTACTTGCCAAATTGCAACTTGCTGCTCCATTTTTAAATCTTGTACACTGACAGAGGCCAAGTATATTTTAAGCAGCACAAGTTGTAGTCTGCTGTGATGGGCGGGGCTTTGGAGGTCAAAACATACAAGATAAGGGGAAATTATGGGAGGACAGTGGGAGTTAAAGTAAGCAAATGAAAGGAGCTGCAGTCAAGAGCTGAACAAGGTACATGACAGTGCAGCATCTGATTTGATGTTTTCTAGCAGACCGGCACATATTAGTCATATTGTCACATTAGATGTGCTCAACAAGCCCTTCTGCTATTTTGTACCTTTCTCAATGATCTCCACCCCAAAAAGCTTAATTATTCTTTTTTAGAGTGCCAACTGTCTTTACTGAGTGAGAAGTGCGATTTGAACCAACAGCCCGGTTACACCCACGTGGAAGCAAGTCCCCCTAAATTCCCATTTCTTTCTTTTTTTGTTTTTTTTAAGTATACTTGCAGTATGTTTTAATGAATCACAAGACAAAGGACTCACTGAAGGGTGCTGTATAAAAAACAGTAGGGAGTAGCGTTTGATTTAAAGATACAGTCTGCTTTTGTCAAGTGTCCCTCTGTGTCTTATACAGGAGAGGACTGTGACACTTGGCCATGTCAGCTGCATTGTGACAGATCATGGTGCTCGGTCTGTGCTGCCTAGATAGCTGTTTAGTGTGGCTTTTTGTTGATTTCAGCCAAACATTTTTTGGAGGATTATTTTTCCTGCTACTTAAGCAAAATGTCATTTAGATGATAATTTCTGACATTTTGGTTTCCAAGCATTAGAAAGAAGAAGTAAATAGTAACAGGCTGGTGACCTATCACACTACCAATCAGACAGGGCATCTGCTTATGTCCTTCACATTGCCTGTCTGTCTGCCTGCCTGCCTGCCCATCTGTCATCTCTGGCCAAACTACCAGCTCTCAAACTGTTCCTTGTATTTCTTTTGATTGCAGGGCTAAATCATTGGGCAACAGTCTGTATCATTCTGTTTATTCCCCCCACATCTGTCCTGTTCCTTGGTTTTTGTGTGTGTCTGTTTAATCTGAGAGCCATTTCTCATGTTGTCAGCTTTATATTTCTTTCTTTCTTTCTTTCTTTCTTTCTTTCTTTCTTTCTTGTTCTATTCACCCATTGCTCATCCATTCTTTCCTTGTTTCTTTCTGTTTTTTTTTTCAAACCATGTCCCCAAGCTCTTCACATTCCTAGCAGATAATCCTTATTCAAAAAGCCCCAATGCATTTCTATTAAATTTTCATCGAGAAGCGTCGGCCTCTTACAAAGAGTATAATGCTAATCATCATGTTGTTTGCAGAGAAAGGTACTACATTTAAAAATGGACTGCCTCTGAATCAACACGAACGCCCTTTCCTTTTGAGTGGTGTATGATTTTTTTTCCCACACTGTGCCAGTTAGTTTCTTATTTATTTTGTCCACAGTAGTTATAAGTGTGTGCGTCACCATGTTGGTTCTCTCCTAGTCAATAGATGTCTTTGCCTGGCACCTTGGGAAACATGCTAGACACTGGACTGGGGTGGCTGGCTCCAATCCTAGAGAGCCACAGTGGCTACATGTTTTCATTCTAATTATTTTATTAATTAGTGATTAGTTTTGTTACTAATTGATTCCATTTAATTTATTTGCTGTTTAAGGCTCAGACCCTTTAAATCAGGGCTGAGCAATGTCGGTAATGGAGGATGACAGTAGCTTCAGGTTTTTGTTCCAACCCAATTGCTTCATGAGAAATCATTCATTTCTGATGAAGCACTTATGGCTCAAGTGACATATTTCTGTTTCATTTTAGTGGTCTCACTTGTTAAGATTTTGAACCATTAATTGCTTATTTTAGTCTTAAATAGCTGTATTCATTGATTTAACTGCTCCTTATTAGTAATAAGATGCAGATGACAAAGGAACCAGCCGTTCTCCATCTTGCTTGTCTCCATTTCCTACTGTGTGTATTCATCATTCAGTGTTTGGTTTAATTAAGTACTGAGAAGGAAATTGAAGAACTGAAAATTGCTCATCCACTTTCGGCTTCAAATCACTTGGATGATATATGTATCATTAGAAAGGAAAAAAAAATATTTAAGAATGAACTGACATAGTAGAGTAAAACACCGACAAACTTTGAAATTAATCAAGATCTGTTATTGGTGAGGATTGGCTTCTAAATAAGCAACTGGGTTGGAACAAAAACCTGCAGTCACTGCGGCTCTCCAGGATCAGAGTTGGCCATCCGTATACTAGACATTAATAGAACATTAGGACAATTATGATGAGAACTGGCTCTTCACCCTAACAAATTTATCCTTTGTATTCATTGAGATTCTCCAACATGTCCAACACTTCTTTGGCCAGTCTTCCAAAATGTTATGCAGCTCCTCTCAAACATTCCATTAACTTCTTACAATTTACATTTCTATAGGTTGTCAGGTTCTCCAATTGTTCATGACTGGACCACCATGTAAACACATTATGTGCTGCGCTGATCCAAGCCTGCGTAAATACAGACCCTGATACCCCCATCTTATATGCCTTTCACCTCTCTCTTATGCAAATTAAACAACTGACCTCCATGGAGACAGGAGGGTTGTTATTATTACATTTTGTCTTGTTGCTGATAAAAGTGTTTTTTCTTTCTTTGAAGAACATTAAACATTAGAAAGGTTTTCATGAGAACAGGCAATCTAACCCAACAAACCTTACCAATCCTATCCACCTTATTTCTTCATAATAACATCAAGTCAAGATCTGAAGGTCCCTAAAGTCCTGCTCTCTACCACTCTACCTGGTCATTAATTCCCTTTGGTTCTCTGTGTGAAGAATAACATTGTATTATTGGTGTGAATGTTTCCCTTTGGGCGGCATGGTGGTGCAGTGGTAGCGCTGCTGCCTCGCAGTTAGGAGACCCGGGTTCGCTTCCCGTGTCCTCCCTGCGTGGAGTTTGCATGTTCTCCCCGTGTCTGCGTGGGTTTCCTCCAGGCGCTCTGGTTTCCTCCCACAGTCCAAAGACATGCCGGTTAGGTGGATTGGCGATTCTAAATTGGCCCTAGTGTGTGCTTGGTTTGTGGGTGTGTTTGTGTGTGTCCTGCGGTGGGTTGGCACCCTGCCCAGGATTGGTTCCTGCCTTGTGCCCTGTGTTGGCTGGGATTGGCTCCAGCAGACCCCCGTGACCCTGTGTTCGGATTCAGCGGGTTAGAAAATGGATGGATGGATGTTTCCCTTTGCAAGCTTCCACCAGTGTCCCTATGTTCATGTTGAAGAACTCATTGTAAAGTAGCAACAGCGATCCACTATACTGATTCTTCCATAATTTTAACTCTATAGTCATGCCACCTCTCAATCTGCTTTTTGTTTAAACTGAAAAGGTTCAGTCCTTCCATTTTTCCTAACAGCTTATGTCCCCTCTGATCAGCTTAATTGCCCTTCTCTGGACTTTCTATAGCGCTGCTGCGTCATTTTGTAAGATGGAGACCAAATCTGTACACAGTTCTGTTGAAGAGGTCTCACTTGACTTCCTTTGAATTGTACTCTACACATCACGGAAGCCATAAAACTTAACAATGTCTAATGGCTTCTGTCCACTGTTTGGATGCAGATAGGGATGCGTCCACTATGATTCCAAGGTCCTTCCCCTAAGATGTAGTTTAAAGTTTCAGACCACCCATTGTGTATTCAAATCTAACACTCTTACTTCCTACATGTAATACTTTACATTTACTTACATGAAACTTCATCTGCCACAATCTATCCAAGCCTACATGATATCCAAATCTCTCTGTAACAATCTGCTTAATTATACATAATCTGTTCTTCCAATTTTAGTATCATCTACAAACTTAATGTTCCTTATATTCCTATCTAGATCATTTATATATTAAACTAGCCCTCCCCGCGGCTCCACCCGCGTAGTAGTGAAACAGGACAGTAGAGAGGGCTCTTCCCGGCTGCCCACTCCTGGCGTCACACCTCCTCTTCTCCTCTTCCCGCACCCTCTGTTTCAGATTAGCATGAATATATTGTTCCTGTCCAATAGAATGGTCAATGGTGTCAAATGCTGCACTTAAGTCTAACAACATAATTACAGTGGAGTTTCCTTCATCAGAGGATATCAGAATGTCATTTACAACCCACATTAATGCTGTTTCTGTACTATGACCAGTGCAACAAACCTCCAATGATGGGCGAAACCTTTGGACGACGTTTTCCCTTGCCCAGACGCGGGTCACCGGGGCCCCCCTCTGGAGCCAGGCCTGGAGGTGGGGCTCGATGGCGAGCGCCTGGTGGCCGGGCCTGCACCCATGGGGCTCTGCCGGGCACAGCCCGAAGAGGTAACGTGGGTCCTCCTCCCCATGGGCTCACCACCTATGGGAGGGGCCAAGGAGGTTGGGTGCAGTGTGAGTTGGGTGGTGGCGGGGGACCTTGGCGGTCTGATCCTCGGCTACAGAAACTGGCTCTTGGGACGTGGAATGTCACCTCTCTGAATGGGAAGGAGCCTGAGCTAGTGCGCGAGGTTGAGAGGCTCCGGCTAGATATAGTCGGACTCACCTCAACGCACAGCTTGGACTCTGGAACCAATCTTCTTGAGAGGGGCTGGACTCTCTACCACTCTGGAGTTGCCCCCGGTGAGAGGCGCCGAGCAGGTGTGGGCATACTTATTGCCCCCCGACTCGGAGCCTGTGCATTGGGGTTTACCCCGGTGGACGAGAGGGTGGCCTCCCTCCGCCTTCGGGTGGGGAAAGGGTCCTGACTGTTGTTTGTGCATATGCGCCAACAGCAGTTTGGAGTATCCACCCTTTTGGAGTCTCTGGAGGGGTTGCTAGAGGGCATACCTTCTGGGGATTCCCTCGTTTTGCTGGGAGACTTCAATGCTCACGTGGGCAATGACAGTGAGACCTGGAAGGGCGTGATTGGGAGGAATGGCCCCCCCGATCTGAACCCGAGCGGTGTTTTGTTATTGGACTTCTGTGCTCGTCATGGATTGTCCATAACGAACACCATGTTCAAGCATAAGGGTGTTCATATGTGCACTTGGCACCAGGACACCCTAGGCCTCAGGTCGATGATCGACTTTGTGGTCGTGTCGTTGGACTTGCGCCATATGTCTTGGACACTCGGGTGAAGAGAGGGGCGGAGCTGTCAACTGATCACCACCTGGAGGTGAGTTGGCTTCGATGGTGGGGAAGATGCCGGTCAGACCTGGTAGGCCCAAACGTGTTGTGAGGGTCTGCTGGGAACGGCTGGCAGAGTCCCCTGTCAGAAGTAGCTTCAACTCCCACCTCCGCAGAACTTCAACCACGCCCCGAGGGAGGTGGGGACATTGAGTCCAAGTGGGCAATGTTCCGTGCCTCTATTGTTGAGGCGGCTGACCGGAGCTGTGGCCGCAAGGTGGTCGGTGCCTGTCGTGGCGGCAATCCCCGAACCCGTTGGTGGACACCGCGTGAGGGATGCCGTCAAGCTGAAGAAGGAGTCCTATAGGACTTTTTGTCCTGTGGGTCTCTGGAGGCAGCTGATAGGTACCGCAGGCCAAGCGAAC
This sequence comes from Polypterus senegalus, assembly GCF_016835505.1. NCBI lineage: Eukaryota > Metazoa > Chordata > Cladistia > Polypteriformes > Polypteridae > Polypterus > Polypterus senegalus. The sequence continues at coordinate 166,607,519 of NC_053162.1, forward strand.
GCGGCCGGTTGTTGCTGAGGCAAAACTCGGGCATGGGAGGAGTTTGGAGAGGCCATGGAGAACGACTTCGGACGGCTTCGAGGAGATTCTGGTCCACCTGTCCGCGTCTCAGGAGGGGGAAGCAGTGCAGTGTCAACACCGTATATGGTGGGGATGGTGCGCTGCTGACCTCGACTCGGACGTTGTGGGTCGGTGGGAGGAGTACTTCAAGACCTCCTCAATCCCACTAACATGCCTTCCACGAGGAAGCAGAGCCTGGGGACTCTGAGGTGGGCTCTCCCATCTCTGGGACTGAAGTCACCGAGGTGGTCAAAAACTCCTTGGTGGCAGGGCCCCGGGTGGATGAGATACCGAGTTCCTTAAGGCTCTGGATGTTGTAGGACTGTCTTGGTTGACACGCCTCTGCAACATCGCATGGACATCGGGACAGTGCCTCTGGATTGGCAGACCGGGGTGGTGGTCCCCTCTTTAAAAGGGGACCGGAGGGTGTGTTCCAACTATAGAGGGATCACACTCCTCAGCCTCCCTGGAAAAGTCTATTCGGGGTTCTGGAGAGGAGGGTCCGCCGGATAGTGAACCTCGGATTCAGGAGGAACAGTGTGGTTTTCGCCCTGGTCGCGGAACAGTGGACCAGCTCTTCACCCTTAGCAGAGTCCTGGAGGGTGCATGGGAGTTTGCCCGACCGGTCTACATGTGTTTTGTGGACTTGGAAAAGGCATTCGACCGTGTCCCTCGGGAATCCTGTGGGGGTGCTCGGGAGTATGGGGTACCGGACCCCTGATAAGAGCTGTTCGGTCTCTGTACAACCGTGTCAGAGCTTGGTCCGCATTGCCGCAGTAAGTCGAGCCCGCTTCCAGTGAGAGTTGGACTCCGCCAGGGCTGCCCTTTGTCACCGATTCTGTTCATAACTTTTATGGACAGAATTTCTAGGCGCAGCCAGGGTGTTGAAGGGGTCGGTTTGGTGGACTCAGGATTGGGTCACTGCTTTTGCAGATGATGTTGTCCTGTTTGCTTCATCAGGCCGTGATCTTCAGCTCTCTGGATCGGTTCGCAGCTGAGTGTGAAGCGGCTGGGATGAGAATCAGCACCTCCAAATCCGAGAGCATGGTCCTTAGCCGGAAAAGGGTGGAGTGCCCTCTCAGAGTTGGAGGAGAGATCCTGCCCCAAGTGGAGGAGTTCAAGTATCTCGGGGTCTTGTTCACGAGTGAGGGAAAGAATAGAGCGTGAGATCGACAGGCGGATCGGTGCGGCATCCGCAGTGATGCGGCTCTGCATCGGTCTGTCGTGGTGAAAAGGAGCTGAGCCGTAAGGCAAAGCTCTCAATTTACCAGTCGATCTACGCTCCTACCCTCACCTATGGTCATGAGCTATGGGTAGTGACCGAAAGAACGAGATTGCGAATACAAGCGGCTGAAATGAGTTTCCTCCGCAGGGTGTCTGGGCTTTCCCTTAAAGATAGGGTGAGAAGCTCAGTCATCCGGGAGGGGCTCAGAGTAGAGCCGCTGCTCCTCCGCATCGAGAGGAGTCAGATGAGGTGGCTCGGGCATCTGATCAGGATGCCTCCTGGACGCCTCCCTGGTGAGGTGTTCCGGCACGCCCAACCGGGAGGAGGCCCGGGGAAGACCCAGGACACGCTGGAGGGACTATGTCTCCCGGCTGGCCTGGGAACGCCTTTGGGATTCTCCCGGAAGAGCTGGAAGAAGTGGCCGGGAGAGGGAAGTCTGGGCCTCTGCTTAAGCTGCTGCCCCCGCGACCTGACCTCGGATAAGTGGAAGAGGATGGATGGATGGATGGATGGAAACCAGACTGGAATTTCTCAAATAAATTGTAATGCGTAAGGTGTGACTGAAGCTGATTGGCTTCTACTTTTTAATATTTTAGATATATAAATAAATCTAATGTGTTGTTTTGATTATGAGTTGGACCTTTGACAATCTGACAAAATCCTACTGAATTTAACAAATAAGTAAAACATTTGCTAAAAGTGTCAGTTTCCACATCAATGTGTACATTAAAATCCCCCATTAGTACTACATGATCATAAATTATAGCCAAATCAGATAAAAGGTTGCTAAATTCAGTCATGAACAATGAATATGGCCCTGGTGGTCTGTAGACTACCACTATAATTGTGTTGGAATCTGTTTTAATATTTAAAATGAATGCCTCAAAGGATGTAAAGTCGCCTAAATTTTTAGATGTGATTTGCATTTTGTTACAGTGAATTATTCCAAGGCCTCCTCCTCAACCAGAATCTCTAGACTTATGAAGGAACGAGTATCCATCTGGTGACACCTCAACTAGGGGAACAGTGTCACATTTACTAAGCCAGGTTTGAGTGAGAAGACACAGATCAGATTTTGTACTTAATATAATATCATTTAACAAAACAGCTTTACTGCCAAGAGAGTGAATGTTCAATAAGCAGCATTTAAAACTGTATGCTTCTTTCTGAACTGGTGATATATTTTTTGTTTTAATTTGAAGTAAATTTCTATTACAGATGCCTCTGATGAAGGGTCTGGTCTAATTATACACCTTATTTTTTGTTTGTCAAGTAATTTAAGGTTTGCATCAAGACTAAATTTACTGGATGCCCCACAACAGGGATTATGGGTAACAGCTTCAGGATAGTAACAGGTGGGATAAACAACGGCCTGTGATTTAAGATCGCATGACTGCGGCCTGGATGGTGCTCTAATCAGTCAACCAGGCAGTTTTGCTACCAAATTTTGGGATAATACATAAGATCCCCTCCAGTTAGGATGAAGATCATCTCTTTTGAAAAATCCAGGTCTTTCCCAAAAATCATCCCAATTGTTCACAAACGCTATGCTTTTATTTGCACACCAGGTTTCTAGCCAGCAGTGAAGGGAATGCAATCTGCTGTAAATCACATTCCCTCTATATAATCTTGGTAATGGGCCAGATACTACTAAATCCTGACATTTTCTTTTAGCTTTGGTTCATAGAGAGATGAAGTTCCTCTTTAATACCTCAGATTGCTGTAAATAAATATCATTAGTGCCAACATGCAGCAATAAGGTTGATACTTCGTCGGCAACACTGTTCAATGCAGCCTCTATGTCAGAAATCTTGGCCTCTGCGAGGCATTAACATTAAGTGCTGGTTTAACATAGTTTGGAATTTTAACATTCTGCTCTGTGGAATCACCAGTTAGGAGCACTTTCTTATTCTCAGTTTCCACAGGTGTGCTGCAGAGTGCTGAGAATCTGTTCTGGGTCTGAATTGGCGACCTGGGTGCCGAGGGACTAAATTTTGGCTTCTTAGACCCCTGTCCTACTGTTACCCACTCGCCCTGTGGCTGAATCGGTGCTGCTGACTTTGGTCGTGTACTGACTACAGTGGGACCTGGAGAGACTGAAGCCATATCAGAAGTAGCCGAATTGTCTAAACAAACTGAGTCGATCCAGGTTTCAGTTTGCCTAATTCCTATCACCACTCTTAACATCACATCAAGAGAGGATGTGTTTTGTGGAAGGACACTATCTGTGCCATGTGCTGTCCACGTCCTTCTGTACCAATTGAGCTGATTCTAGATTATCTGCCCTTCCTCCCAGTTTGGTATCATCTGCAAGTTTAACCAGTTTGATATTTACATTCTACTCTAGATCATTTAAATATATATTAAAAATAGCAGGAGCCCTAGCACAGACCTGTGAGGGACACTACTCTTAACATCAGCCAATTCTTATAGGGTTCATGGTGCCATCACCCTCTGCTTCTTGTGTTTCAATCAATTCTGCTCCCTCCTACACACAACAGCCTGACCTCCCACTTCTTTTAGTTGGATGACCATCCTCTCATGTGGCACCTTATCAAGTGCTTTCTGAAAGTCAAGATAAATAATATCATATGCTCCACTTTGTTCATATCCTTTTGTTGCTTCCTCATAGAATTCCAGAATTTTGATAAAATATAACCTCCCTCCTCTGAACCCATGCTGACTGATCTCAATGTTTTTCTTAACAACTCCTTTAATCAATATGATGGACTTTAAGCTTACTGGCCTAAAGATACTTGGATTAGCTTGATCACCCTTTTTATATTATTTGATAATATACAACTTTAAAATGGGCTTAATCAAAATTGCCTACTTGTAAGTACCGTAGTAATGATTTAGGTTGCTGTGACTCTGAGAGCAGAATCAGCTATAAGAGTAATAGTGAGAGATAGAAAAGCACAGCACTGTGATTGGCTGTTTAAACAACCTTACCTTTAGAGCTGCTGACACTACAGAGAATATATTATCATAAATCATCCATTAATAGTAGATGGTAGATAAGTAAATCAGGTCATATTAAAAAAACATGCTGCAGTGGACAGTGCTCCCGCTTCATGGTTTGAAATCCCTTGACTGTTCTGCCTACGTCTATCCCCAGTGACGTACAGATTTTAGATCAATAGGCCATTCCAAATGCAGGCAGCATGGTGTAGTGGTTAAGACTTTGGACTTCAAACCTGTGGTTGTGGGTTCAAATCTCGCACTGTAACCCTGAGCAAGGCCCTTCACCTGCCTGTGTTCCAATTCCAACTAAAGAAATGCAAATGGAAGCCAAATAAGCAAATGTAAATTATCCCATTGTGACTGTGGGTGTGTGTGACATGGGCTTTCAGATGAACTTATGCCTTGTCCAAGAACTTAGTGTAGCTGGAATAGGCAATGACCCCTGCAGCACTGAATTTGTGTAAATGGATTCCGGCACCTCAGATATAAACTATAAACCTCAAAAATATGTTAAACAAAATAAGGAATGGCTTCTGATCTGGACCATGTGAAGCTTGCATGCCTGTTTCATTCTGATTGTTTTGAAAGGCACGGAAATAAGAGCTGCACTTCTCTAATTGCCTTAATGGCAGGGTCTGCAGTAAGGGATGATAATCCCTTCAAAGTTACTTGCTCATGACCCGCTCAAGGTTGTGGCAGCTTAGCTCACTGGTGAGCACACTCGGCCTGGCACTTCACCCTGCTTTTTACCTGCCCTAGCTTTTTTATTTAGATTACAGTGCTTGCTCCTAAGAGGTTCCTGCGACCCAGCCTGTTAAAGGTGTTGCTTTCACCTGACTGTGGCTATCTTAGGTCTTTAAAAGAATTTGACTAAAATCTTATAGAAGCAGCGAAGGATGAAACTGCGACCACCACCACCACCAACCCCCATCATTTAATGCCACATCGTCTTAGAATGGCCTGTCAGTGCCGGGGCGTCTCCTCTGATTAAAGGCTGCAGTTTAGGGGATTAGCGCTCCCTGACTGATGTGGGGCCTACTTCTGGGAGAGCAGACACAGATGCTTTTATTGGAGATTTTCTGTTGCAGAAAAAAAATGCTGCTTGATAAAGGTAGGAGTTCCAGGGTGATGGTAGCAGGTACTAGAGAGTGGCAGTCCATTTCATTTTAGGAGTTGTGCTGACTTAATGTGAGGAAAAAAAATCTCCACAGACTCTCATCGGATTGTCTTTGCCTGCGGTTTCTTTGAGATGCATTGTGGCCAGCAGTGTTTGATTTCTGCACTGGAGACCATCAGGTCACTGGAGTGAATACTACAGATAGCTTAATGGACACATCAGGGGCCTGCTTTGTATTTATGGAAAATAAATGTGCATTTGAAAAAGTGAAGCCTCAGCAGGAAAGGTGCTGTATAAAATGAAACTTGTTATATTGCTGTACATATTAAATGCCGACAGATATTCACGAAGCTAGAAGACATTTTCACTTCTGGTGGGCACTTTCAAGCTTCATTTGGCAAAAGAAAAGGCTCATTGCTTTCACTGATGCTCATTAATGTGTGGCTACTGGTCATTCCATGTTTTGCTATCAAAGACTAAAGCCTTATTTGATGGCAAATATTTCTTCATTTAACAAGAGCTAAATTCTACATCCATGATGGACATTGGCCAGTTTCTGCATTTAGTAGCACTGAGTACTTAATTGACGGTAGACATTAGCCACCATGTGCCTTACTGAGACTAAAGTTCTTTATCATTGTTTTTCTTTGGTCAGTTTCTTCTTTTAGTAACTAAGTTCTAAGAGCTTAAGTTCGTAAAAGCTGATTGACATTGGCTGGTTTTGCTTTTCTAAGACTGAAGTACTTTTTTCACAGAGGAATATACGTCAGTGTCTGCTTTTACTGAGTCTGGAATTTTTTATTGTTTACTGACACTGGACAGCCTTCATTTAATAAGGCGGAAGTTCTTAACAGCTAGTGGACAATGGCCATTTCTCTCTTTTACGAAGTCTGAATTTCAATGTCATGTTTTCATGCAGAATGGAGAGAAAAAACTTTGTGATGTAAAAGAAGCCAAGAATTACCAATGCTGTACAAAGGCAAATGATGTGAAAAACATTCATTGAAAAAAGAAACTCTCATTATACATATCCTCATGTCAGTTATACAGTCATATGCTCAAAACATATGCTTTTCTGCTAAAACATCGCTAATATACACCTCTAGATTAATCGGTGCACATCATAAACAGGACACTATAGCCCCATGGGAATGACTCTTTCAATTGAAGACAGAGCTCTTGACCAATGAATGAGTATGTTGTGGAAGTGATGAAACACAGATGGATGAAAAGCAGACCATGGAAATAAGACAGAAGACAGGTGAAGAGGAAGGGCATAGAGAAGATGTGACACAACTGGGTGTATACTTTGTGGGTCTGCCCACTCTGGTAAGCCACATTTCACTGTTCCAGTTGAATCACATTTACATCCATTAAAATGAGTCCAGAATTAAGTCCTGGAAGAAAATCTTCCTGTAATACCAACAATCATAACTCCAGGAGCCCATGAAATCGGTAGCGAATGACGCAAATAGATCAGTAGAAAAGAATCTGAAAGTATAAAATGAAAGGGAAGGCACAATCAATGTTGAGGACACATGGGGCCATCACTAATTCTGTTTCTACTCCTACTTTATATATGAGCAGATCTGCTAAATTCTAGACTCCTAAATCATCCCATCAGAATTCTGTCACCAAAGCAGTAAACACAGAATTAGTAATTAATAGTAAATGACTAATTAGTACTTGAGAACACTGGGGGTATGAAGTAAAAGTGCATACAAAGTGGAGACCACAATATACTACTTTATAAAAAGGATCATAAGATACAATCTATAATCTCATGAATTTGAAGGAAAGATCCTGCCCATATGGAGGAGGTCATTATAGCTTTCCGAAACGAATGAAGAGTCTCCTGTTTTTTTTGAACGATTCTTATATACAGTAGAGCACCGATTATCTGAGGTAATGTGGACCGATGCTATCTCGGTCAGCTGCTGCCATTTTTGGATTCAAAACTATGGATATAAAAAATGTTACCAATTTATATGGCACTGCGTCACTTTAAAGCCTCTTTTCATAGCATAGTGAATTTAATGTTCCTTTCTCCTTTGCCGCAAAAATGTTCACCTACTAACATTTTGATGCTAAGGTGTTAGTGTCTCCCTGCTGTTCAATACACAAAAGTGCAGTAGAGGTGGCATTTAGACCACCTGTGTGAGAAATCTTATGTGGATTTTCTGTACAGTCCTCATCATTGTATAAATCCAAAAATCCCAAGTGAACGAACTGGTAGAGCACCTTTAAACGGTCAGTGCTGGCGTCACACTGACAACCGCCAAAGGGTGAAGTTCAGGTGGGGTGAGCGAGTCACAGCCACATTCCCACATTCACAAAGTCGCTCTGTGCAGTTGAGGTTAAAAGTATATTCTTTGCTCACTCTTTACCTATTACATTTTTTAATTGAATTATAAGAAAAGTAGTGTATTATACTTAGAGGTTTGCCTTAGATAATGTGGAGCCTCAGGGCATGGATAATCGGTATTCTACTGCACCCCCTTTAATTGCAGTCATCTAAACGTTTAGTTATGATTCCTTCTTCCATTCACTTTCTGAGTCACTTACTCAGTTTAAGTTTGTAGGAGCTAATGTCTTTTCCAGTAGGCAGTGGTTGGAAGGTAAGAACCCAACCTGGACAGGGTGCCTTTCCCTGAAAGGTCTCACTTCCTTGTACAGTCTGTTCATCCATCCATCCATTATGAAACCTGCTTCAGGTTCATTGGGTGTCAGATTTTCAGCTCAGTAGCATCGGGCAAAAGTGGGGGGTGTCCATCTATTATGGACCACAACCAGACTCATTTGTATGGAGTCAAATTAGAGTCCTGACACACACATCTTTGGGATGTGGGATAAAACTGGATTACCTGCAGGAGTATTTAGTGAGAACTCATGTAAGTTACAAATAGGCAGTACCTGGGCTGGGAGATGAATCTAGGTGAGACAGAAACACTAGCTACCACACTTACATTTGACACAAACTGTCTTAGTATTGAAGAGCAAAAACAGAGAGCAGGCAGTTCCATCCATCTGCTCACTCTCTCCTCTCGACAGCAAAGATGGCACATCAGTGGTTTTTCAGCTCCGACACTGAAGAGTAAATAGAAACGACACATGGATTACAGAAACATGAAACATGTGCATAAAAATGGGTACCTGAAACTCTGAGAACTGCAGAATGTGCATGTCTGTCGAAATTGCCAGGGCTGCTTGTGATGGCAGGCTGGATCCACTGGCCTGGAATGTCAAAAACATGAGACAAGTTTAACTTGATAAATCACGACCAGCCTCCTGGTTTTAATTAGGGTAAAGTGATGCTGTCACTTCTCACTGGTAGAGCACCTCTCTAATTGCTGTTTCACCAAGTTTCTCCTCAGGAACAGGAAAATGCCCGAGGGGGAGGAGGCCTCCAGGGCCTCATCTTGTCAAATGTACAATGGCATCATCATTCCATTACTGTCATTTCCACCAGTCTGACTTTTCTCACTTTATATTTTGAAAGTCTATTTTTAGATATTGTTTGGGTTCAATCAGCTTTCAATTTTGTCTAGAAGGTGTCTTAATCCAGTGCAGTATAGGCCTGGGGTCTCATTTATAAAAACTTTCTGTGGATTAGACTGTGAAGGTATGGGTAAGATATGGAGGAAGATGATCTGCTGTGACGACCCCTAACGGGCGTAGCCGAAAGAAGAAAAAGAAGACTGTGAAGGTATCGGTACACCAAAAAATAGCAAAATGCATACACTAAAAAAATGTATTCATAAATCTTGGCGTATGCACATTTGTGTGCCATTTACCCTTTATTAGTCATATTCATCTTGTAAATATGAACACGTGAACCAGCCTGGTTGTCGTCATAAAATAACCATATATGGACTTTGCTAATTAACCTTTGTACACATGCAATCATGATGCTGCAGACCTTCATTGGCTGCCATCATGTACAACATTATCAGCAAGTCATCTGCCAAAGCCTCAAAATAAATGAATCACAGGTTGACTCAGGCCACCGAGCCACAATGTTTGTCAGTGTCATCTTGGCATCACAGATGACTTGTGCTGTAACTGAATGTCACTGCTTACAGTTAACAAAAGCTGTTATTGCAATACTAGACATTAAGCCCGTTACAATAACGGGCGCTAGAACAGTATTGCATAAATATTATTAGGAACAGTCTATATTAAATGGCAAGGGACCTTGACCTCATTCTGTTTGTTGTCTTAATTTTATTGTTAAAAATATTTTTGCAAGATGCCTAAAGTAAAATAATATTAAAAATAAAATAGAAACTTATATGCCAATACAGTAAGTATAATTAATATTGCCTTAGTGTAAAACTTTATAACAATCTGTAATACACAATATCTGAAGAAGATATTTAGGAAAATGTTTTTATTTTTTTACCTCAGGAAATTTTTCAGTAAAATTTCATTATAGACAACATTTTTTGTAAACACTCTTGTTCAGGACCATCTACAATGCTGACAACAACATTTGTAAAACTTCTAACTCTTGATAATGCAACATATAACTGACCGTGGCTGAATACTGGTTCTGGCAAGTAAATGGCAACTTTTTCTAAGGTTTGCCCTTGAGCTTTATTAATTGTTATGGCAAAGGATAATGTAACTGGAAATTGTCACCTTCTTATGGTAAAGGGTAAATTAGTAGAGGATAGAGCCAAATCAATACGGGGAATATTCTGAGGCTCATTTTCTTTTTTACAATCAATCTATTTGCTCGTATTTTTCTCTGTCTTTCAGCCTTTCTTTTGTTGATATTTACTTGCTGAGCTGACCGTTCTTCCAGGAGATGTTGCTTATATACGATTTGAGTGTCTGTCTGTCTTTTGTCCTACTTGACGTGTCTTTTTTTTTGGTTGGCATGTTGTTAGTAGATAGTTAGTTAGTAAACATGCACGGGGCAGTATGTGTGGCGTCTCCCCAGCAATGGATTTTATGTGCGCGGCCGCGACTACCCAATCAGCACTCTTCCTAGCAATGCTGTCCTTTATTTGGTTATCATGCGCGGCTGCAGGTACGCCATTCACTGTGTGCCCAGCTTCCAGTGTGTGTGCGTCCACAATGCCGGTCGTGCGTGTCGCACCAAGCCTCACGCATGCGCACTTCACCAAAAGACACACACACACGGACACCTGGACGCACACAGGGGTTTTATTGAAGAGGATGAGTGGCATCAATTGCCCTAATTACCTTAGATAAGGATACTGGATACTGCTGAAGATTGCCATTTTATGTTGGCCTGTACACCCTCAGCATATGGAAACTGGATTTAGTGCCACGTTCAGTCATTTATGGCTTCCAGTACAGCAGGCATGACAGAGCTGAATCTTGGCTGAGACATATCCGGATCTGTCAGCCATTGCACTCTGGTAGGAGTCTGTTGGCAGTTATATATGTACGAGTATAATAATATAATAATTCTTTTCTCACTACTCAAAGCATTTTACATAGAGAGCGAGGAGATACTTCAACCACCACCAATGTGTACCACCCACTTGGAGGAAGTGACAGCAGCCATTTAGCAACAGTGCGCTCAACACGAATTAGCTAGAATAGAACTGGGCAACCTTGTGATTTAGAGTCCATTCCCTTATCCGTCAAGCCACACTTAGCAGCCTGTCTGCATTAATCTATTGCACAGTCCCACACAGAGGTACAGCAGCTTTTTCACCTGTGGTTTCCTGCCTTCTGGCTTGAGTTTTAATGTTCTCAATGTATTCATGAGGGATACCTCCCTACCTCCAATGGATATGATTTACAATTCAATTCAATATATTCTTATGTAGTGCACAGTTCAGAACTAACATGTTTTGGTCAACGGATTGAACTTTTTGAAGAGTAAGTGAACAGGAATATTCCAAAAACTTAGTGGAATGGCTGTCTGTGACCACCCCTATCAGTGCTTAATGAATGAGTGAACAGTATTAATCAGACAATTGTGGGTGGAAGGATTAATTGTGACCAGTTATGGTCAACAGAATGACCTGCTTATTAAAAAATGAACAGGCATACACTGATGCTGTGGTTTATAGTGTTAGGTCTGGCCAGTCGTGGTTGGTTGGACAGACCTATCTAATCAGCAAATAAACAAGCCTGCTCTAATCGTTGTGGTTATAAAGGTCTGGGGTGGCCAAAGGTGACTCAGGAATTATTCTAGATGATGTATAGCTATTTGATGAGTATCACACTGGTGTAGGCAGAATTAACCACACTTGGCCTGTAAATAAATGTGGCTGTCAAATGACTTAACAGGCTGTGGCTATTATTTGAAATGGTCTACTGTATACAGGTTTAGTTGATGAGGTGGTTAAGTTAAGACAGCTTGGTCACACTTTAAGCTGGTTCCTACATGCGGCTCCGAAGAGAATGACTACATGGGTTCATAAAGAAGGAAGACTAATTAGAGTTTGCCTATGCTGATCTAATGCCTTGGCCGACATCAGATGCCAATTGATAGATTGTCAGTTTATTTGTAAATATCACTATTCAGAGAGTTGGAGCACTGCACAGACTGTCAAGGGTATAAACTAACAAAAAATATAATTAAGGCAGTACCCGTCTGGCCAAGAGCTGCTCAGAACTCACACGAAGAACAAAGAGGGAAATGAGTGAGAGTAAATTGCCTTTGACTTCAATTTAGTGGGGGTTTGGCTGGGTTCCTTGGCTTGGGCTCAAGTTTCCACAAGATAGCACAAACTTCTTTGACTCCCTAAGTGAGTCAGTTACACTTGCAAGACTCCTGTTTCAATGAGATAGATAATAAATTTCGCAATTGCCAGTTTTGTCCCCACCCTGACAGTGTCAGCTTGACCCTTTATGACTTACATTAAAGAACTATAGAAACAATTAATCTTTGTTGTACATTTGTGGTTTATAATTTACCTTAGCATGCAGTGCAGCCCCCTAGTGGATAAGAAGTTAAGTTACAAATCACAAGAGTTTCAGTTCCCTTCCAATGTCGGCATTTGTCTGTGGCTCGACCCTAGCCACTCCTTTTGCCTTCACTTGGCTCTTTACTCCTCCATACACTCCCTATTGTTGTATAACATTAATGGGGTGGAAGTTATATGATGGGAGGGTTAAAAGAAATTAAAGAGTGATGGGGACAGATTCTAGCACCGTGTGTTATGAACGTCAGCACACAAGGCTGCAAAAGAGGACGCAGGCTGCAATATACACAAAAGCCCTAAATAAGCCTTGACTAGTCAGCCCCAAAATAGGCATCACCCCAGGTAGCCTGACCACTAACTCAACAGGCAGACCAAGCCCAAAATGGGGCACAGGCTTTAAAATTTCAAAAGATATTTAAAATGCAATTAACAAAAATTACCTACAAGACAAACAATAAACTCTAAAACCTCTGGCTTAAGAATATAAGGCTAACAAAGAATCTTTATAAATAAATGATTTATGTATATAAAGAAAAGAAGATCAAAAATGGCAAAGCAAATCAAAATAAGGCAAAAATAACCGAAAAAGGATTTGCCTGTAAAGTCAATCTAAAGCTAACAAGTCCAAATTGTATTCCAATTATCAGCAGTGACGTCAGAGTCAACCAAGCCTTTAGTGTTATGATATGGAGTTTTCACCAAGGCAATATATTTGTGAGGCTTCCAAAGAGAAGCTGTCAAAGTAGGGGCAAGATCTTCACTGGTCGGCCCAGCAAAGGCTTATCTGAACTCGGCTAGGCTCTGAATACAACTTGCTAGGTTCAACTGGAGGAGGCCCAAATATGGGGAGCTGGCAAGAGGTAATCCCAGTTAAAAAAGCTAAAAGAAAGAATAGAGCAGAAAAACAATCAACAAAGCAGCAAATCTAGACAGAAAAAGCAACACTCTCTGCTCCTGAGCCTTCTCAGTTCACTTATATAGCCAGGGTAAGGGCACAGGAGCAGTGATGCCAGTGTGGCTCCGCCTCCTGTGGCTCCACCCACCAAGAGCAATGACTGGGAAAACATTTAAAGAGACAGAACATGATTATAGAACGCCAAATAAAAATAATAAAAAGAACATAAAAATGATAACTCAAAATTAAAAATTTGTTTTCCTCTATCTATCTATCTATCTATCTATCTATTATCCAACCCGCTATATCCTAACTACAGGGTCACGGGGGTCTGCTGGAGCCAACACAGTGCACAAGGAAGGAAACAAACCCCAGGCAGGGCGCCAGCCCACCGCAGGGCTCTACCTATCTATCTAACATAAAATACACATAACTTTATACTAATATGTAACACTGGTTACAGACCCAAAATAGAAGGAACTGAAGAAAACAACTTAGATACACGCATTATGTAAATATTACATCATTTTTAAACATAACAGTATTACATAAAATCAAATGACATATTAAAAATAATTCAAGAACAGAAAAAATAACCAAAAAAGGAAAATAAATTTAATGAGCCCATGAAACTTAATGGCCTTTGGGAAAGACTTATTATAGTTATAACTCCTTCTGTGTTTCTTAGATAGTTATGTGTTTTCTAGCCTGGTGGTCTTAACATTTAGCTCTGGTGGTCCTCTGCAGCTACAGGTTTTGCTTTCCTACCAACTTCTCAATCAGTCAGTCATTTTCACCTAAAGTGAAATTTTTTTTTTCCTTTTATCTTGCATTTATAAAAGTGCAGTACTGTCAGGTGTACACTTATAGGAAATCAAGACATATGTGTATGTTTTCTATATCTTTATATTATTACTTTGGTTTTTTTTTTAATTTACTGTTTTTTGTGGAGTTTACTTTCTTAATTGTATCTAAATATAGGCAATTAACAATGAGCTAAACAGACTTCAGTACAAATGGCCCTGAAAGGAGCAGCTACTGTTTTGGAAAGGAGCAGTGAATTAAACAAAGTAATCATATACAGATGCGGAAAACATAAAGTATATGTTAATTTCCAATACTTGTAAATCTCACAATACCCCTCTTATTACAAAAGATGTAATTGATTTCTTTTGCTCAGGATTTATAATTTACTTTACCATGCAGTGTGATCCCCTGTTGGAATAAACTGTAAATCACAAAGGTGATTATATTATTGTCCATCGTTGACTCACTATGAGACCCTGAATGAGTCATTTAGTTCATTAGTGTTATAACTGTAGAAAATCTTAGGCAGCCCTACTATGTCCTGCGGATTCTCACTCTGAAAGGTGCTATACAAAATGAACATTGATTAATAATTGATTATAGGAACCTAATCAAGGACTTTGTTGAATGGTGTGACTCAAACCACCTACAACTGAACACCAGCAAAACCAAGGAGTTGGTGGTGGATTTTAGGAGGCCCCTCATGGACCCTGTGATCATCAGAGGTGACTGTGTGCAGAGAGTGCAGACCTATAAATACCTGGGAGTGCACTGGATGATAAATTGGACTGGACTGCCAATACTGATGCTCTGTGTAAGAGAGGACAGAGCCGATTATACTTCCTTAGAAGGCTGGTGTCCTTTAACATCTGCAATAAGATGCTGCAGATGTTCTATCAGATTGTTGTGGTGAGCGCCCTCTTCTATGCGGTGGTGTGCTGGGGAGGCAGCATAAAGAAGAGGGACACCTCACTTCTGGACAAACTGGTGAGGAGTTGGACAGTTTGACATCCGTGGCAGAGCGACGGGCGCTGAGCAGGCTCCTGTCAATCATGGAGAATCCACTGCATCCACTGAACAGGATCATCTCCAGACAGATGAGCAGCTTCAGCGACAGACTGCTGTCACCATCCTGCTCCACTGACAGACTATCTATCTATCTATCTATCTATCTATCTATCTATCTATCTATCTATCTATCTATCTATCTATCTATCTATCTATCTATCTATCTATCTATCTATCTATCTATCTATCTATCAGCTGTGCTTGATTGAGGTAAGCTTGTGATTCAGACTTAATGCTGCCTGTAACCATGAGGTGCCCTAAGTTCAGTTTTTCACAAATCAGTTTGGGTGATGTGGTTTATAGAAAACCTGACTCTATACCACTGATCTGGAAGAAGGGCTTGCTTGGTTGAAGTGGTTCTTCTTTCAGGACTGGCAAGACAGACAGAGTTGTCCAAAAGATAATCTATACAGGGCCTGAGTCAGGTCATTCTTACCAATAAGCTGACATCTGGTATTTACTTGTACAAACATTGGACCACAAAGTAAGATGAGCCCACATCTAATCAATCATTCCCACAGAGAAGTTTGCCTCAGCACCCATTGTGAGGACTTTTGTGTTCAACTACTGAGAATAAATCAACAGAAAAGTGATTGTGTGTTGGAACACACAGGGTGTGGCACAAATAATGAAAGGCAAACTAAGAATAAAACAAAAACAAGATTTGAATGTAAAGCAGTGTGACGGTGATTCATTTTGCATTTAGAATTGTGTGGAAAGGTGCAAAGGCAAATCTGTGCTGCAGTGTGAGTTGCATGGCAGTTGGAAATGGAAAATGAGAGCAGGAGCAACAAATGCTGCCAGGGTGAAGAACCTGGGCACCTTAAGAAGGTACACAAATAATTTATATATAAATAAATACAGTTACATTAAATAAATATATATAAATCCTTTGTGATTGTGGACGCTGCCTACCCCAAAACGCTAGATGGTAGCTCCCCTGGAGTGTAGTGGTGCCCCAGATTCCCGCAGGGCATCCTGGCTCTTGGAGTTCGGTTACTCAGCCCTTTTGGGTACCATGGGTGCAGCCAGGGGGAGCTGTGAAATGACTTGGGGAGTCATGCTTCCCTTGCAACCCAGAAGTCGTAGGAAGTCATGAGGATGGAAGCCCTGAAGTACTTCCGGGCTGATTAAAGAATTGGGATTCTCCATCTGACCCGGAAGTGCTGGCAAGTCACGTGGGAGGAAGAATAGAAGCATTTCCGGGTCAAGGACTATATAACGGACTGCTGGAGACCCAGAAAGTGGGCCAGAGTTGGGAGGGAGTAGGACAGAGCTTGCTGGGATGTGTGGAGGAGAGAAGAATTGTGTATTGTTAATATTATTGTGTTTATTGCCTGTTCTTGTGCTTGTAGTGCTTGGAGGGAACGGTTTATTAAGAAGAAAGGCATTAAAATCATGTTGGTGCTTTTAACCTGTGCCCAGTGTATCTGTCTGTTGGGGTTAAGGGGTGATCGTGACCCCTAGTGTCTTACACCATATATATTGTAATTCAGTAAAGGGAATTGAACTGAAGAATTGGTACTTGTCAGTTGTAACTACTAAATATGCTGACAGTATTATAAAAAATAAGGGCTTGGCTGGCGGTGTGGCCACAGTTGCAAAGCACTAAGGCTATGTCCATGCTGCTTGATTTTCAACTCAGCATTGTAGAGTGGATGGGTGAAACTGGAGAGGTTTGAAAAAGCAGACTCTAACCATGCTCTGATTGGTTCATGTTTTACTACAAAGCCCTTCCCTGATTGGATCCCACACATTGCAATGTCTCACTACACTACCTGATTGGTTGCCTTCATGAAAGAAAGTATTTTTCCCACATATCAGGCACAGTGGAGTTGCTTTTCAAGGTGCTTGTTGGGTTACTTACCTGTATACATCTAAGTTGCATTTTGTACAGTTTGAGCGCTGCTTACAAGTACAAAAGGTAATAATTTAACAGTTGGTACATTTCCGTAATAAATCTTGTGGCCGGCAGTGTTACCATCCCTTCAAGAATTTTTCCACCGATGTACTTGTGCCCAGTGTAGGCAAATGTCTATGTCATAAGCTTTGTCAGTCATTTTAGTGTGGATGGAGATACTTTTGTAAATTACATGAAAACACTAGTATAGGTGAAGATCATTTTTGTTTAAAAATCCTGTTTTTAAATAAAAACATAGTAGTGTGGATGTAGCCTAAGTCACCCCTCATTGTCCATAGCAGGTAGCTGGTATAATTAGACTTCAAAGACCTGTGGGTATTCCCTCTAGGTGTCTAGAGTGTGTGCCCCTTTATATCATGGACTTTTTCTTTCATAAATGTCTCCAGGCAGGTAACGGCACTCACTCAGTATCATCAAAGTTCAATGACTGCCCCCCCCATTGGTGTCTGGAGTGCACACCCCTTAACTTTCATAAATGGTGCCCCTCAAATGATGGCACTCTAGGCGGCCAAATTTGTCACTAATAGACTGACCAGCTCTGCCTGACAGCATCAAGAGGGCCAGTTAAACGCAGTGAGTGTGGTGTGTGGTGATGCAGCCATTTCCTATTTAACCTTTTGGAATACCTGACATTTTGTAACGGGACCAAATGCTCCTGGGGAAACATGACATTCATTTAAAACAGCCATAACATAAAAAGGAACATCATTTGCTCATTTGCCCCAGTCTGCCAAAAGAGGACGCCAATATAAAACTGTCCTCCTAAGTTAAGCACATTCTTTCTTATTTGAGCCACTGAGCAAGGTGACCTCGCCTCCCAGATCAGCCAAAAACTAATTGATATGTCACTGAAAAGTACTAAAAAAATGACTGTTTTTATCATTATTGTCCCTGCCTAAGGGTCGTGCCCGACCTCACTCACTTTAATTAGGGACGATTGTTTGCGAGAGATATTGATTTGGCCACTAAAATGCTTTAATAGCTCTTGTTCTATTAGCACTTATTGTCAGTGATTGGAGCTGAGAAGCTGGCAGTGCCAGGCATTGACAATACCCCACACAGCAGCTTGTATTCACTTTGTTGCTTTCATGGGCTGCTAATTTGCCATTATTTCACTCCAAGAGTAATGGGGCATGATTTATGAGCCGCATAAGGGACAAAGTACGGCCGTCCCTGCACATTAGTCACAAACACCTGCACTTAGGTCGCTGCACAGGATGATGGGATGGGTGCTGCAGGCGCTGCCACTCAACATTGACTACCTGCCCTGCCAGGATTAGGTTGCTTACAGTATATTTAAGTGGGCCAACACGATGATCTCCAAAGACTGAGCCAGCATCGTCAAATATGTGGAGAAATGAAAGATGCAAGCAGAGTGCTGAGAAGTGATGTCTGTAATTAATAATAATAATGATGATGTAGACAGATAGATATTAAATGAAAACAGCTAGAAAGGAAAGGCACTGTATAATAGAACATGAAAGTACCTGGAGGAGAATCCAAATAGACACAGGAAAAAGTGTAAACTCCACCTAAACAATTACCAGGATCTCCTTTCAAGCCCATGACATTGGATCCATAATGGAGTAATGCTAAACACTGTGACACCTTTTCTATTCTGCTTCTCACTGATCATGGATATGCGAAAATAGTAAACCTTTTTGTTTGAATGGACCCTGTTATAGTTCATTACTTTAGCTAAGACTGCTCTAAGGCTAATAATAATAATAATAATAATCACTGTGACCCTGCTCAGGATAAGGCAGGTATAGAAAATGGATGGAGGATGAATGGTACCTACAATGCCCTTCTTAACAGAGACTCATAATCATTCAACAGGATACCTACAATAACTTGAACTGGTGAGATACTGGAGGATGGTGACTGGACTAGTAGGTAAGTGGAGAACAGTGAGGGAGAATGACTCATTAGAACATTAGATAAAATTAACAAGGACAGGCCATTCATCCCAATACGCTTGCCAATCCTGTACACCTAATTTCTTCAAAATAACATCAAGCTGAGATTTGAAGGTCTCAAAGTTCTACCACACTTCTTAGTCACTTTTTCCATGTTTCTGCAGTTCTCTGTGTGAAGAAAAACGTAATGTCTGTTGAAATTTAATCTAGTAGTTTCCCTGTGTTCTTGATGAACTCATTTTGACAGTTTAAAGTAACCATCTCAATCCACTAGACTAATTCTCTTCATAATTTGAAACACTTCACTCAGGTCTCCTCTTAATCTTCTTTTGTGTAAACTGAAAAGGCTCAGCTCTTTTAATCTTTTATCATAATTCACTCCCTGTATTCCTGGAATCAGTCTTGTTCATCATTCTTTGGACTTTTTTTAATGCTTCTGTCTTTTGTGTAGCCTGGAGACCAAAATTGTACACAGTACTGCAATGAGGTCTCACTAGTCCATTATAATGCTTAAAGGAATACTCCATCAAAAATGATATATATATATTGGTCATGTTATCAGTCAAAGACAGGTAATGGAATAAATGTAAAAGTGTTTAGTATCTCATGCCCTATGTGTGCCTTCACCATTCTTCATAAGCCTTTCCTCATTTGTCACAAGCTCTATTGCCCGGACCCTCATTATTCACTATGGTTTTGATGTGCATAACCCAGCAGTGTTGCACGGATTCTCTGAATAGATAGATAGATAGATAGATAGATAGATACTTTATTAATCCCAAGGGGAAATTCACATACTCCAGCAGCAGCATACTGTATAGATAGATAGATATATGACATATCACAAACATTAACACTGCTTTTATGAATCCCATACCAAATGGCACATAACAGAAACATACAGATTACAAGGTACACTGCAAACGTAAATGCTGAGGTCTACTTCGATTACCCTTCACAGATAACGCACTGGTTTAACTTTGCCACCTTTGGTTCACTGCTTGATTTCTTTCTATATTCCAAAAATGTGCATAACATGCTAGTTGGTGACTCTAAATTGGCCCATATAAATGTGTCTTATGATGGAGTGGGGTGTACATTTCTATATTTTATATTTGTATTGTATTGCATTGTTGTTACCAGTCATACTCACAAAATGTGCAAAACACTTTTTTTTTTTGCTAAACTTATTGTTTAAACACATTGCATTAAATACATTCTGTTAAATACATACTTAGTTTATTGTTAAATACATACTTCCGGAATAATCAGCGTACATCATAAACAGGAAAGTAAAGCCTCATGAGAGTCACCTTTTTTACATGAAAATAGGACTCTTGACAAATGAATGAGGGAGAGAGACTGGTCTTCAATTCAACAAGCTATCCCATGAAGCTTTGGTTTTCTGTTTGTGCTGTGCATTGATGTGTCTTGGGCATACAACTGGATAACTGTTATGATTAATGTGGATTTTGTGACACAAGTAATAAGAGATAATTTCTTCTTTCTTCCATGGACAATTTTCAAACACAGCATTAGTCTCTATTGACTTATATTATGCTATAAAACTTTTCTGTCCATTCTGCATTAAAATGTAAGATTAAATTTTCTTCTCTGCCGTCACTACAAGCTACACAGGGCGACTAACATATAAAAAAAAAAAATCATTTTTGGGTGAAGTATTCCTTTAAGCTCTACAACTCAGACATGAAGGACACCCTGGATTCCAGCAGCTTCAATGGCTTTAAGGTTCTTTTGGCTGAACTGGGAGGTGAGGGATACATTAAGACTCTGTCGCCCAAGTGAAAAAGAGTGAATTCAATTTAGGAGAACACTGGAAGTCATTTGGTGAACCTGGAGGTGAGGTATCATACACAAATGGACTCTGGTGGAGTGCACATGGTCCATGGGCACAGTTTGAATCATCTTCAGATCTTAAAGGTGAGGTGTTGTTTCTCAGGAACACACTGGGAGGCCATGGTTGAAGTTAACCAGATTTAAGAGCATATTAGGTGTAAATGGCTAAATTGGGAGATAGGGGCACTCAACTCAATGAGTCAATGATTGTCCAATTTAGAAGTGGGAGTTGAAGCTGAATTTGCTTTGGGTACAGTGGTAGTCACACTCTGAAATTAAAGTTAAGGCCACCATGTTCAGGGACACACATGGCTCATCAAGTAAGAAGTACATTTGATTTAAGGACACACTAGGTATAGCTAGCTCAACTGGGAAACAAGGGGATCAGCTTCTAACCTGGTTGGTGAGGATATCTTCTCTGGGCACATCAACCAAGAATCCTAAGAGTTGAGGTCACCATGTTTAATGAGTGTAAGCTAAGAAACTTGGCCGAAAAAAGCATTATGGGACACTTTCTAAACAGAAAGTGGAACTCAAGGACAACCTGCCATCAAGCCCATGGTGTGGAGACACACTACGAGTGAGTGACTGGGTGACTCACTTGGTCTATTGTTGCTTTATCTGAGATTCCATAAACACTTATAGTCTACCAAATCCTATGTGTGGTGCAGAAGATATGAAATGGGTGATGTTGGATGGCAGTTTTCTTCAAGCTGAATTTCGTGAGCCTGGAGGGGATTTGATTAAACAACTCGGCACCGGCTGCTGTCTTCTTGGTGGAGGAGCGCCACTCACAGTATGCTAATCCCCTTCAGTTTGAAACCTTACACGATACTGCCAGCCACGGCTGTTGCCATGGGATTAGGAAAGAGAAAAAAAGAAAAGCTGGTTTGAGGGAAGCACATGTTTAAAATGATCTGCCTCACGAAATAGAATATTACTTTAACTAGAAATTCCTTTTTCCTTTTCTTCCCCCTGATGTTGTGTGTTGGCAGAGGAACTGCCACCCATCAGCAGAGAATAGAAAACTCAAACTTCACTCCTAAATCAGGATTTGTGTGCTGTCCACCTGATAGAGCCGTCTTGCAGGTTATTTGCAGCACACACCTCCTTCCCACTTAACCAACTGGCAGGACAGAGGGGATGAAACAGCTTGGGAAGCTGCAAGGCTGGTCAGCTGAGGCTAATTCAAGCATGCCTGGCATCCGGAGAGACAGAGAGGACGGCCCTTGAGAGCAGCTGCTGTACTGCACAGATTAAAGACTTTATTTAAAACTCCAGCAGTCCCATAAAGCGGCTCAGAAGAGCTGGAGCTGGAGTGGAGGGCCTTGTTTCTTTGTGGCCATAATTATTAAAAATGGTGACAAGTACCTTGGGGTCAGTGTAGAAAATCAAGTCACCTGAGTCTTGCAGGACCAAATGTTTTCAGATAGAACCTAAAGAATATTGTAAAATATGATCTCTGTATTACAATTAGAGGTGGGGATGGGTTGCAGTGAAGTGGTGAAGCTAACTTGGGAGTAATAGAGGAATGACTGCATATTGCAAATAGGAGGCACTGCAAGTATCTAAAGTGCATTCATCCTCCATATGTTCAGGATAGATGTTCTACCCTAGTAAATTGTTTGGATGCAAGCAAGAATTGTTCTTCAAACTTTATTTTACACAGCACATTTCAGAGTACACTGCTTTTGCTAAATATCTGCTGAATTCATATTTTATAACTGCATAGCAGGAGATGAACTGGTCAGCCAGGATGAGACCTGAAAAGAAAATTAGATGTCACATGCTGACAGAAAAGAACAAGGAAAAAGAGTAGATAGAAAGAGCTTCATGCTGTGACATTGGGACAGCGGCACTGAACGAGGCACTGCCACTCATTCCAACCTGAGGAATTGTGGGAGAGATGCACTTGGCTTGCTAAGTGGTCTCCAGCTGAGAAAAAGGTGAGCCTTGTGTTTCACGGTTCATTTAGCAAGAATCTGGTCATTGTGAGGTGACCTGACTGAGTGAGAATGAACGCTTTGGAGTCAAAATAAAAAGTCAGATGTCTGCCACAGGGAAAGAGAAAAAGTAAAATGTGATAAAGGGCAGTGAAGGGGTGGAGGGTGCAAAGGGGTGAGGAAGGACTGGAGGTACCATCTTTAAGGCTCCACCTGGGCCGAGTGCAAAGAAACAACCAGAGGAGGCACGTTTGAGAGCAGAAGAGTATATGAAAAAGTGGAATCGGCACCTGTCATCTTGGGAAACCTGTCTGTGTGGCTATGTGGCCACTGAGAAAATATATATATATATGTGCCTTTATGTGTCTGCGTTTGCAGGATGAACATGTATGTGTCTCCTGATAGATAGCGTGTGTGCATGATTGTATATGTTTCTGCATATTGTAACAGACTCAAAGAGGACAAGGAAAAGAGTTGGGGTCTGAGTCAGAATCCCCATTTAATGTAGAAATTTGTGGTGTATGTGAAAGTAATGAGGGCATAGTAATGGCTCCTATAGATGTGGGTCTGAGAATGAATGTCAGTTTACTTCTAAAGAGTGTTATAGATGGAGGGGGTGGGGCTTCCAGGTATAAAGCAGAAGAGACATCAGACATTGTCAGTGGTGGCTTCCTCCAGTCTAAAGGCAAAGGGGGAAATGCATTAGTAACTGTGCTGTACCTTTCTCCTTTAACCAGTGTCTGAGTGGAGCCCTCAAAACATTCCTGTAGCACTTGTGGGTGACAATATATGATGTCACATACATGGGTAAGCATGCGCCTTGGCATCTGCTTGGGGTGCACATTTTGTGTGTCTGTTTTGCATGCTTGCATGTAGACAAGTTTCTATATAGTTGCTGGGGATGTATGTGTTTTTGTGTAAAAATCTACTTTAGTGTGTGGATTAGCCTTGTGTGTTGGATTTATTTTTTTACATTTGTGGACATTTGTGTGTTTAATTGTTATGATTCAGTACATTCAAAAAACCAAAAAGGTGTGAGATTTCTTAAACACTCCAATCTAGACCAGGGCTTTCCTTAGCGTGCCTAGAATAGGCCTCACACCAGGCAGCTTGACCCCAAACACCACAGGCAGGGTCTGGCCTACATGGGCCCAAAGACGGTATTTGACTTAAAAATACTAAATTATTTAAATGTCCCAAATATATCAGGAATACACATAAATGACCCACATGGGAGAGAAACTATAAAATCCTCTGGCTTGAAAGACAAGTTTAAATACAATCCATATGTCCATATATCCATTTTTAAACCTGCATATCCTGAGTAGGATCTTAGGGAAGCTGAAACACTGAGATCATGGCAGGAACTGTTACAATCTCTGATTTTCATAAATTATTTATGCCCTTACTGACTGTAATCCAAATAATCTGTACAGTATATGAAATCAGGGGTTTTCACACTTAGGAATTCTGAATATTTGCTCAGGAATGGTGTACAGTATCTTGCATATGTAGAAAGCTCATCTTTTGCTTACATTTGGTTGTGTGGCCATTTTGTTTTTTCTATAAATGCTGCTATTTTAAAGCCTTCTCTGTGGCAATGGTTTCCGGTATGCTCTATGGTGCACTCAAACGTGACATTATCAGAGCAACAGTTTAAAGATGATCATCAGTGGTTCCAGGTTATTCAAATTTGGTGGAAAAACCTGTTTTTCTGTGCTAAAAAAACTTTATTTTTGTCCTTCAGGTTAATTGAATACCAGTTCTTGATTTTGACTTTGATTTCTGGTTCTCATTTTAGTGTTGATGCTTGTTGAGGTTATATTCTGTTTTTGATGATTATCCTATTCTCTGATTATGTTTAGCCTGGTCATTTTTCCTTTACTGTCTGTCGCCAATTAGTACAGGAACAATTGCTGGACAGTGCACCAGTCCATCGCAGAGTGAACACACATTCACAGGGGCCAATTTAGCATCGCCAGTTCACCTAACCCACATACCATTGGACTGTAAGAGGAAACTGGAAAACCCAGGGGATGCCCACATGGACACATGGAGAACATGCAGATTTCACTCAGGTAGCACCAGGTCTCCTTATTGAGAGACAACAGCACTACTACTGCTTCCCATGCCACCCTAGTCCGAATTTTAATCTGCATTAATGAAGAAATATTTATTTCCTTAACAAGGAAAAGCAATCTAAACATAATCCAACAATCAAAGAGACAAAAATAAAAGCCATAAATCTTAAAGCAAAAAAGCAGTACTCACAATAAGTACACTTTTCAAAACAACAAAGGATTACTAAAGGATCCACTTCTTAACTTCATAATATATAGACTGAAGGCGGGCCTTCAACTGTGATGTCAGCTTGGTCCCGCCTCTTGGGACTGCTCCACCCACAAAACCAAAGGAACACAGGAGAACATAGGCAATAATAATACATTAACAAAACAATGGTAACAAAAAAACATAATTACAAGAAACACTTGAAAAATAATACTTTAGGATTAACAAAACAGACACAGCAAAGGAAGATAAACATAAAATAGGTAATACACCCTGGCTGAAACATAACAATAATCATGAGCTCTAGTGTGAGCGTGTACACATACTTTTAAACAGGTGGCTATATATAATAGAAAACAACTTTAATGCATCTTCAGCCTCTTTCTGCCAACCACAATCTAGTATAAATGAATATTTTCCAACATGTTTAATCTAATTCCTGGTCCTGGATGGATGTTAACACCTTACTAGTAGATATGCAAAAGATCATAATTGCCAACACAGTTTAGGTAAGGATCACTACCAAAAAGTGGGTGATTAAAGATGGCCCCTTCTTCCCACAGGTGTCTCCTTCATTAGCACACCTGCACATCTGTGTACTATTAATTTTCTTCAGGGCCACCTGAAAGTACACATAACCAGACAATGTGGAGCTGAAGAGCCCAGTGGGAATCACCTGAATACAAGTTCATCCGTAAGAAATAAACACTAGGAAGTCATGGCTCTGACCACAGGAGTGAGTGCGCTTGCCCCAGCAGATGCATTCACTTCTCATCAAAAAACATGATAAAAAAAAATCATCAGCAGGAGGAGGAGGAGGAGGAGGAGGCTGAGCACCAGCAAGCTATCTGAATAAAGATTAGATTTAAATATATTTAAAATCACCAGGATGAGACAAACGTGGATTAGAGGAGGATGTTCTCTAGAGATTGAAATAACGTGTGATCTACTGCTGCTGAAACCTCTTGGAATTAGGCAAGATTTTTAAAAGAGAAAAAGAAAGAAAGAAAGAAAGAAAGAAAGAAAGAATTACATTTACTCTCTTGCATAAAATACTGTATGCTGAAGTGTTTAAATCAATGACAATCTGCAAACTCCTCATCTAGTTAATTTAAGTTCCTCATTTCTACACTAGACATGTCTGTCAAGTTGACCATGGGGTGCCTAATGTTTTTTTCTTCACAAGCATTTCATCTTCTCTTTGTTAATGAACCCAAGCCAGTCCTTTAAGTGTTATTCAATGTATGTAATGGAGGCCGTTTATGTTCGCAGCTGGACATGTCACCTCCAGTCATATGCGCCTGAGCAGTGGAGTAAAGGAAGTAGCCAGCTGAGTACTACTAATTACTCATCATGTCAGGAGTTTTCTTTTCCTTTGGATTTCAGAGGTTGTGCTTCCACCGTAGCTGGGGTCAGTTTTTCTCCGTACTGACCAGTTTGTTTTTGCTGTTTCATTTTGCTAGTTGCCAGCTGTTTCTGAAGTTGCCATTAATTCTGACTTATCATATTTTGCTTCCTTTCCTACCTGTAGTGGCTTTTAATTCAAATAAATGATTTGTTTTTCTTAGTTGATGACTAGCAGGAAGTTTGTCCTCCTTTGTCTTGTGGAGTAGCCAGTCATTCTTAGACACATCCTGTTTTGCTATTGAAGTGGCCAGTCATCTTCATTTACTTTTTTTGCATTTCGGATGATTACCTTCACATTTTTTCTTTTTTATTTTGTCCAAGTATTGAGTGTTTCTCCTCTTTTACCTTAGTTGATGGCTAATTGTTTATCTTTATCATTCTGTGCTTGGCAGACATTTGACTTATGTAACAGACCTTCATCTGAAGCTCTATATGTCTGTCGCTTTTTATCCAATTCACTGTTACAAGAGCCTGATTTTGTCTAAGCAATATGGCAGCAGGCACATGCCAGCCCTGAATGGGATGCCTGGCAGGTCTTTACAGGGCATACTCACTGACAAAGGGTTAGTTTAGCATGTGTTTGGGGTATGGGAAGAAATTGGACACATGAAGAACTTGCAAACTATACACCAACAGTGACCAGCCAACATCTCAAATGCAGCCTCCAAAATCTGTGAGGCAGTAGTGACAACCACTAGGCCACCATGTCACCAGTCTACTTTCATTTAGATTATGGTCACAATCTGTCAAATAGCCTGGCTTTTTCTGTGGGAATCCTGGTGCAGAGGGCCTGCACTGCGAGCTTGTCTGTTCCTAAATAAAGAGTGACCACCTTTAAAGCCATCAAACAGAGCAGCCTCTAGCCTAGACCCCTGTAACCAATCCTCCACACTTTCTTTCTTTCTTTCTTGTGCTATCTCTCCATATATTTTCTACCTGTTATCCAGTAGCAACGGTCTAAGCAAAGATATCCAGATGTCCCTTTACCAGGCCACCTTCTCCAACTCCTCCCAGGGGGATGCCGTACCAAGACATTCCCAGGGCTGCTGTAAGATATAATCTCTCTAGGAATGTCCTGGCTCGTTTCGATGTGGAGGAGCTGAGTGTCTACCAAATCCCTGCGATCCTCACCCTCACTGTCTCTAAGGCTGAGCCCAGACACCCTGCAATGGAAGCTCATTTCTGCTGGTTGTATCCATAACCTAGTTCTTTTGGTTACTCTCCAAAGCTTGTAACCACCGGTGAGGGTAGAAGCATAAATCAAACAGTAAATTGAGAGCTGTACCTTTTGACTCAGCTCTCTCTTCACCATGACTGATCAGTAGAACATCTGCATAATTGTGGATGCCACTCCAATCTTTCTGTTGACCTTTTGCTTCTTTTTTTCCTCATTTCCAGATGAGAATCATGACCTCAGATTTGATGGTGAGGATCCTCATCCCGACTTCTCCATACTCGGCCACACTCCGCTCCAGTGCACACCTGTGGCCAGCAACTAATGAAGGCAATAGGACCATATCGGCTGCAAACAGCAGAGATGTGATCCTGAAGTCCCCGAAAATTGACCCCTTCCAGCATTTGGCTGCACCTAGAATTTCTGTCCATAGAAATTATGAGCAGAATTGGTGACAAAGGGCAGCCCTCTTTTTAAGACAGTTTGTGTTCATTCAGAAACTGGGGTCTGCTGCTCCTCTAGTAGGACCCATCTTATACTGAGCTCCTACCAGTCCCTTTGACTTTCTTGTCCCACTTCCAAGCCTGGCAATCTTATTTCGACTTGCCGCACTACCTTTTCTTGCTATGCTACTCTGCCCCATAGTAGATTTCTGTTTTTCAACCTTTTGAAAAAGCTGGTTGTTTCATATTTCTCTGATTGTCCCAATAGCCTGACTCAATAGCCTGACTGTTTCTGCTCAGCCATGCTTATAAAGTTATGGCTGTTGACTTACCTTATGGACTTTGGTGTTACGCCCTTCACTTGCCTCTTTAATAAATGACTCTAAAACTCACAACATTCCAGAACATTTGAAGGCGCAAACAGGGCGGACGTTCACGTGACGAGTCTTACTGAAGGGAGAGTGAAGCAGTGTGAAACTCAGCACACACGTTCAGTGTCTGAAGAATCCTGCCATGCTTTCACTGTTTCTGCCTCCTACCCAGTCTATAAATGCCTGTGACCTTTGTTTTCCACAAAAGAAACTGTACAGGGTGGAGACTTGAGCAGAAGGCTTGGTGCCTTCCTTTGCATGCCCCATTGTCACCTAACTTTTTTATGTTCCCCTGATGAATGGATTCTTTATTTGGATGTAATATTTATATAACTCCATGTTCTCCATGTGTGCCTGTGGACGGCTGTGTGAGTGTGGGTGTGTAAAGGGAAGCAGACTGGTTTCCCTGCCCAAATCTGGCCCCTTCTACCGGAATAGTCTAAAGCCCACCTGTGAACCAGAAGTGTATTAAGCCGGTTTGAGAATAGAATGCTATGTCATATAGTTCTTTTACTTACACCTAAATGATTTGATTTACCTTCAGAGAAATTAAACAGGGCTTCATTCTTAATTAAAATGCAAATGTCTCGGATTCAGTCACTCATTCATCCTTCCATCTGTCAAAAAATACCAATAGCAGAGCCAAACATTTGTTGGTGAGTGTGCAAATATAAAAACTAGGTGGATGAATAAAATGTCACCCAGAGTAGATGGTTTATAGAACTTGACCATTAGTGGCCAAACAAAGGCAAATTGGAAATTGATTGGGTGGACGGAAGCTCTGATTGGGTGGGCGACTGCCAATCCACACTCACCTTTGGCTATGCTACTGATACATAAATATACAGTGTATCCGGAAAGTATTCACAGCGCATCACTTTTTCCACATTTTGCGATGTTACAGCCTTATTCCAAAATGGATTAAATTTATTTTCTTCCTCAGAATTCTACACACAACACCCCATAATGACAACGTGAAAAATGTTTACTTGAGGTTTTTGCAAATTTATTATAAATAAAAACATTGAGAAAGCACATGTACATAAGTATTCACAGCCTTTGCGCTCAGGTGCATCCTGTTTCCCCTGATCATCCTTGAGATGTTTCTGCAGCTTCATTGGAGTCCACCTGTGGTAAATTCATTTGATTGGACATGGTTTGGAAAGGCACACACCTGTCCATATAAGGTCCCACAGTTGACAGTTCATGTCAGAGCACAAACCAAGCATGAAGTCAAAGGAGTTGTCTGTAGACCTCTGAGACAGGATTGTCTCGAAGCACAAATCTGGGGAAGCTTACAGAAACATTTCTGCTGCTTTGATGGTCCCAATGAGCACAGTGGCCTCCATCATCCATAAGTGGAAGAAGTTCAAAACCACCAGGACTCTTCCTAGAGCTGGCCGGCCATCTAAACTGAGCGATCGGGGGAGAAGGGCCTTAGTCAGGGAGGTGACCAAGAACCCGATGGTCACTCTGTCAGAGCTCCAGAGGTCCTCTGTGGAGAGAGGAGAACCTTCCAGAAGGACAACCATCTCTGCAGCAATCCACCAATCAGGCCTATATGGTAGAGTGGCCAGATGGAAGCCACTCCTTAGTAAAAGGCACATGGCAGCCCGCCTGGAGTTTGCCAAAAGGCACCTGAAGGACTCTCAGACCATGAGAAACAAAATTCTCTGGTCTGATGAGACAAAGATTGAACTCTTTGGTGTGAATGCCAGGTGTCACGTTTGGAGGAAACTAGGCACCGCTCATCACCAGGCCGATATCATCCCTACAGTGAAGTATGGTGATGGCAGCATCATGCTGTGGGGATGTTTTTCAGCGGCAGGAACTGGGAGACTAGTCAGGATAAAGGGAAAGATGACTGCAGCAATGTACAGAGACATCCTGGATGAAAACCTGCTGCAGAGCGCTCTTGACCTCAGACTGGGGCGACGGTTCATCTTTCAGCAGGACAACGACCCTAAGCACAAAGCCAAGAGATCAAAGGAGTGACTTCTGGACAACTCTGTGAATGTCCTTGAGTGGCCCAGCCAGAGCCCAGACTTGAATTCGATTGAACATCTCTGGAGAGATCTTAAAATGGCTGTGCACCGACGCTTCCCATCCAACCTGATGGAGCTTGAGAGGTGCTGCAAAGAAGAATGGGCAAAACTGGCCAAGGATAGGTGTGCCAAGCTTGTGGCATCATATTCAAAAAGACTTGAGGCTGTAATTGCTGCCAAAGGTATATCGACAAAGTATTGAGCAAAGGCTGTGAATACTTATGTACATGTGATTTCTCAGTTTTTTTATTTTTAATAAATTTGCAAAAACCTCAAGTAAACTTTTTTCACATTGTCATTATGGGGTGTTGTGTGTAGAATTCTGAGGAAAAAAATGAATTTAATCCATTTTGGAATAAGGCTGTAACATAACAAAATGTGGAAAAAGTGATGCGCTGTGAATACTTTCCGGATGCACTGTATACGATGTCTATAAAAAGAATTGATCCCCTTAGAAGCTTTCACATTTTGTTGCTACACATTATTAACACAGTGGATTTAATTTGGCTTTGTTGACATTAATCAACAGATAAAGACTTTCATGTGAAATTGACAACATATCTCTGCCAAGTGGTCTAAACTAATTTCAAATATAAAACACAAAGTAATTGATGTCACAAGTAGTCTTCCCCTTTAATAGGACAACCCTAAATCATCTCTGGTCCCAGAATTATTTAAATGGAGGTCACCTGTCTGGGATTTAACTTGTTGTCTAAATCCTCCTGTATGTGGAAGGTCCATGTTATGGTGGATCAGTATGGTGGACTAACTTACATAATGAAGATAAAAGAACACTCCAAGGAACTCTGGGAATTGGAAAAACTCAGAGGAATGTGACAAGAAAATATGTAAATAACTGAATTTCCAGTTAAATCAATAATGAAGACCTATAAAGAGTATGACACAGCTGCAAATCTGCCAGAGCAGGCTGTCTACAGAAACTGAGTGATTGTGCAAGAAGAAGATGTGCGAGGGAGGACATCAAGAGACCTCTGAAAACTCTGAATGAGTTACAAGCTACAGTGGATGAGACTGGAGAGACAGCAACTGTTGCCCTGGTGTTTCACTGGTCACTGGTAAAGACAAAAAACACGCACAACATTTCAACTTGTCTTAGCCAGAAGGCAGAGGGGAGATTCTGACGACAGCTTAAAGGAGGTTCTAAGGTCTGAAGAACCCAGAATTGAGCTTTTTGGTTATCAGACTAAAAGCACATGACTAGAAATACACCATCCCCACCATGAACCAAAGTGGTGGCAGCATCAGGCTGTGGTTGATGCTTCTTTGTGGGTCTTTGAAGGCTTGTGAGGGTAAAATGAATGTAGCAAAACATTCTGCCTTGGAAGAAGATTTGTTTTCCAGTAAGGCAGCAACCCCAAACATAAAGCCAATGCTACACAAGAATGGCTTCAAAGTAGAAATTTGAATGACTGAATCAGTGTCCACATCACAATCCAACCGTGAGTTTGTGGCTGGGCTTGATGAGGGCTGATCACTCACCACCAACATGCTCTCTCACAGAGCTTGAGCACTTTTGAGAAGAAGAATGCAGAAAAATGGCAGAGTGCAGATGTGCAGAGATAATCGAGAAAGAAACCTGTGCACACAGACTCAAGGCTAGAATGGCCACCAAAGCTGCATCTACCAAATACTGACTTGAAGAGGGTGAATACTTATGAGATTGATTATTGTGTGTTCTATATTTGTAATTCATTGAGATCACATTTCAGAGATCTGTTCCCACTTTTCCTCGTAATCATTGTGAAGAAAGCCAAAATTTAATCCTTTGCAGCATAAGAGTAAAATGTGAAAACTTCCAAAAGGGTAAATACTTTTATAGGTGCTGTAATTAAGACTGACTCTCTACCATGCAATACTTCAGCTCAAATCAGGATATATACAAATCATTTACGTTTTTTGTAATGGTTTCAATTTATGTATTTGCCTACATGCTGTTTGGACCCATGCAATTCTGTATGATGCATGCAGGCGTTCATTTTATTACTTTCACCTTCATACTAAGTCAGTCATATCCAATCATAAGGTGATTTAAGTTAATCTTCTACTTTGTACTCATTCTTCTGTACACTGTGTGCGCATATATTCACCACTCCTTACCCATGCATTCAACCATCCATCCACACATAAATACTGTAAAAATACCCGTTTATTGACCAGCCATTGATCCATTCATCCATTTAAATGTGTATCCATACCTTCCACCCATCCATCCATCCACATATAAATACTGTGAATATACCCAGTCATTGACCAACTATTAATTCAACCATCCATTCACACATAACACACATATTTTTGTACCCTATTCATTCACTACCTAGCCATACATCCATCCATTTTCCAGACACACCATTTCTAGCAAATTGTCACAAAGTGCTATGGCCTATCCCTGTATCCTAGTGCAGTTAATTTCTCTTTTTCAGACCACCCAATAACTGTAACATGAATTAAAATGGGTGGCAAATGGAAAACTCTTCCAAATGTAATTATGATTTCTATCATAGAGACATCCTCTGTGGTAAATGAGAAAAACTCTTCTTATCTTGAAATAGCACAGCAGTGATACAAAGCTTCATTCAAAGTACAATTTCCATAAACTTAAGTGCATTCTGTGTGGAGAATTCAGAAGTAATCAGCTTTCATTTTATAGGCTGCCTTTCAATGTGTATGCCATTACAAGGCAATGTGCAAAAAAAAAGGTGAAATACAAGATATTTACGCTGTATAACAAGTCACAGAGAGACAAAATACTGCGTCGATTCAACATGACAGCAATCCCACACACATCCAACTGCTTCTGTTTGCGTCCCCTCTAAAAGGATTCTTTCCCAATAAGCAGTTCCCGTCAGTTGTTTTCCTGCTATTCTTTTCGAACGTTTACTTATTTCCTTTCCTATCTTGAACTCCCCTCCAGCACACAGATGCACACACACACACACCGCCCAATGAATCAATTTGCTGGGAAGTGGCCGATTGTGTCCCCTTCCTGCATTCAGATCCCATTTCCTGTTTGTAGTGGCCTGGTGTGGAGAGATAACTCCTCACATTCTGTTATAATCATGTCAACATGGAAATTATTTTAACAAGAGTGTTTAACTTTATGCAATTAAGTTGGGGGTGGGGGCACAGGAATTTAATTTTCATACTCTTCAAAGTTTTTAAAATATTTATGCAATAACAAAAGCAGAAATCTGTGAGTGGGGAGTAAAACACAATCTGCTGCAGTCCCTTGGAAAAGCTTCATTTAAAGTGCTTTTTGTGCTCATTTTCAGCATTTGCTGGTGACCTTTCGGAGTGTGAGATGTTCCGTCACATTTCAGAGGAGATCTCGCTTTTACCGTAGAGTTGCCCCTTATTATATGAGAATAGTATTGAATTGGAATTAAATTAAAGGTTTCATGGTGGGGTGCTGCTGCTGCTTTGAAAGCTTAGGACTTTGATTTGGACCTTGGTTTAATTCTAATCTGGAGCACCTTTTGTGTCGAATTTGCATGTTTTCTTCATGTTTGTGTATGTTAGAGTGATTAGTAGATCTGTAAGTGGGCCTTAGGGTGGACTGATGACCCGTCCAAAGCTGGTGCAGTACAGTGTTTGAGACCCAGGAATCCCATAGTGGAAAAAAACAGTTCTAGTAAAAGGAATCACTGAATTAATGTTTAAACAGACAGTGAACTGTACAGTTTAGGGCAGGGGTCCCCCACTCCAGTCCTGGAGAGAACCAGTGGCTGCAGGTTTTCATTCTAACCCTTTTCTTAATTAGTGACCTGTTTTTGCTGCTAATTAACTTCTTTTGAATTCATTTTAATTGACTTGTTTTTGTAAGATTTGTTCTCCTGAATGTATTCATCGTTCTTCTGAATTTCTTCATTTATTTCCTTAAGTGGCACCCAAATAGAAATGAAATGTGAAGCCTGAAACCCCAACCAGTTGCTTAATTAGGTGCTGATTCTTGTTGTTAATTAAACCCGTTCTTTAATTCCATGCCTTGTTGTGGCTCTCATTGTGCAATAGCAGAAATTTCTGAAATTGTTGATTTTCTCTTTTCTAAGAGCGCTGGTGAAATGTTTTGGAGAACTGAGCAGATCAGCATTCTTGAGACCTTCACCTTTCTTTATTTTCAGATATTGTATGATTGACAATGTTGGTCATGTTTTGCTGATCATGTTTTGGCTCATTTAATATCTTATTATTGTTTGCCTGCTAATTAAGGAAAATTAAACAATTAAAGGGTCTGAGTCTTCAAGAGCAAGTCAATAAAATGAATTCAAAAGAAGTTAATTAGGAGCAAAAACAAGTTACTAATTAAGAAAACGGTTAGAATGAAAACTTACAAACACTGGGTGCCTCCAGGACCAGAGTTGGGGACCCTTGGTTTAGGGAGTTTTTTGTGCCATGCCCTCCCTCTCACTATATTATTGATTTGCAAAATAGTTGCAAAATAAAAGGTGATGTATTATGAGAGGGCGGCACGGTGGCACAGTGGGTAGCGCAGCTACCTGGGTTCATTTCCCGGGTCCTCCCTGCATGGAGTTTGCATGTTCTCCCCATGTCTGCATGGGTTTCCTCCGGGTTCTCCGGTTTCCTCCCACATTCCAAAGACATGCAGTTTAAGTGCATTGGCGATCCTAAATTGTCCCTAGTGTGTGCTTGGTGTGAGTGTGTGTTTGTGTGTGCACCCTGCCTGGGGTTTGTTTCCTACCTTGCACCCTGTGTTGGCTGCAATTGGCTCCAGCAGACCCCCGTGACCCTGTAGTTAGGATATAGCGGGTTGGATAATGGATGGATGGATGTATTATGAGAAGCTAGCAGGAGGTTGGTAGTGATTTGTCATTTCAGAAACCCAGGGATCACATCTCTGCTTTTTGCAGATGTTATCGTCCTCCTAAGTTCATTGGGTGGTGACCTCAGAGGCACACTGGGGTAGTTTGCAGCTGAGTGTGAAGTGATCAGGATGACGATCAGCACCTACAAGTCTGAGGGCATGATACTCTTCAAGCACAAATCTAGGTCCCAAAGGATACGACCTGGACAAGAAAAAACAGAGAGAGGTGCTTACAGTAGAAAAAGCATTGAATATGTGAGCATGGAAGTGCGACAGTCCAGTAAGGAGGCAGTACAGGTTTTATGGGTGGTTTATGCCATGGGAGTGTATTAGTATCAGTATTAGTTAAAGCTAAAAGAATAATCCAAGAACAGAGCAGAAGAAAAATCAACAAAACAGCAAATCCAGACAGAAAAAGCAACACTCTCTGGACTCCACAATGAACATGTGATCTGCTCCTGACCCTTCTCAGCTTACTTACATAGCCAGGGTAAGGGCACAGAAGAAGTGATGTCAGTGTGGCTCCACCTCCTGTGGCTCCACCCACCAAGAGCAATGACTGAGAAAACATTTAAAGAGACAGAACATGATTATAGAACTCAAAATAAAAATGATAAAAAGAACATAAAACTAATAACTCAAAATGAAAAATTTGTTTTCCTTTCTCTTTCTCTTTCTCTTTCTGTGAAGTTTTCGTTTACCCATGGGGACAACAAAGTATCTATCTATCTATCTATCTATCTATCTATCTATCTATCTATCTATCTATCTATCTATCTATCTATCTATCTATCTATCCACAGTATGGCATAAACAGTGTAGTTCTCCTCCATGACGTCTAGTGGAACCTTCTTCTTAAGTCCTTCTCATCAAGGGTACTTTCCAGTTCCAGACGTTTCAATGTGTATTCAAAACTAACATTTTTACTTCCTACATGTAATACTTTACATTTACTTACATTAAATTTTATCAGCCACAAATCTGCCCAGTTATGTATGCTGTCCAAGTTCCTGTGTAATGATTCAGCAGATTCAAGATTATCTGTCAATCCTTCCAGCTTCGTATCAACTGCAGATTTAACCAGCTTGTTATTTCTGTTCCATCCAACTCATTTATTTATATTAAAAATGGCCGTGGCCCCAGCACTGACACCTGTGGCACACCACTCTTAACCTCAGCACTAAGTGGAAGGACACTATATAAATTAAAAGACAGATTGGCTGAGTGATATTTTAAGAGTCAGGATATAAATACAATATATCCTTCCAGCTCTTGAACATCCAATTAAAACTGATCATTCAAACACCTATGGTATATACTTTGTACATTCTTCCTGTGCTCTTGTGGGTTTGTCCCAGGGACTCCATTTTCATCCTCAAAGTCTGAAGATGTGTGTTTTGGGTTTGTATATCAACACTAAATTGACCCGGTATGGCTGTGCGATGGTATCCTGTTCGCAGCGGGTTTCTTCAGGATAAGCTCCAGTTTTTAAGCTCTGTATTGGAATAAGCAGACTTAGAAAATAATGGACGGACGTTTTCAAACACACAGAATACCATCTGCTCAAAATTCTATGAAATGCACATACCACGTAATTCATACACAAACAGGTACCTATAATTTATCAAACATTAGGTTTTGGACCTATCAGCCCACACGTTAGCATACACACTGGAATTCTATGAGAAAATAATTAAAGGATATGAGCAGAGTGCTGCATATGATGTTATTTTTCTTAATTTCAGAAGGCATTTGAGAGGTTGGTCATCAAACTAAAAGAAGTGGGAGTTCAGGGTGTTGTGTGTAGGTGGGTGCAGAATTGGCTGAAACACAAGGAGCAGAGGGTAATGGTGTGAGGAACCTTATCAGAACTACCTGAAGTTAAGAGTGGTGACCGACAGGGGTCAGTGCTGGAGCTGCTGCTATTTTTAATACACATAAATAACGTGTATAGGAATATAAACAACCATATAGATAGGTGTGCAGCTAGATGGACTGTAAGATCATTTAGAATCTGTTGAATCATTACAGAGGAACTTGGACAGCATACAGGCTTGATAAAATGAATGTGAGTAAATGTAAAGTATTAAATGTAGGAAGTAGAAATGTTACATTTGAATACACAATGGAAGGTCTGAAACTTGAAAGAACTGCAGATGACAAGGAATTAGGAATCCTAGTAAAAAAGGAAGTGTTCAGAAGCCATTACAATAGATAACAGAATGTTAGGTTATATATCACCCTGATGTGTAGTGTACAAGACCAAGGAGGTTATACAAAAGGTACCTAACATGCTAGTGAACTCTTACCTCAAGTACAGTGTGCAGTTTTTGGTCTCCAGTCCAAAAAAAAGGACATAACATCGCTAGAGAAAGTCCAGAGAAGAGTAACTAGGCTCATTCCAGGGCTATAGTGGATGAGTTATGAG
This sequence comes from Polypterus senegalus, assembly GCF_016835505.1. Classification (NCBI taxonomy): domain Eukaryota; kingdom Metazoa; phylum Chordata; class Cladistia; order Polypteriformes; family Polypteridae; genus Polypterus; species Polypterus senegalus. The sequence continues at coordinate 166,645,206 of NC_053162.1, forward strand.
GAAAATTTAAAGTTCTGAGCCTTCTCAGTTTAAGTAAATGGAGATTAGGAGGTGACCTAATTGAAGTGTTAAACATTATGAAGGGAATTAGTCCAGTGGATCGAGACAAGTACTTTAAAATCAGTTCAACAAAAACAGGGACACAGGTGAATTTCCCACAAACGTTAGGAAGTGTTCTTCACACAGAGAACTATAGGCACACTGAATAATTAGTTTGGAAGACAGTAGGACTTTAGTGACCTCAACTTGAACTCAACTTGATGCTATTTTAGAAGAAATAAGTCGATAGGATTGGTAAACTTTGCTGGGCTGAATGTCCTGTTCTCGTCAACCTTTTTCTAATGTTCTAATGTTCACACAAAGAAGCGCTAGGAGCTATAAGACATTTCCCAAAGTATTACAGTCATCACCTAGACAGATGGTACCCAATAGTTTGCCCACACTTGAACCTGAAAGGCTGGCATTTTAAACCATCTATACATTTGCTGAACCCAAATTAACCAAATTCTTAGTCATAGGAGAAAGAGTCTGTCCTAGCATCAAAGCAGGAACTATTGGAGCTCTTAAAAAGAAATTCAGTGTGTGCAATAATCTCAGTAGTTTTTATATTATGGTCCAAATGAAATCAAGTCAATTGACTCCATGATGGGCTTTATAAGACTTCCCTAAGCCAGAGATGTAAAAGCGGGGAGGTGGCCTATGGTGGCAAGTGTACTGTTAGTGCTTGTGCTTGTTTTTGTATTTCCATTTCCTTGTTAATCCTCTAAACAGTTAAAAAAATATTTCCTATTTATAATTTTGGGTGTGATCGAAGTCTGTGCTAACAGTCCTCTCATGTTGTTACAATTATTCTGAAAGTTGCCCGACTACGTACGACACACCATAACAAAGGAAACAAAATCTTTCAGCTTCAAAGATTACCAAAAAAATTCACCTATCCTTTCTTCAGTTAGAACTCGATGAAGGCCCCTTTCAGCCATTATGGCGCCTCAGGTTCCCTGTCCCTTTGTGCTTTACTGAGAACAGAGTGGGTGGGGCAAAGCCATATCTTCTTCCTACACAGTGGCACTTAACCTGCCAGGGGGGCTGCTGTTTCCTAATGCTCTGTAGTCACAACAGTGAATGAGACTGCGTTTGAAACAGTTCTTTTTTATCACCGCGCATAACACACTCACGTCAGTTTAAAGTACACATCGTCATCACACATGGTAGATGGTAGTGATAAGAGTCTGGGCAGGTCCTGCGCTCCTGAATATATTGCAAAACCACAGGAGAGTGGGTTTAAAACCTGCACAGTCTTTATGGAGTCGAGTTGGCATGTTCTACTTGTGCCCATGTGGGTAGTTCTTCAGTCTTATTCACAGCATATCAAACATATCGTAACTATTTTAAATTTCCCATAAAGGACAGATCAGTTTTCAAATACGAGTGATGTAGGAAAACCAGGAAGGACCAACGGGGCAGAGCAGGAGCAAGTGTGAGAAAATGGCACTCAGAAGAATGGGACAAGATAAGCTTACAGACAAACGAAATAAAAAGCAAAATCAAAAGTGAAAACGACTAGAAACTGACAGAGAAAGTCCATTTGTTTACTGAAAAATGTCTTTTTCTGTATGTTATTCTGGGATGTTTCCTGTATTATTTAACATGTAGATTCATAATATGTGTTTTATTGTGTTTTGAATTATTGCTGTGTCATTATGAAAGTTATTCATATATATATATATTCAGCAAAAAAAGAAACGTCCTCTGACTTTCAACAGTTTTTACTTTCAGTAAACTTAATGTGTAAATATTTGTATGAACACTAAAAGAGTCAACACCATAAGACATAAACTAAAAATGTTTCACAATGTGTCCCTGAATGAAGGGAGGCTCAAAATCAAAAGTACCAGTCAGTATCTGGTGTGGCCGCCAGCTGCTTGAAGTACTGCAGTGCATCTCCTCCTCATGGACTGGACCAGATTTGTCAGTTCTTGCTGTGAGATGTTACCCCACTCTTCCACCAAGGCACCTGCAAGTTCCTGGACATTTCTGGGGGAATGGCCCTAGCCCTCACCCTGCGATCCAACAGGTCCCAGATGTGCTCAATGGGATTGAGATCCGGGCTCTTCCACTGCGAGGATGATCAGCTGTCCTTCCTGTCTCCCTGTAGTGCTGTCTTAGGCGTCTCACAGTGCGGACATGGCAATTTATTGCCCTAGCCACATCAGCAGTCCTCATGCCTCCCTGCAGCATGCCTAATGCACGTTCACGCAGATGAGCAGGGACCCTGGGCATCTTTCTTTGGGTGTTTTTCACAGTCGGTAGACAAGTCTCTTTAGTGTCCTGCGTTTTTAGAACTGTGACCTTAAATGCCTACTTTCTGTAAGCTGTTAAGGTCTTAACGACCATTCCACAGGTGCATGTTAATTAATTGATTATGGTTAATTGAACATGCATGGAAAACATTGTTTAAACCCTTTACAATTAAGATCTGTAAAGTTATTTGGATTGTTGAAATACACAGTCCTTTTTTTTTGCTGAGTGTATATATAAAATTCTAAGAGTTGTCCATCTGTCATACAAAAACAGCAAACCCCTGGGCCTTAAACTTTGATCTTGGTTTTAATCGAGAACTTATGACATGATGCACATAACGCAACCCAAGTATTGGAGGTGCAGGCTACCTCAATGAGCTTTGGATTGTTCTCACGAATGGCACAGCTGGGCACCGTGTCTGGCAGGAATAGGAGGGTGGCGCGGCCATGAGGCATGTCTGACAGGAAAGGCACCACAGCTACGTCAATTGACAGTGAAACACATCGCTTATGCCGACTGATCATTTTTATTGAAAACAAAGGTCATTACTTCTATTTATTATTCAGCTGATGCTTTTACCCAAGGTGACTTACAATTTTTAAAAGATACAACTGGTTACATGAATTTTGTTTTTCCAATTGGAGCACAGGAAGGTGAAGTGACTTGCTGATGGTCATAAAGTGTTAGTTGCAGGATTTAAACCCAAAACCACAGGCTTTGAAGTCCAATGCCTTAACCTTAACTACTAAGACACCAAGTGAAAAAGGAAGTCATAGACAACTAAAAGAACGTGCAGGCAACCTCTGGCAGGTAACAGGTGTCTGGGTCCTTCTCATGGCAAGTGGCAGCATGGCCATGCAGCACAGCTCTGTTATAAAATACTAGCTGTGTAAGCCCATGCTGTAAAAAGCCTGGGGTCCTAAAAACTATTGAAATCATCTGAAATGTAAAGATGTCAGGCATTTGAAAGGAACTACTCTGGGCATCTCTCTCCTAGGAGGATTAGTTTTGCCGACGTGCTTGCATCACTTGTGCATCAGTGGCGAGAGGAAAAGTAAAAGGAATACCGTTTTGTTGATGTTAGCAGCTAAGCGACTTTGTCTTTCTTCTGAGGTTTCGTTTTTCTGACGTGCTGGCCCCGCTTGTGTTATTAACGGCTAAGTGAGTTTTCTGTTTCCTCAGAGGTGGAGCCCTTACCCCGACTCCACCTCTCACTTCCTTGTTGGACAGACAGATAGTCACACACTTCCACGTGTAGACGTTTATATATAAGAAAATATGTATTATTCAGAAATTCTCTTGAATAAAAGTAAGTTCTGTCAAGCACAAAAGGCAAAAGCCAGTTGCCTGAGAACAGAAGGTGATGCAAGAAAACACAGTCAAAAAAGAGAATACAGAAAACAATATAACGAAATCAGAGTACGGGTTCAAATAATTCACTAAATCACAAAACATCAAGAGCATAGACAATCACAGCAGAACAGCTCATTAACTTCCAAGTGCATTTGAATCAACTACAAGGGACTGTGGGTTGCCCCCACCTTTATAGGGCCGGGGGCAGTCCATTGTGGCCTGGCCCCACCTCTTGGGGAACCACCCACAAAACACATGGACAAAGGCAAGATACGTAAACATAAAGAAACTAAATAATCAGCTGTGTTAACATAAAGAATGAACAAATTATACACACGTGAGATATCTCAGCCCCAGATTGGGGTAGAAATGTGCCTGAAATGTAACAAGCTGACATGAAAAGAATGACAGCAACATCTGCTGAGAGTGAAACACTTTACGCAGGCCTACACAAACTGATGTCTGCTCTAGTCTTTACAGCAGACTGGTCGATCTTATCGCAATCAAAAGTTAAATGCTCCGACTGAAAGTCATCCACACTGTTATGCCATGAAAAACATCAAAATCTGCCAATCCAAAAGGAGGAACCTTCTCACTAATCATGACAAACAACAAGCAATAAGACAACAGGACACTGCCACGCAAACCCAAGTGAGATGTCAGCCTGAATGTAGAGCCACAGAGCAGCTTGCTAACACCTTGGCCCATCACCTAGCCAGACAGCCATCACGGGACAGAGTGCATGGCATGAATTTAAACAGCAGCTTTCAGGAGAACTCTGTGATAATAAACACAAAAGATAAATGCATGAACCTCCATTCTTTGAGGACTGGAGGTCTGAGTGTTTCCTAATTTACGTTTACGTTAATTTTATGTCTTGTCACCTTACACACTTCGATTTCAAGCAGAAGGAGAAATGAGCAGCTGTGGCTGAGGGTTGCACAAGATGCCATGCAGATGTAGAAATGAGCCTGGAATGGGGCACAGGTAGAAATTGGACTCTTAACAAGACCTTCTGCTGCATTCTGATATCATAAGAGATGTTACTTATGTAATATCATGATGAATAAATAAGTAAAATCATTACTACTGTGTTGAATAAATAAAGAATATTGTGATTAGCAAATTAAATATATAAATACATATCTATCATTATTAGTGAACTGACTGAATAAATACACATCAAATGTCATACCTTCCTTATATGGTAACACTCTGTCATCTAACCCCACCTACATCTGAGCCTGCCCACATCTGACCCCGCCCCATCCCATGTCCTGCTTCAGCACGTACGACTGTAGGTGTTTAACTGTTTTGCTGCCAGGAGCAGCTCTTCAACGAGTAAAAAGTAACGTAAAAATAAAATGTAAATATTTGTAAGCTGAAGTAACTGATCTCAAGGTAAAATTGAAATAGTAAACTAGTTTGTATTTGGAAGTCGCACTGAATGGTTTCTCTTATTTAAGAAAGTATTTTCCAAAATGCTTTTCGATAGAAGATTTTGTAATACTAGGGTGTTGTACCATGTTAGCCATTATGAATGTAGTGAGAAGTCAAGCAAAATGGCACCTTTTATTGGCTAACTAAAAAGATTACAATATGCAAGCTTTTGAGGCATCTCATGCCCCTTCTTCAACTGACTTTGAAATTTCTCAAATTTGTACAGCGAGCTGTACTTTAGATATCTTCAAAAAATGAATTGCTATGACAAATGTTCTTCAAAATAAATGTGCCAAGTTTCAAGCAAATCGCTCAAGTGGGAGCCAAGGTTTTTCTTGTGAACAGGTGGACAGACAGGCAGGCAGACATGGATATCCCAGCAGATGCTTTTCACATTATATATAAATGTACCTAAAACATTTAAGAATATAAAGTATCCACATACTGAAACCTCAAAACTTAACAGGTGTAAAGGTGCTGTCCCATCCAGTGCTGGCACCTGCCTGATGCGTCTGGCTCCTCACAGTCCTTAAACTGCATTACTGTATTCAATGGATGGTGGGTGCTGCCCTACAGTCAAAGTCTTCAGATTATATTTAAAAGTCAGTCTTTTATATTTATTTTTTTATTTATCCCTGCAACAATAAATCGGATTAAGGATGTTTGAGAATGTTATGCTGATTATTTATTTAGCTGACACTTCTATCCAAAGAGGCGTGCAAACTGCCTTGCAAATCGCAACTATGGTGTACAACAGTTTCCATATTTCAGTAGCAGAATGACTATAAAGATTAAGCAACTCCCTCAGGCTCACACAGCATTTAGTGACAAGGATTGAACCCTACAATCCAGTTATTTAGCTGCTATGACGCAATGCTTACATCTCTTAAAACCGAGCGCTGTGGCTGGGTGCGAGAATGACAGGTCTAGTTGCACTGAGGAAATTTTGTGGTGCCAACTGGGTCATCTCATTTATTGTCCGGGGATAGTAAAATCAAACCAATGCAGGCAAAAATAACTCTTGTAAGCGTGCATCCCGTAAGCTGGGTTCACAAAAAGAACAAAGGCTGCAGTTGCTCTAGCGGAACTAAATCTGGTAGGTTGCTTTGGCCAGTAGTGACGCCTCCTTCCAAGATTCCTGGGAATTTATGGTGGATGGCCCAGAAGGGGCGGAGTTACATGCCTTCACTGGGCAGTTTTTCAGCACTGTGGTAAAAGAAGGAGATGATAGCGTTAGCAGCAATGCCCCCAGTAGTCTCATCGAGTTAATACATACCCCAACTGAGCTTGCGAGGAGGTCCTAAGATATACATGTGTGACAGCCTATAACACATCCTTCCATTATCCAACTCGCTATATCCTAACTACAGAGTCACGGGAGTCTCCTGGAGCCAATCCCAGCCAACACAGGGCGCAAGGCAGGAAACAAACTCCGGGCAGGGCACCAGCCCACCACAGGGCACACACACACACACACCCAGACACCAAGCACACACTAGGGACAATTTAGGATCGCCAATACACCCGGAGGAAACACACGCAGACTCGGGGAGAACATGCAAACTCCACGCAGGGAGGACCCAGGAAGCGAATCCGGGCCTCCTAACTGCGAGGCAGCAGCGCTACCCACTGTGCCACCGTGCCTCCCGCCTGTAACTCAGAATCTCAATATTCTATGTTACAATTTAAAATGTGCATTCTGACCCAATTTTGTGGCTCATTTCACACAAAATCAGGATTTACTTCCAGGGTATCTCTGAGATTGCCTCCAGAGCCAAGGTGGTCCAATTAAACCCTGGAGTCACTAAGCAATTGTGCTGTATAGCTTGCTGGGACTCAGCCGTACCCTAAGCGCTGGTTTCTTTTTAAAATAGCCGTACACCCAGGCATTCTCTTGGGTTGCCTGACTCCTTTATTAGCATAGCAGCTCCCTAATATCAGTACATTCACTAAAGCTGCCATCTAATGGTCTGGAAGACTTAGTCAGATCTCCTGTCGTAGACCACAGACCTCTCCTACCAACACGTCAGTGCTTAGCTCCATCTCTTCATAATGTGCCATAAATACACTGAAAACTTTTTGAAAATTGGCTGTTTAACAATGTGGAAGAGCATACAGAGTCTGAATGGCTGGGCACATATAAGTGACAGTTTTCCTCCAAAGTGTCTCTTCCTTCATGGCAGGTAACCATACCACCAATCCAAATGTCTGCAGATGGAGGGGTGCTCTGCCTTTAAGAGTTAATTAGCCCCCTGCCCTTCTTTAATTTAACTGTTCTGTAAAATTATTCAAAGAGTCATCAGATTACAGATAAGGTCCTGCTTATGCATTGCAATCCTCCTGGCCTCAGATCCTTTGCTGCAAAGACAGCTTGGGCTACTAATAGGATTACACTTTAGAAACAGCTTAGTGACCCAGCAAAGGGAATATTGTCCAATCTGCGAGAAGGAGAGCCTGCAAAGAGTTTGGGTTGTCAGATTGTGCCCCCCTCCATACACACCTATTACATTCTGAATGGTACAACCTGAGCAAATAAGCAGCATCTATAACATTTGGATGTTTCCACATCGTATTATACGGCATTGAGTCACACTGGATTTAATTTGGCTTGTTAATGTTCAGAGTGTTTATTCATCTGTGCAATGGGTCCTACTAAAATAACTTCACTTTGGAGTGGTCAGAGGTGCCTTAAATAAGACATGTATCTCTTGATACTTCAGTATCAAACCTGTGAGTCCTTCATATGTATAAGTTATCTTAGCAGAATATCAAATGTGATGCTGTCTAGAGATGACTAGCCATGTCATGAACACCAAATGAAGCTTTTGTTAAGGTCTTATTACATAACAATAAATGAGTAATAGATGCATTTTTGAGGCACATAAAGTGTTACCATTAATTTAGAGCGCTGTTGTCACTTAGACATAGCTGAGGCATAGCTAGTTGAATAAGATCTATATAAATATACTCTCTATATATAAAATCCTAAGCCTAAAAGTGCAATGGGGACGTTTTTATGTCACTTTTTTCATGCTTTAAATCAGGCTTATTTTGAATCCTACATATATATGTTTGGTATCATTCTTTCAGAATTTATCAAACTTTAATGTGATTTTACTGGATTTTCAGATTCTTATTCTGTTTTTAAATTATAAACTAAAAATTATCAAGAATTCACATCCTGTGAGATGAGACTTTGTGCCAAAAGTTAGTCTTACTGATCTCAACTTTTTCTCGATGGTGTAACTTCTAAATCCATACTTTAGTAATTTTTCCAGCTTGTAAGAGACTTGAATGCTCACAAACACCCTGATGTTTAATACCCGTGATCTTCCATGAGCTGGATTTGAATGTGCAGTGATTTAACTGTAGAAAGAGATGGCATCTGATTTCTGAACTCAGATTTTCCAGGCTTCTGTGAACCCAAAGTCAATGTGTGGGGAGAACATGCAAGCTCCACACGAACACTGTCTAGGATCGGTATTGAACGGAAGCCCCTGGAGCTGTGAGATGACACTGTAGCAACATTTCTCAGAAAACAGGACATCAGATGTTATAAATAGTACAAGTGAAGATGTCTGTAACTTGGAGTCAGTAATCTGAGTTATGCTGGAACATTTAATGCTAAATGTTTATTAACGAGACTCGCATTTTTATGTATTGAGGCACACTGACCAAATGTAGAGGAGGACCCTTGCTACTTTAAAAAGTCTTTCAAGGAGGCAGTTTTGTATCCAAACATGGCGGGTTGAGAGAATCACTTGAGAGAGTTCATTTTTCTGAAGAGTGCAGTTGGTGCCAGGAAGTGTCTCTTGGATTCCTGCTGAGGCGCTTGCTGCTGATGTAACTGTTAAACTCTGATATCTTAAATATGTCCATGTCTCTGCAAGCAAGATTTTTGCCTGACTTGCTAGACTGTGTTTTGTATTATGCAATCCACAGCCACAGAGTTGTGAGGCGCCAGGGTTCAGAGCTTCGTTCCACCTCATGCAGTCACCTGCTGGGTAATGCAGAGCTTTTGAAGACCTGTACAGAGCTTTGTAACATACAATGAAAGATGATTGTGGTGAGAATTGTGTCTCTTCTTCATCTGTTTATTTTTGTTTGCTTTTAAAATAGAGCAAATTCTTCATTTATTTGTATTCTCTGCATTCATTATATTTCAATGGAACTAACTCAGGGTTGGTTCCTACTTTGCCCCTGGTGGAGATGAAATTGTCTCCATTCTCCCTGCCCTGAATTGAGCTAGACCGGAGAACACTATGTTATGCAAGTTCAGTGCAAAAGGCCTACCAGTTGGGAAAAACGTCTATTTGACAATCAACAAGTTATTTAAGGAATCCTGTCTTCACCAGACATACAGTTCCATTACCTATATAGTGGCTGTATAGTAGTGAATATATGTATGTATGTATGTATGTATTGTGACAGATTAGGGCTTTCTCAACCACTTGTACCCTCAGACCACACGTCAGACACCAGATAAAAGTCCAAATAATTGATTTATTATAATAATAATGTGCACAAAGCACCCTCCTCTCCACAATACTCCAATAACAATAACCAATAATCCAATCCTCCACTCCCAGACGCTTAGCCACCCTGCCTCCCAACTCAGCTCGTCCGTCTGGGATTTCCCAGAGTCCTTTATAGTCCTTGACCCGAAAGTGTTTGTCCCTCAGTCCATGTGACTTTCTTTCACTTCCGGGTCAGGTAAAAACTCCTTTTCTTTATCCCGGAAGCACGTCATTTCTTCTGTCCATGTCACTGGGACGTACTTCCGGGGTGTAGGGAAAATAGTCCCTGGGCCTCCCTGCAGCGACTCCTGGTGGCCCCCATGGTATCCAGCAGGGCTGTGCATTAAAGGTCCACTGTCCATAATTCCCTGCTGGCATTCGTGGGCATCTCCATGCTGCAAGGAGGGCTCCATCTGGTGGCCTGGGGGTATTGGCCGGGATGAACGACCGGCCATGTACCACAGTATGTATGTATATATGTATGTGTGTATATGTATATGTATGTATGTGTATATGTGTATATATGTATATATATATTGTGGGGTACAGCCCGGACACAGACAGGTAGACATGATGTTGATCGCCACACACGTTTATTTACAATATAATACAGTGCACCAACCCAGTGCCGCAGCACCAATCACCCCTTAAGTCCAGGCCTTCACACAATGCCTTTCCTGTCTCTGGTCTGCCTCCACTCCTCTCCTCTGAGCTCTGTCCTCTTCCACCCGACTCCAGCCATCATATGGAGGGAGATGGTCCCTTTTATATCCACCCGGATGTGCTCCAGGTGTCTTCCAGTGACCCTTGCCGACACGCCCTTGTATGGCGGAAGCACCGGCTGTGTACCCGGAAACACTCCGGGTGTCCCCTTTCCTTTTCCCACCAGCACTTCCGGGTTTGGCGGAAGTGCTGAGGTCCAGGGCTCTGAAGGCAGCGGTGTGCCCCCTGCCGGTGACCACGGGCTCCTACAGGGTTGAACTTCCAAGCTCCCTACCTGTGGTCCCCAAAGCAACCAGGGCAGTCGTCCCCACATGGTCTGGGGAAGGTGCAAGCCCTCCTCCGGTCCTCCTGGGTGCACCGGCCGGGTCGCCTCCCCAGCCGTCTCTGACAATATGTATATATTTTTTTTCACATTTTCTTCAAAGCTGATTTCATGACCATTCACAGGAATAACTGAGATGTCAGAAACCATGAAATCTGTGCCTATGTAACATAACATGGCATAACATTTACAAACCCACATAATCCAATACAAGGCTGCAGAAGCCCAGAGACTATTCTGGTAGCATGACTCTCTTAATTAGTTAATTGAAATATGGAATTTCACATTTTAGATTAAACTTAAATGAATACTCCATTTAAGATTTATTTTTTAACATATTTTACTAAACCATGTAATTTGTAGAGATGACTGAGAAAGATTTTTAATCTCATGATTTTGTAAAGAAAAACATCTGGTAGAATAGGAGTCCATTGTGACCAGCTCTAGGTCACAGCAACTAATGTTAAAACATCCATGAAGAAATGTCACAATACTTGTGTCACATAATGGACGTGATAGATTTTTCAGTTGAATACTTACAGTGCCCCAAATACTTGTAATTTCCCTATAATATTGTTAAATAAATAATTTATGGACAACACTCCCATGAACTTAAAAAGAAAAGCACTGAAATGCAACCAAGCATTTGAATTGAAGACCTGCCTCCCCTCCTCATTTGTCAGGAGTCCAGCCCAGTAACAGTGGTTTCATTGGCTAACATTGCACTTGTGATATCGACAGTGCAAAGTTCACAGAGACACATACAACTAAAGAGTGAATGTAAAGAAAACCTTAAGGGGAAAACATTATCATCATGGATTTGTGCAAATCCATGAAGCTTCAACAAGCAGAAGAGGGATTCAGCTGTGCAGTTTCACAGCCTGCCACTAAATACAGTACTTCTGAGGTACTCCAATAGTGAATATCAATATCAATAGTGAATCAGTCTCTGAATGTTGACAAAACAAAGGAGATGATTGTTGACTTTAGAAAGACTAAGACTGACCATCTGCCACTGAGCATTGATGGCTCAACTGTGGAGGTCGTCAATAGTACCAAATTCCTGGGTGTCCAGCTGGCAGAGAACCTCACCTGGTTCTACAACGCCAGCTGTTTAGCCAAGTAAGCTCAGCAGCAGCTCTGCTTCCTGCGTAGGCTGAGAAAAGCCCATCTTCCGTCACCTGTTGTAACAAAATTCTACAGAGGAACCATAGAGAGCATCCTGAGCGACTGCATCACTGTCTGGTTTGGAAATTGCACGGTCAGGGATTGTAAAGCCCTACAACAGATAGTGAAGACAGCTGAGAAGATCATCGGTGTCTCTCTTCCTTCCATCATGGACATTTACACCACATGCTGCATCCGCAAAGCCACCAGCATTGTGAATGACCCAACACATCCTTCACACTCACTGTTTAAACTTCTGCCATTGGGAAAAAGGTATCAAAGCATTCGGGCCCTTACCACTGGAATGTGTAACAGTTTTTTTCCCAAAGCAGTCAGATTCCCGAACACTCATGGACCGATCTGATATCTGATATATGTGTTCTGCTCTGCAATGTTGCACATGTTTGCACATTTGACTCACATGCACCTTGTTATATATTATGTGTCTTTATGTTATGTGTCATGGATTTTTTGTTGTCCTGTGTTCTATGTAGCACCATGGTCCTGGAGGAACATTGTTTTGTTTCACTGTATGCTGTACTACTGTATATGGATTAAATGACAATAAATACTCTTTAATCTTGAATCTTGAAATGTAACAAAGGGAGGCAACTCTGCACTCCTAAAAATAAATGTGCCACTGAGGTCCTTCAGAATGATGCCATAGGAGAACCGTTTTTGGTTCCCAAAAGACCCATTCACATGAAGGTTCTTGAAAGATCCATTTTTTTTATTTAGATCTGTATCAAGCTCCATAAAGTTAATAACTATGACTAGAGGGTAACAGATTTTTGAAATTATAATGGGTTCCTGATTTTAAAAGGACTCTCTCTGCATACAATAGCACAGGCCAAGTCCGGGATTTCTTAATCTGTTAGTATCCTGCTAGGTAACCTACCATATGTTGAAGATTTCAGCTTTCTTTCTACGTACATATTAGGACTTTCTTCAAAGCACAAAGACCCTTCCCATGAAATGGTGTTTTGTCAAGCAATTATTCTTTGAGGAACCACAAAATGCAGTGAAGAACCACAAAATGCCATAAAAGAAGTAGTTTTAAGAGGGTACAATTCAAATGTATGTTCACATATGAGTCCATTCCATTTTTGTTTATGAGAGTGTTTCCAAAAATGGTTTATTTAATCATATTTTAGTAAAAAAAACAAAAAAACATGTGTTTGAGACATTAGGAGCATACAACTTGATGACTTGATGTGAATTATGCAACATGAGTCACACAAGATTTTTTCAGAGATGTTTTTACATTGTTTGCTGTACTCCAGTATTGGTCTTCATAGAGGCCTATTCTGTCAGAAATGTTGTTATCTCCATTTTCCATAAAAATATGAGAATTTAATATAAAATATTTAAATTTTGAATGGAGTGTTCCTACAAGTAGGACTTTCATTGTGTTATATATCTCCCAATGGTAAAAAGAAGTGGTGGGAACACAGAGTTTAGGTTTAGGTAGACTTTATTATCCCAGAGGGAAATTTGTTTGTAACAGGAACAGGAATGCAGGAACTAAAACAGAAGGCATTGCTAAAAGTCTAAAAGTTAACCAAAGACACGACATTTGACAACCAATGTTATTGCATAAGCACACACTCAAGATCAATACAAAGAAGAACAATTACTTTCAACAATACACAAATAATAATGCAGAATTTAACATTTAGTAGCATCCCTACAAGTAACAGAATTTAAAATGCTTATAACTCTAGGACTAAAAGATTTCATAAATCTGTTGCTCTTTACTTTTGGAAGAGTTATACACCTTTAAATTTTGTAATTTTCAAGTTCCGGCCGAGTTACTGTCTGTTTGACATTTTCATATCCTCTTTATGCCCTCAATGGTTTTCTAAGGTTGATTACTTCTGCATTCAAAAGATGTTTCTGCAGCCAAACCCCTTGTGCTTCAGAACAGGCGATCTACTTGAAACAGTGCATGTTATGGTCTGGCCAGTACTTGGATGGGAGACCATTTACGAAAAGCTTGGGTTGCTACTGGAAGAGGTGTTGGTGAGGCCCACAGGGGGAATTTACCCAGGACCCCAAGGTCCTTGCTAAATTACCCATCACAGCCTCATCTATTCTGACCCCCTAATCATCCCATGTCACTAATTGGTTGTCTCTCTCACCCCTTCACCACATAATAGCTAATGTGCCCAGAGGGGACTGGGCAGTCTCATGGTCTGGAATCCCTACAGATTTTATTTTTTTCTCCAGCCGTCTGGAGTTTTCTTTTTTGTTTTTTCTGTCCACCCTGGCTATTGGACCTTACTCTTATTCTATGTTAATTAATGTTGACTTATTTTATTTTCTTACTGTGTCTTTTATTTTTCTATTCTTCATTATGTAAAGCACTTTGAGCTACTGTTTGTATGAAAATGTGCTATATAAATAAATGTTGTTGTTGTTGTTGTAATGTGTGATGATGGTATTGGCACAATAATGGCTACCATCTCATCATCCGGATGGTTTCTAGATATTATACGTCCCACTCTGTCTATGTAAAGCATTTTGAGACAAGCCCTGTATTATTATTATTATTATTAGTTTTATGGTTGCCTGGCAGCTCTAAATTGGTCTCACATGAGAATGCAGGTCTGTCCACCCAGTGATACACTAGTGGCATCCCAGCAAGGGCTTGTTCCTGCCGTACAACTGATTCTTCTGGATATGCTTATGAGGATTCGGTAAATGGACCAGTGGATGATTGTGCGTATCATAGCACCCCATTCAAGGTGGATTAATACTGTGTACCCCATGTCGTCAGGATAAACATTGGAGCATTTATTGTTTTTATTTTCTAGCCTTGTTACAGCTTCAGTGTGTAATGTTGATGGATGAATTGATGTAATGATTCCCTCCTGTGCTGTTCCACAATTTAGTTGATCTTTAGTCCTCCAGCCATCTCCAAACAAGAGTGCTTCTGCTGTTGCTCCTCAAACACATTTATTTTAGTTTACAAGCTATTAAGTTAAATTGCCTTTTGTGATGCTCAGGCAGCTTTTGTTTATTGTAGGTGGTAAATTACTGATGTTGCTTGAGCAATAACTCATTCCATCTTCCACTTACAGCTCTTAAATTTTACTTGATTTTTAAATGATTTCCTGTACTGTGTAAATGCCTTGTCGAGGTCCATGACCTCTCAATCGTCAGATTCCAGAAAGAGTGGGATTCAGTATGGATTGCAGCACTGTGTCATTTAGATAAGGAAAAATTATTTATAGCTGGGAATTTATGTGGCTGTCCTTGATCCTCTAAATCCCTCTGTTGTACTTCCTCAGAGTTAGGATTCATTTTTGGCTCTACCTCCAGCTTGAAAACACCATTTTCTTAATTTAGAACAGGTTAAAGGACTGCAAATCCCATGTTACTAAATGGTGGCCATGTCCCCTTCATCACATCCTCTCTCCTTCAAGTTCAGCCATCTTCCAGTTCAGCTGTTTACTCCCAGTGTATCATTAATCCAGTTTGTTTTGTCTCCTGGTTCAACCCTTGACTCCCAGTGATTAACCTACAGTATCTCAAGTTTTGTCATCTCCCCATTAAGCCTCATACTTTCCTTTGTGCGTGCAACTGTTGTAATGGAGCAGTGCACAAAATAGAAAAGATGACTGAGACCACTAAAAGAATCATAAAACCATATGAGGTCCTTAACTAGACTTCCTAGAACAGGCCTCACCCTAGGCTTCCTGAACTTCTAACTCCGCAGGCAGGCTTCAAGCCTGAAATGGACACAGAAAATGGGGAGCAGGCGTTTATATTTCAAATAAATTTAATTGTCCCAAAATTTATCAAAATCCTTGCAAGGGCATGGGCAGTCAGAAAAAGACTTTGACATGAAAAACATATCCACAAAGAATATTTGTAAAAGAAGAATCTATTTATAATGAACAAAAGAAGAGCATAAATTGTCAAAAAGGCAAAAGGATTTGTCCAAATAGGCACTCCAAGGAAAACAAGTCCAACTACAAAATCCTAAACTGAAACCACCAAACAGAAGCAAAACTCCAGAATCCAGAAAATGGTACTCACAATTGAGTAGAACTCTCTAAATGTCAGTGGACTACTGAAGGATTCACTCTTAGCTTCAGAGTATAAAGTCCAGGGGGCGGTCCTTCAACAGTGACATCACGGTGGCCGGTCTTCTTGGGGTGCCACCCACAAAGCACAAGGAACATAAAAGAGCATACAAGCACAATTCATAGGTGCAAAATAATAAATAAAGAGAATAATATTTAAAGCAAACACATAATTACCATAGGCACATAAAACGTATACTTAAAAATAAACAAAAAAGGCACAAAAAAGGAAAATAAACATAAGCAAGGGAACAAGCCCAACACAAGTCCTCTCATCGGCCAGTGCTGGCACCATATTCTTAACTAACTCACATCCTTCTTCCAGTTGAACCACTGACTACCACTGTGTATCTGACTCAGGTCTCGTTATATCTCCATTCAGGCCCATTAAATTATTTGAGAACATAACACAAGTCCGCCATCTCCCGATATAGATATTGACTCCTAGTTTTTAATCACCACAGATCCTGCCATCTCCCAGTTAGGCTCCTGGTATGTAACTAACAGAAATACTAAGACTTCCTCATTCAACTCCATAATTGCCCTTGAGGACCTAACACAAATCTTCTCATTTCCCAGTCCTTTCACTTTCCACCTAGGTGTGCTTTATTGAGTTATTCTTATGCTTCACGTCTGACTTTATTTCTTTGTCGCTTCTTTTTCCAGGACTCCTCATCTCTCAGTTGAACCAATGTCTTCCATTGTGTACCTAATGCAGCTCCTAACATTATCTAACTGGCACTGTCTCCCAGTGCGTAATGAACACAAATGCCATAGGGCCGCTGATTACCAGGGTATATCTATCACACACAGATACCATCATCTCCTTATTCAGCACCATTATGTGCTTTTTGGTAGTGAGCAGTACACTAAAACATTTGACTGACCTCCACCAAGTTCTCTTTTCTGTTCACTCCTGACTCTGCTGTTCTGTGATCTTTTGCCCCAAAAGCCCTCATCTCTCAGTTGAACCATTGACTCCCACTGTCTCTCTCTCTCTCTAAGACAAGTTCAATATTTGATTATCTTGGATTAGACATTTTACCCCCTTAGTATCTTTAATCCAGTTGTCCCTCTTTTGGATTTTGGAAACTGTTCCCATGTGAGTTGTGAGTTCCATTCCCAGAAGCCCTCATCTCCCATTTGGACCACTGTCTTCTATTGTGCACTCATCACAGCACTTGTAATCTCCCTATTGAGTCCCAATTCCCACTCTCTGAGTAATAGAAGTCTTCAGGTTTTGACAGTTCAAACACTTTGCTCCTAATTGTCTTAACTAAATAAATGATCCACATGATGAGTGTCTGACTTTATTTCCTTTGTCTTGTCCCAGAACTCCTCATCTCCGAAATGAGACATTATTTCCAATATGGTATTAAAACAAATCATTTTGTTTGACAGTAAACAATGAATGCCACTTTGTATGAAAAACAAGTCATACCTTCTATCTATTCAGTGCCATATCTTCTTTACGTACTAAACACAAGTCCTTCAGTCCACACCCCAGTTGTGCTTTGTTGTGTTAGGTTGTGGTTCCCTCCCAATTCTGTCTCGGTTTCTTAAAGATTTCAATAGAATATTAAAACATTAGAAGAATATGATGAGAACAGGCCATTTAGCCCAAGAATGCCTGCCAATCCTACTCACCTAATTTCTCCAAAATTACTGTCCACTATACTACTTGGTCATTTATTCCATGTGTCGGTAGTTTTATCTTGGATGAAAAAAAATGTAACATGAGTGTGAAATTTGCCCTTACCTTGTTTGTATTTGTGTCCTCATGTTCTTGGGGAGGAACTCATTTCAAAATAACAGCTGGGATCCACCATACTAACCCCCTTCATTATATTAAGCACTTCACTCATGTCACCTCTTAATCTCTGTTTGGTTAAACTGAAAAGGTTCAACTCCTTTAATCTCTCCTCATAGGTCAAACCTCTGAGTCCTGGAATTGCTCTAATCTGGACTTTCTCTAGTGTTGTAACATTTTTTTTTTGTTATATGGAGACCCAACCAATACACAGAACTGTAGATGAAGCCTCACTGGTGTGTTATATAACTAAAGCAGAACCTCCCTTGATTTCTCTAGCCTGATGCGTGGACTACAACTTACCATCCTTTCAGCCCTTTTGATCGCTTCAGTACGTTGGATGTAGATAGTCACTAGTCCACTGTTTCTCTGAGGTCCTTCTCATAAGTTGTACTTTTCCAGTTTCAGCCCCTCCGTTGTGTATTCAAATCTAACATTTTCACTTCCTACATTTACTTATATGAAATTTCATCTGCCACAAAATCTGCTCAAGCCTCAATGTTGTCCAGGTTCCTCTGCAACCATTTATCTGAATTGCCTTATCTGCCCTTCCTCCTAGTATGGTATCATCTGCAAACTTAATTAGTTCTTTATTTATATTTTTATCCTGATCATTTATGTATATTACGAAGAGCAGTGGGCTCGGGATTAACCCTAAGGGACAACCACATCACCTAATTCTGATAAGGTTCCTCTTACCACAACCCTTTCTCCATTGTTTTTAAGCCAATTTTGTTCCCACCTATACATAACACCCTTAATTGCCACCTCCTTTAGTTTATCACTAGCTTCTCATATTAGATCTTATCAAAAGCTTTCTGAAACACAAGATACAGTAAATAATATTATACTCACCTCTCTTATCATATGCTTTTGTTGTTTTCTAATAGAATTCCAGCATATTAATCATGGACCCCTTTCTGACTATTTGTTAATATACCTATTTTTTCCATGTGATGCTCATCTTTTTCTTAACAGTTTCTATCATTCACTTACCTGTGATGCCTGTTATGCTGATTGGCCTGTCGTTACTTGGGTCTGCCCGGCCACCCTTTTCATACAATGGGCTACTTTTTTCTAGCTTCTAGTACTTATGAAATTTCCCCATTGTGCACTTTTCTTTTTATTTATTTATTTTTTTAAAATTAAGAATCAATGGTCTCTAAAACCTCTTTAAGTACCCTACGATAAACGTTTATCAGGCCCTGGCAATTTATTAGAGTTCAGCCTATTTAAGCTAAGTAGCGCTTCTCTCTCTATGGAATTTCCAAATTAGTGAGTGCCTCCTTAGCAGTCCCTGTTATTCTTAGGACATCACTGATTTCTTTAAAAATGTAAACTTAAAGGAATTTGGTGTTTTTCTTGTATGTACAGACCAATTTGCAGCTACCATGCAGCCATTATACACAACCTTGAGATGCCAAAGGAATTAATCATAGAAAACTCTTGAGGACATCAAGAGGATGTGTAAATGTCAAACAGGTAGCTAACAGGCAAAAATATGAACATTACAAAATGTAAAGGTGTGGAACTCTGTAGTCCCACCATTTCTTTCTATGTTTGGGAGAAATTTCAAGTTTATTTTATATATATATATTTACATATATATATATATAAACAGATCAAAAAATTAAAGGAACACTTTGAAAACACATCAGATCTCAATGGGAAAAAGAAATCCTCCTGGATATCTATACTGATATAGACTGGGTAATGTGTTAGGAATGAAAGGATGCCACATCGTTTGATGGAAATGAAAATGATCAACCTACAGAGCCCTGAATTCAAAGATGCCCCAAAAATCAGAGTGAAAAAATTATGTGGCAGGCTAGTCCATTTTGCCAAAATTTAATTGCAGCAACTCAAAATTATACGCAGCACTTTGTATGGCCCCTGTGTTCTTGTATACATGCCTGACAACATCGGTGCATGCTTCTAATGAGATGACAGATGGTGTTGTGGGGATCTCCTCCCAGATCTGGACCAGGGCATCACTGAGCTCCTGGACAGTCTGAGGTGCAACCTGGTGGCATTGGATGGACCAAAACATAATGTCCCAGAGGTGTTCTATTGGATTTAGGTCAGGAAAGTGTGGTGGCCAGTCAATGGTATCAATTCCTTCATCCTCCAGGAACTGCCTGCATACTCTCACCACATGAGGCCAGGAATTGTCGTGCACCAGGAGCCACTGTACCAGCATAGGGTCTGACAATGGGTCCAAGGATTTCATCCTGATACCTAATGGCAGCCAAGGTGCCTTTGTCAAGCCTGTAGCGGTCTGTGTGACCCTCCATGGATATGCCTCCCCAGACAATCATTAACCCACCACCAAACTGCTCATGCTGAATGATGTTACAGGCAGCATAATGTTCTCCATGGCTTCTCCAGACCCTTTCACTTCTGTCACGTGCTCAGGGTGAACCTGCTCTCATCTGTAAAAAGCACAGGGCACCAGTGGTGCATCTGCCAATTCTGGTATTCTATGGCGAATGCCAATCGAGCTGCATGCTGCTGGGCAGTGAGCTCAGGGCCCATTAGAGGACATGGGGCCCTTGGGTCACCCTCATGAAGTCTTTCTGGTTGTTTGGTCAGAGACATTCACACCAGTGGCCTGCTGGAGGTCATTTTGTAGGGCTCTGGCAGTGCTCATCCTGTTCCTCCTTGCCCAAAGGAGCAGATACTGGTCCTGCTGATGGGTTATGGACCTTCTATGGCCCTCTCCAGCTCTCCTAGAGTAACTGCTTGTCTCCTAGAATCTCCTCCATGCCCTTGAGACTGTGCAGGGAGACACAGCAAACCTTCTGGCAATGACACGTATTGATGTGCCATCCTGGAGAAGTTGGACTACCTGTGCAACCTCTGTAGGGTCCAGGTATCGCCTCATGCTACCAGTAGTGACACTGACTGTAGCCAAATGCAAAACTAGTGAAGAAACAGTCAGAAAAGATGAGGAGGGAAAAATGTCAGTGGCCTCCACCTGTTAAACCATTCCTGTTTTGGGGGTCATCTCATTGTTGCCCCTCTAGTGCATCTGTTGTTAATTTCATTAACACCACAGCAGCTGAAACTGATTAACAACCCCCTCTGCTACTTAACTGACCAGATTAATATCCCATAAGTTTCATTGACTTTATGCTATACTCTGATTAAAAAGTGTTCCATTAATTCTTTTGAGCAGTATATACATACATACAGTATATAACACATTGAAAGTCTTGTAAGAATATTCCTCCCAAAAATTCTTGTTCTATGTTACTTACCCCTTGTTTGTAGTGATGGCCAAAAAAAGAAAATGTAACCTTAGGTTTTCTGTTCTCTATGGTTATCATGGAGAATGGAGATTAAAAAAAATCTAAAATGACCAACTGTTGAAAATAGCAGTTTCAGTTCATAAGAGTCTTTTCCAGGAGTGACTGATTCAACAATATTCTAGTAAAAATGTGTTTGGGATGTTGCGAGCATACAGTAGAGAGATTTATTCATGGACATGTTATTTTGCTTCACTGACCAGTAGGGACCATAGCCGCATCCCTAAAACCCTGAACACATCCTCACAGACACCATCCCAGGCTCAAATACACTCTTTTTATTTAATAAAGTACCTTTAAGAGATTTATTCTGTTCAAAGTACAGCACAGCCCAGCAAAGCAAACTCTCTTCTCCCTCCTTGACTCATCCAAGGTGACTGGTGTCCAACTCCTCTCCTGACTCTGACTCACCTGGACAAGATTGAGTGGCTTCTTTTATCTATGAACCAGAAGCACTTCTGGTGCTAAGGTATAGCCCACTGGAAGTACTTCTGGGTCAAACTGAAGTTCCTAAAAGTAGGGATTTTGAATCCTGTCAGCTCCCCCTGGGCGCTCTCATGGAACCCAATAGGACTATAGGTCCCAGCATGCCAGAGCCGGAATCCTAACCCAGGGGTGCTGCCATCTAATATATCTAGCATCATCATTTCCCCCAGTCCTTCCATTGCAATGGCCTCCCAGATGGGTAAGGGTCTCTATTCAATCCCAACTGGGATGCCAGCCCATGCCATGCGTTACACTTGCTATTGTAAAATCACCATTGATGTATATATTAATATACAGTATTTATCAGAAACCTTTTAAAGGCCATTCTGAATGAAAACATGAGATTAAGAATGTTCTAAACCAACTACAACATAAATAACATAAAAGAAATAGCATTTTGGGGGTAAAGCATTCCTTTAAGAAAATAAAGGTTTAGGACATGTGTTGTTTAATGTCTGTGTATTTAGCTTGCTGTTAGCATTTCTAAAGTGCTTCACCTTCTCCTTGACTGTTCTTTATAGTTATTAAAAGACAGAACACATCATTTCCCAGTATGACATCTGATTTTAGCATTCACGTTGTTAGGTCTACTCGTTTAAAACCCGAAGACAACAACCCCTAATTTTGACTAAAAATGACACCATAGAAATGCGAAGAAAACCTTAAACATAAAGGACTCATTGTCTTTGCACTTGTTCCAGCCGTCACCCAGTAATTGCTGCTGCTCATTTATGTTTTTGCACATACCTGCTGATCCTTGCAGGATTACTCAACTCAAATCTAACATTTGTTACTCACCACTTTTATCTGAAGAAACACTAACGAGACGGAATTAACCTGCAATTTATTCGGCAAGTGGCTCGTGTGTGAGCTAAAAAATGAAACTATGAGTTCTGTTTAAATTCGAAGTTAAAAAAAAAAATACAAATAATGAACTTCACAATCTCCTTTCCCCTTGAACTATCGGAGATTTGTACATCTCTCTGGCTAATTTACTTTGCGGCTTAAAGTAATTTGGTTCGAGGTCACCTAATATAGGCTGACTTTAATTACAGATAGAAGATCGCAAGAAGAGCCGATAAAAAAAGAGACTTCATTAAAAGAACAATAGATGGATGTTTGGGGTATATGGATTTTTCTTCTTCATTTTCTAATAAGGAAATTGAACTTCAAAATAGTATCAAGCTTCTTTTTGATAGACTGTTGATGGATGAGGTCCTGGATATTCTATTCATTTGATGTTATCTTAGCTTCATGATGCCTGTTGTATTTATCTAGTGAAGTCCCTTGAAAATGTGTCAATGTTATTTGCATTACGTAACGAACAGCTAATAACAGACGGAGAGCAAACGGGTTCAAAAGCTCACTCATTGCACATGCGCCATTCTGGAACGCGCACAAAGCAATGGGGCGGAGCCTATGAAAAATAATGAATGCGGCAAAATACAAAGTTTGAAATATTTTCAAGACAAAGACACAGCCAGGTAAAGGGGGAAACTAAAAAAACGATATATCAGGAACGTATCGATACTCTTATTTTGAAAGAGAGCGCACATCTTTACACCATTGTTCGCAGGCATGACTTACTCTCACCGTGTTGGGTCGCCTTTTCAACTGTGGTAGTCTTGTCAAATTCAAGGTGCCCAGTTGATTTATGCGCTAAGTCACGTCATGAAAGACAAAACGTACAGAACTGTGGACCACTCATTCACCCGGTGTTTGAACTTATTCTCATAGAGGAAGAGTAGAGCGAAATGTCTTCACAGGAACAATAAATGCAAAGCAGGGCGAAAACCAGGTAGGGGGCGTGTTTGCAGATGGCAAAGAGCCTGATAAGGACGTCTTCTGAACTTGGGTAGAAAGCAAGTACCCGAGGAGAACCCGCCGTGGCACATTCTTAAAAATGCTGGTTGTATCACTTTGCTACAGGGTTGTATGGTTTCTCGTTTGATTTTTGCTTAACAGTCATGTCATTTTGAGATTTTTGTTTTCATATGACATTGGTTCTTTGGGTTTTGAAAATATGCCTAATATGAGCATCAGACAGAAGGCTTTAATGTACAGTAGGCTACCTGACAGGATTATAGCAGATGCAGGAAAAGATGAATAATAAGAAGAAGCCTGTGTTATTATATACAAGGATCCATAAAATCATTAAATATTGTTACTTCACAATCTATATGACCATTTGTTTCCTTCCACATTCAAAAAATAAGTGGGTTAGGTAGATTGGCGATTCTAAATTGCCCCCTAATATGTGTGAGTGTGAGTGTGTTCACCCTGTGATAGATTGACGCCCCGTCCAGGGATTGTTCCCGTATGCGTCCTATGGCACTGCTCAAGATAAAGCCGGATTGGACAATTTAATAGTTTGGTAAAGTTTATAGATTTTTATGGAACAAGTTAGAGATCTACATAAATAAAGGTTCTTTCTGGAACCTTCTCGTGGTTGTTTCCACAATGGCATCGTTGTAAAGAACCACTTTTGTCACTTTTGGAAGAATGTGCTCACTCTACAAAGGAAGACACTGGCATTTGAATTGAAATCGAGTCGCTGGAGCTTTGAAGCAGTCAATAAGCGTCTACGAATATTTGTTCATCTAGAAACTGTTCTTATGGAAGTGCATAAATAATCCCCGATCTGCGCTCTCATCAAACGCTGGCGCCACAATAATCCTGAAACACACCTGCGAAGGTATCAGATCATAATGAAGTTGCAATGAGAGACTACAGTACTTGGACCTCTAAGACTCGAACAATTAAAAAAATATAAATCTTTGCATTCTTCCCCCAAATCGTTCAATCCGTTTCGAATAGGGAAGGCCACCTATGGACCACTGCATTCACTTATCTGATGAAACACCCAACATGAGGATTTTAGCATGACGTGCCTGAAAACTTCGTTTGGCGTTTATCTGACTCCTTGTGGCGACGCAGATTCAGTTTCTATAACCACAATACATTAAACAAGCCTTTTTTTAACTAAAGCGGCTTACAAGACGTATCAAATCTATTTACAGATATTGTGTTATAGCTGGAGCGCAGGGTCACAGTGTGAGACAACGGTATGGATTTTGCCTGCATATGTGTAGTTTAAAATGCAGTGCTTTAGCCACTCATTGCCGTGTATGTATGATAGACCATATATATTTCATATCGCCTAACTCGTAGGCCCTTCTTCGCAAATGTTACTTTTTTTTCTTTTTCTGGGTATTAATAGTAACATTACACAGCAGAAAAGGGATATGTAATCGATCGACGCTTGCAGAGCAATGGCTTGAGTGGTGAGAAGGCTTATACATGCGACCCACTTTCGCAACTCCCGTTCACTCCCACCCAACCCAAACCCGCTATTCTAACGGAATCACGAACATACATTTGTACCCTAACCGACGTCCGGGGGGACGGGGACCGCGGGACCAGGAAACAAAACCTCGATTTCATTTATAACAAAGAAAACGTTTCTATCCAGCTCTGCTATCGGATGTCATTATGTCGCGTCGAGCGTATAGCATGCATACGAGTATATGAACGCGCACCGATTTCCAAGGGGGGTGTGGTGGAAGGGGTACCATCCATATAATACGATATATTTAACGAATAGAGGGATCATCCTGCCACCTATTAGCGCCATGTACCCTTCAGCAAACACTGAATGCACCATCCTCGGTTCCAGTCAGGTGAGGTGCGTCACTTCTTTTCCTGTGTAATGTTTGCGTGTTCTCCGCGTCTGTACGGTATATTTCTCCCATTGTCTAAGAACTTTTCGGTTATTTAATCAGTGATTCTAGGTTGACCTAATGTTCGCGTGTGAAGAGCTGTCGATCTGTGCAGGACTGTTTCCTACCTTGTGAAAGACTCTGGCAAACACGTTATCTTGAACAGGTTTGAGAATGTGAATGTGATGTAATGGTATAATTTTCGGTATACCCTTTAACATTTCCAAAGCTTTATATATACTTTAGGTTTAGCACTACTACTGCAGGATGGCATTTATTGTTTTATATTTATACAACCTTAATTACAGTACTTATATTTACATCGGTGCCTGATTGGGATAGCGATCTCGGGAAAATTGTACTGTGGCCTACAATACCTTCGGCTTTACACTACTTTGAAAACCACATACAATATGTTTCTAATACTATGAGGGATAATGTCATAGTTATGACGGGAACGGAATGCCAACCTCCTTTTTGGAGGTCCGCTATAGTTAAAAACAAACAAAAAAAAAACAATCACGACCTCTATTGTTAAAGGTGTTCTAAAAAATAAAGTTGAGGTAAATAAATGATTAAATGTAAAGATCAGCCATGACCCCATAACGTCGGATCAGGCTTTT
Source organism: Polypterus senegalus (assembly GCF_016835505.1). Taxonomy (NCBI): domain Eukaryota; kingdom Metazoa; phylum Chordata; class Cladistia; order Polypteriformes; family Polypteridae; genus Polypterus; species Polypterus senegalus. The sequence continues at coordinate 166,671,066 of NC_053162.1, forward strand.
GCCGTCACTCTTCAGCTCGACTAGCCACCCAGACCTCCACCGCTGAGTCCTTCCCAAGCCCTAATCTCATTCGCACTGCAGCTCAGATTCACCTGCTAAATTCTTTAACCCTCGTAGCGGGGTGACCACCTGCCTGCAGAGATACCGCTTCATTTTAATCATGCCGCTTTCTCTTATTGGCTTTGACGAGCCACGCTAGATCATATAAAACCTTTTATCAAATGCGCTTACAGTTTCTAAACACACTAGCCTTCGAGATTAGATAAATTGCTTCTTAGCAGCTGAGCAATTTATCAGAGTTAACACTGAGGTGTTTTTTTCCCAGAAATACTGGTTTTTCAAGCTGTGATTTTTTTTTAAGCACAACCTTTTTCTTTGACGAGGAGCTCCTCTCCGTTTTTAATTTCCGGTATGACACTAAAACTGCATTTAAGTGCATGGGGTACCGCTGAAATGCTGGGATTCACTGATGCGTCCGTCCATTCCCTTTCTGAACACTCTTATACGTACACCATGAGGATTTTTGTTCTGTTACTGAGGTTTGCTACAACCCTAGAGGTGTAGGGAAAGTTTGTTGGATCGACGTGGCAATGCGTGCGATGGATTTTATAAGCGCTGCTTTGGACACAACATGCATTTATACACCATTTTAGCACCGCCAAATAACTCTCTGAGGTGTGTGTTACAGATTTGTCTCATTTTTATCCCGATTTTATCCGGCTACCTGCCTCTCGCAGCTGTTCTGCCGTTGAAAATCCACGAGGACCGTAATGCACAGAAAAGGAAGTCTTCCATGTGGTATTTGCTTGAAGGGCTGAACAGTTGTGTATTGTGTTGAACAGTGTGGACCACCATGCTGGCACCGCCACCTGAACCCGACACAGATAAGCGTGGGACTCAAGTTAAAAGCACACACTGGTTTTTATTTTTTCTTTTCCGTTGTGGGAAACATCTTCCCCGTCTCCCACAAGCTCAGCAACACAGTCCAAGCACATCACAATGCTCAGACAATATCTTCTCCTTCTCCTTTGGTCAAGCTTAGTCTTCCTGCTCCTGACTGGCTCAGCTGCTGGCTCCTTTTATAAGGCACCCTGAAGTGCTCCAGGTGCTTGATTTCCGGCAGCACTTTCGGGTGTCCATAAGGGCTCAGCCACCAACAGGCTGCGCCAAACTCCGACTCCCATGAAGCCCTGCGTTAGTCCAAGGTACCCCTGAAACCCAGGGGTTTTGCCATGTAGCGTCCCTGGGGAGGTAAATGATCTGGCCACACTTCCCCGATCCTCCCGTGTAGAGGTGTCCAGGCTTTCTTTCTTTCTTTCTTTCTTTCTTTCTTTCTTTCTTTCTTTCTGAAAGGTGTTGACCCCAAGCTGGATCGCTTATACACTACACCTTCAATAGATAGATACTTTAATACTGAAAGTCACTGAGCTGCTGCTGCTGTACATGCCATTTCATCTTTAAATGTTATATAAAATAAACTGGTAGGGAAGTAAAATTCTTAAAAATAATTTTTAATAGCACTTCTACTGGGTTGTGTGGTTCCTTGTAGAACCATTACTTCACAAAGCCCCATTTCATTCTGGGAATGGTTCTTTGCATACTGCAAATTGGTGTTTCACAAATCTTTTACCATCAAGTCATAGTTATTAAACTGTCGCTATTAAATGCCGCAAGGTGGTCGGTGCCTGTCGTGGTGGCAATCCCCAAACCTGTTGGTGGACAACGGCAGTCAGGGATGCTTTCAAGCTGAAGAAGGAGTCCTATAGGACCTTTTTGTCCTGTGGGTCTCTGGAGGCAGCTGATAGGTACCATGGAGGCCATGGAGAACGACATTCGGACGGCTTCAATGTGATTCTGGTACTCCGTCCGGCGTCTCAGGAGGGGGAAGCAGTGCAGTGTCAACACCGTATATGGTGGGGATGGTGCGCTGCTGACCTCGACTTGGGACGTTGTGGGTCGGTGGGGGGAGTACTTCGAAGACCTCCTCAATCCCACTAACATGCCTTTCAATGAGGAAGCAGAGCCTGGGGACTCTGAGGTGGGCTCTCCCATCTCTGGGACTGAAGTCACCGAGGTGGTCAAAAAACTCCTTGGTGGCAGGGCCCGGGGGTGGATGAGATCGCCGGAGTTCCTCAAAGCTCTGGATGTTGTAGGACTGTCTTGGTTGACACGTCTCTGCAACATCGCATGGACATCGGGACAGTGCCTCTGGATTGGCAGACCGGGGTGGTGGTCCCCCTCTTTAAAAAGGGGGACCGGAGGGTGTGTTCCAACTATAGAGGGATCACACTCCTCAGCCTCCCTGGAAAAGTCTATTCAGGGGTTCTGGAGAGGAGGGTCCGTCGGATAGTCGAACCTCGGATTCAGGAGGAACAGTGTGGTTTTTGTCCTGGTCGCGGAACAGTGGACCAGCGCTACACCCTTATCAGGATCCTGGAGGGTGCATGGGAGTTTGCCCAACCAGTCTACATGTGTTTGTGGACTTGGAAAGGCATTCAACCGTGTCCCTCGGGAAATCCTGTGGGGTGCTCCAGGAGTATGGGGTACGGACCCCTGATAAGAGCTGTTCGGTCCAGTACAACCAGTGTCAGAGCTTGGTCCGCGTTGCCGGCAGTAAGTCGAGCCCGTTTCCAGTGAGAGTTGGACTCCGCCAGGGCTGCCCTTTGTCACCGATTCTGTTCATAACTTTTATGGACAGAATTTCTAGCGCAGCCAGGGTGTTGAAGGGGTCCGGTTTGGTGGACTCAGGATTGGGTCACTGCTTGTTGCAGATGATGTTGTCCTGTTTGCTTCATCAAGCTGTGATCTTCAGCTCTCTCTGGATCGGTTAGCAGCTGAGTGTGAAGCGGCTGGGATGAGAATCAGCACCTCCAAATCCGAGACCATGGTCCTCAGCCGGAAAAGGGTGGAGTGCCCTCTCAGGGTTGGGGGAGAGATCCTGCCCCAAGTGGAGGAGTTCAAGTATCTTGGGGTCTTGTTCAGGAGTGAGGGAAGAATGGAGTGTGAAATCGACAGGTGGATCAGTGCGGCGTCCGCAGTGATGCGGGCTCTGCATCGGTCTGTCGTGGTGAAAAAGGAGCTGAGCCGTAAGGCAAAGCTCTCAATTTACCAGTCGATCTACGCTCCTACCCTCACCTATGGTCATGAGCTATGAGTAGTGACCGAAAGAACGAGATCGCAAATACAAGCAGCTGAAATGAGTTTCCTCCGCAGGGTGTCTGGGCTTTCCCTTAAAGATAGGGTGAGAAGCTCAGTCATCCGGGATGGGCTCAGAGTAGAGCTGTTGCTCCTCCGCATCGAGAGGAGTCAGATGAGGTGGCTCGGGCATCTGATCAGGATGCCTCCTGGACACCTCCCTGGTGAGGTGTTCCGGGCACGTCCAACCAGGAGGAGGCCCCGGGGAAGACCCAGGACACGCTGGAGGGACTATGTCTCCCGGCTGCCCTGGGAACGCCTTGGGATTCCCCCAGAAGAGCTGGAAGAAGTGGCCGGGGAGAGGGAAGTCTGGGCATCTCTGCTTAAGCTGCTGCCCTTGCGACCCAACCCCGGATAAGCGGAAGAGGATGGATGGATGGATGGATAGATAGATGTAAATACATAGAAGGCTCTTTCTAGAACCTTTATATAGATGGATCTTTTTTGTTCCCCTACGGCTTCACTCTGAAGAATCAATCCATCCATCCATCCATTATCCAACCCATTATATCCTAACTACAAGGTCATGGGGGTCTGCTGGAGCCAATCCCAGCTAACACAGGGCGCAAGGCAGGAAACAAGCCCCGGGCAGGGTGCCAGCCCACCGCAGAAGAACCAATCTGGCACCTTTTATTTTTAAGAGTGTAGGTCATCATGGGGTTGTTTGACTTCTGTCCATATTGTTGCAGATTGCCAGACTTCCCCCTCCCTTTAACTGCACCATTCAGGCAGTCGCCATATTAATACAAAGAAGACCATGGTAGATGTTTCTGTATTGTTTCACTCATTTTGAATTCTGTTCTGTGAGGCATTCAGCTTGAGTTCGGCCACGATCAGAGAGTGTCAGTATTTTTCATCACTCTGTGATTATGAGACAAGTCTGTTCTTGGAGATGGAGGCTTCAATGACTAACCCTAGTCAATACTAAAAAGCTCCAACCCCTCCACTTTATTTTATCAGTCCACCTGCAATGATTCAAATTTGAGATGAAGAAGCTCCTTCTTTATTCTTAAATGTTCCTCTCAAAAGCACATCAGTCGTCCCTGTCCAGACACAATGGTGTGCCCCTTTCCTTACAGACAGAGTGCCACTGTTCCTACACCTGTATCATATTTGCCTGGAAGAATTGCAAACCTTGTAATTTAATATCAATTGAATGCTTTAATTGTGGGCACACAATGGCTTCTTTCTTTCTTTTATAAATGCTGGTAAGTAGAGTATTAGCGTGTAATCCAAGCAGTGGGAGCTTATGATGGCACAGTGGTTAGCTTCAGAAGGCAAAGTTTAGTCTCAGGAATGCTCATTTTTTTCTTCTCTTTTTTCTTTGTGTACATGGTGTATTTACCACATCCTCAAGACACACAGAGTAGGACAAATGGTGACTGTAAATTTGCTGAGTGTTAGTGCCTGGCATCCTGTCTAGGAATGGCTCTTGGTTTGTGTCCTATGATCCTTCATCTCTCTGCAAACCTAAAATTTATTGAATGGGTTTAGTAACCAACAGGAGGCAAAGAGTACAGATAAGAGGATTAGGGTTAGGGTTAGAGTGGAGCACATCAAGTGGTGTAAGGTCATCAGTGGAGTTCCTAAGGGGGTCTGTCTTTGGACCATTGATTTTGTCTTTTTATATTAATAGCATAGATTTTGGTGTAGTTGATGACGCTAAAACTGGAGGGTTGACAGACACTGAAGAGGCTGCAGAAACAATTCAGGAAGATCTGGAAAAGCCTCAGAACAGGGCAAACACTTGGAAAATGCAGTTGAATGTAGAAAAGTGCAAAGTACTACACATGGATGGAAGGAACGTCAGTTATAATTGCAAGATGGGAGCCACTGTTTATGTTGACACAACATTTTCATCATCTAAGAAATGTGCAGAAGAAATGAAAAAGTAAGGCAAATAAAATTATAGGATACATTGTTAAAACTGCTAAATAAAAATCAAGGGACATTATGCTCAGCCTATATAATGTAATAGTGAGACCACATCTGGTGTCCTGAGTGCAGTTCTGGTTGCCACGCCTCAAGAAAGAGAAAGCAACACTTGATACTGTGCAGAGGAAAACAACCAGGATCATCTCAGGAGTTAATGACATGTCCTACTGTGACAGACTCAGAGAGTTAAACCTCTTCAGTCTCAAGCAGAGGAGACTACATGTGGACCTTCCAAATCCTCAAAGCCATCGATAAAGCTGACCCAGCAGAACTCCTTCAGCTTAATGGAGAATCACATATAGTCGAGTACATCAGTGGAAATTAAGAGGAAATCTCTTTAAGACTGAAGTCAGGAAGCACTTGTTTGTGGAAAGATTTGTGTAAATCTCGAACAAACTACAAAGACATGCAGTTGAAGTACAAACCTTGACAACCTTTAAGAAGAATCTGGATGAGATCTTTGGACGACTTAGCTGTTAACTAAACAAACAAGGTTGATGAAATGAATGGTTTCCTCTTGTTTGTCAAATTTCTTATGTTCTTATACATGTTCTAGTAAAGAGTTGGTAACAAACAGAGAGCGGTGGCACAGCAAGCAGTTCAGCTGCCTTATAGCTGTTAGACTCCAACTCAATTTCTGGTATAGGGTACCATCATGTCTTTGTGTCATGGGGGCCTGGAAGTTGGTCCCAGTATCAGCATGCATTGAAAGGGATTGGCAGATCTTGTAGTGCACACTCCTGTTTGCACCCTTGTCTTGAATCATGCACAGGACGAAATAAAATCTTGTATAGAAAATGTTGTCATAAAGCACACAACAAATCAAAAAGATTTGGAGATATTGTGCAGTATTAATGAGTAATCTTTAAGGACTGATCTCTGGGAGTTCCAAAACTGGGACTGATGGCAAGTGAACACAGCAGACTTTTAGAGTGGAGGAGGAGGAAGGGCGTGTTTATAGGAAGGAAGTGGTGTGAGGTCATCTGAGGATGCCAGTAGTGACGTCATCAGCAGGGCCGGAAGTGAGGTCAGGTCAGGGTCAGGCGGAAGTGATTGGTTCATGTGGTCTTTTCTTCCAGAATTCTGTAGAGGGAGGAGAAAAGGTGTTAATACTTGACACCAACTGTTTGTCTTGTGTCTCAGTGCCCCGATTTGCGCCCTTTGTCTGCCTCCAAAGCTCACATGTGTGACAATGTTCATCCTTTCTAAGTGGAGGTGCGGTTTAAAAATGATAAAAGTGTAAAAGAAAGCCTGAGTGAATTTTTGGAGTAATAAAGATTCAGTTCATAAACAATACAGACTTTTGTATTAAATAATGGCCTTGTTGGTGTAGTGACCAGAACTGCTGCGTCATAGCTTGAATAACTAGAGTTCAAATCCTGGCCCAGTCACTGCTTATGCTGCATTTACATGTTCTCCCCACGTCTAAGTGGTTTCCTTGGGCTACTCCTCTTTACTCCAACAAGATCTGTGAATATAACTGAGTGGCAACACTAATCTGAGTGAGTGTGAGTGCGACCTACCACGATATTGAATCTGATTAATGGCTGGTCATTGCCTTCTTCCCAAAGTCCTTCAGTCTTTCACAACCCTATAATAGGAAATGTAAGACAAGACAAGATTCATGCTGGGTGGCACACAGATTAAACATGCAGCTTTATAGCTCCTTTGACCTGGGTTCAGATCCTGGCCCAGTCAATGCTTATGTTGCGTTTACACATATTCCCCCATGTCCAATTGGTTTCTTTGGACTATTCCACTTTCCTCTAACAAGATATGTAAAGATGACTGAGTGGAATCCCAGTATGAGTGAGTGTGAGTGTGCCCTACCAGTGTCCTGTAAATGGCTGGTCACTGTTTTATTCAGAAAGTCTTTCAGCCTTTCACAGACCTGTAATAGAAAATGTAAGACTTTATAAAAAATGGATGGATTAATGCTTAAGTAGTGCAGCCTCATAGCTTCCTGGGCATGGGTTCAAATCTTGTGATGAGTTTGCCTGTGTCTTTATTTGGGCTTCCTTTGGCTACTTGTGATGCCCCATGTGCCCACTGCTTTGGCATTATCAATCACCTGGGACATTGATAGTCATTTTATAGAGATGGACTTGTGCAGTGCTGTAAATAAATCCTCCAATAAATTATCTATAAAACAAGCGCTTTTGAAGGGAGTTAAAAAATCAGTCAATAAATAATGCAAAGGAATGTCAAAATTCATAAATAAAAGCCATAGAGATCAAATTGGGTTTTCTTTCTGCCTATTGTCCCACGAGCATTATGCTCTCTCTTTTGTCTCCCTCGCTCACCCATCAGGTCCTCCTTGAATTGGTTTCCCTCCCAGTCACTTCAACCTGCACCCACTAGGATACCCAAATGCATGCATAATTAGCCATGTGACACAGTGACAAGTCAAAACAAACCTTAAATTAGCACCCCCCACCTAGTCAGAAAACAGTTGAGACACTGTGAAATAATAATATTAACTGAAGACGTATTGTTATTGTCATGTATGGGTGCCTGAGGATCACCTTCATGGCTTTAATATTACTCCAGGACAAGATAAGGCCCTGCCACTAGCTAGCTCATCTCTTCCTTCTGCAGCTTTGAGAATACGTCCAATGAGGGCATATGACATGCCCAGAGAAGGCGCTACCCCGTTCTGGTTGGAGATTTAATAAAAACGGACATCCCTGGAAGAAGATGTCGCATTTGGACCAGAGCCTACTACAGGACAGAGTTCCCAATCTGATCCACTTTAAATTCAAGACGCCGGTTAGAGACCGCTTTATGTTTTGTTTAGGTGGTGCCATCGTGCACTTATTTTGTTTTTGTTGCAAGATTAAACGTGGTAGCCAGTTAGCTCCCCAAGTATTCCCCTGAACGTTTCTGATTTACTTGGGGGATTACACTTTTACAAGGCATTTCTATGTTCCTGATGTAATAAATAAGTGCAGTTCATAAAGTGCCAACCCATGTGGTTAGTTGCGCATACTGGCCAAAACATGACTTGAAGAAAATGCTGTTTGCGTGTGGCCAATCAAGATCACGTGCACCAAAGATTGGAATTCCATTTGCACAATGATATAAATATATTTTTTACTTTTGACCATTTTTTGTTTTTGGTTTATGCTTTGTCTGCATCTTTTATTGTTTGAAGCACAGTGGCGCCATGGCTAGCACTACTGCCTCACAGCTCAGGTGATATTTTTGGCCACAATATTTGGTCCAGGATGGTTGGCAGTTGTTTTCTAGCACTCAGGGACACTTAGAAGACCACTGCACCATTATAATCCACACAAAACTAGTTCAGTTCCTCCTACCCTATTGACTGCAATGCATTTCACTGAGTGCAGCAAAGTTCCCCATCATTGCCATGATTTTGCTGAACTCAAAGCAAAGCGACTTTAGCGGGGGTCTGCCTATCACTATTTTTTTTTTTTTTTTTTATTAATTTTATTGCACTCCATGCAAAGCAATCAAGCGTTTACAAAAAGAAAAATAGAGTTAAGAGCAGATCGATCCCCACCCTTGAGAGAGAGAGCAAGCCAAACGGCATAAAAATTTTACAGCTTTTAAACATACCTAAATTAATAAATTCTCTATGCTTCATGAACTTATTTTAAAATATTACTGATTAGATCCTGCCATGTTTTGAAAAACGTCTGTACGGATCCTCTAACTGAGTATTTGATTTTTCCAATTTCAAATAATATAACACATCGGTTTCCCACTGACTTAAAAGAGGAGAGTTTGGGTTCTTCCAGTTTATCAGAATCAGTCTGCGTGCCAACAGTGTAGTAAATGCAATCACAATTAGTTTGTCTTTCTCCACTTTAAACCCCTCTGGAAGAACCCCAAACACGGCTGTTAATGGGTTAGGAGGGATTGTGAATCCAAGGCTGTCTGAAAGGTAATTAAAAATTTTGTCCAGAATAATGTTAATTTGGTGCAGGCCCAGAACATGTGACCTAGTGAGGCTGGAACTAATTTGCAGCGTTCGCAGGTTGGATCATGCCCTGGATACATTTTGGAGAGTTTTAGTCGAGACAGATGTGCTCGATAAATAATTTTAAGTTGTATAATTGTATGCTTTGCGCATATGGAGCTCGAGTGAATTCTCTGCATTGCTACTTTCCACTCCTCTTCTGATATATTAATTGAGAGATCTTTTTCCCAGTGTCCTCTTGGATCTTTGAAAGGGAGGGATTGTAAAATGATTTTATATATTGTAAAGATGGAGTCTAAGTCCTTGAGATTGAGCAATATTTTTTCCAGCATGGATGAGGGTGCAAGATGAGGAAAATCTGGAAGGTTCTGTTTAACAAAGTTCCTGATTTGAAGATAGTGAAAGAAATGTGTAGCTGGAATGTTAAATTTGGAATGTAATTGGTCATAGGAAGCAAAGACGTTGTCTATATAAAGATCTCTAAGCAAGTTAATTCCAAATTTTTTCCAGATATTAAAAACTGCATATGTTTGTGACGGTTGAAAGAAATGGTTCTCTTGCAGAGGTGCCACAGATAGAAGCTTCTCCGTCTTAAAATGCTTTCTACATTGGTTCCAGATTCTAAGTGAGTGGAGCACAATTGGGTTATTTGTAGACTAGTTCAGTTCCTCCTACCCTATTGACTGCAATGCATTTCACTGAGTGCAGCAAAGTTCCCCATCATTGCCATGATTTTGCTGAACTCAAAGCAAAGCGACTTTAGCGGGGGTCTGCCTCTCACTATTGCAAACTCTTCAACTGAGAATGTATGATCCGATAACAGTTCCCTTGAGTTCAAATTTCACCTTAGATACTTTCTGTGGGGCGTTTGCATGTTCTCCCTGTTTTGCTTCCTTCCCACATCTGGAAGATGAGCTTACTGAATGTTAACTACTCAAGTGTGTCAGTGTGCCCTGCCATGGATTGACATCCCACCCCAAAACATTCTTGATTTGCAAAACTGAATGGATAAATGAATGCTGCTCAGGATCTGCTAAGTATACAAGCAATCCACTGGTAAGGCGGGCATCCGACATGGAAGATAAGCCACTCTGACATTATTTTGGTCATTTTTTTCCAGTGACTCCCAACATGCACTATACTGCAGCTCTGCACTTGTCCCCTCCTGCTTTGTTCATTTGTTCCTATCATATCCAAACATTATTATTTTTTTCTTAACTCCTTTAATTCTAACAGCTTTAATTTAGTAATATGATGAATGCGGTGAATCAGATCATGGAGCCCTTGCCGTGTAATTAGAGCTTCAATTAACCTCCGTCCCCCCACTCGCAGCCCGCGCTCACTCGGGGCCTATCAGTCTGCAAATCAGATAGCAGCTTCCTTAACCCAGGAAAATGAAACAGATGCAGAAGATGAAAAGAGCACCCTTTGCCCTGTAATTAAAATAATCATTTCTGAACATTTTCAAAGTGGAAATTGGAAAGCTGGAGTTAGATAACAAATGCTGATATTTTTTCCACCCTCGAAATTCATTAAATTTTATCATTTGAGGAGCGTCTCAGACACATCCCAGAGACATGTGTGTGTTAGGTCATTTGGTGTTTCTAACTTAGCCCTTTGTGTCTGTCAGTGGGTGCGCCTACCCTGTGATCGACTGGCGCCTTTGCCAATGATGGTTTCTTCCTTCCATTTCATATCAGTGGGATTTGCCCCAACTGATTTAAGAAAGTGGATGGATAAAAGATTAAATGGGAATGCTATGTTCAAGAAGAACTTTGCTGCAAATGGCAATACCATCAGGAGGTGCTGTTTATTGTCTTCTACTTTACTCAAAACAAGGAGCAGGATTGAAAAGAAGAAAAGGCAGACTGCTGTAGTTCAGCATAAAGGTGGGAGCCATGGGATTGGACCTGCATGCTCAGTCAATAGGGAGGAAGCACGGCCTCACAAATCATCGTGGAAGCCAGGGTGAATTTTTAAGCCTGATGGCAGAACTTCATCATAGTATTGGCATTTGCTTTTGTTGGCACCCTCTTGTCTCTTATTTTTAAAAAAATGTGTTTGCTTAAAGCTGGAGAACTTTCTGTAACACAAGTTGCCAAGTTCAGACCCAGAGACAAACAAGGAGTATATTTATCAGGCTCACTAAAGGAGAGAATCCTTCAAATATTTTGTAATGTACGGTTATAGAGTTTAGTACTATGGGATGGTACACTATAGAAAGGTACCATATAAAAGTTTTTTTGTAATTAACCTGTCTACCCCCTTCAGTACAACATTTATTTCTCTAGCACATTTTCTTGTTTTCTTTTTATTCATGTATTGTAAAACAAAACACAGAAACAAGATGAAGAGTTGGGGACACCTTGTAGGCAAACTCCATTTAGCTAATGGAAAAATAACAAAAGGTTGAAGGATAACGAGACGTCTTTTCAGACTGGAGTCAACAGGTAGACTGGCTTACAACGACCCCTTAAGAAAAAGCCAGACGTGGTGTCACTGATGCTGCCGGTCATCTGATCGGTAGGGGAGAGAGGAGGAGAAGCATTGGGCAACAACCTCAACTTGGGGTGGAATTATCATTTGATAAGCCATCAAGTTATCTCCATAGCATATGTGTGTGATAGTATGCATTTTATTTTATTTTCAAAAACCAGAGCATTACAATGCACAGAACACTGAGGAGGACCTGTAACACAAGTCATTGACGTCTAATAATACCGACTACCTGCTATTGAACAATGAAGGATGTCAACCCCCTTAGTGCCCAAAATGAACTCCGACTGCCACTGTTGTGCATAGCCCTGACTTTGGGAATCCTAGGGCCAAATGACATGTACAAAGTTGTGAGCATGAGCTTCCTCTGTACCCATGATTCGCCAATCACAAAACAGCATTCACTAGGGCCCACCACTTTGATGGGTGAAAATGACAGTTTTATTTCAAGGTGTATTTCATGATGCATGCAACATCATGGAAATAAAGACATGAAGAAATTAATAAATCCAGAAAGAAACGAGAAACAAAATCATTTATTTCATGAGACATTTATTTACTTATATTTGCATAATGTACCATTTTCTAAAACTGCTTAATCTGGAGGAGGGTCAGGAGGGGCAAGCATAAGGCACAATGCAGGAACAGAACCTGGAAAAGGCGCCAGTCTTTCATAGGGTGAACACACAGACACACACACAGACACCACATTAGGCCAATTTAGCATCGCCCATCCACTTAATCGGCAATGTGTTTGGACTGTGGGAAGAAACTCATCCAGACATGAGGAGAACATTCAAACTCCACACAGGGAGGACTCAGGATGCAAAAACCTTCCCTCTTTACTAAGAGGCAGCAGATTTCACAATATATGTGTTTGTTTGATTTTCTCACAAATATTCCTCAATAGGGCGGCACGGTGGCGCTTCCCAGGTCCTCCCTGCGTGGAGTTTGCATGTTGTCCCCGTGTCTGTGTGGGTTTCCTCCTGGTGCTCTGATTTCCTCCCACAGTCCAAATACATGTAGGTTTGGTGCATTGGCGATCCTAAATTGTCCCTGGTGTGTGGGTGTGTGTGCCCTGCAGTGGGCTGGCACCCTGCCCAGTGATTTGTTCCTGCCTTGCACCCTGTTCTGCCTGTGATTGGCTCCAGCAGACCCCCATGTCCCTGTGTTAGGATATAGCGGGTTGGACAATGACTGACTGACTGACTATTCCTCGATATATATCATCATTCTTTGTAATGTCAAAAGGCAATACTGAGAATCAAGTCACTTTATGTGCGATCACTGTTTTATAAAATTCTTTTCATGATGCTTGCAAACAAACACATTATAAAATAATGAATACAAATATTTCTGTCAGATGTTTGTAGTGTATTTGAAAAGACAAGACAAGAAAATGAAGTGCAACATTATCTGTATTTTGTGTGTAGTGTTTTTCATATTTAGCATTAAAAAATGTTTGATGCAAAGTCTAAAGCATATTCGGAACATTCGGTTCTTATTTGACATTGAACACCGTGTTTGCATGTGGTCGCCATCACAAAACGCAGCTTGGTCATCATAAGACGTATTTCAATATTTGTGTGGTACTCTTCATAGAGGCAGTGCATTAAGAATCAGGAGTACAATTACAAGTCAATCAATAGTTTATGAGGCACCTTGGCCAATAAGCACTAGTCACCCATCAGTCAACATCTGACTTCAGATGAGGCCATCAAAGAAGGTGTGACTGGTGCTTAAGAGGACTCGTAAGGAGCTCAGTAAAGTCAGTTAAGCAATATCAGAAGGATGAGACTTAAACAAAAGCACAACAAAAATCCCCACAATAATCTAACAATGCCATGTGAGAGATGCAGCTCTTCATTCTGAGTTTTTCATGTTATGGCTAACGGAGCTACGCAGACAGACTTTGGGTTCTGCTCCTCTAGACAAACTTCAGAAAGAGGATTGTTACTGTTGTGTCTGATTTCTAAATGAAACCAACATAACCCACCATGACCATGACCCCACTTGGCTCCCACAGCGCTCATAACAGACTGGTGTCACCATTGGCATCTTACGGGTTCACCCTAAAAGGAAGGCAGGCACTAAATACCCTTGTCTCCAAAATGATTTCTCTTCATTGCTCAGCTTGATGAGGCTACTTTTGATTTTCCCCATGAATGCCTTGGTGAGTGAGGCCATGTCTGAAGTCCCTGCCAAGGATTTCTCATGAAAAAATTAATTTGAACGCAGTCAAAAACTTAAGAGGGATTTCAGGCTTGTCTGATGAGATAGCACTCTCAAAATTGCTTAAAATATCTTTGGAAATTACGCTAATGTAATCCAATTTAAAGGAGCCTTCTTGAATGTATTCATCATCTGAAACATCAGTCTTAAAGATGGACCCTTAACAAATTCACAGCTCACCTCACTGCAGTCGAGGACAGTAGGAAGCCATCATACATGGCAGGGACCCCAAGTCTTCGAGTATTGTCAAAGGAAGTGTGGGAACGTAGAAAACCAAAGTCACCCATCAAGCCCCACTGGCCCCTAAAATCACCGTCACTCTGGACCTCAGGACTCTCAACACTTCTGCACTCAGAGTCATCAGACGTTTGCTTGGTTTAAAACCTCAAAATCCTGCAGCCTTGGCTTCTTGAAATTAACCAGCGTCAATATGTGAATGGCTGTGTGTGGGTGTGTGGGTTTTACACTGCAGCCACCAGATTGGCATGTGTGTAGTAACACGTCCTAATTCCTCTGTGAGACTGGTGAAGCAGATGGTTTCAGTACAATAAATTATTTATTTAACAGGTGGATATCTCTAATAAATGTAATTGACTTATTGAAGGCATGGACTTGAAATATCTAAAACCAAATGTTACAATATTACAGAACAGTTAAAAGTGATAAATCATTTGTTCTTTCTCAATCCCAATCAAGTCATTTGAGAGCTGCATTCAGCTGGAGCTCAACCTGGCAGTTCTGGGCACAGGTGGCCAGTCCATGCAGTGGCACATGGCTCAGGTGAGGGTGGCAGTCTGCCTGGAATTGCTAGACCTAAACGGGACATCAAATGAGCAGCCATTGAACGGCCGACGTCCTCCCAGCATTTGGCCCTAAGACCGACGATGAAATCCGCTCTTATCCTATTTGTCGTTCCTTAACGTTGTGGGTGATTGTAACAGGCTGACATGTAATTGTGCACAGATTGGCTTCATGGCTTTCTTCTTTTTTCTCTAGTTTATTGTTTCTTAATCTCATTCAGAACTTTGTTCCTTATGTATTTATCTATAATTTGGTGTTCAATGTTTGATATTAGTTTGTATGTTGTGCTATAATGTCACCTTCACATGTATTCCTGTTGCAATCCTTTAAATATTTGTGATGCATGTTGAGCATGAGAAAGGTACTACTGTATATAAGTGAAGCATATTACAGTACAATTATGGCAGCCAGGGTGGTGTAGTGGTGAAGGCTTTGGACTGCAAACACTGAGGCTGTGAGTTCAAATGTGACACTGTGTGACCACTTCACCCGCCTCTGCTCCATTTGGAAAAACAAAAGTAATACAACCTCATGTATCTCAGATATTGCACAGTAAGTCGCCTTGGTAAAGGAATCAGCCAATGAACTATTATTATTATTATTGCTACACACAGTAAAGGAGCTATTATAATTTAGCAGTTAATTGACTGGCAGCTGAACTCCTAATCATTTACTGTGTCACCAGTAGGGGGCACCACCGAGTCCCAAAACCCCAGACACACAAGGCCCAGCACCACTTCAGGTTCAAATAAAGGATTTGTAATCCACACAGATTAAATATAACAATGAATGCAACCAAAAAACAGATTTAAATACTATCTCTCTCTCTCTCTCTCTCCATTTCTATTCTCTCCTCCAGTGAGTTTCACCCATTACCTCCCAGCTCTGCCTCTCCAAAGTTATGGTGGTGGGCTCCTTTAAAGCTGAACCCGAGAGCACCTCCTGTGGCACATCATGGCATGTCAGAAGCACTTCCGGGCCAGGCAGGGAGGTAGCGCCCTCTATCATCACCCAAGGACCCCCACAGGACTATGCTTTTGAACCCCATGAAGCCCTGATGGTGTCCAGACTGCCACCTATTAATCTGGGGGTTGAACTGCTTCTGGGTTCCAGCTCTCACCAGTCTATTCTTTCTTCTAGTATCCCAGTCAGGATGGGAATTCTAAAGCATCCTGGCCAGGTAGTGCCCGCAATTTGTCCATCCCTCCATTTTGGCTTCCCAGCTGGGCAAGAAATTCTCCTCGGTCATTGCTGGGATGCCCATCCTTCCTTCTGGGCAGTAACTGTAACTGTCATAAACATGTTAGAAGCACAGACCACTGTTCTGATTACACCACAAAAATGAATGTAGTAAATAATTAAAATTTTTAAAATGTATACAAAACATGAATGCTAAAATATTTTCACATTACAATATTTTTACAAACATTCAGGGTTTAAAAACAGCATCATTTTACGTCTACAGCAATACAACAATTATCTATAAAATATTCTTGCACATTGAAACAATGAATTAATATTGTCAGCTAAAACACTACCTAAATGTAAATAGCCACACATTTTTCTGTTTTAAAACATTTACTTGTTAAATGTATTATAAGTTTTTACTGTACAAAATGCACAGTTAATTTGATTTACAAGAATACTTTGCAGCGCTGTTAGATGATGTCTACCTGTTGTAGCCGCCGAGGCGTAAGGCGTTGTCAAGGACGGGTAAAACGCGTGTCGAAAGAAATCTCACTGTCCAAAAGTTCGTTTTCAAATATTTAGTGAAAGTTAAAAGCAAATAATCCACACAAGAATACAAGAAAAAATAGTTACACACGTAGAATAAAAGGCAAAAAAAAAGGAAAAATGTTTCTTCTATAAACTTAATCTTTCTTGAGAAACTTTAGCTATTTCTATAATTAAAAGTTCTTAATTTCTTCTTCTATACGCCATAATTGTACGGTACATCAGTTATATAAACACGTTTTCTTTGCGTGTTACTTCACACATTCAAAGAGCCCGTACGCCATCAAGCACGAGCACGATCACAAGCACGAGCACGATCACAAGCACGAGCACGGTTAAAAACCGTATGCCACATTGTACATGGTAAGACTGTCACTAACTAACTGAATAATAATGTTTACCCAAAGCTGTTAGAAATGGCAAGAATATATCAATACAATTGTACTTATGGGGGGATATAGGAACCTCCCGTGTTTATGCATTGTCATCTAGTAAGATATTTATGAATCTTATAGAACTAGACTAGGAAAATGGTTCTTACACCAGTGTTGGTCATTAGGTGGCAGCATAGAGCACCAGAGTGCGGTGGGGCCTTAAAATGGAGATTAAAGGTATACAGTATGTGTGCCCCTCCAAAAGTTTTTTTTTTTACGTGCTGCTTACCTCATGGGGTTTGTAGTGATAGCTGAGAAAAAAAAAAATGTTGTGTTTTCATGGAGATGCTGATAAAAGGGGAGCAATATGGTGACCAACACTGAACAAACCAAAGATCTCACACTTCTCTTGTTGTGTAATGCACATGTCAAGCCGTCCAGGTGTATGCTCACAACTGGCAACACGCATGCAATGTTGTTCACTTGATAATTCTGGAAAATAAAAGCAGTCAACAAATAGGAGGATCCTTTATACAGGTCATGCTTTTGAATTGAAGACAGGACTCTTGAGCAATAAATCAGGGGAGAAGAGGGTCTACAATTCAAAAGCTCAGTTGAGTTCTCAAATCTTTCATTTCTAAAGAGTTAAGTGTTAAAATTTAACTGATCGCCAAAAGTCATTCAAGCCTCAGTTTCCAAAGAATCGATTGACCAAACACTTTCTGTACTTTTGGGTTTCTCCTGGTACACTCTTAAAAACAACAGCTCTCGTAATTGCACTTTATTGGGTTGTGTGGTTTCTTGTAGACAAAGAACCATTTCATTCTGTGCAGCATCCTCTTACATATGAGCTTTGAAAAGGTTCCTAATATGTGGACAAAACTGACATCTTTAATATATGGTAGGCCAAGTGGCAGGATACTACAGAAGTCTTGAATGATCGTGTGACAGGGGCTTCAATGTACCCTCCTGTTTTTCAAATTTATCATTAAGAAAAGACTGTTGGATAATCTGTTAATATCCATCCATTCATCCATTATCCAACCCGCTATATCCTAACTACAGGGTCACGGGGGGCGCAAGGCAGGAAACAAACCCCAGGCAGGGCGCCAGCCCACCGCAGTAATCTGTTAATATTCACCACAGAAATAGGAGCTATAATTTTTGCACTGGAACAGGTAGATAAGGTCTGCCCAGAATATTTACTGATTTGTTCTGACTCATTATCTGCTTTATTGCTCCGGCAGGAATGTGGGCACCCCACACAGATCCCCTCCCAGAATACTGAGACAACAGCGTTATCCACACTTTTCAAAATAATATGCCATAGGAGAACCATTTTCAGCTCACAAAAGACCCATCCAGAAGAAGGTTCCAGAAAGAACCTTTACGTATTTAGATCTGTAACAGGCTCCATACAGTAAATAACCATGACTAGATGGTAGCAGATTTGTGAAATACCAATGGGTCATACTTTTAAAAGGACTTTTGCTGCATATAATCACGCAAGCTAAGTATAGGTTTTACTAATCTGTTCGTGTTTTGCTAGGTAGCCTACCATACATTAAACATTTTCTTCCTACATCTTAGGAAGTTATTTTAAGCAGGGAGACCTAACTTTGTATACAAAGAACCCCTCCCAGAATGAAATGGTGTTTTGTCAAGCAATGGTTCTACAAGGAACCACACAACCCAGTAAGGAGCCATAATGTGCCAATAAGGAACCCATATTTTTAAGAGTGCACTGTGCCACCCTGATTCTATAACTTGCTGAAGAATTGTGCCCTGCAATTAATTGGTTGGTCCCTGCTTTGCATTCAGAGCTGTCAAATAAACCAATTTTAAAAAATAAATTACGCATATGACCGTTAGGAGCAATCTGTGGTACATAAGACCTGACAGCTGTTTGTCTGTGCTGCCACCGTGTGGCTATATGAAGAATGTACATTAATTACGCTTAAGTGGCGCTGCTTGGTTTATATTCATACTCAAAACCCCGGCAAATGAAATGGGGAAGGCTATTTGAGGAGTAAACTGCAAGACAATGATTATATTTTTATATTCATCATCAACAAATGAAATTAAAATAATAATACATTGAACAATTAGTATAAAAGTAAAGTTTAATAAATCGGACTCTGCAGCTGCATGAGTAAATAAAAAATCGAGTATGTGTTCATGTAAAGTACTACTTCTGGTTAGTGGAAACAGCTCAAAAGCTGATAGAAATCTAGGTTTTGTACCTAATACTTGTAAGTAAAATTTGGTTGACCTAAATGAAAGCGTACTCAAGGTATCGTGTTTGCACAGACACATCAATTATTCAACCCGCTAAATCCTAACTACAGGGTCACGGGGGTCTGCTGGAGCCAATCCCAGCCAACACAGGGCGCAAGGCAGGAAACAAACTCCAGGCAGGGCGCCAGCCCACCGCAAGGCACACACACGGGACAATTTAGGATCGCCAATGCACCCAACCTGCATGTCTTTGGACTGGGGGCACACGCAAGGAGGACCCGGGAAGCGCACCCAGGTCTCCTAACTGCGAGGCAGCAGCGCTACCCACTGCGCCCCGACACACAGATATAATTTTTAAAAATTGTATTTTTGTACTCGGGAGGACTAAAACGCCAAGATTCATCTAAATCTCGCAATCGAATTTTTGGACGTTTCCAATACTTTCCCTATACTTCGTATACGTTCAAGTAAAAACGTTTAAAGGTTGCCAAGGCATTGAACAATTGATTTGGAAGACGTTTTACTCTTAAGCATTTGGTCCGGGTGTCTTTAAGTACAGGTACACCACGCAACACGATATATTTCAATTGTGTTGTGTAAATCCAGAATGAAGTACTTCCATTATATATCTAACATCTATTTTTACTGGCAGCATTTCTTCCAGCATGAAAATGTATTAACAATGTAGGTTAATAATAAGCAGATCAATCAGTTTCTAGCTATTGTTGAATAATCTTGTCTCGAATTATCTGTCCGATAATGATTATAGGCATCAGCGAAAAATGGAGTTTAGAATCTAAATTCAGCAGTTAAAATTTATACTGGGCAGGTTGCCCTCACATATTCCTTCCCATCTCCTTCTTCTTCCTTAATGTGTGGCTTCGTGGTGGGTTCAATTTAATAGAAATACTGTACAACTAATCACAGAGATAACGTGTCTTGGCGTGTGTGCGCCCTCTGGAGGACAGAGAAATGCTTTGCGCTTCAGCTTTCTGTAATCCTGTAATTGGAAAAGCAGACAACTGGATAGATTGGTGACACTTGCCAGACAACCTGAAAACTGCAGGACCAGTATTACATATTACTTTTAAATATAGGATTCAAATAAATACTGTACATTGAAACTCCTCCATCTACCTAAATCCAAAACCTACTTACAGCATTCCAGTACATGGCAGCACTGTTTGCCTATTTGCTCTGCCTTCTATTTGAGTCATATTGACGTTAAATTAACATTCATAGGTTTGGGCGCAGACATGCAAACCCTCCAATGCCTTCCTAATCCTAGTGGGAAGCAGTGCAGATGAGAGGAGCTTCTTACATAATACTGCTGCTGCCTCCTTGGCATAATGCCGGATTACAAGAATGGTCTTAACTTGCAATGCTCACAGCTGTTTGCAGAAAGTTCCTTGAGACGAGTAGGGTTAGTCAAGCATGTGGTCAGACCAATCTTGTAGATGACCCTGATGCCTCTCTCTGTCTTTAAAGTCTGCTTTTTGAACTCCTAACAAAGGAGCAATGTCGATTTATTCCTTCTGGACTTGTACCCTGGCAAGGGAAGATTCCCAACTTGTGCCCAGTGATTCCAGAATAGGCATCAGTTCCCAGCAGCCCTGAATTAGATGGAGTAATCGGTTTACATAACTTGCAACAGCAATTTGTGCAAGAACGTGCAAAGCCAAGTGAAGTCTGATTCTTGTATGAGGCCAAGGTAAAGTTGTAATCAACTGCAAGAAAATGACATTCACCACCCAGGGCCAGTAGTGCTCCAGTAATCAAACTGGGGGTCTGACAGTGGCAGTAACTATCAAGAATGCACCTGGTGTGAAGAGTCAGTGGAGTAGGGGTTGGAGGCTTCCCATGCAAACACCCCCTTTTGATGCTAGAGTTGGCCACAGATTCCCAGAATCCCACTATATCCTAACACAGGGTCATGGGGGTCTGCTGGAGCCAATCCACAGGGCACAAGGCAGGGCACCAAACCACTGCAGGACACACACACACACACCAAGCATACACTAGGGACAATTTAGGATTGCCAATGCACCTAACCTGCATGTCTTTCGACTGTGGGAGGAAACCCACGCAGACACGGGAAGAACATGCAAAATCCACGCAGGGAGGACCTGGGAAGTGAACCTGGTCTCCTAATTGTGAGGCAGCAGCACTACCACTGTGCCACTGTGCAGCATCCTGGAGTGAACTCATTTGACTTGAGGCAGCACGGTGGCGTAGTGGGTAGCGCTGTAGCCTCGCATTTAGGAGACCCGGGTTCACTTCCTGGGTCCTCCCTGCGTGGAGTTTGCATGTTCTCCCCATGTCTCGTGGTTTCCACGGGTGCTCCGGTTTCCTCATGCAGGTTAGGTGCATTGGTGATCCTAAATTGTCCCTAGTGTGTGCTTGGTGTGTGTGTGTGCGTGCCCTGTGGTGGGCTGGCGCCTTACCCGGGGTTTGTTTCCTGCCTTGCGCCCTGTGTTGGCTGGGATTGGCTCCAGCAGACCCCCGTGTCCCTGTAGTTAGGATATACCGGGTTGGATAATGGATAAATGTTAAGTCCTTGAGGGACCATCCACTTCAATATGTCCTGGACTAAGGCGACCATCTGAACTCCCATTTCTGATGGTGACTAAGCTTACTTCTTGTTTATGGTGCACACCTCTCATTCAAGTCTCTCCATGTTGTTTTATTACAGGTAAGATGAAAGCCGAAGAAACCATTATTGTAGTAAAGGGACGGACAGCAATCCTGCCGGTCTCATCCAAGTTCATCTCTGACCTCAGCAAAATGACTGTGACCTGGAACTTCTTGTCTTCAACGACCAGTCAGGTTAGTCTGTTTAGCACCTGTTTTCCGGGTATAGTGGGCATTGAATGAATGACGTTCCCAAAAAGATTAAAAAAACAAATAAAAAAGATTTCTGAATAACATTTTTCTGTTTTCTTAATGATTACCCTTTAGCCAAAAGCTAAGGGATTCTGCTTTTATTAATGCCATGAAATACCAGAGAGCAAAGCTGCATAGCAAAGAATACATTTCAGCCCACTCAAAAAGAGGACCCTGGAAGACTGGCTGTGGCTCTTTTGGAAATAGTAAAAGTACAGTTCACACGTTCAAAGAAGTTCACACCTCGTACAGTGATCAGCGTCCTGAAGAGTTCCAAGAGGGCTCAGGAGCAGAGCAACTTACAGCAAGACATTTTTCTCGTAAGCTGAATGAATTGGCCTTGAGTTCCCAAGGATGGGGTTTGAGATCCCACCGCTGCCACACTTTCTCACCCAAAGCAGTCAGTTAAATAATTCTCTGCAAATTGGTTGTCTCTGTAGAATGTAGGCAGGTGATATAATCTGATGGCTAAGGCAGGGGACTTTAAACTCCAAGGCTGCGATTTCAGTTTGCACTTGTGACACATGGTCACTGAATCTGTCTGCACTCCATTGGTAAAAATGTGTAAATCACCTTGGATAAATGAGTCAGGCAAGTAGAGTGCGTAAAAAAAAAAAAATATTCAACCCTTGGAAATGATTACATTTCTTTCTGTCTTTACTTTGACATTAAAGAGTCTTTTCCTGTTGATCAGTGTCAAAAAAGCCCAATCTAATCCACTGAGACGGAAAATTATAAGTATAAAAATAAAATGTGAGGTCTTCCAAGGAGTGAAGATTTGTTAAAACACTGTATGTATCTCCTTGAACTTTTATTGTTTTACGTAAGAAAGATTTGGATGGGAACAGGCCATTCAGCCCAACAAAGCTCACCAAGTCCATTTAATTCTTCCAAAATAACATCAAGTCGAGTTAAAGTCCAACTGTCTGCCACACCACCTGGCCACTCATTCATCGGGTCTGTGGTTCTCTGTGTGAAGAAATAATGTGAAACACTTTACTCACGTCTCCTCTTAATGCCCTTTTGCTTAACCTGAGAAGGCTCAGCTCTTTTAATTGTTTCACACAACTCATCCCCTGTAGCCCTGAAACTGCAGAATCGGCCAAGTCTCTCTTCTTCAGACTTTTTTACAGCGCTACTATGTCCTTTTTGTAGCCTGAAGACCAGAACTGCACCCAGTACTCCAGATGAGGCCTCAGCAGTGCGTTATAAACCTTGAGCGTCACCTCCTGTGACTTGTACTCCATACATCAAGGCGCTATATAACCTGACATTCTGTTAGCCTTCTTAATGGCTTCTGAACACGGTCTGGCAATTGTCCAGTCCACTGCGACTCCCACATCATTCTCATAAGGTGGACTTTCAATTTTCAGACTTTCCATTGTGTTTTCAAATGTACTATATTTACTTCCCACATGTAATTCTTTACATTTAGTGACATCAAATTTGATCTGCCACAAATCTGCCCAAGCCTGTATGCTGTCCAAGTCACTCTTGATGGCTTCTGAACACTGTCTGGAAGTCGATAGCTTAGAGTCCACTATGACTCCTAAATCCTTCTCATAAGGTGTATTTTCGATTTTCAGACCACCCATTGTGTATTCAAAACTAACATTTTTACTTCCTACATGTAATACTTTACATTTATTAACATTAAACTTCATCTGCCTCAGACCTGCTCAAGACTGTATGATGTCCAAGTCCCTCTGTAGTGATTCAACTGATTCAAGATTATATGCCAATCCACCATTCTTGGAATCTTGTTGTTTTATACTGGCTGTGTAGGCCTGTGCTGTAAAAAGGCCAGGTTTCTAAAAACTATTGAAATCGTCAGAAAAATTAAATGCAGAGTAGATGGTTCCATTTTGCTGATGTGCTCGCCCCCCATGTCTATCAGCAGCTAAGCAAGTTTCTCTTCATTTGTTTTTCTCCGGCACTTTCACTTTGGTGACAGAGTCACTTTCTTTCAGCTTCATGCTGTAGCCTCATACTTCGTTCTTCTTTCAGACTCGTTAACTTGGGGCCGCCTTGCCAGCTCTTTGAGCTTCATGCTGTAGCCTCGCACTTCTGGGCCGCCTTGGACTTCTGGGTTGGACAGACAGACCCACACACTTCCAATCGTAGATGTTTACATATAAGTTCCATCCATCCATCCATTTTCCAACCCGCTGAATCCGAACACAGGGTCATGGGGTTCTGCTGGAGCCAATCCCAGCCAACACAGGGCACAAGGCAGGAACCAATCCTGGGCAGGGTGCCAACCCACCACAGGACACACACAAACACACCAAGCACACACCAGGGCCAATTTAGAATCGCCAATCCACCTAACCTGCATGCCTTTGGATTGTGGGAGGAAACCGGAGTGCCCGGAGGAAACCCACACAGACACGGGGAGAACATGCAAACTCCACGCAGGGAGGACCCAGGAATCAAACCCGGGTCTCCTAACTGCGAGGCAGCAGCGCTACCACTACGCCACCGTGCCGCCCTACATATAAGTTTCATATCCAAATTATTTATATATTAAAAATATGGGGGACACCAGTCTTAAAATCAGCCAATTCTAATTCCTGGCGCCATCACCCTCTGCATCCTGTGTTTCAACCAATTCTGCACCCACCTACACACTCCCATTTTTTTATTCTGATGGCCAACCCCTCATGAGACACTTTATCAAATGTTTTCTGAAAGTCAAGATAAATAATATCACATGCTCCACTCTGATTGTATCGCTTTGTTCCTTTAAAATTCCAGCATTTTAGTAAAACACAACCCCCTCATCTGATCCCATGCTGACTGTTCACTAACACTCCTGTTCTTGCCATGTGTTGTTCGTGTGTTACAATAAAGACAGAACCTTAGAGTATTTAGATGCAGTTTTTCAACACAAATAACTGTATAACATAAAGTGAAAACACAACTTTAAAGATAAGTTTAATTACAAAAATGGAATAAAATGTCTAAAACTTATATTCAGCTAATGGGTCATGACACCCTAAACAGGTTCTGGAAGATCAAGCTGTCTTCAGAAGTAACATAATGGGATGAATGGAGTCCACTTGAAGGTGTTCCATGTGAATCTAACTTAAATGCACCCCACAGTCAGTTAGCACCGTGCCCACCACATACTGCTTTCCATTGCTGTAGCAAATACAATGCCTAGTCCTATTCTGGAGTAGACTTTATGAGAAGGACTGGTTAATGTTCACCCCCAGAAGTCATAAAGAAAGCCAATAAAATGTCTGGTTACGCAATCCAATGTATTGAGTGTAAGTAATTCTTATACTGTGCAGTGCAGTAGTGAGGTCTCATTTCAAGTACTTAGTCCAATTTTGGTCTCCATATTATGAAAAGAGACATAGCAGGACTAGAAACACTCCACAGAAGAGCACCTGGGCCAATTCTGGACCTGAGAGGTATTGGCTGTCGAGAGAGATGGAAAGAGCTGAACCTGTTAGATAGAGGGCACAAGGAGACAAGATTGAAGTGTTACAAGTTATGAAAGGAACTGGTACAGTGGATCCCAGCTGTTATTTTAAAATCAATTCTTCAGCAACACAGGAGCACAGATACAAGCTGCTTATGGGTAAATTTCACACAAATGATAAGAAGTTTTTATTGAGAAAGAGAACCATAGAGATGCTGAGTAAATTACAAAGACGTGTGTGGTGTTTTGGGGAACGTGAAAACTGCACTGGATGATAGTTTTAGAAATTATGTCAATAAGAATTGTAACATTGCTTTGTCATTTGTTATACAAAGTTTCTTTAAAAGGTGACATATTAATCTAATTAAGTGGTGTAACATCTTCTTATTAATGCTAGTAAAAGATTTCTTGAATTCTGTAACAGTGTCTACCTAAAAATCTGCTTGAAGACCACACCAGGATTTTGTATTAGTTGCAGAATCCAACTGTTTATGAGCAATCCATCTTACAAGTCTTGTCTCTGATCACAGCCTTCAAGATGTCTGTTGTTGGCATCACTTTTTCTGTTCTTTCTTTTTTAGGTGAATTCAGTGATGTCATACACCATTGGTCAGCAGAGCGATGGCGACCCACAGTTCAGCAGTCGAGTAGGGTTTGTACATAAGATGCCTAGCGCCAATGTCTCCATCTTCATCAATAAAACAATGGAGGAAGATTCTGGCCGGTACACTTGCAATATTATAGTCCCTGGAATGAAAACTGATGTACTTTCAGTTGGCCTTAATGTTGTAGGTATGTTCATCCTGCCTTCTGTGCCAAGAGTTTGTTGAGCTTTCAATCAATGAGATACTCTAGGATTAAGAGGACATGTCCAAATATATCTGATGTTGCTTGGAGCCGAGAACAAAAGAGGACTGGAGCATGAGGAAGGAGCATTTAGTCATTATGTGGTGTCCCTCAACTCTATCTATCTATCTATCTATCTATCTATCTATCTATCTATCTATCTATCTATCTATCTATCTATCTATCTATCTATCTATCTATCTATCTATCTATTATATAGTGCTTTTCACATCTATCTATCTATCTATCTATCTATCTATCTATCTATCTATCTATCTATCTATCTATCTATCTATCTATTCCTTGTAGGGCCACCCATGCCAGTAAGGTCGTGGGGAAGGGTCCAAACTAAAGTTGGACCACTGCCCACTCCAGCAGAAATATTAAATATTAAGTGAAAGAGGGTTATATCAAGAAATGAAATTCATATTGACTAGGCTTTCACCCAGGGCAAAAAGGGTGACATTTTTGTGGTACAGGCCCACATTCAAAAAGTGGCTGATGAGAGCAGCAGCATTATGGCCACTGCAACAGCTGTTCTACAGAGTGGTGGACCACATCATCAGACTCAAACAGCTATGGCTTTTTTCAGGGGTGATCATTGTACCCATTGTTGTATCAACCACTGCTGTCATCCCACATACCCTATACGAAATCTACAGACATTACATATAAGCCAATAGACATACATAAAACTACAGAAAGTAGACACTTTAAACACATCACATAGTGCAGAAATTCCTTAATACAAGCATAGTCTGTGTGTGTATGTGCGTGTGTGTGCGTGTGTGTGTGTGATGTGTGTTTGAGTGCGTTCACCCTGTAATAGACAGGCACCCTGTTATGGGATTTATCCTGCCTAGTGCCTGATGCTTGCTGGGATTGGCTCTAGCCCCACATAACCCGGCTCAGGATTAAGTGAGTTAGAAAATAATATGACATGACAAACACAGTCCCCTAAAACATATGCACATAATATATAGACATGCCACATAAAACTGTCTTGCCCTGGGATACTTTAAATAATAATACTATTATTAATAATAATATACATAATACAGTATATAATTACATCCATAATCCAACCCGCTATATCCTAACTACAGAGACACGGGGGTCTGCTGGAGCCAATCCCAACCAACACAGGGCGCACGGCAGGAAACAAACCCCGGGCAGGATGCCAGCCCACCGCAGGGCACACACACACACACACACCAAGGACAATTTAGGATCGCCAATTCACCTAACCTGCATGTCTTTGAACTGTGGGAGGAAACCCACGCAGACACGGGGAGAACATGAAAACTCCACGCAGGGAGGACCCGGGAAGCGAACCCAGGTCTCCTTACTGCGTGGCAGCAGCGCTACCCACTGTGGCACCATGCCGCCCTGTATATAATTCATTATTATTAATGGCACTATTATATATAATACAGTATATTCATATGTATCTATCTTTTTACTTTCTTACTGTTTCAGTAGTTAGATATCATATTTATAAAGTAGTGTTAATCTTCTTCTTTGTGTTATGTTTATAATTCAGTGTTTCCTTGAGTGACAATTTGATTAGCTAATTTATTTATTAATTAGCATTATTAACTTGACTAAGTGCTTACATTTCCCTTTTTTTACTTTCTCATACACAAAGTATAGGTAAAGTATTGTGAAGGTCCCTAAATTCCATTTCAAGATTTTGATTAATCTCAGCGTTTTAGACCTCCCTGAGTTTTTCTTTTATTCATGCAGCTGCAGAGTCCAATCTATTCAACTTCACTTTTATAATAATTGTTCGATATATTATTAACTGCCTTGCAGTTCGGAGACCAGGTTCGCTGCCCGGGTCCTCCCTGCGTGGAGTTTGCATGTTCTCCCCGTGTCTGCATGGGTTTCCTGCGGGTTCCTCCCACAGTCCAAAGGTGCATTGGCAATCCTAAATTGTCCCTAGTGTGTGCTTGATGTGTGTGTGTGTGTGTGTGTGCCCTGCGGTGGGCTGGCACCCTGCCCGGGGGTTTGTTTCCTGCTTTGCGCCCTGTGTTGGCTGGGATTGGCTCCAGCAGACCCCCGCGACCCTGTAGTTAGGATATAGCGGGTTGGATAATGGATGGATGGCTGGATTTGATATGTTGTTGATGGTTCTTTATCTCTTTTATCTGTTATCAAACCCCCTTAACACAGCTGAGGGTGGCCTCGAGCTGAAGGCTATCCCAACAGTCAATCTTCACACACTCATATGCAGCCAGTTTTTAGGTACCAGTACCATGCATGTCTTTTGGATGAAGACCAGAGAATTCAGAGAAATACCCAGGCAAACATGTGCCACATGCAACTCTACTTAGACAGTGACCAGGCCAGGATTCAGACCCAGTCTTGTGAAGATGTGTGCCAAGTGCCGCTCCACTTTGGTTTTGCTTGTTAATTTATGAGGTGATTCATTGTAATAGTCATGCAGTTAGTCATGTACGTTGATATTTTCATGCCAATATGACCATTAGGGTGACTGACTGTCTGATTTTTAGCTCACCTCCTTAATCATTAGGTCACCACTCAGATTGTGTGCCTGATCTTGATGGGTTAGATTCTCAGCTCTTCCAGATACTTTGTGTGCATTAAGGTTCCATATTTGATCCCACTCTAGTATAACTGTGCTCCATTTGTTGCCCATCTCCATCTAGTAAACCTTCAGGCCAAGTGGTTTGCAATCAGACCAGAAAGCACTACATTAAGACAGGAATGTTCTAGACTGATTTGGCTTCTCTGATTCTTCTACAGTCCCTCCGTCCATCCCTGACTGCACTGCATCAGGTGAGCCAGTGCTGGGTGGCTTTGTGACCCTGAATTGCCGCTCGAATTCTGGAAAGCCAGTCCCGATCTACCATTGGCAGAAGACATCACCGACCTCTCAGATTTTCATTCCCACAATGGAGGGTGAGTATCTAATTTTTTTATAGTCAGGTTTTCAAGTCCTGGTGCACTTTTTGATCTACAGTCAACTCACAGATGGGCTACACCTTCATCTACAACCCCACAGAAACTTCTCTGACAGAATTAATCTTCTAGTCATACAACGCAGCACCCTCCACCTCATAATATGTCAGCCATATTTATTTCTTAGCTTCAAGCAGGTGATAGTGTCCATTGATAATCCTAACACTACCATCAATCTCACCTACCCACACTTCTCAGGTGCGCCCTGTATATCACAATTCAAAGAACTGGCTATCATCTACATAAAAGACAACACAAGCTCACACATTTTGCAGTCAATCAACCTTCACTTAATATAGTGCCTTTTATTACGGACACCCAGTCTTTACATTATCAGCATAACTTTAGATAGAGATGGGATATGAAACAAAGATGAGGTTTTTTCAGCCTCACATTTAGTCTCAACATCAGAACTAAGCATGAAATCACTTCCTACCAGTAGACATCGGTTATTCCTTTTTATATATAATGCCATTAAGGAATGATCAAATTTTAAGATAACCTTTAAACCAATAATAAAGTACGATTTTGAATCGTACATTATACACATGACAATAACTTGGACTTAAATGCAAAGACTGAAACTGGCCTTCTTGAAGACAGATATAAGTTGCCATTGTGCCCATCTCATCCTGACAAACACAGCAGTAGTGTCACTTTTTATATAGTGCCTTTCAAAGTGACCGGTGTGAGATTATGACAATGAGAAAATGACAGGTTTTACATCTATTGATGCACTTGGACATCTCATCAGTGATGGGATCATTTAACATCAGACACCTTCCCCCAGGTGACACAATTAGAAGTGACCAGTCCCTGGCACGTACCCAGGTAGCAAGTGACTATGGTACTTTCCTCTTAATCCACAGTCTTCAGGAGGCTTTTTTTTTTTGCTGCCTCTGAGATGGTTCTGATGGTTTTACTCTTTCACACACCTATTATACCCAGAAGACTTTAGGTCTTACATAGACATAAAGATTCAAAGCCTCTGCAGCCCACCTCTGCTGGCACACACCATGTTTGCTACCCCTGTCTGTGTAATTCCTGTTCCAGCCCTAAGTACTTGGCTCTCTTCCATCCAGTCCTCCCAAGGAACTGTAAGTTCCAGAACTACCACCTGCCCAGAAGTTTCAGACAACAAGACCATGTCAGGCCTCAAGGTGGTCTCTGCAATGTTGTCTGGGAATCAAAACTGCTTCCCCATTAAATGCTAATCAGGCACTGTTTCCCAATAGCCCCACCACTGCCCATAGCTGATGTTTGGGCTTCTCCCCAGCTCCGACAAAGGCAATCCCCTGCCTCACTGGTCTGAAGCACTCGGTTTGGTCCTTGGTACGACGGATGGTTTGTGCAATTACCTTAAGTACCAGGTCATGACAGTATCGATAGTGCCCCTCACTCAGTGCTTTCAGGCAACTGCTTAGGATGTACTTGAGGGTCCCATTTCTCTGGAACAAGGAGCATGCTAGAAAGGCAACCTTGCCCCAGCAGAAAAAGGTGGATGCACTGGGCAGGATCCCTTAGGCAAACTGTATCAAGAATGTCATGCAAAAGAGCTCAACTTTCCACAACTCAGATCAGGTGATAGCCATTTCCCATGTTGTTCTTTGGCCTGACTGCCACATTCTCAGAGCCTGAGATAAGGTCAGAAGGTCTTGGTATTCAGAAGGCAAAAAGGATCTGAAGCCCTCAGTTCTAATCCCAGATGATCCAAAGAGTTTCCATGCTCCCTCCTGCATTGTGATACCCGCAGGACTGATTAATGTAGATGTACCTATTATATAGCGCCTTTCACACCGATCTATCCATCTGCAGTATCCATATTATAGTGCTCTTTTTGTCTTTTTCTTTAGGGGTCTTGTTTCGCTGCCAGTTAATTTTCCATCTCAGTCTCACTTGACCTACCTGTGCTCTGTCTGTAAAGGAACATCTGCAAGCATTTGTAACATCTCCTACTCTTATATATCTCCAAAGAATAAAGGCATCCACCAAACACCCAGTACACAAATAATGCAGTAAATGGTGGTGAGAGTAGTTATGAGTAAAAAATAAATAAGTATAAATTTTCACTGCTGTTTCTTGTTAATTTCTCTGGGTTCTTCCACCTTCCATGCTGAGCCCACTTGCCAGCATGTCATGCGTTTCTTACGCTTTTTTAATTTTTTCTTGCTTTCCCCCACTTCTGCTCGCAGCCTGGAGGACCTGTCCCCAGCCCCAGCTAATCCTGGGGTACTTGGGTAAGGTTAGATGTGATTAGTTCACCTGTTTCTGGCTTTGTTTTGGAGGAAGTCTCCCGATTCCCCTTTGCAGTTGTGACGTGTGTCCCCTGCGCAGCTTCCCCTTTACAGTTTCTTCTCACATCCAGCAGGTGGCACTGTTGACAATGCAGTCAGCTGTTGGCCTTGAATTTTTCAGCCATACGGATATGTGAGAAGGATTTTAAAGGGGAGAATAATCTAAATTGTAATGTTTCTAGAATTTATTTTCTTCTAGAATTTAATCCTCGTTTTGCCCACCCAAACCTCCTCCTACATGCCAATCACCTAAAATCCACACTCTTGTGGCCAGATTAACTGTTTTATATTTTTATAAAATGTTTTTTTTAACAGACTTTAGATTTAGAGCTGTAAACACATTTTGAAAGATATTGTAACTGTATTGGTAGGTATAATCATTTGTTTCTTGTTTTAAATGGCACAATCTGCACTAAAGGTACTAAAAACCTTTAAACACAGCATTTCATAGCTTGTTATCTCACAAAGATTCTTTGTATTATGAACTTCCATTCATGATTTCTTACCACATTTTAACTTGAAAATTACTGTTGATAAAATAATCATTGTATTATGTAATGCTGTCCTTGATGACTATTATCAGTAAACACTATACAAAGTTGTATCAATTTATATTCTGCAGTGATCTTTATGATATAATGTCCTTTACAAATTTGTATCAATCATCCATCTGTCTATTTGGAAACCAATTCACTTCATTTATGGGGCTTTGAGAAGCCAGAGCCTCCCAGCAGCATTGTTAATAATCCATGAACTAACCTTGGAACAGGTGCCAGTCCATAACATGGCATAATCAGACTCTCAGACTCACTCAGACCAGGCCAGTTTAGAGACACCAGCTAACCTAACATGCATAGGAGAGAAATGGGAGTGCAGTAAGAAAAAGCTGACAGAAACCTATGGAGAACATGCAGACTCCACGGGGACACTGACCAAGCCAATAATAAAACTATTATACTGTCTATCAAAATGAGCTCTATCAGAAATGTATCTTTATTTGATATATCTCATTCATAGTGGTTATATTCATGAAGCACTTTACAAACAAACCATTCAATATTTTTTTTGCGTGGTGCCATTCTTATTACACCCTATTGCAAAACAGTTCAATAATTACATAAATGACAACCATCCATTTTTTGAAACATGCTTCTTCCATTACATCGACATACGAGTGGGTACTTCTCCCAGCTAATCTGGCTCAATGCTGCAGCCAACCACAGGTGAGATGGCACACGCCCACAGTTGCTCTTACCAGGTCAGTTTGTTAACCTAAGCTGCTGTGTTAGGGGATGTTGGAGGACACCAGGAGAGCCCAAAGGAGAGTCTGCATGGACAAGAAGAAGCATACAAGAAGCAAACAGACTGACTTTTGAATCCAATCTCCAGTGCTTTAGAGCTCTGCTGTGCCAACGTGCAGTTAGTGGTCTTTATCTACCATGAGCATTACTCACACTGTGATTTGTATCAGTTAAGTAAGAATTCTGTTATATTGTAAGATTCATAATGACCACTGCAAAAAAGCATTTTTCAAGTTAATGTCAAATAATATTTATTTTACATAATACAGAGCAGGTGTTCCAACTGGGTGTAAATTTGCTCAAAAATTGAGAGAAAAATCTGAAGTAGACCTGTTTTGTGAAATAGCATTACTATGTGCTATTGTTATTGTTCTTTGAACATAAAATAAAAATGTGAAAAACAGTATCTTAAATTTCTCCTTTGTTGATCCCATTATTATGGTAGAAATATAAACTCAAATTGCTGAATAAAACAAGGTAGGGGTTGAATAGCTTTCAAAAATTGCCATGGGGCAGTGGTTCTCAAACTGTGGGGCGGGCCCCATGGGGGGGCTCAAAGTAACAAAAAAGGGGCGCGAAGATGTGAAAAAAAAAAACAAGAATCGAAAATATGAAAAATACATCTATTGAAACCAAAACAAATTAACTTAAACTACATTCTGATACTAGAAAAATAAATATAGAGTTAGATAAATGTTGATAAAAGTTAAGTAGGTATAATAAAATATGCATCTATGATATATCATTAATTAAAAAAGAACAAATTGGTATTAGTGGGCTCCTTTCAAAAAAACGTTAGGGGGGCGCGATTAAAACTGTTATGAAAACTCGGGTCGCAAATACTTAAAGGTTGAGAAACACTTCCGTGGGGTAAACAGGGGAATAAACATTGAGGACCCCTGCTATGGAGCCTTTTATATGCAGTGCTGTTGCAAACTACTTTTAAAAATAATATTAGTCATATAATATTAATGGAATATAACATCTATTAAAACAAGCATCATTTAAAGCTTCCTACAAATGTTTTCTAAATTGTATATATACATCAAGTCCTATAACAAAATACTGTATATTAAAGATTCATTGCAGTTATTTAGCAACTTTAGCAGCAAGCACGGTTAAAGTAAGGCTTGTTGAGTTACTTAGAGAACAGTAGTATTTTCATAATAAACGTTGCGACAAAGTCATCAATACCTTTATACTGATGCAATAATCTTTATTTCATAAAATCCTAGGAGGCTCCGCCCACTACTCGATAAACTCATCAATCCCGGGGGCGGGCGCCGGGTGTCTGCTGTTTCGCTGCTGAGCCTCTCGAAGGGCGTCGGGGCGCTCCTCCGTGAGAGAAAGCGATTGTATTTAAAGAGGTGGTATAGAGAAGAGTATGCGGGGCTCGGGAGGAAGACGGTTTGGTGCTTAGTTATTATAGATAGGAAAACAGTTACTTGCGTATTTCACTACAACTGTCTATGTTAAATACCTATGAATAATACAACGTAGTAAAAAGAAAAAAAGTAGAAGTAAAAAAAGTAAAACATAGCAATAAAAAGTAAAAAAAAAAAAATTAAATGAACGCATCGTCAAAAACATTATTATGAATTACTTTACCCTCTAACTTTCATTCTATAAACGTTTCCTTTTTGCATTTCAGTTCACATATTGTTCGGGATATTTTTTCTCTTTTTCGTTTATTGGACGATTCTCTTGTTCTTGATTTTTATTAGATGCAGCTCTTGTTTGTTCATTTTCCATTTTTTGACATTCTTTATTAGCTCTTGAAAAACGCTAAAATTCAACGCTCTTGGATAGATAATTTGCTTTTCCGCCCTGCCATTATAATAACCGACTGAGTTAAAGGGTGAGTTAGCACTGAGAGAGTCGCAGGGTGGTACAGAGAGAAGATGTGCGAAGTAGGAGTAATGATTGGGCAAGCGGAGTGGGGGGGATTGGTCAAGGCTGAATATCGTGGATATGGCGAAAAACTTTTTTTAATACAATAGAGAGATTTGAAAAAAAAATATTCAAGTCATTATATTTCTGGAGAGCTGTAGATGGTTGAGTTTCAGCTTGTCACCTGCATGAAGTGAGGACCGCTTAGAGGGAGGGTAAAGAACACTGGTCAAAGTGACACAAAAAAGAGTGTCAAAGGTCAAGCAGCTTGCTTCTCAATAGTTGCCCACCTTCATCAATACCTATTGGGGTGTCCAGATCATAATTAACATCTAATTCTCTTTGTACACTTGTAGACTCTGTGAAAGGGACTCTGCTGCTGACCAATCTGACGAAAGAAATGTCGGGAAAGTATGTATGTGATGCTTCAAACACAGCTGGCACTGAGTCCTGCTATATCAATCTGGAGGTTTCTGCACGTACGTATTCAATCTTTATCTTTGCATGACTGCAGATCAATAGCATCTGCATGAACGCCTGTCAATTGTCTATCTATCTATCTATCTATCTATCTATCTATCTATCTATCTATCTATCTATCTATCTATCTATCTATAATATGGTGCTTCTCATTCTCTCTCTATGTACAGAATTCTTAGTACCCATGCTGTATATGCATCAGTATTTAATTTATATTGTGCCTTCAGAAAGTATTCAGACCCTTTTGTTCACATTTTGCTTTTTTTCAGTCTTTTTCTAAAATCATTTAATTACATTTTCTCCTTTTCAAGCAACATTCAATAAATACCCAAGAATGACAAAGCAAAAACAAGATTTTAGAAATTATTGCAAATGTATTTAAAAAGAAAACCTTAAATATAATATTGACAAAAGCATCAGACCCTTTGCTTCCCCACTTGTAATATGTCTCAGATGTGTTTGATTTTGAGGATCATCGCTGAGATGTTGCTCCATCTATTCAACTGAATGGACGTGATTAGGATTAGGACGTGACACCTGTCTATAGAAAATCACACAGCTAAGCAAAAACCAAGCCATGCGGTCAAAGGAATTATATGCAAAGCTTAGAGACACAATTGTGCCGAGGCACAGATCTGGGAAATGCTACAAAAGAATTCCTGCAGCACTGAGGGTCAGCCAAGAGTACAGTGGCCTTCATAACTCTTAGCTGGTAAAAGTTTGAAACAGCCATGACTCCACCTGGCTAGACACATCAGTCATGGGAGTAGGACCATGGTAAGAGATGTGACAAAGAAGACAAAGGTCACTCTGGATTAGCTCCAGCAAACCGGAGATGGAAGAAACATCCAGAAGGACAACCATCACTGCAACACACCACCGATCTGGGCTTTATGACAGAGTGGCCAGGCAGCCCACTTGGAGTTCTCGAAAAGGCAACAAATGAACTTCTCGTACTTTGAGAAACAAGGTTCTATGGTCCGAAGAAACCAAGATGAGTGTCATGTCTGTATGAAATCAGGCACCACTCAGCATCTGTATAATACTATTACAGCAATATAGCATTGTGGAGGCAGCATCATGCCGAGGATTTGTTTTTCACCAGCAGGGACTGAAAGACTTAACATGGTTGAGGGAAAGCTGAGTAGAGAAATGTTCAGAGGTATCCATAATGCACATTTCTGGAAGGAGAGTTCTGGACCTGAGACTGGGCTGAAGATTCACCATCCAACAGAACATTGGGTCTGAGCCTAAAGAGAAGACAGCACAGGAGTATCTTAGGAACAACTCTGGAAATGTCCTAGAGTTGTTCAGCCAGAGACAGGACTTGATCTAAATCAATCATCTCTGAAGAGACCAGAAAATGGCTGTCCACTCACAATCTTCATGCAACTTGCCAGAGCCTCAGAAAATCTGCAGAGAAGAATGGCAGCAATATCCTCAAATCCAGGTGTGTGAAGCTAGTCACATCAGACCTGAGAAGAATCAAACCCACTCCAGGCTGGAATCACGAATAAAGAAGCTTCAACTAAAATTGAGTAAACTGTTTGAATACTTATGTCAAGTGAGATTTCATGTTTTTTATTTTTAATACATTTGTCAAAATGTCTAGAGTACTCATTTTGGTTTGCCATTCTGGGGTATTCGGTGTTGCTTGAAACAGAGAAAAACAAATTTAAATAACCTTAGCATAAGGTTGCAACATGACGAACTGTAAAATACTGAAGGGGTCTGAACACTTTCTGAATCCACTGTATATCCGTCTGTCCCTTAGATGTCCTCTCCGTTTCCATACTGACTTTCTGGATTTCTCTCTTTTTTGGTCACTGCCTTTGTATCTTATCTGTCACACTGTGTCACCATCAGCATGTCTCTGTCTGTCTCTCACCTCTCTAACTGTTGTGCAGCTCTGTACAGTAGTTGTATACTCGTGTGTTAGTTTGGATTAGACTACAGAACCCCAGAATTAGACGACCAGACAAGGACATAGGGTGTTTCTGTTTTTTTTACTTAGGGTAGTAAGAGGTGCCTATGTTGCATTTCATGGATGACCACCAGGTGGTACACAGAACTCACAGGAGCACCAGTTGAGTACTCCTTATGGTTTTTGGTTTGGAGTATGAGGAACACATGAACAGTAAAATGGCCTATTCCTGCCAAAGCTGGGGTCAGTGATGTCCAGTTTTATCCAATGTAGCCTAAACAATCCTTTGTCTTTGTTTTTTTTTTTCATTGTCTCAACAGCGGTGAGCTCCGGAGTGATCGCTGGTGCTGTAGTTAGTGTCTTGCTTCTTCTGCTGGCTGCACTCATCTTCCTTGGCTTATATTTGAAGCGCCGCCGGGATGCAGAAGAGGAAATGGCCAATGATATTAAGTAAGTGGAGATTGTGAGGATATCACTCATTGTTGTTGATGCTTGTTTGAGTGTTTAGTGAGAGATCTTGAATGTAAGGACTTTGGAATCCAAGTAGCACTCGGTGATTGCCAGTGCCCCAGTCCAAGGAGTGATTTTTGTGCTATACCTTGAGATGGTCTGCTTGAATCACCTAGCCATGTTTCATCAAGGTTTCATGGCCCAGGCTTGGTGAATCATATCCAAGCCTGTCCTTTCTGGGGACTAAGACCCCAAAATCCAAGTTGATATGGGGATTAAGAGGCCAATACAATCCAGCTCATTTAGTAGAGTAAATCTAACCAGTGTGATATCATTTCCTGCTGACTTCAGGGTACAATGATACCCTTAAGGTTCCATTAAGGCATGTATATGCTGTCCTAGTTACAGTATGTGAGTAGCAGCAGAGGTGATAGTTAAGGTTCTTACTACTTGTATAATAGACACGAGCATAAATGTCTATGTTGGCATACGGCTGGGACCGCCCCTAGCCATAATGTCATGTCTGGGATTGGCTCTTATCTCTTCCTGTTGCTATGCAATACTTACTATGCAGCAGTCACATGACAGAGTGGGAGGGAACATAAACTGGTGAAGTTCAGATGGCACTTTGTTCAGATGCTGTGTGTTCAATTACCTTTGCAGCAGAATATCTACAGCTCCCTTTTGCTGAGTAGTTTTAGAGTCTTTTTCCCTTTCTACAACTTAGGGTTTTTAGACCTTTGCCTCTGTTCCTGGAATCACTGAGTTTTGCATCTCATGTAGGTATTCGTAGAATTGTATCTTTTTTTAAGTGTTGTTTGTAAATTTTGCAAGTAATTTTGTCCCAGCCTCTTTCCTCACTATTGTATTATACCTTTCTGTTTTTGTGTTTTTGCATTGCTAAGGTTTTATCAAGTGTAAAATCAAATTGTTTTGTTTGTTTAATGGTTTGAATTGAAATTAATAAATTCATAATATTTACCATATGGGCAGCACGGTGGCGCAGTGGGAGCACTGCTGCCTCGCAGTTAGGAGAGCCGGGTTCGCTTCCCCGGTCCTCCCTGTGTGGAGTTTGCATGTTCTCCCTGTGTCTGTGTGGGTTTCCTCCGGGCGCTCCGGTTTCCTTTCACAATCCAAAGACATGCAGGTTAGGTGGATTGGCGATTCTAAATTGGCCCTAGTGTGTGCTTGGTGTGTGGGTGTGTTTGTGTGTGTCCTGCGGTGGGTTGGCACCCTGCCCAGGATTGGTTCCTGCCTTGTGCCCTGTGTTGGCTGGGATTGGCTCCAGCAGACCCCCGTGACCCTGTATTCGGATTCAGCGGGTTAGAAAATGGATGGATGGATATTTACCTCCCTGTGTGGAGTTTGCATGTTCTCCCTGTGTCTGTGTGGGTTTCCTGCAGGTGCTCTGGTTTCCTCCCACAGTCCAAAGACATGCCGGTTAGGTGGATTGGCGATTCTAAATTGACTTTGCTGTGTGGGTGTGTTTGTGTGTGTCCTGCGGTGGGCTGGAACCCTGCCCGGGATTGTTTCCTGCCTTGTGCCTTGTGTTGGCTGGGATTGGCTCCAGCAGACCCCTGTGACCCTGTGTTTGGATTCAGTGGGTTGGAAAATGGATGGATGGATAATATTTACCATCTTGTTTTTCATTAATTACGTGCCATTATGTTATTCGTCTCATCTTGCTTGATGTCTCACATTGCTACAAAGAAACATTATGGCATTGTCACTTCAGGTTATTCTACGGTGGATACAAAAGCCTCTCATTTTTAGTGATATTTGGCTTCTTATCAAATAGACCTCAATGTCAGGTTTGGACAGTCTGGTTTTGAACTTCCACTTTCAGTCTGTGCCTTGTACTTTGGTTATTGTTGCTCGGGTTTGTTTTGCTTCCCAGTATTTTTTGACCCTCGCTTTCCCTTTTTGACTACAACTCTTAGCTTTTCATGTCACCTTCTTGTTTTTTTGCTCACAATGATCCTTGGTCTCTTGATTTACATTTTCTATCATTTTTCCTGGATTCTCTGTGTTTTTAAATTACATTATACACCTTTTTGGGGGTTTTAATACACAGAGAAACTTTGTCTGGCATTGATTTCTTGATTTAAAACACTGCTGAAAAGTTTCTCACTTTTTAACATTAGCCAAGACATCATTTTGTTTTGACGATGCACATTATGTTGTCACCCATTTCCTTGGAAATCAATACATTGGGACAGTGCAATGATGACTTTGTGCCAGTATAAAGGTCACCCAAGCTGTTCCTTGATATCCAAGATTTGATAAAAGCTACTAATTTGTGTATGCAATCTTCATGCTACTTTTGGTACTTGACTTCTTGTGTGTTCATTTTTGACTTTTTTGGTTAGCATCTTGGGCTTTGCCAATCGCGCGTCTGACTTCAGTTTTGACCTACACCTTGTTTCTTGAACTCTGTCTTTCCTCTCAGTCTTTTATTCTAAAAACACTTTAACTGACTGCCTCGAGTCAGTACACTCAGCAGCTTGTGTCTCATAACAACTACATGACAGTGAGAGCCTTCAGGTGGCATCTCAAGAAGCCCAATCAGTATATGCCACCGGCTCTTTGCTGCGACATTAGCCAGCTTCTCCTTGCTCTTATTGCCTGGCCTTGCTTTTCCCAAATATTGTGATTTTTTTTCATTCTGATTATTTTGATCCTTTTCATTTTGTTTGTTTAGTTTTTTTTTTTTTTGCCTTTGTGGGCTTGTTTTGGTCATTTTTGGATACCCTTTTGTTTGGAGAGTATTTAATTTTAATATTTTAAATTCTTTGATTACTTCAGAATTGTGATATGTGATTACTTTTGCATTTTTGGAGATCTTTGTGTGTCTAATGTTATTTTTGGATTCATTTGCTTTATTGGATTTGTTCTTCAATTGATTAAGTGAGGTTTTATTTATTTGGGCCAGAGGTTTTGTTGGTTTCTTCTCCCACTTTATGTGATTTTGTGGACAACAGGCCTTTAGTGACTGTTCGCCTCAGGGTCTCTTTGTAGTGGTCACACCATTCTTGAGGTTTGCAGTTTAAAATCACAAGAGGTTTCCTGTGAAAGAACCTTTGCTCATTTTTAGACCATTTTTGCCTTTTTTGGATTTGTCTGTTTTGTGTATGACTGTTTGCCTTACTTTCAGATTTTTTTTCGATTATAGATATAGATAAATAACTTTGTTTACTAAATAATACATTTCTTCATCAACGACTCACGCAGATCTGCAAACAACTTTGATGCCCTCAGCATGTTGAGCTTTATAAGCTAGCATGTTGTGATGTAATATAAAAAGAGTGATTGAGCAGATCCAAGTAACAAGGTCGCGTTTCATTAATATGCTGAAATTCCATGAGGAAGCAACAAAAGGATATAATCAGAGTGGTGCATATGATATTATTTATCTGGAGTTTCAGAAAGCATTTGATAATAAGGTGCCACATGAGAGGTTGGGCATCAAACTAAAAGAAGTGGCAGTTCAGGGTGTGGTGTGCAGAAAGGTGCAGAATTGGCTCAGACACAGGAAGCAGAGGGTGATGGTGTGAGGACCCTCATCAGAACTGGCCGATGTTAAGAGTGGTGACCAGCAGGGGGCAGTGCTAGGGCTGCTGCTATTTTTAATATATACCATTGATTGGGATACGTAACGTGTGTCATAGTGATAGTTTCTATTATTCATACTTAGTAACAGAAAAAGATAAGAACATTCTTGACTCATATGCTAAGGTGAATTTCCCTAATGCCATTTTGTCATTTTTCTACTTATAGGGAGGACGCCCAAGCACCCAAGCGGGCCTCATGGTCCAAGAACGGCCCAGGCTCGGACATTGTTTCTAAGAATGGCACCCTGTCATCCATTACCACAACCTCTCACCAGTACCCACAGAAGCCACTCTCAGACACAGCCTCTATCATCACTGCAACGGGCAGCACAATGGGATACAGGCCCTCCCATCTACCGCCGGGTGTCGCAGTGAGCATGCATGGCTTACCAGGATACCACCATAACACCCTTCAGCAAACAAGTGAATATTCATCCACTATTCCTACTGCCAATGGAAACACTGTGCCCAGAACTGACGGTGCCCAGCCACAGACACCACGGGCACCAGTCCTCACTTCTACTGTCACGTCTTCTAATATCATGCGCATGGGTGGGATCCCAGTGATGGTGCCAGCTCAGAGCCAGGCAGGGTCCCTAGTGTAGACCTCGGCTGATGGACAGGCTCTGCTTTGCCTTGTAAATTATTGTACAGTTGAGTCACTGAACAAAACTCTTCTGGGAGAGAAAAACTGATCGACACTCCTGCTTTACGCTAGCGTTTTGATGTTTGTGCAACTGGCAAGCTTGTTGGCCTCTCAGGGACCCACGTGGGCAGAAAGAAGACCAATGGTGGGTTTCTTTAAGCACTGAGTTCAGAGAAACCGGAATATTTTAAATAAGAGAGGGGCATCCTCTACAGTATAGGAGATCATTGGTAGCAGATCTATCACATGTACTAATTTATATAAGGTTATGCATTTTACTTCATTATTCTTTATCATGGCACCACAAAATGGGGATGTGGTGCCTGTCAGTTGAGTATGCAAATAGGAATCTTACTACACTCTGTGCACTACTAATACTAGCACTATATATGCAAAATTCGGAATAAAAGAAACTGACACCTCCTACAGCCACCAATAGGTAGATCATTCAAAATGTAGTAAATGAGAGCAGCACTCCATAAAAGAGGTCATAGGTGGAGAGTTCATTATATTATCAATGATATTTGCACCTACATCCGCCCACTGTGGGGTTCAATCCGCTCTTTCTCCAGGAATTTGGTTCCATACGAAACTATTTCTTGATGGTACCTCTCTACCTCCCAGCTTTTTGCCCTTAGAGAGGTCAAATTCCATATTTCTAGAGTCAGTGGGGTTCGGTTCGCTGAGGCACTTGCTGTCCAAACCACACCTCAGGGCAGACCTGGGGCACGCTGGAAAGATGATATCTCCCAAGTTGGCCTGGGAATGCCTCATTATCCCCCTGGAGTAAGAGATGGTGGGGAAAAGGGGCATCTGGACATCTTTGCTCAAAATGCTGCCCCCATGACCTGGACCCAGATAAGCAGTAAAAAATGGTGCCCTCTGTAGGAGGTTACAAGTAGAAAATCCAAAACATAAATGAGACCAACAACCTCTGGCCATGTGTGAATCCAAAACGCAATAAATTCAAAGACTGCCCGATGCAGGAGTCTTCAGGCAGAGAATTGAAAACAATATAAATGAGGGCAGCTTCCTCTGCAGAAGGCATTACATGAAGAAAGTATTTTTTAATAAATGAGCGCAGCATCTTGTTTAAGAACAATAATTGGATCATTCAAACTGTAATAAATGAGTGGATAAATACTGGATACCATAAGTAGATCATTTAAAATATTATACATTAAAATAGCAACCCCTCTCATGAAGCCATAAGTAGCGAATCCAAGATATTATAAAAGAAAAACAGCATCCTCTGCAGGAAGCCATGTTTTAATACAGGGGTTCTCAACGTCGGCCCTGGGGACCCCCTGTGGCTGCAGGTTTTTGTTCCAACCAGATTCCTAATCAGTGACAACACTTTATAGCACTGATCTCATTTAATTAGCTGGTATTTTTTTTTTCTTTTATTCGACATTCAGAAAAGCATAGCAGCATGATTTTTACTTTTATAAGACATTTATAAATATTTCTGCTTTTGCTGTAGATTTAAATGCTTAACTCTCTTTTGTTGATTTCATTATACTTTGCCCTTTCTCTGTGCAGTTTTCCCCCTTCATTTTATCTTAATACTGACAACAATAATGACGAGCAGAGCAGACACCCGGGCAAACAACACTGAATAATCAAAGGCTGCAGCTACTTTAGAGTCAGACCCACTAATTAGTAAAAATGGATTAATTAAACAATTAGAACACCTAGAAAAGTAAAATGAAAATCAAGATGAAAATACTGTTAAAAACAAAAAATATATACATTATTCCTATATAACTGCTTGGTACATTTTAATATATATATATTTTTTTTAGCAAACTTAGTTTTCTAATTAATATATTTTTCCTTAAACACAGAACTTGGGAAATATCAGTTCACTTGATTAGCCCAGGAGTTCAATTAAAAACAGAAGCTGGTTGGAACAAAAACCTGCAGCGTCAGGGGGTCCCCAGGACCGACATTAAGAACCCCTGTTTTAATAACACAAAATGTAATACATGAGCACAGCGCCCCCTACAGCTTGACAGCAGATAAAGAATTCAAAAAAATAACGAATGAGAGTAAAGCCCTGTGTAGGAAGTCACCTGTGAAGGATATCGACTTGAACAAATGAGAATAGCACCTTCTACACGAGACAATACCTACGTGATTCAACACGTTCTGCAGGAGGTCAGAGATGGAGACTTCGATTTATTACAAACTAGCAGACCCGACGCGCTTCGCTGCAAGTTTAACCGGATCGTGGTTTTTCCAATCTAGACATCCTGTCTTTTTCAGATTCTTTTAACCGCCTGGTTTCGGCAGCCAATCGTCCTTTTCCCAATCTAGAAATCCTGTCTTCTTTAGATTCGTTTAACCGCCTGATTTTGGCAGCGAATCTTTTTTTTCTAACGTAGAAGTCGTTTCTTGTTGAGATTCGTTTAATCGCCTGGTTTTGGCAGCCAAGCGCTTTTTTTCTATCCTAGAAGACCTCTCTTGAGATCAGTTTAATGGCCTCGTTGATTGCATGTCTTCCAAGGTAGTTTCAATACCCATTTCTTGCACGGAGTCTTCTCCCCTTTTATGAGTGACTGTGTAAGTACCACGTGTACCAAACAGTAAATTAGTAAAGGTGAAAGGACTAAACACTAAGGAAAAAGTGCGACAACACCGCGTCAGCACCGGAGCTCAGCTCGGAGCGAATTGAAGGAATGAAATGACGTGAATGGGAAGGGAGTTGATCACGTGACTCCCCCACCCGCCTTAACTCACAATCCCTCCACAAACACACAAACACAGTCTCTCGGATCCCAACTCTCCTTTATATATATAGATGAGAGCCGCATTCGGTGCAAGAAGCCATGTGTGGAAAATGCAAAATGTAATAAGTGAGCATGGCACTATCTGCAGGA
This sequence comes from Polypterus senegalus, assembly GCF_016835505.1. Taxonomy (NCBI): domain Eukaryota; kingdom Metazoa; phylum Chordata; class Cladistia; order Polypteriformes; family Polypteridae; genus Polypterus; species Polypterus senegalus. The sequence continues at coordinate 166,715,636 of NC_053162.1, forward strand.
CCCCATATCTGATGAGTTCAGATCAATGAAATGAAAACAAGAAGGTGCATATTGTGTTACTACAAGATAAGGGCAGCATCCATTGCATGAGGCGAGATGTACAGAATCCAGATTTTTATAAATGAGAGCAGTCAGCCACATGTTGAGCACTCTGATTACTGCAGACTTGAATACTTTCCTTCCCAGGAGGCCACAGCTAGCATGCTGGGCAGAAGGTTGTAGCTGGGAAATGCACATGATGGGAAAAAATGTCCCCTTAAGGAGGCTACAGGTTGACAATCCAAGATGTCAAAGATATAACATAAAAATTTGACTACAGAGAGAAGGCCTTTCAGTCTGTCAAGCTTTGATTTGATTAGCTTGGTGTTTCTCCACCTTTTTGGTGCTGCAGCCCACCCACTTTTTTCCCTTTTAAGTGTATTCACAACCCACAAGTGGCAATGAATATGGGGTCTAAATATCACCCAGCCATGTCAATCACTCAGGTGACCCACTTGTGACCCACCAGTGACAGTCTGTGACCAAAAAGTGGGCTGGGACCCAGTGGTTGAGAAACACAGGTTGAGTTAACAGCTAAGATGTCCCAGTATACAGTGCAATCCAGATTCTTTGGTTTCTGATTCAACTACCTGACGTTTTGAGTAAAGAAGTGCTTTCTGGCGTCAATGCACTTCCCCTTAATTTCCAATGGCATCCACTCATCATTTAATCAAAAGAATTCTGCTTGAACTCCTGTATCAATTAGTTTGAGGATTTCAAAGACCTGGATTAGGTCCCCACGCAGCGGCCTCTGCTCAAGACTAAACAGGTTTAATCCTCTGACTCTGTCACAGTAGGACAAGTCCATAAGTCCTGAGATGCTCCTGGTTGCTCTCCTCTGCACAGTTTCAATGGCTGCTTTGTCTTTCTTGTAGTGTAGTGACTAGAACTGCACACAGGACTCCAGATGTGGTCTCACTAGTGCATTATATAGTCTAGGCATAACATCCCGTGATTTATATTCAGCAGTTTTTACAATACAAATGTACGAATTGTCCACCAAAGGAGCAATAAGTAGAGAATTAAAATTGTTTTAAAATGAGTTCAGTGCATTTGAGGGAATCCTTATTTGTAAAATCCATATTACTACAAATGAGAGGAGCACTCTCTGCATGAGAATCCACAACATTACAAATGAGAGCCAAACCATCACATTGCCAAGGATGCACTTGTGCTTCCTTCAGACTGCAGGGGCTTATTTTAGAAATATTGGAAGTATCATATGTAAAGTACATGAGATGATTGTACACTCTAACAATTTGATAAGTTGGCTTTCGGGATGGGGGCTTTCCTACTTTGTACCCAGTGTCAGTCAGATTCAGAAAGAAACAGCAACTCATCATGATTTGACAACTGGTAAGAAAATACATGTATGTTTTGGAGGTTCGGATTATTTTGGGTATTGTTGGTCACTTCTGAGGGTGTAGAAGGGCAAAGCTTGATGCAGGATTATTCTGAGCTCTAGCTTAGGCACTGGTGCGGACACTTTGATGAGGAAAGCTTCTGCTTTGTCTTCTTTTGCACTCTCTCTTCTACTGTAAATGTTATATATGCATTTGTTAATAAGATAATGAAAATGAAATTTGTAACTACATAATGACTGAATACTTATTTGAAAATGTACTGAATAGGATAAAGTGCTGCTTTGCTTTTTGAGATGGGTGGTCCTGGCTGTGGGTTTCTTTAATACTTATCATTGAATTAGCCATATATATATATATAAATATATATATATATATATATATATATATATATATATATATATATATATATATATATATATATATATATGTGTGTGTGTGTGTGTGTGTGTGTGTGTGTACAGTAGATCCACAAAGTATTCCACTTCACTTTCTGCACACTTTATTTTGTTGTAAATTTAATTTACATTAGGGAAATTTAATCTATACTCAATACCCAAAAATGACAAAGTGAAAACAGGTTTTCTGAAATATTTTAAAATTTATTACAAATCAAACACTGACATTTCTCATTCATATTCAGTATTGTAAGTATTAAGAACTTTAATTCAATACTTTGTGGAAGCATTCAGACCTTTAATTCAGGACTTTGTAGAAGCCCCTTTGGCAGCAATTCCAGCTTCGGGTCTTCTTGGTAAGTCTGTACAAGCTTTGCACATCTGGAATTGGGCAGGTTACCCATTCTTCCTAGAAGACCATCTCCATCTCTGCTAGACTGAATTAGAAGCATCAATAAACTGACGTCTTCAAGTCTCCGCACACATGTTCTAAGGGGTTTGTGTTTGCGCTGTGGTTGGGCCACACTAGGACAGTCATGACTTGTCCCAAAGCCACTCCATTGTGGTGTTGGCTGAATGCTTCAGGTTATTGTTGTACTTAAAGGTGAGCCGTCATCCTTCCAACAGGTTCTCCCATTTCAGCAGAGGACTTTTGAAACTCTTTTGATTAAAATAATCTTTGTGTTCTTAGTCGCCTCCCTGACCAAGGTCCCTCTTAGCTGGTAATTTCATTCCGCCAGTATGCCAACTCTAGGAAGAATCATGGTAGTTCCAGACTTCTTCAGTTTCACAAATACTGAGGGCACTAGGGTCCGGGGGACACTCAAAGCTTTAGAAATGTTTTTAAATCCTGGCCTTGATTTATGCCTGAACATAATTTGACTCCAGAGAGATCCTTGGACTTCATGACTTGGTTTTTGTCTTGACATGCAGTGTGAATTGTGAACCTTCTATATAGAGGTGTGTACCTTTAATACACGATTTCCAGTCAGTTCAATTTGCCTCTAGTGGACTCTAATCAAGTTCTCAACACATCTTAAGGATAATTAAGACAAACAGAATGCACATGACCACAATTTGTAGTGCCACAGATAACAACGTCTATGAATGAAAGATTTTGACATTTAATACATTTGCAAACCTTTCTGAACACCTATTTTCGCTCTGTCATTATGGGTTATTGAGTGTAGATTGATGGGCAAAAATAGTACATTTCTCCATTTTAAATGAAATCTACTACACAATAAAGTGTGCAGAAAGCAAATGGGTCTCACTATTTTCTGAATCCCATGTGTGTCTGTTATAGGCCAGTACCCATTTCTTCTTTATAATCAGATGAACAAGCAAAGGTGTTCCCCCTAATGGGTTCACTGCTGCTAAACATGTCGGACTCAAGCAGCCTGTGGTATTAGTTGTTAAAATAGATGGTCAACCAGAAGTGTTGCAACTGTCATGAAGAATGTATTGTACTGTATTGTGCTTTATTGTCTTTTTTGTTATTTTTTCCTTGGTTCAATTCTCCAAAGCAGAAAGGGAGACAAAGCAGACTGTTTAAGTGCTCTTACTTGTGCTCCTGTTTTCTGCACACCAAAACTGGCTCTGGTGGCTATTTCCATGAGGCACTCGGTTGGCAGGTGCCCCTTTTTAATGTACTGTACAATAATGTAAAGTAATAATGTACCTGCCAGCTCTTTTTGGGATCTTCTGAGGCTAAACTCTGCACTGCTGGACTAGTAAAAAAAAAAAAACACACAAATAAATTAAATAAAACCTAAAAAAGAGAAACTGATATCTCACCAAAGATGCTCACCAGCCAGATGATACCAAAATGTTTCCAGTTTCCAGTTTTCTCCAGATCCTGAATTCCCAAAGGGAACGGTGTCCTGGATTATGAAGAAGCACTCCTGCTCCAACTTACTCTCCGTGTTCCTCTTGTTCCCTTATACGGAGACTCGATAGATTCAGTCACCGTGCTCTGCTCTGACGTCCATGAGATTCTCACTGTGATGTATGTATGCACTGCTGAAAAGCTTCATTAATACATGTATTTGTGAACAAGACTTTGAATTAAGAAAAAGCTGTTTTTGGGACATTTATTATTGAATTAAAGCATTTTTTTACCAGTTTGATTTTGTATTTTTTGTTAATGTAGTTTGTTCCATGTCCAGTAGGTGTTACAAGTGAGCAAAGTTCTCTGCCTTTATTGCTTCAAGATTCCCCTAATGTCCTAACTGTGATGGTTGGGGTTGGCTCCATGCTCCCATATTACTTCCTGAAGCCTCTTGAACCCGACAACATCAATAGTCATGAACTGAGATAAGCCGTGCAAATGAGAACACACACATTCAGCAAGAGGTTGGTGCAAAAAGTGTCAGTGCTTTAATTAAAATCAAACTAAAAACAAAACGTATTCAAAAATGTTAGTGCATCAAATCCATAAGTAAATACATACTCTATAAGAATACAATGTCAGTGTGGAGGTTAAAATATCCAAGAAATACGAGGTGTGGCAGAAAAGTAATGAGACTGGCAACACTGCAAGCGATCTGGCAACGCTGCGCTGTTGTCCTTGATAGAGCCCGTGTATCAGTCCCCTCCCATAGCTCAGTGCGAGTTTCAACTCCTTCCGTTAACTACGTGATTTTTGTGACTGCTATTAGCGAAGTTGTGTTTTGGTTGTGCGTCACGCAAAATGGAACAGCGGAATTTGGAGCAACGTTGTGCCATTAAACGGCAAGTGTGACGTTTGAAAAGTTAAAACAGGCCTATGGGGAACATTCTTTATCCCGAGCTCAAGTTTTTCGCTGGCACAAATCATTTTTGGAAGGCAGAAAACACGTTGAAGATAAACACCGTTCAGGGAGGACTTCAACTTCGAAAACCAATGAAAACATCGAACGTGTGAACACTCTTGTGAGATCATTAAGAATGTTGAGTGAACAATTAAATTTGAACAGATTTACCGTTCATCAAATTTTGACTGAACATTTGCACATGCGAAAGGTCTGTGCCAAAATGGTGCCGAAAAACTTCACAATTGAGCAGAAGAACAATCGAAAAAACACATTCCTGTGGTTCCCCAGCCCCCTTATTCACCTGACCTCAGTCTGTGTGACTTTTTCCTTTTTCCTAAACTGAAAAATGTCCTCATAGGACGTCATTTCGAGACGAAGAGTGTAACGGACATGCTGAAGACCATACCGGTTGAAGACTTCCAGCGCTGCTACCAACTGTGGGAACAACGTCTCCATCGGTGTGTAGCTGCCCAAGGGAACTACTTTGAAGGGGATAACATTGATGTTTGAAAAAAATAAAAACTTTGGTAAATAAAAAATCAGTCTCATTACTTTTCTGCCACACCTCGTAAATATTCCATTAAAAAGAGGTTAAAATCACAGGCAAGACACTCACAAACCCTGGTGCATCCTTCTTAAATTGACGTCTTACCCCGCACAGGATATGGCAGCAGACAAGATGTCCTCCCAATATTGGCTCAGGTCCCCTTTGCCAGGCCTTCAGTATCTATTGGGCTCTGCACTGAGCCACATGCACATCTCCCACTGAAAGGTTTTCAGTATCCATGGGAGGCACCGCTTAATGGGCTGCTCTGATTACCCAGCATCGCTCAATAGGAGCGCCCTTTCTTCAGTCCCAGGCTCCACTCACTGTAGGTCGTTCCCGACCACCTGCCTCCATTCCCTTGCACGCTGGTGTCTGCCGATCCTGCCACCTCTGTCCTTCATTCTTTAAACCTCCATTGCTTTCTGTTCTTATTCCTTTTATCTTTCTCTCTTTTCTCTTCTTCCCTCTGCTGTGCAGGCTCCTTTATACGGCCTGATTGGGTACAAATGTGACCCTCCACCCACTCCAAGGTGTGAATGAGGTGCAGTCAGCTTAGCACCACAATCAACCCCAGGGCAGTGTCATCATGTGCACATCTGCACCTGTTCTGAACCTGCATGCTCTTATCACACCAGGAGACTATGTCATGGCCCCAGTGTCGGTGAAAACCCAAATGGAGTGCTAGGCTGTGTGTGTAGTACCTCTCAGTGTCAGAGGGCATTACCCTTGAGTTACCAAAATGGTGCTCCTCAATGTCCATAGTGCACATTCAATATTATTAAACTTTGAGGACCCAGGGGAGACAGATTCAAGAGCTTTTGTCACTTGAATTACATAAATGGTGCCCCTCGGTGTCCAGAGCACACGTCCCTTAACTTTCATAAATGGCATCCCTTAGGTAATGGTGCTCTAGTTGGCCACCTAGATCATCTAATGGACTGACCAGCTCTAAATGTTTCCCCTACACAGTTCATATTTCCCATCTTATACGTTTGCTGCATGTGCTTGTTTTTGAACTCACATTTATTCACAAAGAGCAATTGGTTACTAGTACTATTACACTGCCTTAATAGAGTTTTAAAGCATAATACAAAATTAATATATTTCAAAAGTAAAGTGTGTGTTTTTATTAAATATACAAGCTGTGTTACCCTTCTAAAATGGGTTGAAATTTAAATAATCAACATAGACCTCAGTGTTAACATTTACAGTTCAGCATGCAATGCATTTGTCCTTGTTATATGGCATTTGGTATGGGATTTTGCAAAAGCAGTGTTAATGTTTGTGATTTACCGTCTGTTGGAAAGACAAATGTGATGTACATATCTCTGTTAGATCCCATTTAGTTTCAGATTCGTAAATGCAGTGTTAATATTTGTGATGCACCATCTGTTGGAATGACAAATGTGATGTACAGTACAGGCCAAAAGTCTGTCAATGTGTTTTCTTTATTTTCATGACCATTTACATTGGTAGATTCTCACTGAAGGCATCAAAACTATGAATGAACACGTGGAGTTATGTACTTAACAAAAAAAGGTGAAATAACTGAAAACATGTTTTATATTCGAGTTTCTTCAAAATAGCCACCCTTTGCTCTGATTACTGCTTTGCACACTCTTGCCATTCTCTCGATGAGCTTCAACAGGTAGTCGCAGGTAGTCACCTGAAATGGTTTTCACTTCACAGGTGTTCGAGAGAATGCCAAGAGAGAGTAAAAAATGAATGTTTGTGATGTGCCATCTGTTGGAATGACAAATGCAATGCATTTTATCACTAAAAATATTTGTGATGTGATCTTTTGGAATGACAGAGACAAAGGAACCAGATGGACATACAGACAAACACACAGACACTTATCCTTTTATTAAGGTGGAGGTTATTTTTGCAAGTGCCTGAATTTCTTATTCATAAAATAAAATGAGTAGGCATTTTTGAGGAAAATAATAACGATTGATTACCAAAGTACAGAATTCACTGCAGATATTTTTGATGGCAACAAATGATGCTCAGAACTCCCTTGGCTTTATTATTACTTTTTTAATTAGGCATAAAAGTGTTTCTGAAAAAAAAAAAAATCAAAGTAAATACAGAATTAGTTGCTGCCAACATTTTTTCATAACTTAATGACAGAAGCAAAATTCTGGATTTAACATCAGCGATTGCCACATTTAACATGAATGGAATGCAAATGCGCTTTCTTTCCACATACAACAAAGATTACAATATGCAAGCGTTCGATGTAATTGCATCTTTCCTTGAAGAAGTGGCCTGAGTTGCCTCAAAAGCCTGCATATTGTAATCTTTTTTAGTTTGCCAATTAAAGGTGTCATTTTGCTTGACTTCTCACAACATCCATAATGGCTAACACGGTACAACACCCTAGTACTACACACGTACAACAATAAAGTCAATGGAAAAGACAGAAGGATCATGCTGGGCAGGCAGGTAAGCAGCAGAAGGGCAGATAAAATGAAGCACTTAGCCATGCAATCTCCACATTAGCAGCAGACGGGATCAGACTGAAGAGTTCAGTGACTTGTATCTCCATTTGCTTAACTACCAATACTTCTCAAATGGGGCGTAATACCTTTAAGCAAAATACAGTACTTAAATCATTAAAAATCATATTACAGCAGGGTTGTCAAACTTAAGGCCCACGGGTGGTTTAAGTGGCCCACTTCATCAACATTCAATAACTATAGCTTTCTCAAAGACCCCCTTTTAATGTTCATTTTATACAATCCATAGGTCTCTACGATTGCGACTGCAGGCCAAGAGTAAGAGAACAAGAGCTGGAGGACGTATTTGTGGATCTATGTAATAAAGAATCTCTGTGTGCAAATAAAAGAATATATACTTTTAGGATAGAGTCATCCCAAAACATTTTCACAATTAAACACCATCAGCTATGCAATTATCTCACGCACGCTTAGAACTACGACATCCCTGTGTAACGAGGCTCCCTATCAGCAGCGCTGGTCTCCTTCTAATGTTTGTGTACTTTGGTAAAGTGGGCCACACCTGAGCACCTCGGTTTTATCACCAGCCAGTCTGCTGAGTTTCAGTTTGTTCTTGCGTTGAGATAAGGTGAGAGGTGCCAGGCACTGAAACAAGAACAAGGGAGTAGGCAAAGCACAAAGGACAGCAGCGGGTACACTCACCATGGCGCCTGCAGCAGCACAATTAAGGCTGGGCTTCTGCTGGATATTTGCCTTGTTTCTAGGTAAGTGGACTTCTTATTTTAATCTTTGCTTTCTGGGACTGTGTCGTATGGGAAAGGCTCACTTTCAGCTTTGGAGAAATCCCTTTTTGATTCTAAAAACTAAAGGATGAAAACATTTTTTAAATAATTTGTTTCAATGTCTGAATAGAATTCATCACTAACTATTCTAATATTAAAGAGAGAGAAAAAAATTAAACCTGGCAGTGGAAAAGTTGGCACCTGCCATTAAAACAAGAATATTTTGTGGCAGGGTACGCCTCCTATACCTCCATCCCTTTAGATCCACTTACCACCATGCCATCCATCAACATGGCTGTTGATGTTAAACAAATGAAGAGCTGAGTTACAAAATCAGCTAAGTACAGGAGACAACTTTTTGTGAAAAGGAGTATTTGAAATGATATTTTTTAAATTCTTTTTGCAGAATGTTGGTTGTTACATTACTGAAGGTCAATTGCTGGACATCTCAGAAATCTGAATATTTTACATTTTTGTAAAAAATGGGAAAAAAACGTACTTAGCAGGTTTTGACGCTAAATCAATGCTATTCCATAAACCTATAAGTAGAAACTTTCATCAAAAGTGCTCTGGATCTTGAAATATTTTTATTATGTAACAAATGAAATACAGAGCGTTTAGTCTCTAAACTATTTAGCTAAAAAGTAATGCTAAAAGTCATGAATTCCTGTTAAGCATTGTTTAAGTAGTAAATTAAAAAAGTTATAAGCAGTCTCTAGAATGTTAATATTCTACATCGTCTTCAGCATATATTTCGGTCTCACTGTCTGCCATTGGTTTAGTGTTTTCGTTGGCTGTTCCAATGATTGGGAGGTAGAACTCTAACTTCTTCTGATTGCGGATTGTCCGTATTGACTCCCATTTTGCTAAGCAACATTTCGACATCCTTTGCTTTTGCTGGATTAACACAACAATTCAGTGGAAGTGGGTCAGCTGACAAGTTTTTTATTTTGCTGCCACGTTTTACATTAGTGCGTCCGAATACGTGGTCTTTATGTTTATGTTGCTTCTTGTTATTTCCGCCACTCAAACGTTTGTCAAGTGAAATGGGAGCTTTTTTTTTTTTTTGCAGATTTTTGCAGTTGCAGACTTGTAGTTAAGCACCTGCCAGTCTCTTCTTAAAACTCTGAGTGTGGCATATTGAGATGATTGGCTGGTGTACTTAGCAGCTTTTGGAACTAAGCTGGTTATGTATTTAACAGGTTTTGGAACTCACGTCCCTGCATGGAGTTTGCATGTTCTCCCCGTGTCTGCGTGGGTTTCCTCCGGGCGCTCCGGTTTCCTCCCACAGTTCAAAGACATGCCGGTTAGGTGGATTGGTGGTTCTGATTGGCCCTAGTGTGTGCTTGGTGTGTGGGTGTGTTTGTGTGTGTCCTGCGGTGGGTTGGCACCCTGCCCAGGATTGGTTCCTGCCTTGTGCCCTGTGTTGGCTGGGATTGGCTCCAGCAGACCCCCATGACCCTGTGTTCGGATTCAGCGGGTTAGAAAATGGATGGATGGATGGAACTCACGTCCAAATTGAAAGCACTATATTTTGAAGCCCACTTCATTACCAAGCACATAGCCGACCCTTTGATGAGTCACAACCATGCTTCACCTAAAGTTCGCCAAAAAATGTACTTAGCAGGTTTTGGAACTCACCTCTTTAAATCTTTAAAAACAAAAACAATGTTGGCCCCTCCGCCACCCTCCTGAGGGTGCCTTTCTGATGTCTCTCTGCATAGTCACCAGTATGGGGGCCTCTCAGGATTTGGATCTTGACCACCAACCCACTTTAGCTGAAAGAAATGAGCCTCAGTTACAGCCATCCGTCTCCTACAAAGTGTCCCTTTCTCTCTATCTGTAGAATGCCTTTTCACTCTCAGTTGGTTTAGATCTTTGGATAAGCTGTTAGTGAAATCAGAATGGTGAAGGCCTCACTCACAATTATGAGCAGAATAGGTTCATCTCAAAATCTGCTGATGTCTCAGTGATCACAAGCCTACTAAATGATAATGATACTAGTCCTGGTCCAACAGCAGATGATTTTGTCAACTGGTGTGATGAATACTTCCTACAACTAAACATTACAAATGCTAAGGAACTAATCATCGATTTTAGAAAAAGCATCATTCACCCGCACGAAACTGTCGTCAAAGACTAGACAGTTGAGATCATTGACAGTCATAAATATCTGGGGATAATCATTATCTCGAAAATTTATTTTAACCAAAAATATAATAGCAGTCAAATAAAAGGGACAATGGCGGCTCCACTGTTTAAGGAAGCTGTGTCTTTTTAGAGTGAATCCTACCATTAGGTCGATCTTTCAAAAACATTGTACTGGGTCTGTCTTTACTAATGTTCTGTTGGCCTGGTTTGAAAATCTTAACATCAGCAACAAAAACAAAATAAATCAAACTGTAAAGTGGATCAGTAAAATGTCAAGGTCTGAACATTCAGTCCTGACAGATCTGTTAAATAAACAACTGTTATGGAAAGGCGAGACATGGCTCACCCACTACATTCTCAACTCCAGTTGTTGCCATCACATCCTTCGTCCCAACTGCTTTCAATCTTCTAAATAATCTTCTGATAATCGACCATAGACTTACATCATGTGTTGAACAGTTATTATTTTCATCGACCATTAGTCAAATGTGGGTTGTGAACTGTAGGAGCCCCAACAAGCAGAAGCAACTCAGTCGAACACAAATTCTAGGATAAAATAAAATGTAATAATTTTATAATCATACCTTAACACAGTCAAAGGCAGTCCAACACAATATAATTGAAAGAACAACCACCCTGTTTCCTTACACTGCAACCTCTATGAGCTTCATCCACCTCCTCCTGATTCTGACCCAGAGGTTGTTGACGCGGCCTCATCAGAGGAGCACAGCCACCTCTCACATTGGGGGATGAAGTGATCATAAAATCTCTTTGTCCCTTGCCCATCCATTATTAGTTCCTCCAGACTGGGATAGAAATTGGTGATCCTCCCAGCTGAGTTATGCCTCCCTTCTTGCTGTTCTTCTACGGTCTCCTAGCCAGGTACCAGCTTATTCTCAGTTTAGATGCAGAAGCAAAGCGAGCACATCAACAAAACAGCATCCCTTTTACTTTTCCTCGCACCGCAAATACACAAGCGAGGCGAGCACATTGAAAAACGAATCCTCCTAGGAGAGAGACGCCCAGAGTAGTTCTTTTCAATTACCTGACATCTCTACATTTCAATTTATTTTCTGACGATCTCAATAGTTTCTAGGACCCTCAGCTTTTTACAGCAGCGGCTTACACAGCTAGTTTGAGAATATTTTTGCATGTTCTGCAGGTTATTTAATGAGTGAAGGTTCTCTGCGAGAATTGTTGTCTTCCATGTCCTCTATCACCTGTTTAGCTGCTGCTTCTCCTCTTCTCAGCTTCTTGCTCCCATGACCTGAAGATTGTACATTTAAAATAACTACAGAGAAGATGGAGGAGAAAGAGTCGGAAATTTTTAACCCTTAACTACTCGCACCATTTCTCATCTCATAAGTACTCACACAGTGTACTTTATGTACCAGTGTTAAAATGGATACTTACATGTACACTGTGAGGTTGTCATATAAAATATTGCAATAATTTTAAATTCTACATGCTTTTAATGTAATTTAATACCATATTACTGAACAGCATGACACAGTCTAGGACTATGTGAAAATAAACCTGATCCACATCTCCAGTGCACATTCTTCACCGGTCAGACTTTCATCCATTGCCAGATTTGCACATGTATCACATTTCACTTCAGTTGTTGAATGTTCTTTGCAGACAAAGTCATTGCTAAACGAACATCTCATCATTGTCATACCCACGCGGTGTACCAAATGCACCATCTGGAACTTACGGCTGTGCATCCACTCATAAAACCGGCTGGGGGCACACTGGAGGGAAGCCATTGCGACACTGTACTCATAGTGAATCAAGCTGAGGATAGATGATGGATGCTGCCGGTAAGTTCAAATAAAAGGATGATGGACAAAAATAACTGCAACACCAGTGCATGTTAATGGTTAATATCCAATAGAAATGCTGCCCTGTCTATTGTAGAAATGACAAAAATTACTTGAAACATCTGTCCATCCATCCATTTTGTAACCTACTTAACCAGTTCAGCTGTCTATTCCAGCAACACTGTGTGTGAATTGGGAACCAACCCTGGACTGGGTAAACTCCTACATACAGAGTAATGGACTGATTTAGAGCTCTAAGTTTACCCAACATTCTTTACATTGTGAGAAGAAATCCCACACAAACATAAGAAAATGTGCAAATGCCACAAAGGCAGAGCCCTGGCTTACAATTTGAAAGCAGATTCCCAGAGGTATGAAACAGACGTGTTTAACACTGAGCCAGCAAATATTGAAAGCAAGCAAGCAAACGTAGACGTCAAATGAGTGTCCCTTCTGCTTCCCCTTCCAAACAGAAACCTGATTTACGAAAGAGCAGGAGAAAACAAGGCCTCTCTTGACGGTCGACTTTCGATGCCACACCTGGCCTCAACTCAAGTAAACATTTCCTTCATACTGATAGGCCAGTCTTTATCAATAAATGGCCAGACAGGAACAGAAGTGACACAGGGCAAGTCATAGAAAGGTTACTGCTTATGGCTGGCAATGAGTCCAGGAAGTATCTGGGAGGAACCATCTGACTTTAGATAGGCGACCCATGAAGGAGTACCTCGAGAACACTATCCGCAAGGGATTGAAAGGCAATCACCTTCACACCGCCTTAAATCTCACCCTGTCATGGGCGACACTGGAGAACATTCAATTACAAAACATAGAAGAGAAGTCCACACACACACTTATACACAGCTAAGGATTTCTAGTTGACTCACACCTTATTTGTAACAACAGTCTCATTTTTGTATGCTGCTATGTAGTACTATAACATTATAACAGATCCCTGAATATAAAAATGTAACTAATATTCTGTCCAAAATAGTTCAAGCACTTCAACAGTTCAGTTGGAAGAAGTGCCTAACTCAGCAGCAATGGGTGGATGGCAAGAACAAATCCTGCATGGAGTGCCAGTCCATCTAAGGGCACATGCAGTCATACTGAGCACATTTAGAATCTCCAGTTAACCACAACACACACAACTTGGAGAAGTGGGAGGTAACCCAGATAACCAGGAGATAAAACCCACAGCAACATAGAGAGACTGAGATGAAAACTTAAGGGACTCTGGGAGCATCAGGGAAATAATCCTCTGGTCTGATGAGACAAAAAATGAAACTCTTTTGTCAGAACTCCAAGCACTATGTCCGGGAACGTTTAAAGCCAGCTCCCCATTTTCTGGCCTACGTAGGCCAAAGCCTGCAGGTAGCATTTGGGGACCTGGTTAGTATGGAGTGAGTCTCCATGGTCCTGTCTCCATATTTCAACAAAAGATATGTCAAAATGTTAGTTTTGGGTGTCTCACGTAATTTTAGGAAAGTCAGATAAATGTACTAAGTGGCACCAAGTAGGTTTCATGGCTGCTTTTCCAAGGTCTGTGCTAAGAGAATTTCCTAATGGCATCACATTTAAATCATACAAATTCTTATACAGTATTCCTAAATGGTGCCACAACGGTTTAATCAAAATACTGGGGTTCACCCTTATAGCACAAAGTTAATGTTAGTGTGGACGAATGAAATGATCCAGTCAAGGCCCGCTTGTTGAAGACTCTCATAGGAGTTCTCTTCCGTCTTCCCACATGTCCTTGCTAGATTTTTTACTTTTCTTAAGACAGACAAGCAGAATGTTGCCTGAATCTTTTCATGAGTGACCTCCTAACGCATTTGAATTAACAGTTGTTTTATTTTCCTGCGTTTCTCTTAAGGGCGGATCATTTCTGTTCAGGTCACTGTGCCAAGTGAGCCCGTCTTTGGAAAAGTGGGCAGCACAGTATTACTGCCCTGCACGTACAACACCAATTTTGTGAAAGGGTGCAACTTGGCTTGGAGCTTCATTCCTACAGGCAGCTCCTCTGAAAAAGAGGTAAGAGCCAGGTAATTGGAACAAGACCATAGACAAGCAGCCCACCAATTAACTTCTGCTTTGTTACTCATCATGCTTATCTCATTGCCTCTTCAGATTCTCTACTATGATGGAGAGCTTTACCCTGTCGACACAAGACGAAACAGGATCAGGCTGCTTCACAGTGCACCAACACAGGGGACGGCTTCAATTGAAATCCAGAGCATTCAGCCATCGGATACCGGCTCTTACATCTGCCGTGTCGTAAACCCCAATGACTGGTCAGGCAACCAACAGGGCACTGTTAACCTTGAAGTTCTCAGTATGTTCTCTTTTGTGTTGTGTTATCTAGTGGTACAAGCAGGTGTCTTTAGTTGTGCCCTTGTTTAGTGTGGCATCCACACATTGGTCCTTTATTTTTTACTGTGTTATCCTTCAAAATAATAGGACGTCATCTGGTTCCAGTCCCTGAGCCAAGTTTCTTACCTTTGATGTGTCTATTCAGTTGTTGTTCTGTCCCCTCTCATTATCAGTGTCCCTAAATTAATGCCCCTCCGTAAAATAAGAGGGAATTAAACACAATTCAGTTTTCAGACTTCTACTGTGGTGAATAGCCAGTGGTGAGTCACAAACCTGCAACATCTGCCTCAGGAGTGGTCTCCTTGCAGGGTGAGCTAAATAGAAGAGCTCCTTCAGTCAGCTGGGCAGTGATCATCTCCGAACACCGAGTGAGCGTTGTCATTCCTGGAGACATTAGCTGATCTCTCTCTATGTCAGCATTTCTCTGCTGTATCGCCATTTCACTCCTTTGTAGTGAACTGCTGCAATATCTGGCTCAGAATTGGACTCCTTGCATTGTAAGCTAATAGGAGTATGATTAATATAAATCTCTCACAGCACCCTCATTCCCATATTCAGCCATAATGGGCAATCAGACTGTCATGCCAAATGAGGCCTCTTTGATGCCAAGCACTTTAAATGTTGACTAGCACTACTGAATGGTCTTTGTGTCCATTGATAATCCTGTGCCTCCCATATTTGTTATTCCTTAGGGGAATTCTAGCCCTTTCAGTACACCAATTTCGGGGTGGTATCAGTGTGATATCTGCATTTGATTCTAGAACCTGATGTGCCCTCACTGTGTGCCCTTTCCCTAATTGCTGCAGTACAATAAAGGATCTTTTTTCTCTTCAGCTCCTCCATCAACGCCAGTGTGCAAAATGAGTGGGAGCACCAATGTCGGAAGTGATGTCATTCTCACCTGCAACTCTGTGGAAGGCAACCCTCTTCCCATCTACGACTGGAAAAAAGCAAAGGGGGTAGTGCCACAGGCCAACTGGATAATGGGTGAGTAGGGCTGTGCCCAGCCTCATTTGAATTGTTGTGAGCCTGCTTTGTCATGGAAGGGTCCTTGGGTGACTGTGTTCCCCATATACTTCATATATTATTTTCATCTTAACAGAGTTCACCAAAACCTATACTCTTACCACACTGTCAGGTATTGTAGTTCAATACTTTCCCCTTTGTTTTTAACTCTGTAATCCCAGGCAATCAGACAGAGGAGCAGAACTTCATCCATCCATTATCCAACCTGCTAAACCCTAACTACAGGTTCACGGGGGTCTGCTGGAGCCAATCCCAGCCAACACAGGGCTCAAGGCAGAAAACAAACTCCAGGTAGGGTGCCAGCCCACCACAGGGCACACACACACACACCAAGGACACTTTAAGATCTCCAGTGCACCTAACCTGCATGTCTTTGAACTGTGGGAAGAACCCGGAGGAAGTCCACGCATACACAGGGAGAACATGCAAACTCCACGCAGGAAGGACCCGGGAAGCGAACCCGGGTCTCATAACTGCGAGGCAGCACCGCTACCACTGTGCCACCGTGCCGCCCCAGAGCAGAACTTGCAGAAGAAAGTTGCACAGTAAGTTTTAATAATCAAATATTATAACTTGCTTCATAAACAAAAAGCAAATAGAATGTGGCTTTGCAAACCATACAACTTGACAGTGCTAGTTGTGCAGTTTCAGGTGGCAAATAAACTAGTAGTTACACTTGATTCTCTTCTCAACTAGCTCATTATCTGCACAGGGCCAAACAGCATGCTACAGTTGGTCTTCTCAAGATGGAAGAAGACAGAGAGAGAGAGAGAGAGTGTTTCTTTGTTACCTCTGTTTTTACCTTCCTTGATGTACCGCCAAGACCAATAGGATATGCCAACTCTCTACTTCATGCCAATCCTATTCAGGCACAACTCTGTCTTCTAATGATCAATGGGATCAGTTGACTCCCTACTTCATACTTGTTGTTGCTTTAGCACAACTCCATCCTCACCTACATTGCCGGTTTATCTCAGCCTACCTGTATCACCCCAGGCTAGCTGAACAGCCAGTTTCTGAGATTTTACCATTACTAGTTTTACCTGTACTAAGCACCAGAATTGGATTGTAAAGCATATTTTTTCTAAGTACATATTTTTATAATAATATTACTAGGGGGCTTCACCCCCTGCTTACTTTGCTCGCCAACCTGTAGCCCCCACCCCTACCCGGCCTGCGCTACTTGCCAGCCACTTTGCATCTCTGCTGCTTGCATATGTAGATTTCACTTTCACCAAACAACAAATCTTTTAATTCTCGCGGATACGAAAGAAACACTACTTTTCCCTCATGGTAACACAAATTAGCCGATCTACAAGTCTCCGACATAAAGTTAAATCAGAACAATATAGTCGATCACTTTTCGCTATTCTGTTATTTCACCGAGTAATAATTTCCGTTTGTTTGCACCAATGCAATCTTTACTATTATTTTTTTGAGACTTTCGAATTTTAGTACTTTCATTATCTGTAACCTGCGGTGGGTTGGCAGCCTGCCCAGGATTGGTTCCTGCCTTGTGCCCTGTGTTGGCTGGGATTGGCTCCAGCAGACCCCCGTGACCCTGTGTTCGGATTCAGCGGGTTAGAAAATGGATGGATGGATTATCTGTAACCTGCTCTGCATGTCGCGCCAACATTTTGGAATTCTTTTCGACGTTCTACTTTGCCATCTACTCTTTGTCTTTTATTTCCGGCCCCGGGTCACGGTTAAATCTCTTGGCACAAAGTCTTGTTTTCTGGGACTTGAAAGTATCTCTTTGAAAAAGTCACGCTTCGTCCCTGGCTCAAAAGTCTCGTCTCATCCCAGGATTTTTTTTATGATAATAGAGAGATTACGCTGCCCTCATGACAGAGCCACATGATCAATCTGCCATCTTGAAAATGCAATGAGTGATTGCTTCCTCTCAAGTGTGTGATTTCAGCTGCTTGCATTCATTTTGTAGAACTTGTTGCTTTTTGTGCTGCTGGCTGGCAGGGTTCAGTTTCAGACCTGATCACAAGGTTTTGAATGTTCTTCCTATGCCTGTTGATTTTCTTTAGGTGTTCCAGGGTTCTTCTTTTACATCCCATACATTTGTCAACACTTGCCTGATTTGAATGGGTCCTGTAGTGGATTTATGGCTCATTCTTGAATGGTGCCCGCCTTTCCTACAGTTCTGCTGGGATAGGCTCCACCTGACGAAGCAATGTGAATCCAAAAAGATGAAAGAATATTTAAGTCATTACTTACAACCAGATAATTTATGAATTCCAGATAGAGTACATGACATGGCATCCTAATTATACTCTTAAAATAGTAGCACTTTAATGGCAACTTACTGGGTTGTTTTGCTCCTTGCAGATCACTTGCTTGAAAAGAACCGTTTCATTCTTTGCATATGAAGATGGCTTTTTGGTCTTTGAAAATGGTCATAATATGTGGACAAAACAGAAATCTTTAGTGTATAGTAATCAGGATATAACAGGTCAAGAACACATGAGCTTAGCCTGTGTGATTGTATGCCTGAGAGTCCTTTTTAAATCAGGAACTCACTGGCATTTCATAAATTTGTCATCATCTCTTCATGGTTGTTTGTGGAGCCTGTTACAGATTCTCTCTGGAGTTTTCATGAGGGCTTTTCTCAAAGGCAAAGACCTCCTCTGGCACCTTTATTTTTAAGGTTTCTTACATCTTTAACCAATGCCAGTTACAGCCCATATGGGCTGTGTCAGGTGTATGTGACCCTTGAATTACAAAAACAACACCTCTAAGTGTCCACAGTGGAGATGGGATGAGGAAGATGGAATTAAGAAGGGTTTGAAAATGTGTAACATTTTAGTTACATTAATGGTGCACATTCAGTATTATAAGACTTCAAGGACCATGGGGCTGTCTTGACCATACACCCCCTCCATTGGTGTCCATAGTGTGGCCCGGTGGTTAGGCCACCCATGTTGTCTAATGGATTCACCAGCCCTGTCTTTAATACACAGTACATCACAGCCTCAAAGACACCCACTCATCCACTTTCCAAAAGAGTTGCAGGCAGCTGAGCCAGTCCAAGCAGCTCTGAATACACAGCTGCCAACCTAACCTAAACTGAATATGCCCTGAATGTTGAAGGAAGCCTGAAGAAATATAATGGAGAGGTTGTATGAACTTCACACAGACAGTGAGCAGACTGAAACTGGAACTCAGTCCTCTGGAGCTGTGAGTCAACATTCTTCCTCAATGTCCCAACTTGAACCCATAGTAACATAACACAGCATTCTCAAATTGCTTAATTCAAAGTCACAGGGAGCTGGAGACTATCCCAGCAGCATCAAGTGCCAGCCAGGAATAGGGTGACAGGACCCACACAGGGTCAATTTAGAGTTGCTGATTATCCTAAAAGTCTCAGAGAGAAGAGACCAACTTGACACGGACAACAAGCTAGCACAGGATTTGAATCCAGCACACTGTATCATGAGTCTGACACACTATGCATTACACCACCTTGAAACCACAGTGACTGTAACAATTGTCCCATTGTTGTCTGCTGTCACTTCCTCTTTCCTCCAATGTTTCCTTGAGATGGAGTAGTTAACTCCATTGTTAACTAGTTAACATAGTAACATAGTTAACTCAGTTGGCTATTTTAATGTCAAAACCCACTGAATAAATACATCGATGGATCGATGATGTGTGTGCCATCAGGACCAGTCATGCAAAGAGTAATGAAAAACTCTCGGTCAAAACTGCCCATCCCATAAGGAAGTTAAGCTCCCTCATGCCTTATCAATGACTCTTTATGTGAAATGTTTGCACAGTTCCTGCCATACAACAGGGTGGTTCAGTAAATCTACAGTTCTTCATACATTCAGCCAAAGTTAACTTTCATTTGCTGTTTGCAAACATCTAACTAATGTTCAGGAGTGCAATTACAACCAAAGAATCTAATTTCACTGTAAACTGTACCAAATAAGGGGCAGGAGGGCTGAGAGTCGGGTTCAACAGACCCCCAAATGCAGCCCCAGAGATTACCAATTAAGTCAAACGAAAATGTATTAAACTCACGCCCATCATTCTTTGTTTGACTATAGTAGAAAAACACTCAACAAGGCCTATCTACTGCAGACAATCAGATACAATAAAATATGAATTTGTACATCTGCTCAGAAGAAGACATTTTGTTATTTGGCTCCCATGCAACTGGCTCATGATTTAAGCTCGCATTGCAAAGCAAAAACTAAAATGGCCTCAGCTGTTTGATGTGTACATTTACTCCAGTTGCCAAGCAACAGCATATGTGATGGGCAGCTGGAAGTGTGATTGTGGAAGGGGCTGCTGTGGCTCGTGAGAGGTGAGCATGTTTATGGATGGGCATAAACAACAACATCATATATTTGTATAGCATGCGTTCATACAAATTTTGTAGCTCAAAGTGCTTTACAAGATGAAGGAAGAAAAAATAAAAAAATTAGGCAATACTAATTAACAAAGAATAAAGTACGATCCGATGGCCAGGGAGGAGAGAAAAAAACTAAAAAAATCTCCAAAAGGCTGGAGAAAAAAAAACAAAATCTGCAGGGGTTCCTGGCCACGATGCCACCCAGGTCCTACTAGCTATTCTACCTAACATCAATGACCTCAATCAGTCCTCATGGTATTCAGGGTTCACATGAAAGAATTAGATGATGATGGTCATGTAGACCCCTGACCTTCAATCCATCAATTTAGGGACTGCATGGTGCTTTGATCAGGTGGTGCTGGTGCAGATCACCACTACAGAAAACCAGAAAGAGAACAGAAAAAAGAGTAGGGATTAGTACGGATTGTGGAGCCACCATGAATGGTAATGATAATTACAGTAATTAAATATACAGAGTGTCAGGATTAAACTAAGATGAAGCTATGAGAAAGCCATGTTAAAATAATGTGTTTTTGGCAGTTTTTTAAAGTGCTCCACTGTATTAGCCTGGCAAATTTCAATCGGTAAGCTATTCCAGATTTGAGGTGCATAACAGCAGAAGGCCGCCTCACCACTTCTTAAAAGTTTAGCTCCTGGAATTCTAAGCAGACACTCATTTGAAGATCTAAGGCTACGATTTGGAGTGTAAGGTGAAAGATATTCTGAGATATAAGATGGAGCGAGATTATTTAAGGCTTTGTATTTTAAAGTCAATTCTAAATGGCACAGGTAACCAATGTAGTGACATCAAAACTGGAGAGAAGTGCTTGGATTTTCTTTTCCTAGTGAAGATTCTGGCAGCTGCATTCTGCACAAGTTGCAATCGAATCGAATAAAGACCTTAATTGACAATATTTATTTAATTAACAAAAATAAATAAAGCAATTTTATATCTGTTAAGATTGCTGGGATAAGGAGCAGAGGTTGGATGGTGTTGAAGGTGCTAGAGAAGTCCAGAAACATAATTCTTACAGCACCACTGCCTCTGTCCAAGTGGGAGAGGGATCAGTGTAGCATATGGATGATGGCATCCTCAACTCCCACCTTCTCCTGGTATGCGAACTGCAGAGGGTCGAGGACGTGGCGGACCTGTGGCCTTAGGTGGTGAAGCAGCAGCTGATGGACGAATTGGGGCTGGCAGATGACAGAGACCTCCTGGACTGCATAGTGCCTATGGTAGAATTTGGTGGAGGTGGGCTAATAGTATGGGGCTCCTCTTTGGGTTAAATTCCCACAGACACTCCAGCATCTTGTAAACCTTCCCAGAAGAATGGAGGCCGTTATTGCCGTAAATTAATACCCATGGTTTTGGAGCAGTGGTAGCGCTGCTGCCTCGCAGTTAGGAGACCTGGGTTCACATCCCAGGTCCTCCCTGCGTGGAGTTTGCATGTTCTTCCCGTGTCTGCGTGGGTTTCCTCCGGGTGCTCCGGTTTCGTCCCACAGTCCAAAGACATGCAGGTTAGGTGCATTGGCGATCCTAAATTGTCCCAGATGTGTGCTTGGTGTGTGTGTGCGTGCTCTGCGGTGGGCTGTTGCCTTGCCCAGGGATTTGTTCCTGCCTTGCACCTTGTGTTGGCTGAGATTGGCTCCAGCAGACCCACCATGACCCTGTGTTATGATATAGCGGGTTGGAAAATGAATGACTGACTGGTTTTGGAGTGGGATGTCCACCCAGTTCATACAGGTGTGATGGTCAGGTGTCCATAAACTTTTGGCCATATAGTGTACCATGTGAGACTCATCCCCAGGCTAAAACTGTTAAAATGTATTCAGTTCTACACATGTACTTCC
Source organism: Polypterus senegalus (assembly GCF_016835505.1). Taxonomy (NCBI): domain Eukaryota; kingdom Metazoa; phylum Chordata; class Cladistia; order Polypteriformes; family Polypteridae; genus Polypterus; species Polypterus senegalus. The sequence goes on from NC_053162.1 coordinate 166,737,613, forward strand.
TACATGTGCATGTGTCCGACTGTGAACGCATGCCGATAGACACAGATGTATGTGTACTTCTCATGAACACTTTCATGTCTTTATATGTGTGTCTGTCTATGCATGCTTGTAGATATATGCCTATTTCAGTGAATATCTACACATGCATTAATCCACAAATGCTTGTGTGTCTTTGCTTATGTGTGTGTGTGTGTGTGTGCACTTTTATGAAGGCATACATGTAAGTAAGCACTTTATGGGTGCTTATACTTGTGTGTGCACTTTTGTGTTGCTTAGATATTCAGATCCTGCCTGCAGTTCAGAGTGTAAAAGGAAGAACCAAAGGAGAATCTCAGAGTGCTTATCTTTTAGAAGGCTCAGTTCACTCGTTTACTGGCACACAGTGCATGCCTACATTGAGCAGGTGCCAGTCATTAACCATCCCACTTCCTGTGTTTCTTCTTGTTTTCCTAGACCAACGTACCGGGACATTAGTGCTACAGAATGTTTCTTTTGCCTTCACTGGGTCTTATCAGTGTACATCCTCCAATGAACAAGGAACAGCCAGCTGCTCCATTTCAGTTCGCATAACCGGTGAGTGGCCCATGTAGAGAATGCCAATCAGAACAAGGACAGCCCCTCCATGGTCCTGTCCAGTGCTGGATTAACCATATAAGCAAAGTAAGCACATGCTTAGGGCATCAAGGGTAAAGGGGGCACCACAAAAATTTTTCATGGCCGAATTTATCACATAAATTATTAAATGAATTAAATTTATAGCCATTTTTGAAATTTAATGAAAAACGAATAATGCCTCCCTGTACCTCCCTATGCCGTCACTGTTTGTAGATGGCGCTTTACACAGTGCATTCTGCATACTGGTGCCATCTACGATGGGGAATTCCCGTTTCATGGTGATTCCCTTAAACGCCATGTTATGTCAAAATATTGTGAAAATAATTTGATTCAAAACAATATGTTTTTATATTTTTAAATAATAGTAGATTCAAAATTATTATCACGTAATTGTTGTGTTTTGTGAATTATCTGTTATTTAACTTAAAATAAATTTCTAGTGCGTAGAAAGTGTTATTTTCTGTTTTAAGCATAAACAAAAAATCATCCCAGTTTGAGGAAAAAATATTCTGGTAAGTCTATTTAATTCTATTCTTGGATATTTTTAAATTCATTTACATTATGTAAAAGTGATTACTTTTGGATAAAATTGTTTATAACATTTTTTACTAATAAAGATTTATTAACAAAATTTTCACTAAAAATATTCTTCAAATCTTGTACTAAGAATATGTGTACATAAATTTGCTAAATTGACACAAAAGCCATAAATAAATTAAATAATCAAAATGGTAAATCTACGGTTTTCATTTCAAAATGTTTTGTTTAATTTGAATGTTCAATAATAAAATTGTATTTTCTAGTTTGTCTTTGTTTTAATATTTTGAATTACTAGTGTAAGGGGGCACCAAAATTACCAAATTAGTGCTTAGGGCATCTAAGGGTCTTAATCCGGCCCTGGTCCTGTCTATTTATAAGGTCAGGTTTAGTTCCAGTGTATTGGGGGTACAGCCACTTCTCTAGAGCTTTTCCCTGGCAAATACCATCCCGCTAATTATAAATAACAGGAGATATCAGGGAGCAAATAAATCAACTCCATCATCTACTTTCAGCCGCCAGCACTGCAGCAGTTGTTGCCGGAGCCGTGGTAGGAACACTTCTTGTCTTACTCTTGCTGGGAGCCTTGGCTGCCTACTTCGTCTGGTTCAGGAAGCGCCACTTCAAGGGGTCCTCCAGTTCTGGAAATGAGTTAAGGTGACTGTCATTCTTATTGGTGTTATCCAGGGGCTACACTATTTAGAGAACAGCCATTGCATTTCTCTTTCCTTTGACCCCCAGTTGACTTCTCTGCATGTTCAGTTCCTTGTATTTATTCCTACTAAATGCCAGGGCCTCTGTGATCCCTTCATGTTTTTCCAGTACCTCCCAAGATGTTATTTTAGTTCTGAATTTACTACTCTTAGGTTTTGGATTTGTGGTGGTGCTGGCTGTGACCAGCCTTGCCATACATAAAACACACTGGTTGATGTGTTTAAATTGTCTCCTTTTATGCTATTCTGTTATATTATGTTTGATTTTTGGCATAGAAAGTCTCATAATCTGCTTCTTTTCCTCCATTCAGAGAGGATGCAGTGGCACCACCCTTCAAAAACCCAAAATCGAAAGCCAAAGATGACTCAGAGTCTCAGTTAATGAATCACTCCCTTGGCAGACAGGAGACGGCCAGCAACAACAGTGCCATGATGACCCATGTGGTTTAATCGTCGCCTTCTCCTCACTGCTTAGGAGCCCACTACAGCTAGACAGGCCAAACCAGACTTTCCTATCTTCTGGCAATGGCCACTCATGGACCCTGAGCCTTCCTTTGACCTTCTGCTTCATCAACATCCTACTGCTGAGTCTGTGCTGTTTATTTTTCTTTGTTGTATGTGCCTCTTCCTCAGTCTGCGCCTTTCAGTTCTGTTTTCTCCTGCTTCATCATCTTCCCCTTCATCCCACAATTTAACGGCCAGCACCTCGGTTTCTTTTCCAATTCTTTACTTCAATCTGCAACCTTTTGAATTTTCCACAGACTTCTCGTCCTCAATCTAAATTTACATTTTTTTTCTTTGTTCTACCTCTTCTTCCTTGCTCTTCATCAGTGCATCAATTTTATTTACTTAATCCCTCTTCTTCAAATGCCTCTTTCCCTTTTTCATGTTCCATAACGTCTATTTTTTAAATTAGCCTATAATCCTCATCTTCCTCTCGTTGCACCATTTTTGATATTTATGCCCACTCCACATGCTAAGGTGTTTGCCCCATTGCTCTTCCTCAGTCAGTGCTCCCCTTCTTCTTATACCTAACCCCCCTTATCTTTAATGCTTTAAACTCCTTTTCCTCAGTAGGACTTTTCTGTTTTTGCTTGCTACATGTCTATAGTAGTATAGTTTTTCTTCATCATTCTTCTCCTCTTCTTCACTCTGCACCCCTTCTTTATGAATAGCCCACCCCTTTTTCTCAACTCATGTCTTCTTTTTGATATTCAAGCCTACTTCTTTTGCTTTTGCATTTTCCCCAGTTCTCTTCCTTGTCTTTCCATATAGTCTTCTTCTTTTCAGTATCTTCTCTTCTTCTTCTCTTTAAGCTGTTTTCATTCTGCGCATCTCATTCTAAAATAGCCTTTCCTCCTCTTCCTCAGTCTGCTCCTCCTATTTCTTAATGCTTTTACTCTTCTGCCTCTCTTGTCTTTTCTGGTTTTGTAAACTGTAATTATGTATTTTAAATTATCTTTCCCCTTTTTTCATCAGTCTACAAGTCTTCATCACTTTGCATCACCTCTTCGTGAGCAGCCTCATCCCATTTGCTCAATTGACAGGTTCTTTTTGAAATTTGTGTCTTGTTTTTGCATTCTTTAGTCTTACCCTCTTCTTTATTACTGGAATGAGTCCTCCTCCTCTTCCTCTTCTTTCTGTTTCATTCTTTTTGTTTTCTGGTTTTTAAATAAGCTTCTTCTCCGGTCAGCTCTTTTCTCCTCATCTTCTTCACTCTGTCCTCCTACTTTTTAATGGCGTTCACCTGCTCTTTTCCTTTCTTATGTTCTCCAAGTCCATATTTTAAATTAGCCTCTTCCTCAGTCTGCATTTTGCTTCTTTTTAATGTCTCTTACCTATTGCATTAATTCCTGCACAGCTTCCTCACTTGTCAGCCTAGCTTTCAGTGTCCATTTCTAGTCATCTTTTCATTTTGACCACCAACCTTCCCTTCCTCAGTCAATGTCCCTTTTTACTTACCTTGGCACCTTCATCAGTCCGTGTCCCTCTGCCAGCACTCCTACTCCTTTTCTGCGCCTCTGCTGTCCTGAATTCTTTCTTCCTCTCTGCATGTTTTGAAATTGAATTGTATCCTCATAGGAGTATTATATTTGTTTTCTTTGTGTATATAAATTTTATATCTTTTTTTAATAAACATAAAATGTTCTGAATGTCATTTCCCCTTTTCATATTTAGCACATGAAATGAGAGGCAACAACTCGGGGTGCATCTTTCTGCTCCAGGGACCTAAAGCCCAGTCCTAAAATCAGAGTCAGCACCACCATTAAGGAAAATTAGGCATTCGCCTGGGCGCAGATCATAAGAGGGGGACCAAGCTGCACGGGTTAGCTACCAAACAGTTGGTTGGCACACTAATAAGCTTGGCCTAGGGCATAAAATAATCTAGCACTGGCACTGCCTGCAGGTGTAAAAGCCCAATGAGGATTAATAAGCCTCACCAGCCTGGATGAGCGTAGTGCCCTCTTGAGGTCGTAGCTGTGATAAGCAAGAAAAAGAAACAGTGGGAGGCTGGGGTTTTAATGTATGATAGCTCTGATAAACACATTGTATTTAGAATCCAGTTTTTACTTTTCATAGTGCCTAAAACAGATAGTTTGCCATCTACTTTTTCTGTATTTTAGCCTCTTTTATATTTTCATCTGCAAATTTTTGTATGTGTAGACATCTTAGAGGTGTGTTTGATGAAGGATACTATATGAAATATTGATTTATCAGCTGCGCTACCTGCCTAAGTAATCTGAAATCTAAGTAATCAGCAATGACCTTAGAATTAATGTTTGCAGTGCACCATCTATTGGAATGTATTGTGTAATACATGTAATAATTAAAATAATTGCATTTTTCATTCCAACAGATGGTGTATTACAAATATTTGTAATAATAAAATGCATTATTATAAATGCCTTTGATGTGCCGTTATTTGGAATGACAAATGCAATGCCTATGTCTCTGTTATATGCCATTTGGTATGGGATTCATAAAAGCAGCGTTAATGTCTGTGATACACCATCAGTTGGAATGATAAATGCAATGCATTTTATTAGTTAAAATGTCTGAGATCCACAATGTGTTGGAATGATAGAGGCATAATAACTGGATGGACACACAGATACACAGACATGCAGGCACTTATTCTTTTATTAAGCTCAATTATAAAATGCAATTACTGAAAACTGAACTCAATTCCAAAGACAATGGTTGATCGATCAAGCAAGCTTATTTGTATAAGTATCCCTTCCCTTGAGTGTTAGGAGTGCAGGACTCTCATAATTGCAAAAATCTGCAAAAACGTTTTGGGGCCCACGCCAATACTCTCCTGTTGACCACAAGCATTTTGAATAACATACAGTTGATTATTTAACAAATTCTAGACAATACTGTACGTGTGTGTGTGTGTGTGTATATATATATATACAGGGTGGGCAGGGGTAGGTTTACAGTTGTGAGTACATGAAACACAGAGTTTATTCTTGTATTTTTATTTAATTATTATTATATTACTTATTTTTATTATTTGTCTTCTTATTTTTCTTCTTCTTTGTAGTATTATTATTATTGTTATTATTTTTTATCCTTGCTTATGATTTGCAGGAATCTACACAATAAAAGCCCAGCGCAGTGTCCGTGTCCGGGTCCGCGTTCCTTTTGGCTGTATAGCCGCCCCGTAGAAAAGCCCCAGTCCGTCCCCTCTCAGAATTCCTGCTTACCGCCCTCCGTTCTTTCCCCTTTGCTTTTATTTTTCCTGTTCCCGAAAATCTTTTCAAAACAAAAGTAAAGAAATAGACAGAGCGTCACATTAACGTCTTCTCCCCTCTGCCTATTAAATAATCAATAAAATGAAATAAAAAATCACAAAAGAAACAGAAACCACAACCTACCCTTACAGCGTCCACCGAGCTTCTGGCATTACAGCCAAACGCGTGGTGTATGCAGGTTATGAGGTGTGATGCTAATTAACGCCCGTACTACAACAGATTAATTGTTCATATACTATTAAGTATTTACAGGGATCAACTCTTTTGGGGAAGTTCATAACATCCATCCATCCATCCATTTTCTAACCCGCTGAATCCGAATACAGGGTCACGGGGGTCTGCTGGAGCCAATCTCAGCCAACACAGGGCACAAGGCAGGAACCAATCCTGGGCAGGGTGCCAACGCACCGCAGAAGTTCATAACAAAAAAAAAATTATAAATAACATGTACACTTGAGTATTTCGAGCCCCGCGTCTGAGTCGGATGGTTCCCCTGGTCACCAATTCGTGTGTTTCACTATGCCCGCTATGCCTTTCCGTCTTCAGCTACCCTGTGCACTTGTACGGAGGAGACCTTACAGAACAACGAAACGCAACTAAACCTGCTCCTGCGAGAGAGGACACATTACAGCGCGATCACGAAGTAAAAGGCAAAGGCGTGACAGTCGCTCGCAAGAAACGGACACTCAGCATTCACACAGATTAGCTCAACGACGCGTCTCTGCCGCACAACGAAAGGCAACTGAAACCCCTACAGAAAGAGAAGGCAGATTAGGCCGTGATCGCGAAAGAAAGAGGCAAAAGCGTGCCAATGAGACACCCGACGACAGGTCCTTACGATTGAGTCCTTCAACTGTGGTCATCCAACGCGCAGCGTAGCCGCGCCAAGTTGCTAGTGTGTAAATAATGGAGGTCGGCAATTTTAGCACTTATGAGATTTTACCTAAGTTCACTGTGTCGTGAGCTTCTTTTGAATTAATAAACTTCATAAACCGTTTGAGTTAATAAAGCTATTATAATAATCATAATGATGTTTTTTTCCACTTGTCCTTTAAATGTGGCATAATATTAGATTAAAGGTCTGAGAACATGGGCAGCATATGTAGGCTACACACAGAAAATAATCAGGCTTGCAGGCCTGAGGTAGCAGCACATCCTCAGATAATTTTACACCCCATAACTCTCCTGAGGATCTGAGATAAAGACATCCATCCATCCATCCATTTTCTAACCCGCTGAATCCGAACACAGGGTCACGGGGGTCTGCTGGAGCCAATCCCAGCCAACACAGGGCACAAGGCAGGAACCAATCCTGGGCAGGGTGCCAACCCACCGCAGGACACACACAAACACACCCACACACCAAGCACACACTAGGGCCAATTTAGAATCGCCAATCCACCTAACCTGCACGTTAAAGACATGAAATAAAAAGCAAAGATATTTATCAGAAATTCTTCAAAATATAAACACTACAACAAATCTTCAGTATCTTAGTGAGGCATAATCTGTATTGTATCACCCAAGACGCAGCCTGGAAACATCAGCCATTTCACACACTCGGCGCCAGAACAAGAAAATGATTTGAGAAAAAGTGACAACAGGAATGAAGCATCAGATTCAAGCAAAAGTGCTGAGAAACAGGACATGACGGCCTGACTGGTGGCCTGGCATCTGAAAGCACATCTGCCACCAGCACCAAGATTATCAAGAGAAGATGACAGCAAAGGTTTTGTGGTTGGAGGCTGTTTGTTCAAAGAAATAAATTATAGGAAAACACAACATTTTAAATGAATGGAATCCTAGACTACTTGTTGGAAAAGTGAAGCTGTTTTACCTGGCAATCTGAACAACTGTGGGTAGGCTGGGCTTTATTAACTGCTGCAATTTGATCACAACCCATGGAAGACAATTTGAATTACTATTTCCCATTCTCCCGTGCCCTAATTACTGTACATCACAGTCCGTTTAATATGTATAGTGCCAGGCTGCATGGCCTGCGTGGAGCAATTTTTTTTCCCTTCCAGTATATTCTTATTTTCTGTCTGAATTAATCCTTTGAAATCAGCAGAATGAAGAGAAATAATGAAAAGTGCATTTTTTTCATTTCACCAGCAGAGGGCGTCGAGTAGTTGCAGCCTCAAATGGTTAAGCTCACGGTGAGAGTCTATTTCACGGGCAGCAAGAGGCTGTTGGGCGCCTCACTCTCCAGAACCGAATGCTGGACTTGCAGGCTAAGCTAAGGTCATCCGTGACCACGAGTCAGCTGTAAATCAAGTCATGTTATGATTTAGCAGCAGTGATTCTTTACTGCCTCACAAATTCAGTACCCTGTATTCTAATGCCAAGTCCGTTCTATATTTTTGTGGTTTTCTTCAACTCTCCATGTACATTAATTGGTGGACCTGTTGTTTTATGTGTGCATGAGAGGTCCATGTGCCTCTTCTGAATGACAGCTGTGTTTGTCAGTGGGCCCTGATTTGAACTGCAACAATTCAGAGCCATGAAGAGCCGCAGCCTTTCCTGGAAACACTGTGGGTGCAAGACAAGAAGTAATCCTGGATGGGACACCCATAAGGGACCAGTATACAGTGCCTACAGAAAATCATCACACCCTGTCAAAGTCCATAACAACGTGAAACCCTGAAAATAAAAACAAATTAAATATAACTCTTTCCAACTGTATTTACTCATTATAACCCTTGACATCAAAGTGAAAATGACATTTATACGTACCTGAACATTTATGAAACTTTAATTAGAGAAATACCTGGTCTAGATAAGTGATCAGCCCCTTAGAATAACATTATCAATTAACTGAGGCACAGCCAATCACCTGTCAGATCACATACCACCTGACATCCATTGCAGTGGTTTGGATTATTTCAGAGTACAGTGGTACCTCGGTATACGTCTGCTTTGGAATAAGTCCAACTTGGTATACGTCCTGTTTGGACACAAAAAATTTTGCTTGGTATACGACCTTTGTTTGGAATACGACCCGCGTGCTAACCTTGTTTACCTCTCTCGAGACAAAGCCACGACTGCCCACGACCGTTAGTGCGCCAGTTGTTAGCATTCAGTGAACAACCCGCGCTATAACTCTCTGTGGACTTTCACGTGTGTGATATAGCGGGCCCACAGCTCCGGTCAAAGTCCAGCTTTAAAACAAATAATCACCGCGCTCGCAGCTTGGTGAGGGGGCGTGGTGGTTATGTGGCTGAAGGTTGTCAGGGTGATTAGTGATATGGGCGTTTCTCACCAAAGTGCACTTGTGAGGGACCGTCTGCATTCATGATTGTTCCTGGGGCTGCTTATCTTGATAAACAGAAGCGAGTTGGCTTGAAGGGGAGTAAAAGAAAGAACGGACAGAGAGAGAGAGAGAGAGCGCATGGATGAAGTGGCTGAAGCAGGCAGACCGAAGGTCAGCTGCAAGTAGGGCGACTCCCAGTTGGGAAGCAGGCACCGGGCTTCTTGTTTTTTTTTTTTTTTAAAGAATGCTTCCTGCTTTTAACTTTGTTGTTTTTAAGAAGACTTTTTTCTATTGTTTTAACCTCCACGTTTCACTTCTGATTTTATGGATTATTTATTGGAACTTTAGAGACTGCACTTTAATTTGAACACCTTGTTTTGTTAATTGTTTTAATAAAAGCACTTTGCACTTTTTCACCATCCCCTTGCTTTGTTGTTACCGATGAGGTTAGCAGCGAGGCACATTACCGACGGTGTAGGATTCAAGGGCTCCCCGGCAGCAGATGGGAGCATACAGCAAACCTGCATCGTCACAACGTGATTTTGTGTTTTTTTCATGTAAATTTGAATTGATTGTTGAAAAGTATGGAGGTGGCATGCGTATCCGGGACATGACTGTTGCATACCGTTTGCCGAGAACGACGGTATCTACGATTGTGAAAAACAAAGATGTTATTAAAAAGTAAAGTGAGGTAAAATTTTCATTTATTTCATCTAATTGCTTTTGTATTTATGTATTTTAGTATTAAGCAGTGTTTAAATTATTTTATACAACCCCATCAATGTATAATATGCCAATAGCAATAGGATATTTTTTTTTCATGGGAACGGATTAATCATTTTCCTATTATTTCTTATGGGAAAAATTTGTTTGGTATATGTCCTGTTTGGTATAAGTCAAAGGGTCTGGAACGGATTAAGGACGTATACCGAGGTTCCACTTACATGTATTACTTGTGGATTCCACTGCTAGTAGTGCATTGCGATGCACAAATTCACCATGGCTGGAAAGGATAAGGTTGAGGAAGACAAAAAGTGCCATTATGAGCAGTGTGTCTCAACCTTTAATACTCCAACGCACCCCAGAGGACCACGTGGCGAGCCCCTATATTATATTTCTCTCCTAACAAAATAATTTTTGCTGCTATGCTATTACATTGCCTGCATTTTTGAAAGCATAATACAAAACTATGAAGCAATTCAAAAACAGTCTGTGTTTTCAGTAAATAAAACTGATTTTACCATCGCCCAAATTTCTTCAGAATTTACAAGTTCACATCTTTAAAGAATAAATAATTACCAGTAAGCACCAAAATACAGAATTTGTCAATGTGACAGACTGACATAAATTATGTACATATTTATACAAAATGTATATCAAGTATAAGAGTAGCGTACAGTATTATATAATGTTGAATGGATACATTAGTGCAGTTTAAATTCATTTCCTGAACTTTGTTTTTAAAGAGAATAATAGTATGAAGATGGTTCAAGTACCGAATACAATCAAATATTTCCTTCATGTAGTTAGGAAATCACCTTGGCAGCTCTATATTGATAGATGGCTAGATAGTTGATTGAGTCTGTCTGCCAAATGCCATGTGGGATTGCTCTTCTGGTTCTCCTCACACAGATTTTTTTTCCCAAAAAATGAAGTTTATTAAATACTTTGCACGTTCAAAAAAAAGCATAACAGGGATATTCTAACATTTTTTCACACAGAATAAAGAAAAAAAAAACATAAGGAACTAACCATTAACAGTTCAATTAAATGAAGCTGAAAAGCCTTAATAAAGCAATAGCCCTATTTAACTTTTTGTTTTGTCGCGATCGCAAACTTATTAAAGTCGTGGAATAAATCATTAAGTCAGTGCGTTCAAAAACTGTAAATGATGCTATCCTTCTGGAGAGTCTCATCTTGTGCATACAGTATACGATTTTGCGAGCATAATAATTAAGTTAATAACGTAGAGTTCGTCTGAGATAAAGGATGAATTATCAGAACTCCTTACCCATATACTGCTGCGGAATCACGGAGTACGAGGCTGAGTTTGGCTACTTCTTCGTAGTTCCGGATTCTGCCGGGTGCGGTTGGTGCCGCGGTTTCAGTCTGCAGATTTTGTTTCAATCCCTATGTCAACACGTAGCGCTTTTCTTTAAAGTGTTCATTTTCCCACTCAGTGTGTCTTTGTTGTGTGTTTAAGCCGTATTCCTAATGCAAAGCGATCGAATTGTGCAAAGCCTTGGCACTTAGCACTTGGAGTCGGACAGGACGACGATTTTTTTCTGCAACCTGTTGTGGACGCACTTGTTCCGATGTTTGCTGTGCATTCAAAGTAACGTGAACTTTATGTGCATTGCAATCATGCAAACAAACCCACTGTGAAAATCCACTGCTCCCATGCCTAACTTGTTATGTCTCCGAACAGTTGGAAAAGCACATTAAAAGTGACTGCTGCGTGCAGCTGTACCTACTGGGGACGCATCCGATTGGTACTGCAAGTTCAATTCCCTGATCACGGGTTCACTCTCCAGTGGTGGCAAGTAGTCTTTGGCAAGTCGAACCCGTAGTCCTAACGCAGAGCAGTGATCTTCTTCAATACTCTTGCGATTTCATGAAAGCCTTTCATAAGGCAAAAGGTAGCAGGGGTTTGTGGTCATCGGTGCTTCACAATAGAGATCGGCCTTCATAGCCCACACCACACACACCCATCATCAGCGGCACCTGGCGTGGTATTCAAGCCTCCAGTTCTCATACAGCAACGACAAAGAATCCATCCATCCATCCATTATCCAGCCCGCTAAATCCTAACTACAGGGTCACGGGGGTCTGCTGGAGCCAATCCCAGCCAACACAAGGCGCAAGGCAGGAAACAAACTCCGGGCAGAGCGCCAGCCCACCTCAGACGCAGAATCCAAATTCAAATAATCTTCTTATCTACCGTGGCTGTCCGTTTGTCTGTCCAGGAGTTTCCTTCACCTGTAGCTCTTAAACCGTTTGTCTAATTGATCTGAAATTTGGTACATATATACTATGTAACCTCTACTGCCCGCGTTCGAGGTGATGATTTTTATTACTCTTTTCATTTTTATTTTATTTTATTGTAGAAACAACTCTTGGCTGCAGGCCGCATGCGTATGGGCGCAGTTCTCATTCCCTACCACCTTCGCTGTCACGTCTCCTACCTCTTTATATCCTAAATCATTCTTGAGGCAGATTGAAGGCTTTAAGTGCCTGGAAATGGAAACATCACCTGCAGCACAACAGGACGTCATGATGAGCCCTTCACGCATGTCAGGTGACCACCCATTTTCTACAGAGGTGCAGGCAGGAGTAAGTGAAGATGTCCAGAAAGCATCATCACAATCAGCACATGAGGGAAGGACAGCAGAGTGTGTACAGGAGCAGATGGCATGGCTCACCCTTGACGCTGTCACCTCTCAGCCTAACACACCTACTCACAAAGAAGTGGAAACATCACCTGCAGCACAACAGGACGTCATGATGAAGAGTCCTTCACGCATGTCAGGTGATCACCCATTTTCTACAGAGGTGCAGGCAGGAGGAAGTGAAGATGTCCAGAAAGCATCATCACAATCAGCACATGAGGGAAGGACAGCAGAGTTTGTACAGGAGCAGACGGCATGGCTCACCCTTGACGCTGTCACCTCTCAGCCTAACTCACCCAGTCAGAAAGAAATGGAAACATCACCTGCAGCACAACAGAACATCATGATGAAGAGTCCTTCACGCATCTCAGCTGACCACCCATTTTCTGCAGAGGTGCAAGCAGGAGGAAGTGAAGATGTCCAGAGAGTGTCATCACAGTCAGCATGTGCCATTTATCCAAGACTGCCCCACCAAGCAGGACTGCTTGATCATCACATCAAGACCCTCCTCTAAAGAGTAGCCCATTCACAAACTCTCTACGGACCTGTGCTGGAGTTATGGACACAATTGTCAGGAAAGCAGTTGGCTTCCAAACAGAGGCTGTGAATGGAAATGCTCACAAACCAGCAGTTTGTACTTTCAAAACAAGTGTGCTGGAAAATGGGCGACCTTCACTTTTCACGCCTTACTACAAACTCCTTTGCTTGAGAGAAAGGGTGACTTACGGCGGGGAGCCAACACCATTGTCCCCTTTGATCAAGTCTGAGCATAATGATGTGCTGAGGACAATTTTTGACTCCATGTTGCCACGGATCAGACTGTCTGCACTTCCTGGTTGTTTCACAGAGAATAATCTCTTTAAAAGCCAGTGGAGACAAGTGCAAGCCTTGGCAAATGAATTCTGGACATGCTGGAGACTTAAATACCTTTCCGCTTTGCAGAGCAGGCGCAAATGGACTTGCCAAATAAGAGACATTGTGTCGTTGAAGGAGAGTCCACTATCACGCAATAAATGGCCTATGGGATTTGTCATCTTGATATTCCCTAGCAGCGATGGTACCGAACAAAAGATAGAATTTAAGACTGCCTCTCAAGGCATCTCTAGGAACTCTATCAGACATATCACAAAAATCTTTCTACTGGAAAATGGATAAGTTCTAAATTAACACAATGTTTAGTGTTTAGTGTACTGTTTAGTGATATAATGTTATTATATCAGACGGGGAGTGTTCTGCCCACATCTTGTTAGTTGAGACTGTTATTTGTTGAACTGTGCTCCCCCTTCATCTTGTCATTTATTAACACACCAGTCAGTCACATCCCATACTCGCAGTGGTACTATAAAAGTCTATGAAACTCACGTAAAGCACGTAGGTCCCATAATAAACATTTGAATACAATACACCCCATGTGTCTCACGTAGGCACCCCTTTATCTCTTGTTTCGGTCACGTCCAAAACGTATCCTTAGGGTATATAAACCCCTGTGTCTGGTTAGTTGTGGTACGCAGCAATTTGAACCTCTGTCTACACGCTTCACTTCGTCTTGATCCAACCGTGGAAATCACTAGCCTTGTAAGTGTCTTTAAAGCTCTATTATTTAATGTACACTGTCTGCTATGTATTGCTTTGTAAATTATTCTTTATTGTCTTTGATTGTACACATGTAAATGCTTGTATGTTTCTTTTGTATATATTTCAGTTTACAACGAAGTACGTCCAGTAAAAGCCTTCAAGATAGCTCGCTCACCCCTTGTCGTTTTTTATGTGGATGTACCGAGTTGTTTAAGCTCTCTGCGGCCGCATAGTGCGGAGTGAGGCAGAAAAGCCAGCATAAGTGTAAATTAAGAAAAATGTACTAAGTAATTGCAACACAAAAACGGACTTAATCAGTTTTAACGTGTTATTTCTCTAGAATTATAAATATCAATGCTAGTAATCCCAGAGGTTTATTCTCTACAATTGATCGTCTGCTAAACCCTGGTCACTCAAAGGAATGCCTCCAAAATACTTCCAGTGAAACTTGTGAGGCTTTTGCTGCATTTTTTAAATCAAAAAATTAATGACATTATAAATAATATAGTACATTAGCCCAATACTGATCCTCTTAAAACCCAGTACTCCATTATAAACAAATTCAATTCTTTCACCAGGATATATTTACCTGATTTATATAAAATAATTTCTCAACTGAGACCGTACACCTGCATCATTGACCCAACACCAACAATTTTTTCTAAAGAGGTATCGGGCGTGCTAATTGATAATATTCTTTTTTTTTTTTTTTTTTTTTTTATTTATTAATTTTATTACAATCAATACATAGCAATCAAGTTTTTACAAAAAAAAGAATTATGCTAAGAACAGATCGATCCCCACCCCTGAGAGAGAGAGCAAGCCAAACCGTGTAAAATTTAAGGCTTGTAAAAATACCTAAATTAATAAATTCTCTGTGCTTTATAAACTTATTTTAAAATATTACTGATTAGATCCTGCCATGTTTTGAAAAAAGTCTGTACGAATCCTCTAACTGAGTATTTGATTTTTTTCAATTTCAAATAATATAACACATCGGTTTCCCACTGACTTAAAAGAGGAGAGTTTGGGTTCTTCCAGTTTATCAGAATGAGTCTGTGTGCCAACAGTGTAGTGAATGCAATCACAATTTGTTTGTCTTTCTCCACTTTAAACCCATCTGGAAGAACCCCAAACACAGCTGTTAATGGGTTAGGAGGGATTGTGAGTCCAAGGCTGTCTGAGAGGTAATTAAAAATTTTTGTCCAGAATAATGTTAATTTGGTGCAGGCCCAGAACATGTGACCCAGTGAGGCTGGGGCTTGGTTGCAACGTTCGCAGGTTGGATCATGTCCTGGAAACATTTTGGAGAGTTTTAGTTGAGACAGATGTGCTCGATATATAATTTTGAGTTGTACAATTGTATGCTTTGCGCATATGGAGCTCGAGCAAATTCTCTGCATTGCTACTTTCCACTCCTTTTCTGATATATTAATTGAGAGGTCATTTTCCCAGTGTCCTCTTGGATCTTTGAAAGGAAGGGATTGTAAAATGATTTTATATATTGTAGAGATGGAGTCTAATTCCTCAAAATTGAGCAATATTTTTTCCAGTGTGGATGAGGGTGCAAGATGAGGAAAATTGATAATATTCTTGACATAGTAAACTCGTCATTAGATACGGGGGTCTTCCCAGACTGTCTTAAGACTGTTGTAGTTAAACTCCTGCTGAAGAAAAATAATCTTGACTCCTCTGCTTTTGAAAATTTTAGACCTATTTCTAATCTGCCTTTCTTAAGTAAAATTCTAGAGAAGGCAGTCATTATGCAGCTTAATGATCACCTCAATAAACCTGCTATTCTTGGTCAGTTTCCGTTGGGTTTCAGAACAAATCACAGTACAGAAACTGCACTCGTTAAAGTAGTAAATGATTTGTGAGTGAATGCAGACAGAGGCAGTTAATCTGTTCTTATCCTCTTAGATCTGAGTGACACATTTGATATCATTGATCACAAAATTCTTAGAAATCGCCTAATTCAATGGATGGGCCTCTCTGGCAGGGTCTTAAATTGGTTTGAATCCTACCTGGTAGGTAGAAAGTTCTTTGTTTGTTATGGTAATTATACTTCAAAGACTCCTGATAATCTATATGGTGTTCCACAAGGATCTATCCTGGGTCCTCTGCTCTTTACGATCTCCATGCTTCCGTTAGGTCAGATTATTTTAGGGCATAACGTGAGTTACCACAGCTATGCTGATGACACACAACTGTATTTATCAATAGCACCTGATGACCCCGACTCTGTTGTTTCACTAACACAATGTCTTACTTGTGTTGCTGAGTGGATGAGTAGTCATTTTCTCAATCTAAATAAAGAGAAAACAGAAATTTGAGTGATTGGCAATATTGGATATAATGAGGTTATTAGAAATAAACTTGATGCATTAGGATTAAGTCAAGATGGAGATAAAGAAATTAGGGGTAACTATTGACTCTGACCTTAATTTTAAATCACATATTAATCAGATTACTAGGACAGCATTTTATCACTTAAGAAATATAGCAAAAGTTAGACCTCTTATAACATTGCAAGATGCTGAAAAATTAGTTTACGCTTTTGTTTTCAGTCGGCTAGGTTACTGTAACGCACTCCTCTCGGGACCACCCAAAAAAGACATAAATCGATTGCAACGAGTGCAGAATGTAGCTGCTAGAATTTTAACTAGGAAATTAAAATCCGAGCACATCACCCCAGTTTTGATGTCACTATATTGATTACCTGTGTTATTTAGAATTGACTTTAAAATACTGCTTATGGTTTTATATCTCGGAATGTCTTACACTTTACACTCCAAATCGTAACCTTAGATCTTCAAATTGGTGTCTGCTTAGAATTCCAAAAGCTAAACTTAAAAGAAATGGTGAGGCGGCTTTCTGCTGTTAAGCACCTAAAATCTGGAATAGCCTGCTCCTAATAATACATGCTTGAGGCGCGACATTGCAGAAACATGTATCAGTTGGGCTATATAGGCAGCCTTCCTCTTTTTCGTCTCCTTCACACTTCTTTAAAAAAGTCAAGTCTGTGTTACATTTTTCCCATGTATTGTAAATCTCTTTAATTTAACAGTTGATTTAAAACATGTATGTCTAAATCTATTCTGATTTCTGTTTACTCTTACCCAGTACTAGCTAAAATTTTATTAGTAGGCTTTGGAACTTCTTCTTTGTTAATTTGTATCCAACTTAAAATGGTTTTGGGGGCCTAAATCCACACCTTCTGGTCCTAGTTATAGCCTCACAGTACACGTCTTTTAAGGCCTCTCCTCTTCCTCCTTCTACAGACCAGAGATTGACAGCCTAAAGATTTTATTAGTAGGGTTTGAGACTTTCAATTCAGAACTTTTTCTTTGTCGATTTGTTTCCTACTTAATACGGTTTTGGGGTCCTAAATCTACACCTTCTAGTCCTAGTTTTAGCCTCACAGTACACGTCTTTTAAGGCCTCTCCTCTTCCTCCTTCTATAGAACAGATTGCTGAGAGCCCCAAGATCTATGATGCCAATTCTGGCTTCCGGTCACCTTAGCTTGCCCCTTCCTGCCTCCTATTTGATTACCACTGCCATCTTATTTCAGTCTAGTCTTGGACTCACATCTAGGAAGATGTCAACGTGTTTGCTGTTAATCGTTTTGTTATTTTAACAATTACAGGGGGTAACCATCTGGTATCCCAACTCTTTATGATCTCTTTTAGTTAGAGAAGTCAACTGTTGCTGTTTGGGATGTGGAAGGAACACCAGAATTCCTAGAAAAAAAATTCATACAAACATTAGAAGAACCAGCAAACTTCACATGGAAGACAACTGGGTGTGGGGTTTGAACCCCAAATATTGGATATATGAAGCAGCAGAGCTAACTACTACACCACCATGACCCTCATAATCCAGTTATTACTTTATTGTGACAATCTGGTGATCTGCCTTGTCACTCCATGTAACCCACACTCATCATCAAGTATTCTCTTAACACTGTAGTCACAGTGTACAGATGTCACCTTCCTCTGAATGCAGTCCAGGGTTCAGTTACAAAGACGGGACAAGGCTGCTATCAGCAAAGATTTTATTGGAGATCTCGATGATGTACATACAATGATAGGCTGTTTGTTAAATAGAAGTGAACATGCAGTTATGACTGAAAGTTGAGGGATCTCACTTCAGGCAGGCCGCAGTCTTCAGAAAGATGGCTTCCAGCCATTTAGGTAGGGCAGAGAACTAGAGAAAAAGAAGATACAGCAAGTAATAATGACCAATGAAATAAATCAAAATTTAAAAAGCCACCAGTGTGAAGAATTTGACAGTCACAATGACCCCTAACTAAGGTGGGTAACAGAAACTGTATGGCCCATCCCTCTGATCTTCCCTTTCCTTAGTCCCAAATAACAAATTACAGAATACTTTCATTAAACAAAGAAAATAGAACTCTCTTTGTTATTACATGACATTTTTATTTTCACACTAGACGCATTAGACTAAATTTAAAAAAGTCTGCTATCTCTTGCCCTACGTGTACCTTCTTTGCCTTTCTTCAGTATGCATGTGTGACTGAACCTCTCTTGACCGGAGCTCTCTAGCACATTCCCATAAAGCCTTCTCCCCAGACACTTGTTGTAATTTTTGGGGCGCCTTTTTCACCTCCTGTCCACTTTTATACTTTCATGTTAAATAGAAGTCGTTAAAGGCGACTCTCTCAGTGTGCCTCTGATGCCTGTTTCTCCTAATAATGTGTCTCACAGTCACACTTCCTCTTAGGATTGCATCACCAAAGCCAAGCTGACCAATCAGATTGCTCAAAGGGATTGGGCACACACACACACACACACACAGACACAGACCTTAGTGCTTATTTATATATTCGACGAGGAAGGATAGCAAAATGACCTGCTGCTCCTACTTCTTAATTGGTGAGCAGTTACTGCTGCTAATATCACTGTCTTTTATTAGATAGATAGATAGATAGATAGATAGATAGATAGATAGATAGATAGATAGATACTTTATTAATCCCAAGGGGAAATTCACATAATAAAGTATCTATCTATCTATCTATCTATCTATCTATCTATCTATCTATCTATCTATCTATCTAATAAAAGACAGTGATATGATATAATATTGTCGGGTGTTTGGGTCACATTACATAACTTTTCCAGCGGTTTTTAGTTGCAGACTTTATTTACATAATCGTATCAAGTTTGGGGCAGTAGCGATGTGCTCTGGTGGCCTCAGTCATGTACACTGACATCCACAGTGACTCAGTCTGGTCTGGTCTGCACTTGTCCCTGGCACGATGTTTGATTTTGATCTAAGTTGTAAGGTGGGCTCTGTGTGTGTGTGTGTGTGTATGTGTGTGAGGGCTGACAATCAATGAGCGCTCATCAAGAAGTGCAGGGTACACAAAACAGCCTTAAGTAAGAAAGAAAGCGGGGATTTTGAGACAATAGAGACACATCTGTATGATATCTTGTGTTTGCTGTAAACGACAGAATCACACCCGAAAATCCTTCATACAGCACCAGGCAATGGGATAGTTTCTGGCAAAATGCAGTGAGCCTGCAATACTTTGAAAATGTGGAAAGAGTGATGAAATCTCATGACAGAGTTGTGTAATTAGTCCCCCCCTGCAGTTTCTAATGGTGTAATCTGGCATCCTCAAGGGGATGATCAGCAACTGCACTCATTAAATTTGACGTCCCCTCCGACCAGAAGTCGTGTATTGTGCCACCAGCTTTATTTTTAAAGGACTTGTTTTTTAAGAGCCCACTGTTGTTTCTTTTTTCTTACCCAGCGGCCAAATAATAATGAGGTTCACAGTGAGCCAACATGCTAACTCAAGGGTCTCAAATAAGGTTCCTGGATGGCAACCAAGTTCTTAATTAAAAGGCAGTTCTTGTTGCTAGCAATACACGATTATTGAATTCTACAACTTCTTAGAGCTCTGACTCTTCCACAAGAGACATTTCCACAATTTTTGTCTTTCTGTGGGCACCATCCAAATGCTTTGTGGTGCAGAGCTGCTCCGTGTTTCTCAGAACTTCATATTTTTCTTTTCCAGTATTTATTGAAACTGATCTTGTATGATGCCCACACATGCAAATGCGATCAAGTTAGCTTGTCATCTGTTGGCATGATTTGTGTCTTATTATTGTTTGGCTGTTGGTTAAAGAATAAAGGAAACACTTAAGGTGGGGGTCTCCAACCTTTTTTCCCCTGAGAGCTACTTTTACAAAATGAAAATGGTCGAGAGCTCCTCATGTTTTCTAATGTTTATTCTCATAGCTTATTTCAACCCAAACTGAATAAGCTTTTTTTTCTGAACATTCACAAAATGTTGGTGTCCACAACTCACATTTTGCATTAAAACATCGCAAAAAATGTTTAGTTCACCTGCAAGTGCATTTTGTATGTCTGTATGCATTTTCTAGCATATCTCACGCTATTGAATTAAAACATGAATGCTGTCAAAACAAAACAGTGCAATTCCAAATCCACAGATATGACTTATTCATTTGTCATTTTGTTCCATGTCACTGTGTCACTTTATTCACATGTCCAGTTGCATGTGTGATGTATCTTTTAGTTAGTCAGATGACTGGCACTGCATGGAGTCAACAAGAGAGGCAGGTGTCTGGTAGAGTGTGGCCACTTAGGTTCACTCTGATGGAGTCATATAAATGTTCGTCTGTCAGTCTTGTTCTGAACTTTCATTTCATGACATTCATGTCAGACTCACAGAGGTATGGAGACCCAAACAAAGCAGACATTTTCAGAGCTGCTTGGTGAAGATTCTTATAGTTATCTGGCTCTAATAAGCTCCAGAAATGCTGAGAATGCTGTTGAGACTTTAACTGCACATTATTTTGAAGGTTTATTAATACAGTGGAACCTCGGGTCACGAACGTCTCGGAACACGTACAAATCGGGTTACGACCAAAAAGTTCACCTAACTTTTGCATCTGTTCACGACAGACGACAGGTGGCGAACAAGCCAGTTTCCCTTCCGGTTCATACGCTCCGGTGATTTCCACAAGTGTTCAGTCTCTCCCTGTACAGTCCATTGTTCTCAGTCAGACGTGCATCGCGCAGAGGGACTTTACCTCAAAACTGTAATCTCCTCTCCACCCAGTTCCTCCTCACTTCCTTCATGCCAGAACTCGACTCATGCAAGGTTACTTTTCTTGGTTGTTTATGGTTAGTTTTTGTATAAATTACAGATTTTTCAAATGTTCATTTTTTTCCCTGTGCTTAAAACTCATTAAAAAAGTGTTTACAGCAAGCAGGTCATAAGGCTATAGTGTCAAGTCTTGCAATGTTAGTTTTCTCTGTTGTTCAAGGTTTTCTCAGTGTTATTCAATGTTTTTACATTTAGTTTACTATTACACTGTGCATTCTATGGTATAGTTAACTATTTTTGTGCTTAAAAATCTTTAAAAAAAATATATTTACATATAGCTTGTACAGTCCAGAATGGATTAATTCGTATTTACATACAATCCTATGGGAGAAATTACTTCAGGTCACGACCAAATCGGTTTTGTGACCAGAGCTTTGGAATGAATTATGGTCGTGACCCGAGGTTCCACTGTATATAAAATATAAAATCCAATGTCTCTCTGTCTGTCTGTATGTCTGTCCGCTTTTCACGAGAGAACTATTTAATTTAGATTTAGATCAGGTTTTTTTTCTATAATTTGCTTGAATGTTCCGGTTAATTTTGCGACTTTTCTCATTTCGCTGTGTATCACAGTTCGCTTACAGTACCGATTTATTTGCACGAATCCGAGAAACACGCAGCGGGCCGAAGGGGAGGGGCCTTCCTCACTTACTTGCCAGCTTCGGTGCGTCGTCCTTAACTCCGCTTAGCTAGAAAATGAGAGAACAATTGAATTCAACTTTGTGATATTTAAAATAAAGTGTTACTTATAGGTCTTGATGAGTCTGAGTCCGGATATTCTCTTAAGTGTAGGCCACCTTGAAAAGATAGATTGCAATTAAGATTGTGGATCGTGATATGATTTTTTGGAAAGATCGCCCACCCCTAATTTGACTAATCAAATTTTCAAATTTATGTAGGATTCATGAACCCTTAGGTGAGCTACTTGGAAAGGGGTTGTGAGCGAAGTGTTGGAGACCTCTGACTTAAGGGTTCTGCATCATGAAAAGCAAGTCATTTAAAATTAAGGAAAATGAAATGCGCTTCATTAGCAGCAGGAATTGGCGAATAACTAAGAAAGTGGCTTGAATGAAAACCTGAAGCCAATATGACCCACCATCATCTGAGTTTGATGCTCCGATGTGCTGCTTTACTGAGCACTTCAAATGAAGAGATGTTTCATTTGAACACTGTAGATTATAAAAAAAAAACATGTAGAGTAAATTATACTCAGGAAAGATGAGAAGGAACTGTGCTAAGGACTGCACAGAATGCATGTGTTCTCTGAAACTTACTTTGTTCTTTTGCTATTGTTTCACTTTATTGCTTTGTGTTTCTAACTTCTAGTATTTCGTGATAATCGTCTGTACTGTGTCTTTAAAGGACAAGTTTAAAATGGTTGTTTAAAAGGAGGAAGCAGCTTTCTGAGAGCGATTAAAAGGCAATCCAAGGTAAACAAATCCCAAATCACAATCCAAACAGCAGAAAAAATTCCAATACAGACTCTCCTGAAGGAGACAGTAGGAAATTTAAATGGAGTGACCAGAAAGATTACATGGTCAAAAAACAAAGTGTCAGGGATGCCAGGGGCCATGACCTGGCCGGGACGACATGAAGGACCGGATGTGGGTCTGCACCCACCCTGGATCACGTGGGGGTTGCCTTCCGGGTTGCTTTGGGGGCCACTGGTACAGGGCATGGAAGCCCTACCCTGTAGGGGCCCGTGGTCACCGCCAGGAGGCGCCCCAATGCCTTGGGGACCTGTTACCCCAGCACTTCCACCACACCAGGAAGTGCTGGGGGGAAGATTTATGACGGCGCCCGGAGAGCAGCCGGGAGGACAGCTGGCACTTCCGCCACGCTGGGGCGTGGCCAGAGGAGGAATGCCGGGAACATCTGGTGCTCATCTGGGAACCATATAAAAGGGGCCGTCTCCATTCATTCGAGGCTAGAGTCGGGTGGAAGAAGGACGAGGCAGAAGAGAGTGGAGGCGGACCGAAGAAAGGCATTCGTGGCCAGGACTGAGTGTTTTGGGGTAATTGTGCACGTGACTGAGGTCTGAGTGACCATTGGCTGGGGTCTTAGTGACCATTATTGTAAAATATATATTGTAAGTAAACGTGTGGTGTTTTAAACAACATGTCCGCCTGTCTGTGTCCACGTCAACTTCCACAAAAGCTAAGGTCAAGAGCGGAAGTCAAGAATCAATTGAAAAAACCTGTAACGTAAAAACAAAACTTAAAAGTCTTATCTGAAGCAGGGATCTAATATCAAAATAACAACGAGAGATTCGCTGTCAGTAAGTTTATCCAAACTTGGATATTTTACAGCTGAGTAAAGTGACTTTTATACCATCATGCTAAATGACATCATCAATACATATACAGGTGCATGATGGAAGCGTTACCTTTCAGAATGTAGTCTGTCAGCAAAGTTGGGACCTTCTCACTGTCTTCTTTCATTGCATAAAGAACTGCGTTAAAGAAAGAAAAACATCAAAAATCACAGAAGAGAATTCAATTATAGGAAGGACAGAGTTTAGTGTGGCGGAAGGCCTCGAGCTGCCTGCTTGACTTGGAGGTCTACTGGGATCCAGTGCCTAACAATATGGGCAAGAAGTGCAAGAGAAGGTACCTCTGCTTCTGCACCACATGGATGTTAGCTCATTAAAGAGGTGGCCATAGTGACCCTCCACTTACATTTCATTTCTGCCTTCTTTTGTGAAGTGTGCTGGAAGCTCAGAAGAATGCACTAGAAAGGTGAACAAGAGTTCCAGAGGCCTTCAGCACTTATCCTGCTAATTTATTAGCAGGGCAACAGAAGTGTAACAGGAGAAATACCTCTCTGGTGGCACACTGGATGCCTCAGGATGGTAACATATCTGTCCCCTTTCTGTTAACCAGGAAAAAAGAACTCCTTCTGGGATAAAATGGGAAACTGAAAGGCATTTATTTTATATTTGTACTGATAATTCTAAAAGAAAAAAGCTGCCAGTTCAAAATTATACAACATGGCTGGTATTGAAGATATTTGGAGTGGCTTGTAAGACATGTTCTGGTGGTGCAATTCACTTTTAATAAGTAATTACAAATATAAAGCACAAAACAATTGATCACATCCATCCATCATCCAACCCGCTATATCCAAACACGGGGTCATGGGGGTCTGCTGGAGCCAATTCCAGCCAGCACAGGGCACAAGGCAGGAAACAAACCCCGGCAGGGGACCAGCCCACCACAGGGCACACACACCAAGCACATACTAGGGACAATTTAGGATTGCCAATGCACCTAACCTGCATATCTTTGGACTGTGGGAGGAAACCCACGCACACACGGGGAGAACATGCAAAGTCCACACAGGGAGGACCCAGGAAGTGAACCCGGGTCTCCTAACTGTGAGGCAGTAGCACTACCACTGCGCCACTATGCCACCCTGATCACATACATATTCAATCCCTTTAATATGACACCCTTAAATCATCACTGGTGTGGCCAACTGGCCTTAGAAGTCACAGAATTAGCTCCATGGAGGTCACCTGTCTACGGTTTGACTTCATTGTTGTCTAAATGATCTTGAATGTGGAAGAACCAGTGTGTGGGGAGCTAATATGTTGGACTAACTTGTACCATGAAGATGCAAGAACTCTTTAAGCAACTCCAGGAAAAGCACAAATCAGGGGATGGAGTCAAGAAACCATCCAAGTCAATAAATTTTCCGTTAAATCAATCATGAAGGATTGGAACAAGTATTGCATGGCCAGGAATCTGCCTAAAGCTGGCCATCTACAAAAACTGAGTGATCATATAAGAAAGAGAATGCTGATGGAGGCCATCAAGAGACCTATGAGATCTCTGACGGAGTTAAATCTACAGTGGCTCAGACTGGAGAGACTGTGCATACAACTGAGACTGGGTGGCATTACCAGCTTAAAGGGAGGGAGGCGTAAGACTAAAAGCCATGTCTGAACACTGTACATTATCCGAAAAGCACACCATCTCCACCGTGGAGCAAGGTAAAGTAGCAGCATCATGCTGTGAAGATACTTCTCTGCAACCATCCCTTGAGGGTTGTGAGGGTAAAATGAATGCAGCAAAATACAGAGAAATCCTGCAGGACTACCTGATGCAGTCTGCAAGAAACCTGCATCTTGGGAGAGGATCTGTTTTCAATCAAGGCAAAAATCCCAAGTATAAAGCCAAAAATACACAGGAATGGCTTTAAAACAACAATGAGAATGTCCTGGGGTCCAGATTAAAATCCAACTGAGAATTTGTGGTGGGACGTGAAAAAGCCATTCACTCAAAGTCTCCATGCAACTTAAAAGAGCTTCAGCAGTTTTGCAAAGAAGAAGCTGAAAAATGGCAGTGTGCAGATGTGCAAAGCTGAAAGAGAGAGACCTGTGCAAACAGATTAAAGGCAGTCAAGACTGCCAAAGGTTCGTCTACTAAATACTGACTTGAGGGAGTGAATCGATTATTTTGTGTCTGATATTTGCAATTACTTTAGAGCACTTTGCAGAGATTTGTTTGTCAGACATGTGCGTTTCAGGGACAGCTGAAGGGCTCTGATAATGGTAATTCTCCTCCAGACCAGGGGTTGGAGCTGTTGTTTAATGCCTTTACTTCTCGTTCCTCTGCAGGATGGAAGATTGACACCTGTTCTACTACTGATGTCATTTCCATCATATGCCTTCCTGGACCCGCCTCTTCCTGCCTGGTTTGCATATAAGCACCTCCTACTCCACTTCACCGCAGTCTCATCTTGGACTCCAGTCGGAACAGACTTAACAATCATATTTTGTTGTTTAGGATTTTGCTTCTCTGAATATACGGGGATCATGCAAGTGCCCCAACCCTTTTTGACTTGTTTTGTATTATTCTTACATATTAAAGAGTCTTTCTGTTGTTCAAAGTCATAAAAGCCAAATCAAATATACTGTGATTCAATGTTGTAAAACAAGAAAATTTGAAAACCACTGTAAAGGACAGCTGGGTCCCATGCCCGGCAGGGACGCCCCTGCTGCTTATGTTCCGGGGGAGCCGCCAAAGGCAGTCCAATACCTCCCCTGGGACGCTTGGTGGCAGCCTCCCTGGCCGACGGTGATTCCCCAACCACCCACAGGGCTTCATGGGAGATGGAGTCCTCCACAGCTTGGTTGGGGCCCGGGGTGGCCACTAGGGGGGGCTGTCTGCTTCCAACAGCCCAGCTGGACAAGTCTTCAGCCCCACCCAGAAGTTCAATCAGGACCAGGTGGTCAATCACCTGGAATGCTTCCGGGTGGGCTATAAAAGGGCCCAGCCACCACCACTCGAGGAGCCAGAGTTGGGAGGAAGGAGACGAAGCTAGAGGAGCAGTGGTGGTAAAAGGAAGGAAGAGAATTGTTGTGTTTATGCTTGTGCTTTGGGACTGTGTTTGAGCTGTGTGGCAAGGGGAAGACGTGTCCCACGGCTGAAGAAAAATAAAGTCTTTGTGCTTTTTATACGTGCCTCCATGTCCATCTGTGTCAGGTCAGGCGCCTTTGTTACACCTCCAAGGGGACTGAAGATTTTTATAAGCACTGTATATATCTCCTTGAACTTTTGTGTTAGAAAAAAACAGAACCTTAAAGTACATAACATGAAAATGAAAGCACATTTTTAAAGACAAGTTTAATGATAAAAAAAAGGTATGAAATATCTCTAATTATATTCTGCTCCTTTGTTATGACACCCTAAACAGGTTATGGAACTTACAGCCATATTTGTAAGAAGTGAAATAATGAGATGAACGAAGTCCACTTGAAGGTGTTCCATGTGAATCTGACTTAAATGCACCCCCACAGTCAATTAGCATGATGCTCACCACACACTGCTTTTCATTGTTGTAAAAAATACAATGCCTAATCCTAGTTTGGAGCAGACTTTATGAGAAGGACTGGTTACTGTCCACACCATGTAGTGATGGAGAAGACAAATATGATGTCTGGTTGCCTAGTCCAGTTTATTAAATGTAAATCACAGGAGGTTATTCTTATACTTTGCAGTGCAGCAGTGAGGCCTCATCTCAAGTGCCGTTTTGGTCTCCATATTATGAGAAAGAAAGTCCAAAGAAGAGCAACTGGGTCGATTCAGGGCCTGAGAGACACAAACTATGAGGAGAGAAGGAAAGAACTGAACCTTTTTCAGTTTAAGCAAATAGAGGGTTATAGAAGACCCAATTGAAGTGTTCCAAATTATGAAGAGAACTGGTACAGCGGATCCCAACTGTTATTTTAAAATCAGTTCTTTAGGATCACAGATAGAAGCTGTTTAAGAGTACACTTAGAACCGTAGATATGCTGAGTAAAGGACAAAGGTGTGTGTAGTGTTTTGAAGAATATAAAAACTTCACTAGATGATTTTTGGAAAGGTGGTTGTATAGGAACTGGCTAGCTACCTTGGGCAGAATGGCCCATTCTCATCACAATTGTTTGAATTTTTCAGATTGCTAAAGTCCACCAATTGCTCTGTTTATTCCAATAATCCCCATTCTCAGTCTTTTTCCCTCAGACCCTGCTTACAATCAAACACAAAATATTAAGAAGTGGCCATATTTACTGGAAAGATGTGAGGGTCATTAGAAGACATGAACTTACTTTTGGTGAGCATCTGAAGGTCTTCTACTGAAGGTGGAGTTGCTTTCTTCTCAAAGGGAATTACTGTATTTAGATACTAAAATAAAGAACACCAGAAGAGAAATATATATAAGAGATACATCATCATTAATGGTCCATGGTATATGGTTTGCGTTAGGAGAACTGGAGTACCTTATGTTGAGTAACAGTGTTGTACATTTGTAACGTCACATTTAAAGCACAGAATTGCAGTTTTAATCAGCTGAACATCCTTACATACTGTAGATTTAACATGAAATAGTAACATATGAGTAACATTCTTTTCCCCCTCACTCTATCTTGTAATAAATGTTCTTGAATGTTCTTAGCTAAGTAAAAACAATGACATGTGGACCAGTGTAGCACTCAAAAATTCCTAAATCAGGGGTTTCCAACCTTTTGCTTGGTGTTTAACCCGTTACAAGATTTCGAAAGTACATTTTTTTGTGATCGCTGTAAATTCAATTTTATGCTAATTGTTGTGTTCAATTAGTTATCATGCACATTTCTTACTAGAAATGTAAACTAAAATTTCTTTGGCATGACTTTCATTTGACTTTATGTTTAATTTAAGTGTATAAAGTCTTGAATAAGAAACTCAAATGTCACATTGAAATGTTAGCTCAGATGTAGAGTAACACCAATTGGAAAAATAAAGCAACATGTACTCAAAGGCTCACCTGTTTATCAGTCCCTGAGTTTCCGAAGGTCTGTCTGATGCCCGTCTGTAATATGGTAGAGATGCCCTCCATGCTGAAGCGCTGCAGGGATAGGCACAACAATAGCAATTCAACTAATGCTGGATTACATTTTCCTTTCACATCACACAGATTACAAGCTCACAAGCTCCTGGAACTCTCTTTACATGCAATATTGCTCTGCCCTAGTTACTAAAATACACTGTCCACAGAGTCAGGAAATGTTCAAAGGCATAAAGAAGTGCTGGAGAACGTGACCTTTGTGACATACCTGAAGAACATGGTTCAAAGAACCCAAAGGAAAGTGAACCTGGAGGACATCAACAATTGTTTAATACCAAGTAGTAAGCAAGGTTTGAAGAACTTGATGATGACACCATAGGAAAGCAAAATGCAGAAATATTCTCTTTGTGGTTCCAGTGAGAAGATGAACCTTCTCCAAATCTGAATGGAGGCTACTAAGAGGGGAATCTTCTGTACATGTGTGCATTTTCCTAATTTTATCATGCCAAAGCTGAAGGTGAACCTCAAAGACATGATTTACTGCTTAGATGGAAATAGAATGTGGTGGACATCCACCTTAGTGGAGGGCATCAGAAAATTGTACATGATACTGTATGTATTGACTTTGTAATGCCAAAGGTAAGATTAACCACGTGTACATGATGTGACTGTTAAATAACAGAGGAAAGATGACCCACTTAGATAGCACCATACTATAGTGACCAAAAAGAGACACGATGAAGATCACTTGAGAGCATGATACCAGAGAGAAGCTGAACGTTTTGGACATGATGTGTCTGGTTAAAACCAGAGGGAACCTGGACATAAAGGCCATGACTTTACTATGTGACAACATCAGGAGAATCAAAATGGTGGACAATATAAAGAAAACAACCATATCATACAAAAGTAAAATATAGAAAATATGATCTTTGTGACGTAAGAAGGAAATGCTTAAGTGGACACCAGAAGGGAATACAGATGAAAGAAATGTCCATAATGAATGAAAGAAACTGGGCATGAAAGAAGCAACTGCTAAAGACAATCTGAACACAAATGAAGCCAAAGAAGCAGAATTGCTCTGATCTATGGGTGTGCTACCAGTAAAACGATGAGTTCATTAAGAAGAAAATGCCCTGATGGTCTGATAAAAGACATGTGGTGACCAGAGAGACTTACACATGAATAACATAAATGTCAGATTGTAGAAAAGCAAAATATGAAAGATATCATTAACTATGTTGGGGAAAGATGACCCTGGCTCCAATAACTTGTCTACGGTCAACAGAAGAGTGTCTGTTCATGAAGAAGGTGCCATGATGCTTTGATAAGACACATACTGTGAATGTTGATACTGATGGAGCTAAAAATGAATGACATGACTGGAACCATAGAGAAGGAGAATATGAAAGGTATGATTAACAATGTTAGGAGAAGATTAAACTTATTAGCATCACCTGACTGTGGACCACCAAAAGGTACATGAAATGGATGACCAGATAGCTTTGAATCCAGTATGCAATTAAAGCTGCTGGATACATCAAAGGAGGGTGAATCTACAGGGCATCACTTAACTCAGTGACACCATGGGGAAGCTGACATGGCAAACATTACTGACCATTTAACAGAAGTCAATGATGTAACACGTCTGCTGACCTTGATAGGCATGGTGCTGCCCTTCTCGGAGCGAGTCACACTCTGCAGACTCAAGCCTTTCTCCTTGCGCCGTCGCTTAGTGAGCTCACGCTGCTCCTTCTGCCGGTTCTGCACCTCGATGAGGGCTGTGATGAAGGTGTTTTTGACCTCCTTCTCAAACTCCAGCTCATCTCTCCGCGCCAGCTGCTTCACAAGCTCTTCTGAAAATTCCCGGATGGCCTCCTGCACACGGTTCAGTAACTTCTCCAAAGCTGAGTTGGGCATGAGCTGAAGACCTGATACAGAAATGGACAGAAGTTAGCTACTAAGGTGTAAGTAACATTTAGGTAGGTCTTAACTTGACTTAACCTCAGTAAGAAGATAATTGCTTTAATGTCTTCAAGCCAGAACTCACTTTTTAGTAAACAGGGAGTTATATTTCTGTACAATAACAAAAAATGTTATATATAAAATATAAGATCTAAATGTGCACTGTAATTGGGCCTGACAGGATCTCTAATGTCCACCACTGATGCACATAGTGTTTAATTTCAGAAAAATATTATTTCAGCTCCCCATTTAGAGAACAAGGCTGCTAAAGGAAAATCACTAAGTGCTGCAGCTCCATATTTGACTCAATTACAAGGCATCAGGTACCTTCATACGAGCAGTTATTGTTGGAAGCCTGTGACAGGGCACGTATCTCTTCCAGCAGAGAAGGGCCAGACTGATGTGGCGAGTCTAAAGCATCTTCATCATCCCCTTCTTCCTCTGTTTCCTCTGGGTCTGGTGAGTTCTCCATCATCTCTACAATTTCTTCAATAACCTGGTTAGAAGATTAGAGGCATCACATTTTCATTATTTATGCTTTTATCCAAAGTGATTTACAAAAAGGGTCAACATAATCAAGTAAACATCAGTCTGGGGGGCTGTTTAAGAACAAGTGTGACAGGACAAGGTTACAAAATTGACCATCACAAGTGAAGAGCTCAGAACAAAATGCAAGCTAGTTATGCTTCTTTAGTTACAAGAATCTATCAAAGCCA
This sequence comes from Polypterus senegalus, assembly GCF_016835505.1. NCBI lineage: Eukaryota > Metazoa > Chordata > Cladistia > Polypteriformes > Polypteridae > Polypterus > Polypterus senegalus. The sequence continues at coordinate 166,768,614 of NC_053162.1, forward strand.
TCATCAACACACTGCAGATGTTTGGTTTGAATGTCAATGGGCGCTGTTCATCAGAAGACCTGAGAGAATGAGAAGGACCAAAAGGCCTCACAAATGTCTCCACATACAGAGATGCTAACCCATTAATGTCTCTGTAGGCAAACAGCAAGGATATGAACTTAATACATACTGCTAGACGAGCTAATGTAATAACTCTTTTATGGCAGATGTCGACTTTTGTCAACACAAGGGGTTGAGGGCGGATGTTGACTAAAGTCAACATTCAGGGGCAGAAGGTGAAAAAACCTGCAAATGTTGATAAAACTCACCATTACATTATAGGTAGTCCCTCTGTGCTAGGAGGACTGTTGACTAGGCTCATTGACTTGATGTTGAATCCCTGCACGTGCGTGAGTAGCACAGAGTAAACAACATTTAGACTGGTATTGACTTCGGGCAAGAGAGCAAAGTGAATGCGCAGAGCAAAATACTCCATGAGTATTATTTATTTATTGCGTATTATTGCCGAATTGGACCCTGACTTATTGAAATCTGATTCTGATGCAATAACGAAAGTCAGGTACCAGCATCAGCCGATCGGTCCCCAGCCGATCGTGTAGCTGACGTGCTTATGGCAACATTTGTCTGAGACGACCACACAGGCACTTATCAAACTCCGATTTTGATGCACATGAGTTGAAAATCAAAAACGAAAGACAGCTACCTGCATCGGCTGATCGGTCTCCAGCTGATGGTAGTGTTGGGCACGCTTGTGCAACTGATGAGTCTACAGCAATGTTTGCCCTGGGAGGACTACACAGACATAGATGCGTGGGAGGCAAGCTGGCAGCTGGACTTCAAATGACATGCCATGCTAGTGGACACGACGGACTACCAGCCACTTGACTACTTCAAGCTGTTTTTTTCCAGAAAGTGCCTTTCAGCTTATGATTGATGAGACAAGCAGGTATGTAATAAGCATGTGAATTTATGTACTGTAGAGGCTCATGGAACATAAAGCAGAGTGACATTTGTCGTAAATACTTGTTATGTTGATTTATGTATGAAACCATTGCTTTTTGAGCTTTTTAGAAAACTGAGGTTTTTGGAAAAATATTGAGTCCTGGGACAAAAGGGAAATTAACCCTAAAAGAGTTAAAAAGAGGAGTGACATGCGCTCGCCTAAGCTGGTTGAACTCCAGATGTGCTGCTGCATTTTGAATTATCTACAATGGCTTGGTAGCACAGGCCAATAGAGAGTTTCAGTAGTCCAAGCCTGGACCAGGAATTGTGCTGCAAACTCTGTCAGACATGGCCTGATCCTATACAGAGTGAATCTGCAAGACTGAGAGACGATCAATGAAGGGCGATTGGTCATCATTCACCACATCAAGGCTACATACTGACTTGGTGGGTGTTAGTGGTAATGAGCTGAGCTGAACATAGATGGAATATTAAATTGATGAATGACTTGGAAAACAATGAGATTCGTCTTTGCCAGGTTGAGCTCAAGATGATACTACTTCATCCAGGCTGCAATATCAATGAGGCATGCAGAGATTCTAACTGATACCATGTGGTCCATTGGATGGAAAAGCAGGAAGAACTTCGTACCATCGGAATATGCAATGAGATGAGAACCCATGGGACAGGGTGATAGGGCCTAGTGAGGTGTATATAGAGAAGAGGAGAGGACCCAGCACTAAGCATTGGAGCACCCCTGTGCTTATCAAAGCCAAAATACCCTTTACAGAGGAACCTTCAGGGGCTTTTCTTTGAACATTTCATTCTCTTTGTCCAATAATGTCAGTCTGTAATGTCCATGCAAATAAAACTGACATTTTTCTTCCAGAAAATTCCTCTCCCTTGGTACCTGATCGGCTGTGAGAAGAGGCTCATCATTCATGCAGCAGTTCTTCTCATTTTTCTCATTCTCTTCATCTTCTTCTTTTTCATGGATCTGAAAGAGAGAAATTGGTTGCCTGAAAGAATCCATCCATCCTTCCATTATCCAACCACCTATATGCTAACTACAGGGTCACGGGGGTCCGCTGGAGCCAATCCCAGCCAACACAGGGCGCAAGGCAAGAAACAAACCCCGGACAGGGTGCCAGCCCACCGCAGCCTGAAAGAATCTTTACAAGAAAACAAAGCAAAACAAAGAATTACCTGAAGTTTACCTTGAACAGCTTCTTACACTTTAGACGCCTGTCTCTGTGAATCTGTATGTTATTGCATCATTGCTGGTGGGCTGCTGGGGCACAGTGATTAGTGCTGCTGCTTCAGAGATCCTACTTCCTGGTTTGAATCCCCCCACCTAAAATTGTCTGTGTGAAGTCTGAAGGTTCTACTCGTGTCCTTGTGTGCTCTTTTCTGGGTATTCTAGTTTTGTTCCCACACTCCAAAAATGTACAAGTCAGGTTATTTGGTGAATCGAAAATTGCCACAGTGTGAATGTGGGCACCTGGTGCTGCTAGGATAGGACCCTGAATTTGATTAAGCAGAATTGAGAATATTATACAGTATTTCTGCGATCTTTTCTGGTTTCCACCACAAAAAGAATGCAGAGTTATAGACACAAGAGTAGGATTTGAATCTGTGGCTTGCTATTTGCAGGCTCAACTCTAGGCAATAAGAAAGGCAGGCCTTCAGAGCGGACAATAGAAGGGATATTGTGATATGTGGCATCACATATAGACAGCTCGCTCCAGGGAATGGTACAGCGTTAAGTAAGGCTTTGATCTCGGTGTTCATCTTAAGTATATTCAGAAATTATCCAGACCCCTTCACTTTTTACATGTTTTGTGCTAAAATCATTCTAATTAATTCTTTCCCATCATGAAGCAACTCCTTATTAAAAGTAAAAAAGTAAAATATTATGATGACGCAAGTATTCATATGCTTTCTATGACACTTAAAATCTGATTAGGCTCCATCCCACTCTGTTGATCATCTTTGAGATGTTTGGACACTGCCTGTGGTCAGTTCCATTGACTGAACGTGATTAGGAAAGGCACACACCTGCCTATAGAAGGTCCCATAGATGAAGGAAAAACCAAGCCATGAGTTTGAAGGAATCACCTGAAGAGCTTAGAGACAGGATTATGTAAATGCACAGATTTGGAGAAAATGTCTACAGCATTGGACGCACACGAGAATGTGGGAGAAGAGAACACTGGAATGTTCTAAAGTGGCCTACTACGAGTCCTGATCTGTATCCCATTGAACATCTGTGGAAAGAGCTGAAATTCACAGCTGGGAGAAGACACCAATGAAATCTGAGAAAACTGAAAGAGAGTGGAGCAAACTACGAGACGAGAAGTGTACAAATCTCACTTAGCGCTACAGAAAATACTTGATGGCAGTTATTGCAGGCTGTGCTACAAGTTAATAGATTAAGGGAACCAATATTTTATTCCATGCCATTTTCATGTGATTAATTATTTAAAACAATATTTGGTCATGGGCCGCATGGTCCTCCCTGTATGGAATTTGCATGTTCTCTCTGTGTCAGTGTGGGTTTCTTCCAGGTGCTCCGGTTACTTCCCACTGTCCAAGGACATGCAGGTCAGGTGAACTGGCAATGCCAAATTGGCGCTAGTGTGTGTTTGGTATGTGTGGTCACCCTGCAATGAACTGGATTAAGTGGGTTAGAAAATGATGTGACATATTTGGTCATAAATCAAAATGGAAGCGTCTGTTCTATTAAATGTGATATAAAGAGTTATGGATACCAAATAATTTTGTCACTTTCAGCTTTCAGAGGACACAGAGTTTTATTAAAGTGAAAGGGTACCAATGTTTTCAGCCACGCCTGTATAAAGGTGACTACTTGTTTACACGTTGGGGTGGCACAACAACACAGCACAATAAAGTGCTCCCGACATTTACATCTCTTTCTCCAGGCTGTTGCTTTTACCGCAAAGTCACTTCCCAGCTCCATACTCAGTAGACTTGTGGACAGGAAGTGGCTTTGCACCTTATATCCAGTCATGCAGGAATTACTTCTGAGTCAGGGCTGGACCTATAATTGTAAAAGGGACTTTGAACTACAACAACAATTTATTTCTTTGTAGTCCAAAATCACAAAAAGAGTGCCCTAATGGGCATAAACAGGACCTGTTTTTGACAGCCCCCTAGACATGACTCCCTCAGAAGACAAGAAAAAACACTCAAAAAATTAAAAGAAATGAAAGCAGTCTTGGGAAAGGCAATTCAAAGAGAGACCTCCTTTCCAGATACCTTCAAAGACCTCCATTCCAGTGTATCAAAAAATGGGGTAAATATAATAGACAAAACAGGATAACTCCGGCACCTGACTTTCATTTTTCATCCTGTAGTTCCTCCTCATCACCATGCATCTTGTCCACCGGTCATTTGACCTCCTGTCACCTCACTCACTCTGCTTCACAAGTTTTGCCTCCTCATGAAACATTTCACACAGACTTCTTCACTTCCCCTTTATTCAGTTACATTTAGGAGTTTTGCCTCATAGCCCCCTTTCTTCTAACCAGGGTTAGTCCTCACGCCTGGACAAACTTGTTAAGAAGGCAGGCTCTACTGTAGGAGTAAAGTTGGACAGTTTAACATCTGTGGCAGAGCGACGGGCATTAAGCAAACTCCTGTCAATCATGAAGAATCCACTGCATCCACTGAACAGGATCATCTCCAGGCAGAGGAGTAGCTTCAGTGACAGACTTTTGTCACCGTCCTGCTCCACTGACAGACTGAGGAGATCGTTCCTCCCCCACACTATGCGACTCTTCAATTCCATCCAGGGGAGTAAATGCTAACATTGCTCAAAGTCTGCTTTTTCATTTTTATTACTATTTAATATTGTTTCTTTGTATCAGTATACTGCTGCTGGATTATGTGAATTTCCCCTTGGGATTAATAAAGTATCTATCTATCTATCTATCTATCTATCTATCTATCTATCTATCTATCTATCTATCTATCTATCTATTATATAGTGCCTTTCATCTATCTATCTATCTATCTATCTATCTATCTATCTATCTATCTTAGTCCAATCCATCCCAGCACAACCAGTGCCTCATCATCAATGCAGTCAATAAGTCAAGCTCTCTTTCTCCATCAGCCCCGGGTAATGCACTTCCTCCCAGATGATCATTATCTTCTCTAGAAACGTCTAATTGCTTTGCCTGCAAGTCAGTTTTGTCTCAAGGTCTTTCTTATTTTGCTATTCATGTCTCCACTCAGCGAATCTCTCCTGCCTCAGCTTCACTTTGCAATGTGCATAAATGTGCACTTACATGGATGCCAATTAATTCTGCAGACTTTTACTCTTATCATTTTCTTAAGCAGAAGACTCCTGCACCAAGTAAGTCTCTTCATCTTTCTTAATTCTTTGTTTAATTTTCTAAGATTTATACAAAAAGCAAATCAGGAGGGCGGCACGGTGGCGCAGTGGGTGGAGCTGCTGCCTCGCAGTTAGGAGACCCGGGTTCGCTTCCCGGGTCCTCCCTGCGTGGAGTTTGCATGTTCTCCCCATGTCTGCATGGGTTTCCTCCCACAGTCCAAAGACATGCAGGTTAGGTGAATTGGCGTTTCTAAATTGTCCCAAGTGTGCGTTTGTGTGTGTCCTGCGGTGTGTTGGCACCCTGCCTGGGATTGGTTCCTGCCTTGTGCCCTGTGTTGGCTGGGATTGGCTCCAGCAGACCCCCGTGACCCTGTGTTCAGCAGGTTGGACAATGGATGGCTGGAAATGAGAGTGAATATCAGAAATTGGCACACATTTCTGGGTAGAACAGACAAGGCTGACAAGCAGGAGACACAATGTTTCATCAAGAAGAAGTGAAAGAAGGGCTAACTAAACTAAAAAATGACAAATTACAAAACATTTGCATGGCATATTATTCTGATATTTGTTTATTTACTTCATTAACTCTTTCAGGGCTGATATCGACTTTTGTCAAAAGGAGGAGTTGACGATGGTAATCAACTGTAAACTGTGAGAAAAACCAACCATTACGTTTTAGTTGGACTCTTGTTGCTAGAAGGAAAGTTAGATTCATTGGTTTGACTGAGATTCCCTACACTCGTGTGAGTAGCAAGGCGCACACAATGGCAAAAATGGCACTGACATCTGGCGAGAGATCAAAGCGAATGCATAAAGCAAAATACTTTATGGTTGACATTTTGCCTATTATCTCTGAACTGGACTATGACTTGTCAGACTGAGTTTTTGATTTGGCATGTGAGGGCTGCACTGGACTGAGTGTGCGAGCAAGATTTTAGATTTTGTGGACTGACTTGTAGAATCAGCTGTGACTTTTCATGGGAGTTAAGTATCCATCCATCCATCCATTATTCAACCCGCTATATCCTAACTACACGGTCACAGGGGTCTGCTGGAGCCAATCCTAGCCAGCACAGGGTGCAAGGCAGGAAACAAACCCCGGGCAGGGCGCCCACACACACACCCACACACCAAGCACACACCAGGGACAATGTAGAATCACCAATGCACCTAACCTGCATGTCTTTGGATTGTGGGAGGAAACTGGAGTACCCGGAGGAAAGCCATGCAGACACGGGGAGAACATGCAAACTCCAAGCGATCGAAAATGAATGTGAGAGTCCATCTTCAGCTGATCAGTCCCCAGCTAATCGTGGTATTGACGTTGTTCGCCAGGGAGGACTGCCACTTAACAATGATAAGAGGTAAAAACCAGATTGTAATGCACTGCGACCATGACTGCTGCCTCTGTCCCAGCCATGCAAAGACAGCCTGGCAACAAGACTGCCGCACATTCTTGGCAAACGGGTAGCCACAGCATGCAGCAACAGACGTTTTATGTTGATTTCTGAGTGAAACCATTGTTTTTTGGAAAAAATACACAGCCCTCAAAGAGTTAAAGACACAAATACCTACGTTTTGTGTATTAAATATATTTGTAACAATAAACCATTTTCAAAAGAAATTGTGATAACAGAATGTAATTACATATATGAGAAGAGTACACTACACTATATGCTTAAAATTGTGTGGACACCCCTCCATATGATTAAGTTAACAGGTGCCTAAACTGAAGCACAAAGCCTTGCAATTTCCATGGACAAACATTGGCAGTAGTGTTGGTCATGCTGAAGTGCTCACTGACTGTAAACATGGCACTGCCACAGCATGCCACCTTTTCCACAAGTCAGCATATGAAGCTTCTGTTCTGCTAGATCATCCCCAGTCAGTTGTAAGTGTTTTTATGCAGCCAAGCTCCAAACTTAAAAGGCCTACACAGGCCCACAATGATGGTGTTTAAGTATCTTAAAAGTGGCCTCAGAATGAGAGGGAAATCATAAAACTCTCGTCCAAGGATGCAACCAGATCTAAAATCTCTGTAATCTATTAGGAAATCAGAAAGGAGAAGCACTAAACAGCAAAGACAGGAAAGATTAACAAAATTAGGCAAATGGGATTTGCCTAAAAAGGCAATCCAAAGTCATGTCAAGTCAAGTTGGGGAGCAGGCACTGCCACACCCACTTTACGACAAAACAATTTGGGATCCCGGTTGGCAAAGGCAAACAGGCAGTCCAGTCCCACCCTCTGGAAATGACCATCTACCTGCCGCTGCCAGGTGTTACGTGGGTGACCCCTTGGCCTGGTCCAGCCACTCGGGTCCCCAACAATGAGGGTCTTATGAGCCGGATCACCTGCAGGGAAACGAGCCTCATGGCCGTAGTGCCGTAACTGATGCTCTCCAACAATGCACTCGGGACTCCATGAACAACCGCTCATTCGACACAAAGTCAAACCAGAGGTACCTAAGAATTGTCCGAAGAGACACAGTACCGAAGGAGTCCAGTCTTCGTCTCAGGTCACTGGATAACGTCCATGTCTCATAGCCATATCGCAAGACAGGAAGCACCAGGACTCTAAAGACTTGGACCTTCGTCCTTTTGCAAAGATATCGGAAGCACCACACATCCCTTTCCAGCGACCTTATGACACCCCATGCTCTCCCAATCCATATACTGACTTCATAGCAGTCCAAAATAAATAAATAAATAAAAATGAAGGAAAAGGAAAATCCAAATAATGATCCTAACTGCACACCTCTTAAACAATGTGACTTTCAAGGACCGCGACCCTCAACCAGAAAATATTTGCTGACACCATGACATCCCATTGGTCTCCTAAGATTCCACAAACAGAACACAAGTCATATAAAAAAGGAATTCACATAATATATAAACTCTGCATAAATAACAAGCAACACATATAGACAAAAATCATGAAATGACTTTAATTTAAAAAGGAACAAAAAAAATCATTAAATAAAAGGGCAAATTATATTTAAAAAAAAAATCCATTTTCCTGCCACTTTCCGTCTGACTAATTCAGCCAATTGTCTAGCATCCCATATTGCCAAGGCCATCCAACTTAATGCTTTCTAGGCCTTCTTTGAACTGCCTGCCTACCCCAATGTCGTGCTCTACTTCATCTCCTCTAATCAATCTAGCTAGCCCACTGCTTCTTAGTCCATCTCCTACGACAGGCACATCATCTAGCCTCTGACCAGTGCCATCCACCACTGGTGGCAGATGGGCAAAAATATCATTCATTTTAAACCTATCTGTCTCTCTTTTGAAGGTAGAAACTGTTCAAATAAACAATTGTTTTATACACTGCACTGTGCTTACTCAGTGTGTTGCAATTTGAGGGAAAACTTTATTTGTTAACATAATTATTATTATTAAACATTTTGAGACTCCAGTGTTCCCATTAACATATTTCTGTTCAAACACTGAATTTCATTATTAGCCCTGCCCAGTTAGCGGCTACTCAGACATCTAGCCTTCCCAACTTGCTGCCACTCAAACATCTAGCCCTGCCCTGTCTACTGCCCTTAAAACATTTAGCCTTGCCCAACCTGCTGCCATTGAAACGCCCAGCCTGTGCTCACACCCACACTCTGAAGCACACACCATCTTTCAGTCTTGCCTGGAAAGAGCACTCTGCACTTGGCTACAATATTTTCTTCCAAACTCATGCGACGTGACACACTAGCTCCTCAGTTTTGTTTAGCCTAAAAATGCACCATATATTCATTTCTGTTTTTAAAAATTAGGTATATACAGTCATGTGCCGATTTATGGCTAACCAAGTTGAGGCCATTCATACTTATGGCCAATAGCTATTATAAAACAATAGGGTGTTAATGTTCTAGAAATTGCCAAAACTAGCTGGAACAGGCCACAAAGGCTGTATGCCTTTAGTTTTCATGTACTTGTGATGGCGCTGCCACCCATTGAAGGATACACTAGTCATAGAAGCAGTGGTGGAGCTGCAGAGGTAGAAATCTCTCAGATGACTTCCTTCTTGTACTGATGCTGCAGCTAAAGAATGGCCACAAAGAAGCAATAAATGAAAAAAAAATCATTGCGCTCACCGAGTTTCAATATTCATGGCACTGATTGGCCAAGCCATGCACAATTTTTTTGAAATGGCACTTCCCGCAGCTGGCACAACTTTTTTGTTTCTGATCTGTCCAAATGGTTTGCACTTTTTTTCTTCCATCAAGAAGACAGAAATGCCTCATAAATAGTAATAAATCTGTCATTATTATTATTTGTGAGAGACGGCCGGCAGCTCAATCCGGCTGGGATGTCCCAGGATGGGAAGAATGGAGAAGGTCAGCCTTTCCAGGACACTTCCTCCCCCAGGACGCTAGGTGGAAGCTCCTCTGGACGGTAAATGTACCCCAGATTCCTGCAGGGCATCATTGGTATGTGGTGTCCATTTTCTCAGCCCTGTTGGGTGCCGTGGGTGCTGCCAGGGGGAGATAATAAAGGACCTGGGGACTCCTACTGTTCTTGCAGCCCGGAAGTACTTTGGAGTCATGAGGACGGAAGCCCACAGTACTTCCGGGATGCTTGAGGAGGATGATGTGGCGTTTAACCCGGAAGAAGAGGAGAAACATTTGCGGGTCATGGAATATATGAGGGGAGACCCAAAAATAACCAGAATTTTGTTGTTGTTAGGTTGGTACTTGCAGTACGTGGTTGGGCTGCTAAGGCGATCTAGTTACACTCCTCACAAGTCAGCCTGCCAAGTGCCATCAGTCTGGAAGGTTGTGCTTGTGTTCAGTGAATTTTGTTAAAGTTGTTTTGTGCAAGTGTTGTTTTTTTACGATGGATGATTATCGTGAGCAACGCGCGGCAGTGAAATTTTGTTTTCTTCTTGAAAAAAGTGTTGCCGAAACGGTATGACAACCCTGAACCACCCACCCTACTCACCGGATTTAGCTCCGAGTGATTTCTTTTTGTTCCCTCGGATGAGGCATTTTTGCTGACGTCGAAGTGGTAAAACAAGAAACGACCAGAGCATTAATGGGTATTACTTCAGACGAATTTAAAAAATGTTTTGAACAATGGAACAAATGGTTAGATAAGTGTATTTCCGCCAATGGAGAGTACTTTGAAGGAGACTAATTGTAGTTTGTACAGAAAATTAAATTAAACACGTTTTAAAAATATTTCCGGTTATTTTTGGGTCCCCCCTCGTATAAAGGAATGTTGGAGACCCAGCAAGCTGAGCCGAAGTTGGGAGGTTGGGTGACGAAGCTGTTGGGAGTGGAGGATTGATTTATATTATTGATTATTTTAATTGTGGAGAGTGTGGTGCTTTGTGCACTTTATTGAAGAAAAGTATTCAAATTCTTCTTAGTGCTTTTATACATGTGTCCTGGATGTCTGACTGTTGGGTTTCCTGAGGCAACAGCGCACTTATCGTCCACATATTATTATTATTATTATTACTATTATTATTTTATTTCATGAGTCTCATGTTTTCTGACTCTTGGGGGCCATGTAAGGTTTGTTTTGATCAGTGCTGCTCCATGTGGACTATTCCTATGCATTCAGCCCACACCGCCTCCCCTTGCCTGGACCCAATGTGTGGGCACCAAGACTTGAGGATCAATTTTTGCTACTCTGCACTGACAGCTAAACAAAGCTTACTGGTGACAAACACAATACCCACAGGGCCTCAGTGGCAATGACCTGTACACTTTGAGACCAACATATGATCGATTTGACATAGAGTGTATGACTGTATTTTTGGGTCTCACATTTTGGAGATCTCATGAGGAGTTCCTTTGGGTCTGGAGGCCCCCTGCCTCATTGATGTTGTGAAGGTGTCCCTAGTGCTCCTCATTAACCGCTCGTCTTCCATCTCTGAGCAGTACATCCCGTTGCTGTCATGTATAGTCCTTTGATCAATACACCCATCTGTCTTCTCTGTCAGGTTCTCCCCATTTTTTTTTCTAGTTTTTCATCTATGATCCAGGACACCCAATTCCCTTACAAACTATCAGCTATTATCAGTCCATTTCAAGGTCTTCCAGCTCATGTCCTTTGCGGTTTTTTGCACAAAAGTTAAAGCTTCCTTCTCAGGTTTCAGCAAAGAGCTGACAGATTCTTAAGATTCATGCATCTCTCATTGAGATAATGGAAAAGCATGGCAGGACCCATCATCCCCCACTACAGACAGAAAAGATTCAATAAGCTTAATGCATTATGACGCTGCCAGTGAGCTGAGATGACACTGATTTAGTGCTCTTCGAATGACTGAACCTCTTAGAAAGGTTCTCACTGAGGAATACTTGCAGCCAGCCTTGCAGAGAAAGAACTGCCTGAGTCAGATGTCTGGATGACGTTTGTGACATCCAAACTGATTTGATTAGGCGACTTTAATGAGCTCCCTGTGACAGCAACTCAAAGGCCTGGAAGTCACAAAGGTGAAGTGACTGGGGACACCAATCAGAAGCAAAGCTCAGTGGAAAGAGATTTGTAAACACACTGCATTAACAGATGACGTGGACATCTTCTTGAGTCCACCAGCTAAGCAATATCAAACATTTATATAAAATAATACATAAATACACGGCACCCCATGGTGTGTGTACAAGTCTAAAACTTTTTATGTGCTGTGGAGTTAAAACTAGAAGTAAAGCATCAGTATTACACAATGTGTAACGGGCCTCATTATCATTTAGGACTGACTGACCATCCCAAATAAGCAGTATCAGGAAAAAACGATGACACGAATATGCAGGTATGCAGTGTGTGAGGCCGATGAGAGCACATGAAGCTACCTGGAAGAGGAGGTGCAAGACTGAGATAGTGGCAGCAACATTAGAGAGCAGTCAAGGAAACAGGCAGAAGAACAAATCACATCTCATCTCACTTTGTGAGGATAGAATGGTGGTGAAATAAGCTTTAGGGTTCAATATTCCTGGCTTTCACCCCCAATCAACTTTAAAACCCCTCCTCTAGTGAGGTTTGCCTTTCACAATTGAGAAAACACCGGCAAAATGAACTTTAGGTGCAACTTCATGGAAATGTTAACAAGACAAAATTCCTCTGTTGAGTGCACTCATCACTAGTGCTAAGCAAACTTGGGACCTTTTCCTAAAGAAAATGGTCCAAAGAGGCATGGGAACTTTCTTCTAGGAATTCCTCCATGATGACAGTGCCTTTCACTGAGTTTCATCACCTAACTCTGACAGAGAATATTTGGGAACACCATGCATCTCTCTCTACTTCCTGTGGAGACCATGCAGCTTCTGAAAGGATGGTGGCATAATGCTGGTCTGGATGTGTCACAGAATACTGTTCACAACGTATGATTGTGCCAACCGTGGTGATTTAGCCCACCCTCAAATGTCCCCTCCTCTTTGTGTGACAAAAATACATGACTTGATTCTGAATTTGGAAGAATTGTATCTTTTGCTCACATCGTAAATTGGGGGCATCCAATTTTGTACAAATTGGACAATCACTTATAATTTCAACTACATTTTTTTTTTTCAAAGTGTGCATTTTAGGTTCAATCTACAGTATATTCTTTCAATACTGGAAATGTTCCCCGGGGACAAATAAAGCTATATCTATCTATCTATCTATCTATCTATCTATCTATCTATCTATCTATCTATCTATCTATCTATCTATCTATCTATCTGTTGGAAGAAAATAAATGAAATGTATTGTCAAAGCAGCAGTATTTCCAAAATATAGTGAGAAATGTTAGCATCTGCAATTAACAATATTAAAATATTGTCATGTTATTTTCTGACCTGCTTAATCCAGACCAGGGTCAACTGGGGGCTGGAGTCTATACCAGCTAGAATAGGGCGCAAGTTAGGAACAAACCCTGCGCAGGGCACCAGTCCATCAGAGGGAAAACACACACACACATCTATACACCAAACACACACCAGGGCCGATTTAATATCGCCAGTTCATGTTTTTGGACAGTGGGAGGATGCCAGAGAACCAGGAGAAAACCCACACCGACATGGAGAGACATGCAAACTCCATGCAGAGAGGGCCCAGGATGCAAACCCCAACCTCCTTACTGCGAGGCAGCAGTACTACCACATTGTCACAGTGCCACCCACATGCCAGACTGTGTTGAACACCTTTTGAACCATCCACTAAGTGAGACAATATGAGAATAAGGATCCAAATCAGAAAGGAAGATAATCAAATCAAGTGATGAGGAAACCTCCTTGGAAGAGGAGCTCAGCCAAACCTCACAAAAAGAGGCACTTCAGGGTAGAGACTGCTTATGAAGAAACTCAATCATCTCTCACCCATATCATAGCCATACAGAAAGTGAGCAGAAGGAAAGGAAAAATGGTGGAGAACAAGTACTACCTCCTGATCAGACAGGTTTCCATTGAGGCCTTCGTCATTTGTGTCATCCCAGCTCGAGCCAGTCGAAGGCATGTAGTTGTCAGTTAGAGCATCCCAAACTCTAAAGGGAAAAAGCAGAGAATGGAGGTTAGAGGTAGACATCCATCCATTTTCTTAATTCTGCCCAAGACAGCAGAACGCTGGCGCTTATCTTGGCCATAACAGGTTCAAGGCGAAAATCAACTGATATGTGGTCAAAAATTTTAGAACTCACAAAATGTTCATGAATAGTGAAAAAGCACTATAGGTAAAGATGTACTGCCTAGATGGCACACTATGGCTGACAATTGTGTTCAGATGAAAGCATTATATAATATTACAGTTAGTTGAATATGCTCCAACATAGCAAATCATTTTTAAGATTTGAGATCTTGTGAAAAGAAAAAAGTATTTTCCATGATCTTACACCCAATATCAAAGAGATGCAAGTCCATCAGAATGGCCCACTCCCACATGGAAAATTGGTAATTGGCAAAGAACTTAAGATAACAGTGTTTGAGATGAAGAAGGAAAACAAAAATGTCCAGAAGAAATGCTATACAGACATGAGGACAACCTGCTCCCGCAAACATCACTTCATGTAATGTAATGCAGCAGAAATGACAAAGTTAATATACGGCAAGTCGTGGAAAGTCTGCCCTATGCATCTAGGAAATAACCAGCCTGCCAGTTTTATGGGTCTTTGGATATTTCAGATTCAGCAACAGAGCACAAGTGCACAAGAGCAACTCCTCTAAAAGTGGGACTACTGTTGAAATAAAGGGCTAATAGTTTTAATAAAGGAGAAACCATCCACCTTAATAAAAGGATAAGTATCTGTGTGTCTGTGTTTCTGTCCGGTTCCTATGTCTCGTCCAGTTCTGAAGATTGTCCAACTCTTTTTGAATTCTTTTTGCTGCCATCCCTCCAATTTTAGCATTGCCTGTGAATTTCACAAATTTATTACCTACACCAGTGCGGCACTGCCACATAAATTAATTTTTGCTCTGTACTTGTACTATTACTATTGTACTATTGTATTGTATTGAGGGATACTTGTGTTCTGTTCTGTGTATTGTACTGTATTTACCTCTTTTTTTTTTTTGATACCCACTGTACGCCAACCTGCCTGGAAAGGGGTCTATCTTTGAATTGCTTTTCCCAAGATTTCTTCCATTTTTTCCCTTCAAGGGTTTTTTTTGGGAGTTTTTCCTTCTCTTCTTAGAGAGTCAAGACTGGGGGGCAGTCAAAACGCAGGGCCTGTTAAAGCCCATTGTGGCACTCCTTGCGTGATTTTGGGCTTTACAAAAATAAATTGTATTGTATTGTATTGTATTTTCTGTTTTTTTCTGTGGTGTTATTACCAATGCGAACCCTTGTCTCTGTCTGAGCACCTATAGAAAACAGTGTGAGGCCGTATCCCGCTAGCACAGGCGTATTGGGTATACATCAATAGGGAGGGTGCCATGGAAATACATACAGATGTACTATTAAAAAAGAGCTTGAAAAGGCAGGAAAAGAAGAGGAAAAACAGAGCTTGAGCTTTACGGTGAAGGTGACAGATGTGCGCTAGTCAAATCCAGGAAAGATATTGTCTCAGTGGAGGGTCAAAGTCCTACACAGTCTGGAGGTGGCCACCTTGAAGAGATCCCGGACTACTGAATGAAATAGATGGGACAGTTAAGATGATCAAGACTGAGTGAGCAAATAATAATCTTTTATTCTGGGAAAACACACCTGAAGACTGAAACGTTGTGGGATAATTTATTTTATGAAGAGGCAAAACTGTGTGGACATTGTGGGGTATTTTGGGTTCATGATTTTTGGTGTTATTTGCATACAGTATGGGTTGAGAAAGGGGTGTGCGCTTATGGAATCTGAGCATTGTTGTTGAGTTTGTGTGATTTGTATATAGTTGATTTATTAAATTGATTTTCTGCACCATTTCTCTGGGTCATTTTTTTGTATGCAGTAGATTAATTTTACTGTTTGATCTAATATGTCGGTGCCACAGGAAGGGGTCTGAAGCCAGTTTGGGGCTGACCTGCAATCTGATTCTAACACATCGCTAAAAACAAGGCGAATCATAGCGGTTATGACAGCAATACCAGAATCAATATCATTAATATAAATCAAAAAAAGTAACAGGACTCTGAGGGACTCCACCGATGACCTTGCTCCATGTGGAACATTCTCCTCTTATTTCTATCTTTGGTTAACAAACTTAAGATCCAGCTTTGCAGGCTGATGATTTGGGATGTAAAATGGTTTTTGTTCTCAGCAGCTCCAATGCTACCAAGATGTGCTGCAACTCCATTTGACTATTTGTCCCAGGATGGTTGCTGCCTCATAGCCGGTGCTGTCTAAATGGGTTCCATCCCCATGTGTGTGTTTGACATAATGGACAAATTCAACTGAGTAACTGAAGAAATAACACAATAAGATTAGCGAAAAGAGAAAGAGTAACTTACAGAGATGTCCATCTATCACCATACTCAGCATTTTATGTTTTGGGTTACAAGGATGGATAGGGAGAAGTCAAGCAAAATGACACCTTTTATTGGCTAACTAAAATTAGCTTTAGATTAGATAGATTAGATAAATTAGCTTTAGATAGATCAGATTACAATATGCAAGCTTTCAAAGCAACTCAGGACCCTTCTTCAGGCAAGATGTAATCTTACATCTGATGATTACATCTTGCCTGATGAAGGGCCTGAGTTGCCTCGAAAGCTTTCATATTGTAAATTTTTTATATAATAAACAATAAAAGGGGTCATTTTGCTTGACTTTCAACTACATTCACAATGGCTAACACGGTACAACACCCTAGTACTAAGGATGGATAGGCAAACCATTGCAACCAGTAGGAAGCGTCACTAATGGATTTTTTAAATCCATCAAGCACTAAAAACAATAAAAAACAGACCAAAAACCAAACAAACAATAAGCATTTTCTCTCTTTCTGCCTCCGCTGTCTCCCAACTCTGATTCCCCAAGTTAAGGCAGTGAGCTTCTTTAAAGTGGACCTGGAAGAGCTCCTGGTGACCCAGCATGACTTGTGAGGAGTACTTCTGGGTTGTTTGAGAACCAGGGTAGTCCTCTGCTGACAATGCCCTCTTGTGGCACCCAGGGACCATGACAGGGCTGCACTTTCAGACTCCAGTTCACATGAACCCATGCGAGTGTCCAAGCTGAGACACCTCCAGCAGACCACTTCCACCTAACATACAGTGGTGCTTGAAAGTTTGTGAACCCTTTAGAATTTTCTATATTTCTGCATAAATATGACCTAAAACATCATCAGATTTTCACTCAAGTCCTAAAAGTAGATAAAGAGAAACCAGTTAAACAAATGAGACAAAAATATTATACTTGGTCATTTATTTATTAAGGAAAATGATCAAATATTACATATTTGTGAGTGGCAAAAGTATGTGAACCTTTGCTTTCAGTATCTGGTGTGACCCCCTTTGCAGCAATAACTGCAACTAAACGTTTCTGGTAACTTTTGATCATTCCTGCACATCGGCTTGGAGGAGTTTTAGCCCAATCCTCCGTACAGAACAGCTTCAACTCTGGGATGTTGGTGGGTTTCCTCACATTAACTGCTCACTTCAGGTCCTTCCACAACATTTCGATTGGATTAAGGTCAGGACTTTGACTTGGCCATTCCAAAACATTAACTTTATTCTTCTTTAACCATTCTTTGGTAGAACGACTTGTGTGCTTAGGGTTGTTGTCTTGCTGCATGACCCACCTTCTCTTGAGATTCAGTTCATGGACAGATGTCCTGACATTTTCCTTTAGAATTCTCTGATATAATTCAGAATTCATTGTTCCATCAATGAAGGCAAGCCGTCCTGGCCCAGATGCAGCAAAACAGGCCCAAACCATGATACTACCACCACCATGTTTCACAGATGGGATAAGGTTCTTATGCTGGAATGCAGTGTTTTCCTTTCTCCAAACATAACGCTTTTCATTTAAACCAAAAGTTCTATTTTGGTCTCATCCGTCCACAAAACATTCTTCCAATAGCCTTCTGGTTTGTCCACGTGATCTTTAGCAAACTGCAGATGAGCAGCAATGTTTTTTGGAGAGCAGTGGCTTTCTCCTTGCAACCCTGCCATGCACACCATTGTTGTTCAGTGTTCTCCTGATGGTGGACTCATGAACATGAACATTAGCCAATGTGAGAGAGGCCTTCAGTTGCTTAGAAGTTACCCTGGGTCCTTTGTGACCTCGCCGACTATTACATGCCTTGCTCTTGGAGTGATCTTTGTTGGTCGACCACTCCTGGGGAGGGTAACAATGGTCTTGAATTTCCTCCATTTGTACACAATCTGTCTGACTGTGGATTGGTGGAGTCCAAACTCTTTAGAGATGGTTTTGTAACCTTTTCCAGCCTGATGAGCATCAACAACTCTTTTGTGAGGTCCTCAGAAATCTCCTTTGTTCGTTCCATGATACACTTCCACAAACATGTGTTGTGAAGAGCAGACTTTGATAGATCCTGTTCTTTAAATAACACAGGGTGCCCACTCACACCTGATTGGCATCGCATTGATTGAAAACACCTGACTGGAATTTCACCTTCAAACTAACTGATCATCCTAGAGGTTCACATACTTTTGCCACTCACAAATATGTAATATTCGATCATTTTCCTCAATAAATAAATGACCAAGTATAATATTTTTGTCTCATTTGTTTAACTGGTTTCTCTTTATCTACTTTTAGGACTTGAGTGAAAATCTGATGATGTTTTAGGTCATATTTATGCAGAAATATAGAAAATTCTAAAGGGTTCACAAGCTTTCAAGCACCACTGTATGGGTGATGGAGCTGCTTCTGGCCCCCATCGTCTGCTTGCCCATCTCCTGGCACCTTCCATTTTATGCTGAAGTCATGCTATCTGTTGTCCATGGCACTCACATAATTTAACAACACTCATACATCAGAAACCCACCTTGAACAAAATACAAGCCCATCAAAGGGTAAAGTTAAACAGTCACATCTGCACTCCCTGTAGTATATTAAAAAAAATCACAGCTTGACACAGAATTTTGGGAGGAACCATGTAAATAATCGCTTCCTCCTACTTCTGGGGCTCAATTGTCTTTCTCTAGTTCTGAAAAGTCAATAAAATTGGATTTATTTTCTCAATTAAAATAACACTTTGGACTAGCACTTTTTTTATGGAACTGAATTTATAAAATGATACTTAACTCCGGGCGGCATGGTGGTGCAGTGGGTAGAGCTGCTGCCTTGCAGTTAGGGGACCTGGGCTTGCTTCTCGGGTCCTGCCTGCGTGGAGTTTGCATATTCTCCCCGTGTCTGCGTGAGGGGTTTCTCCGGGTGCTCCAGTTTCCTCCCACAGTCCAAAAATATGCAGTTTGGTGAATTGGCGATTGTAAATTGTCCCTAGTGTGTGCTTGGTGTGGGTGTGTGTGTGTGTGCCCTGCGGTGGGCTGGCGCTCTGCCCAGGGTTTGTTTCCTGCCTTGCACCCTATGTTGGCTGGGATTGACTCCAGCAGACCGCCGTGACCCTGTAGTTAGGATATAGTGGGTTGGATAATGGATGGATGGATGAATACTTAACTCCCATGAAAAGTCACAGCTGATTCTACAAGACAGTCCACAAAATCTAAAATCTTGCTCGCACACTCAGTCCAGTGCAGCCCTCACGTGCCCACAGATTATTCCTAAGCGTTAGGCTGCAACGTGAAGTGGCACAGCGAGGAAGAGACAATAGAGAAGCTGTGCTTTGTGCCCTGCACGCCAGCTCTGGCACGACCCAGCACCTTAGAACAAACAAGCACCCTTTCAACACAAATTGTGAATGAACCCTTTTGTTTGCTCCAGCCCAGCTCCACTGTGCTCTGCCAGTGGGACTCGGTTCACTGGAGGACAGCTGGAATCTTCTTAATTAGCATCAGCAGACATTTTACCTCACATTACCTATGGTCCATTAAGTTGATGTTACATTACATGACTTCTAGTCAGGAGTTAAACTGCAGTTGCTGATCTCGTCGCCTAAGTACTGTATGTTGCATTATATGACTAGTCGTCAAATTAGACGACCGAGGAACGACTTTCCAGCACAGCTTCACATTTCCAAAGTATTGCAAGCTCAGCTCTTTCTTTGACAGTATAACAATGTGCCTGATGTGTTGTGGAATTTAAATTTTATTTTATTTTTTGCTCACACAAAGAAAAATGAACTTAATCTTAAATGGACCTTTTCTTCCTGAACTGTATCACATTAAAACAAATATTTTGCTCAGATGGACAGGATAAATGTAATACTTAAGGAGGCAGGAGATCAGGATTTTCCTGAATTGTACCAGTATCAATCACAGTAAACGGAGCAGAAATCTGGGAAATGCCTCAAACGATATTGATTACTTGATAACCTGAGAACGGATGGGCACCTGGGACAACAAATTGCCACATTTTTTTACAGCTTGGGAAAGGAAGACATGCCGGAAGAATCCCACATGGAATTGTAAAATAAATTTGCCTGGTAAGAGGGACATCAAGAGAAGAAGACAGAGTGCTGTCAGGAGAAGGGCACCAGCAACGTCAGAAGAGGGCAAGAGATATGCAACCATTTTCATCTGATCATCAAGTAAAGCATGTCATGAATATCAATTGCTAAATCAACGCCACCCCATCTTTGACATCTTTTCGTTAACTTTTTCTAAACACTACATATATCCAGACTTCACTATCTGTCTTATTTTCTATTATTTCTTGTTCTGTTTAGTATTATTATTATTTAATAAATATCAATTGGCTTTTAACTTGCTGTACTTTGTGCTTATATCTAGAGTGATTGAAATAATAAATTGAAAATTAAGACACCTGTATGGAGGAAGCCACAGTACTTGCCTATAGGGTTATCAAGGCCAAGACGTCACTCCTCAAAAGAAATGACAACTGCAGAGCATATTGTTTGGTTGGTAAGATGCATAACCAAAAGAGTTGAGCTTTTAATTGTGTCACGATGACACCCATATGTTTGTCAGTGCCAGTGATAAGTAAGTTCTTAAGTAGAGACTCCCATAGAATATTGAGAAATATATTATGGCTCAATTGTCTAATTAAGGATATTTATTTAAGTAAACAGGACTCCTGTAGAATATTGCGAGACGTATTCTCCATTGTCTATTTAAGGATGTCTATGCGTGAATGTCAGGGTGTTCTAAGTAGAGTACTGTGGGGTGACTGACAGTTAAGCTTTCACCCAGGACTTGGTTTGAAGGATCCATATGTGTTTGTGTGTCTGTATGTGTGATAATCTTAAGGTGCGAGAGCAGACCAACTTAGTAACAGAGTTGGCAAGTCCTATAAAACCCACGATAATACACGGGTACAGCTGTTAGGTCAGTTACCTTTCTTTCCTTTTTCTATTCTGTGGCGATACAGTAAAACACACAAAACACGCTCTTCTGTTTGTCAGGTCCTGAAGCCCTGTATTCCATATTCCTTGTGGCTGCATTGTAATTGATCAACGGTTGTCAGCAATTACACACACAAAAGCCAACCCAACGACTTAAGAGGAGAACGGTTGACAGGCCGGATTGACCCACTGGGTATGTATGCCACACTACATGGTAGCTCCATAACTGCATGCAACAAACTTTACGAAAATGAAATCTGCGACTGGAAATGTCATGAAATGTCACATGGCCAGTTACAGGCAAGTTCAGGGAGGTCTAAAGTGAGGGCAGGGAGGCTGGAAACCTCCCATGGAGCAGAAGGCTAAAAGCTTGCTTGATCTTGATTTTTAGTATGAGTACAGACCATGGAAGGGGACCTCATAATCCTTCTGGCTTTTTGGATTTCAAGCAAGAAGTGTCAGATTTATTACAGAGTGACTTGGACAGCATACAGGCTTGGGCAGATTTGTGGCAGATCAAATTTGATGTCACTAAATGTAAAGAATTACATGTGGGAAGTAAATATAGTACATTTGAAAACACAATGGAAAGTCTGAAAATTGAAAGTCCACCTTATGAGAATGATGTGGGAGTCGCAGTGGACTGGACAATTGCCAGACCGTGTTCAGAAGCCATTAAGAAGGCTAACAGAATGTCAGGTTATATAGCACCTTGATGTGTGGAGTACAAGTCACAGGAGGTGACACTCAACCTTTATAACACACTGGTGAGGCCTCATCTGGAGGACTGGGGCAGTTTTGGTCTTCAGGGTACAAAAAGGACATAGCAGCACTAGAAAAAGTCCAGAGAAGAGCGACTGGGCTAATTGAGGGGCTACAGGGGATACGTTATGAGGTAAGATTTAAAGAGCCGAACCTTTTCAGTTTAAACAAAAGGGGATCAAGAGGAGGCATAATTGAACTGTTTAAAATAATGAAGGGAATTAGTCCAGCAGATCAAGACTGTTCCTTTAAAAGGAGATCAGCAAGAACACAGGGACACAGTTGAAAACCTGTGAAAGGTAAATTTCTTACATAAACATTAGGAAGTTTTATCTTCTCACACAGAACCACAGACACATAGAATAAGTGACCAAGTAGTGCGGTAGACAGTAAGACGTTAGGGACCTTCAACACTCAGCTTGATGGTATTTTAGAAGAACTAAGTGGATAGGACTGGCAAGCTTTGTTGGGCTCAATGGCCTCTTCTCATCCAGATTGTTCTAATGTTCTACGGCAAGAAGTAGTAAGTTCATTCATTTTAATCAATGTTTAATATATTAGAATGTGAATACAGATTATAGCTCGTGAGTTGAGATGAATTGGTCAGTTTTTTTAAATCTTTTTTTAAAAAGGGATTATGCAAAAAGGCTATTAGAATACACATTTAAGTAATATATAGTGGAGGCTAAATAGAGACTTGCCTCTATTTAAATGTCTATATAATGAATGATTTATATTTAAAAACAATGTAATCAAAAATTGTTTTACCAAGTTGTTATGTAGCCCTTGAATAAATTTGATGACATACTAAATGTGTTGCGAGAATACAGTCATTCATTTTAATAAAGGGTTAGTAATTTATAAGGGGATTACACAACATAGAACATGTTGCACAGATAAATGTGCTCATTTAATAAATATGTATTATCTTTAAATGTAATTACATACAAAAGATTTCCAGAATACATCTGCCTACTTAATTAATGGTTGGCTGAATCTTAATATGGGGTTATAAAGAGGTTTGCTAGTATTTGAATGTCTGTATAGTAAATGCTTAGTATTTTATAAAGTAGCTATATAAATCTATCTTCTACATTGTTTTTAGATATTTAATAGATAGATAGATAGATAGATAGATAGATAGATAGATAGATAGATAGATAGATAGATAGATAGATAGATAGATAGATAGATAGATAGATAGATAGTGTGGACACTTTTTCTATAGTATCGTTTCTTGTGACTGAAGACAGAGATATAATTAAAGTTAGTAAAAAATCTTTTATTAATACACACCAGGCAAGGGTAAGATGACAGAGAAGCACAGTCCTAGGACACCTGCCCTTCATCTGCCTCGAGGGGTTGGTGTCCCAAATCTTTTATAGGGCAAAGCTTTGTCTTATGACTTTAGTTGCACAAGAATTTCAAAACATTACATCTTTACAACAATTTGCTTGGATCAGCATTTACAACATTTGTAAGTTCATCAGTTGGTCACTTGTGGTTTTTTGTCTGTTAGGAGAAACAGGAAGTTACACTTGTCATGTGCACTATGGACAAGATAGGTTCTGCGTGGCTTTGTCATGTACACCAGATTGATCAAACTGATCAAACTATTTATTATTTTTCCACAATAGATAGATAGATAGATAGATAGATAGATAGATAGATAGATAGATAGATAGATAGATAGATATGAATGGCACTATATAATAGATAGATCTATTAATAATAAATAAATCTATAATTTGGTATTTTGCTGACAATGGATTATCATCATTCTGGATTATTACATTCAGGATATGGACACTTCTCCAAAAGATGAATGTGATCAGAATGGTTCTTGCATATTGGCATTTAGTTTGCCCTCTAAGGGACTCAGTAAAGTAAAACAATGGAAAATTTCTACAGCAAAATTGGAGAGACCCCTGAACTCTTCAATATAGGACACAAGTATTAGGGCCATGAGGCTTTTTTGGTGTATTCATGAATTCACCAGTTTATTAAGAAAATGGTAAAAGGCCATTTATCTAACCTTTTCCACAGTTCAGCAGACCTCTGATTGTGTTCTTGCACCACTTCATTCACAAATGTGCATTTTGTAGCTGTACACTGAGTGCCACTGTCATTGTATCCCCCAGTGTAAAGTTCATGCCAGACTGGTCTTGGCCATTTTTCCTGCTCCTATCTTAGTCTAATAAGATACAACTGTCAATTGTTTTTTCTTTGAATTTCATATTAAAGCATAGATATGAGTTTGCTCAGTATCCCTAACTCATGATGGTCTTCCCTTCAGCCTCTATGCCAGTCACAATTATTCATTAAACATCAATAGTTTAAGAAATCTGAGACTTTAATGTGTGTATAATGAGCTACTGAGAGTACCCAGCATGTTCATACATAACCATCAGCGCGATACGATGACCACAACTATGTGGAAGTATTTGTTTTGCATAGAACTTGCATTTTCCATTTCCTTAAGTGTTTCTCTCATTGTGCCAGCTACTTAAATATTTTGCTTTTTCATTAAATGGAATTATATAGAAGACACAATGGAATTATGGGTTGTCAGATGCCTTGTCATTATTTACTTTATTCTCATTTTTATGTAAGAGCAATTTCCTGCTTGTGATTGGATTGATAACGGAGCATCACCTTCATTACCCTCCATTTTCTAACCTGTCTATCTAGCTTAGTATCCCAGGGTGCCAATGCCTGTCTTGACAGCATTGGTTCTAAAGAAGAAACTGTTCCTAGATGAGATACTAGTCCATCACAGACCATATTCACAACGGGCCAAATTAGTGCTGCAAATTGATATAATCTTATGGGAATGTGATTTTATTATATTACATACTTTTTAAACTTGTTAAAATGATTATAAACATTATTTTATATTTCCAGCTGTATACTCAAAATGTAAGCAAGGTCACTTTATTTTTATTTGAACTTTTGAGCTCTGTAATAGTTTAGCTAACCACATCAAAGAAGAAGTGTTAGCAGAGACAGTTCACAGCTAAACTAGGAAAATAAAAGTGGCCACTATAAAAAAATTAGTCTAGCAAGATGGAAAGATCAGATCTTTAAATGGGAAACGAGTCATCTTGTGGAGTTTCCAAATGTGTCAAAGTACATTTTTTGACCCATTGGCTATGTTTGTGCATGCACACTTTGTGAATATGTACTAATACAGTCTGTCATAATGACACTGGCCAGAGAGGGAACTACGGGTGTTCACCTTAGCCATGAGAATCTTTGAGAAGTCAGCAAGAGAAGATAGAGAAGCAAGAAGAAAGGAGAACTAATGAGATGTGGAAATGTAACTTAAAGAGAGTGAATGCACACACATTGGGTGTGCTGCCCAGAATCATTTATAATGGCTCCTAAAAATATTCACGTTGTACTGGTGATTTGCCACACTCTTCTACTTTTCTTCTGCTTTTGACACATTAAGAATATTAAAGAATGTTAACTATAATGACTGAATAAAGATTCTTTGCCTACTCCCTTAGTTAACATTTAATTTTTGCTCTATACTGCCTAGGGTCCAAATGAAAGAAGAGGAGATGTCTTCCATTTAGTCAGAGGCACAGGTGTATTGTGGCTGTGGGCTGTTTCTCCTTTCAGGCCAGTAAGTGTAAGGATAAGAGAACACGATTTGGGGCACAGGACATCTGTGGGTCTACATAACAAAGTTAGGATCACCCCAAAACCCTTAAAAGATGCAGCAATAATCTATATGTCTTTGGTGTGACCCAACATTTGCGTGATAGACATGCGCACCGACAAAAAAGCGTCGATTAAATCGCCCCAACAAAATCGCCCCAACAAAATCGCGAAAGTTTCATTAAATATGAATTACTAGTTTAAAGCATATATAATAATGTTTATTTTAGAAGTCAATATTATGAGACACGGCATGCCATCAGCACGGCACGCAGATAGTCCTTAAGATCATGCCCTGCATATGTAGGAAAAATTGCAGCAAGGGCGTCCCACTCTCTTGGCCTCTCTCGCAATTTTGTTGGCACGCATTTGTCGAAAACCAGTTAGCGGGTTTGTCGGCGCTCATTTGTCGGTCGCGGTTTTGTCGGGGCGCATATGTCTATCGCGCTTTTGTCGGTGAACCGTCTTTGGGGATCCAGAAGGAAAACATGAAGGCCTGGACACAAATAGCCTCCACAAAGCCAGTGACCATACTAGGATTTGAACCCAGTTTGCTGCAGAGTCCTTCTCAAGGCTAAACCACTTACTACTCGGGTCAACTCCACACCCATCAAATTTGTTAGAGCAGTAAACAGAAATTATGATCTTACTCTTCGTCTTGCAGAAGCTCCTCCTCTTCCTCGATATGTGTCTGGTTGCGGACAGGGGCAAGCACCTCAGTTTTGGTGTTATAGTTACGGAAGCACACGTTGAGTTTCTCATCAAATTCATTCACTAAGTCCTCCATGGACTTGAAGCTGATCATTTCTGAGAAGGTCTCCAGTTCTGAGAAATCCTCTCGTGTGATTGGATGCATCCCATTTGACAGTAGGGGGCCCTGGATCCTGTCTTCATCTATACGACAGGGTCTGAGGTCCTCAAATTCTTCATCGAGACATACCAGCGGGGCCTCCATACTTGTACGCTGCCTGATGGAGACCTCACTTCCTTAAAAACCCTGCAGAGAAAAAGAAATGCTTGATGAAAAGCTTACATAAAAAGTTAGTCTGGGGGGCCTGGAGCCAGTTGAGAAGAACAGCATCGCATCAGCAAGGTGATAACCAAGAAGACACAGAAATTAAGATTCTATTTGGAACAGTAGTGGAACACTAGGAATGCCTTTCCTATTTTTATTTTGCTCAGTTACTTGGATATGAACATGTTCTCGGAAGGATCTTAAAGCTCTAATTGGCAATAAAAGTAACAAAGACCATCATTGAGCCCTCATTACGATTAATATTTCAATGGCTTTCCTAATTCAACTCCTTAGGCAGATCTTGAGACAGAAATGACCTGGCCTTGCTGACTGGTGCATAATTGATTTTGAGAAACAAAGAGCCTTTCCTCCCTGGCAGAACTGATTGCTGTGAGGAGACAGAGTGGCATGCTGACATTGTGCCAACTCGAATTTATCAAGTGCTTCTGCTTGACCTTGTTGCTTTATTTAATTCTGAAAGTCAAACTTTACAGCCAAAACTTGAGGATGCCATAAGCCAGCGGTTCCCAATAAACCCCACAGCCATGCAAATGTGGCCTAAGACGTAGCGTTTGCTCAAAAACCAAAGTGTGCTTTCAGAAAACAATAAAGGTGATTGTAAGAGCCAATCTTAGAAAGTTAAAGTTTTGAGTTAAACTCATATTAATATTTGCTTAATTTGAATAGAATACAAATTTCTTCCATAGTCATAGCTGGTATGGTCTTTTCCCCCTATGTTAGTAAGAGGTAGAACCTTCTTACTATAACTGAGAAACAGTGTGATAATAAGCTCAGTTGTGTTTAGAACAGGTCCCAGTAAACAGGAACTTGAAAGGGTGCTTTCACACCTATAGTTCGATTGCTTTAGTCCGCACCAGTCAGAAAAATGTTACAAGGTAGTAAACAGACGTGGGTACGGTTTGCTTTCACATATGCCTTGTTCTAAACGAACCAAAATAGACCGCGAAGCCCATCGGCAACAGGGAAACTTGTCTTTCTCTTTTCCAGAACTTCCCGTCTTGCTAAGTGCATCACGCACTTCTACTGTATATACTTCGCCCGAAGTTTTTTTGTCTCAATACGGCATTGTTCAACTGTCCGAGGATAGCCTTTCTCCCTTAGCTGCTTACTGAACAGCGCGTAAATGCAGCTGTTTTTATGTGTCATGGACAGTTGCTTTTGGATATGCTCATCCGACCATATATCTATGAGGCACTTAATTTCTTCGGCACTCCACGTTTCTCCGCAGTTTGATTTCATCGCGAGTCGATAGCTTGAAAAATGTAATGGAGTCAACAGGAAGTGAAAAGAATTTTACCCACAACCCCGTATCTCTTATACCCAAAGTGCATTAAACTGTACCATTTCGTCAGATTTGGTTTTGGTTGCTTTCACACCAGACGAACCGTACCAAAGTAGAGCGGATAAAGCGGTCCGAGACCACCCCTTCAAGGCAGGTCTCGGATCGATTGATTTGTTGCGCACCAAAGTACCGAGATTGCATTCACATCAACGCAAACGAACCGAACCAAGGGACCAAACACGTTTGGTGCGCACCAAATGCTGTAGGTGTGAAAGCACCCTTTAAAGACCCATTTTCTACACAGAGATGGGATAAGCATACAGTTTTCTGACCATTTTGAAATGGTTCAGAAATGTTAAGTAAATAGTAACGATTTGAGATGTAACAAGATTAAGCTTAGAACTGAACTTTTCTTAACATTATTTTTTTCCTTTTTTTGCTATTTTCATTTTCTTTTTTGTGTGAACGGTTTTACTTTGAAACTTAAGTAAAATTTTAAAAATGAATATATTGTAGTGACCCGGCAGCCAGCGCTGGCGGCATGATGCATTGTGGGTAATTTATGTAAAGTTTACTGTTGTGTTAAATTAGCAAGGCAATAGAATAATTGTTCCTGTTGTAATTTGTTGTATGTGTTTGTGTTCAACTGGTGGGGTGGGTTTGGGTTATTGCCGTCCGGGGTTATTAAATTTTAAATAGTTACCATCAATGAGAAAGATGACTTCGTTAATGACCTTCGCAATGGCTTTGCAATGTGATTGAGCTTTGTTTTCTGACTATCTGCTCTAATAAAGAGATACAACAGGACAGAGCTGTGTATTGCTAAGATTTCATCTAAGCAATGATTGCCGAGACGCTCGGAGTTGTGCAGTGTATGGGACGCGAGTGATCGCTTGCCTAATGAGCTAGGTACAGCTGCTTGCATGGCGCTGGCATTCCGCTGGCCGACCAGTTTGGGAGACGTGCACGGCTGAGTTCGGCTCTGAAAACTTTTTAAGACTCATCCACGGGTCGCTACAATATTTTGTCTGTGGAATCATGTCTGCGTGTCGGGCTTTTGTTGAATCCAATTTTTTTGAGTTACAGCTGCTGAATTTTGGTAACTTTGGAAAAACACAGCTACAGTGATAGTTTAACCATAATGGGGGATGCCTTCTTTAGTTTTCTCAGATACTGGAGAAGGCATTCCGCTTATAGACTCAAGCAGTGCTATAACTATTTCAAGAGTAGAATAATGCAGAGTGAGGGACACACAATGTAGAAGGTGGGGCCTCTGGTCAAGGATGTACAGTTAATTTTTTTTTTATTATTATTAATTTTATTGCACTCCATACAAAGCAATCAAGTTTTTACAAAAAGAAAAATAGAGTTAAGAACAGATCGATCCCCACCCTTGAGAGAGAGAGCAAGCCAAACGGCATAAAAATTTTACAGCTTTTAAACATACCTAAATTAATAAATTCTCTATGCTTCATGAACTTATTTTAAAATATTACTGAATAGATCCTGCCATGTTTTGAAAAACGTCTGTACGGATCCTCTGAGTATTTGATTTTTTCCAATTTCAAATAATATAACACATCGATTTCTCACTGACTTAAAAGAGGAGAGTTTGGATTCTTCCAGTTTATCAGAATAAGTCTGCGTGCCAACGGTGTAGTGAATGCGATCACAATTAGTTTGTCTTTCTCCACTTTAAGCCCCTCTGGAAGAACCCCAAACACAGCTGTTAATGGGTTAGGAGGGATTGTGAGTCCAAGGCTATCTGAGAGGTAATTAAAAATTTTTGTCCAGAATAATGTTAATTTAAGGATGTACAGTTAAAAGACAGGCTATCAGCTATCCCACTTTTGCCAACAAATGTTACATGGCTGGCTCATACATTCAGCAAAAATCCTTACTTTAACAAAAATACAGTCAAAAAAATAGAAATCAAAGATAATGAATGTAGCTGTGTAATTGTGTGATTTCATGTTCACAATGGTATGAAGGTCAGCGTTGTGTACTCCTGCAAATTTCAAGGTAACTATTCAGTGAGCAAGATCACTGACCAACACAGAATATTTGCTGTAAAACCACTTAGGTGAATGCTGCCATTCCAAACTATGGCAGATTGTGGATATAAACAAAAGACCATTGTGGTGTTAGGAGTGGTTATGAGACATTTGCTAGATTTTATTAGGATTTTTGCATGGATTTTGACTTTTAGTTTCATTTTGGGCATCCAGACTCCACAAGCTCTGTATTTCTTGGACATGTAGCTAATATATAATAATAAATAATGAATAATTATTTATTGACGTTGAAACAGTGGCACACTTATTTAAAATGTTGCCTTAAAGCACTATCACATGACATGGCTCTTCCAGTGATTTTCAGTTGTAGACTTCATTTACATAACCTTAGTGAGTTGGAGGCAGGGTGCCACAATGACTGCCTGTTTCATTATGTGACATCATCAGCGACTCACTTCAAGCAGTCCGTAGCTCGCCCCGACTAAATCAGACAGGCTTGATTTTGTCTTAAGTCGTAGGGGTGGGCTTGTGTGCATGTGGGGGACTGACAACCAATGAACACTCAGCTGGAAGTACAATGCATAGAATGCAGCTACAAGGAATACGAATCTCACAAACAGAAGAGAGTCTTGTTCATCTAACATCTAGCATGTGTACTGCAGTAGGATGGAAAAAGGGAAAAAAAGTGCCAAGACTGAAGCTAAACTCCCCATACCTGTGAACTTTCACATAGGCCCTGGATCCACCATACTGCATGTTATTGGCTGCTGGAAAAAGGAGTGAGTTTGTAATACTTTGGAAAAATTAAACAGTGCTGGAAAGTCATCACACAGTTGTCTAATTTGACATGCCCAGCAATATGTAGTCATGTAATGTGACATGGCTCGGCCATGAGATCAGCAACTGTAGTCGTCAAGTCTGACATCCCCTTCAACTAATAGGTGTGTATGTGACAATGGCTTTATAGAACATGACAAAAACAGGCCATTCACACCAAGCTAGCATGTCAATGGTCATTCACTGAATGACTTCAAAATATTATGAAGTTTAGACTTGAAGGTCTCCAAAGTACTACTGTCTACCACTCTTGTATCTCATACCATGCAGTGCTGGAATCAGTCTGGTTGTTCCTCTCTGGACTTTAAGTTGGTGTCACACTTCTTTTGTAACATAAATGACAAAGCTGCACACAAGGTCCCAAATGAGGCCTTTCTCTTGTGGGTCATAACCATCCTTGATTTGTACTGAACACCTCAAATAAGGTAACTCGACATCCTTTTAGCCTTCTTCATTACTTCTGTACACTGGATGTGGACCATGAACAGTCTAGGATAATTCTTAAGTCCTTCTCATAAGTTGTACTTTCTAGTTTCAGACCTTCGTTATGTATTCTTATTTAATATTTTTACTTCTACTATATGTATAATATCTATATTAATTCCATCCTGTCCAGCACATTTGTAATGTATAGGCTGACTCTGCGGCATCTACCAGTTTATTATCATCAGCAGACCTTTAGGTTTTAGTTCATCATATTTATAAATCATAGCATCTGTCCTTTAGAGACACCATTTTTAATAATGCCTAATACATGAAAGAGTTCCTTATCTCATTACTCCATTTTCTTTGTTTGAGGCAATTTTCTATCCATCTACACCCTATGAATGTCCACTTGTTTTAGCTTCATCACTAGCCTCCCCTGTCATACCTTATCACAAACGTTTTGAAGATGAAGAGAAATTATATTGCGTGTGTCCCTTTGATCAAATGCTTTTGTTCTTCCTCATTGAACTGCAGTATATTTGTGAAAAGCATCATCCACCTCTGCGCCCATGTTGACCGTTCATTAGTACACGTGCTACTCAATGCGTTACTCATTACATATTTGCTTTCATAAATTTACATGTGCACATTCAGGTAATTGGACAATAGTTACTTAGATCATGTTTTTTAAAGGACAGGACATGCAGTTATTCTAATTTCCATCTTTTAAGAACTGCCCCACTGTGGGGTGATTTCTGAAAAATATGAGTTAAATGTTAATATAGCTGCAATGGGCTGGCGCCCTATCCAGGGTTTGTTCCTGCCTTGCACCCTGTGTTGGCTGAGATTGGCTCCAGCAGACCCCCGTGACCCTGTGGTTAGGATATAGAGGGTTGGATAATGGATGGATGTTAATATAGTCTAATGGTAGTCATAGATGTACCTGGCTGGGGTTTATGGTGTTTCCTCACTTGGCTAGAAGGCCATCATATTAGATGGACAGGATGGGTTGATGGAAAACAGGCTGGAATATTGGCCCTCTGTTTCCTAGTCAAGGGGTCCTAATAATTGATATCCAAAGGTGATGGTTGGACATCCCAGCTGAGATGTTTGCTGTTCACTTTCCTGGTCATGAGGCTGGTATAACACAAGGACAGGTGAGACAGGGGTCATATGCTCCTTCAGTAGGAGGAGGATAGTCCTGTTGGGGTCCACAGGTGACACTGAAGGGGGCCGTTGAGAGGAGACTGACAGATGGAGGGTGTGTCTGACCCAGAAGTGATTTCTGGCTACAAATGTGACGTGTCAGAAATGCTCCCATGTCAGGCTTAAAATGGAACACTCCATATTAGCCAGGGGAGTTAGAGTCAGGAAACAAGGAGATCAAAGCTCCTCCGGGTAGTAGAAAAGAGAAAAAGAGAAAGGAAGTATGGGAAATAGTATGGTAGTGCAAGGAATTATGAAGGAGAAATATGCTTTAAGGCAAAAAGGAAGAATTAAAAGGGTCTAATTGTGCCCAGGACTTGTGTCTGTGTGGTTATAGCTTGGGGCCCCCTTTAGTCCACAATATCTAAATACCAACTTCCAATTTTTGTCTGGTTTCGCACCATGTGCGTTTAGTTAAATATGGCAGCCAAGTGCCTTTTACCTTACAGGACAATTTGAAACTGGCAAAGGATTTAGAGAAGTGTCTGGGGGTGAGTGAAACAGCCAAGGTTCATTCAATTTAATAATCATAAAACTCAAAGTAGAGCTCAAACAGAAGTGGTAAAGAATTTATATTCGATATTTGTATTGGGGCGACATGGTGGCGCAGTGGTAGCACTGCTGCCTCGCATTTAGGAGACCCGGGTTTGCTTCCCGGGTCCTTCCTGTGTGGAGTTTGCATGTTCTCCCCGTGTCTGCGTGGATTTCCTACCACAGTCCAAAGACATGCAGGTTAGGTGCATTGGCGATCCTAAATTGTGCTTGGTGTGTGTGCCCTGCAGTGGGCTGGCACCCTGCCTGAGGTTTGTTTCCTGCCTTGCGCCCTGTGTTGGCTCCAGCAGACCCCTGTGACCCCTATATAGTGGGCTGGATGGATATTTGTATTGTTTTTAATGCTAGTTTTGTGCATTTTTATGTTTAAAGCTAATCCTTTTCATTTCCCAATGTATGTTCAAAAAATAACAAATTATTCATGAAATGTATTTATTATTGCTCTGTTGATATGAGGCTCCAATGTACAGTGGAATTATTGCATTGTGATGCAAGTACCATAATGTGAAATGCATGTGAATTGAATGTATCATCTCAAGCTTGGGAAGGTTATACATAACAGGGTGGCAAAAATGTGCCTTGCCTCAAGTGACATTATTTAACAGGCCGGCGCTATCTGTGACCCTCCAGGACTGGGACTACCCTTCCAAGGACTAAAGGTGCCACATGTCCTGCTTGTTTGTGGATGGCTACACTTACTCATAATGTTGGTAGGTGGAATTCACCAAAGCATTTTTCACAGCAAATTTGCTGAGTTTGCCAGTGATCTTATTCGCTGAACTTTTCCCTAAAAATGTTTTGTGTAGCAAGCTCAGGTAAAATTTTTTCCAGCACCCCATTAAACTTTGTGAGACATCATGGAGCTATAGCAACCAATGTTGAAAGGGGATATCACTACCTGCCCAATTTGTGTCGCACATGCACAGAACTTTCACCGGTCATCACTATGTAGCGCAGACCAACAGGGTCAAGCCCCCTAAGTAGACAATGCTGATTCCTTGAACCACAGGCTCTGTGGGTGTTTTTTAGTCATAATCATAGTAGCTTGGGAATAGCAGAAAGAAATAAAGGACTCTAAATATTATGAACTCAAAGTATAAGTTTATCTCAGTAATGCACAGTTGAGTGGTTCTTAGCACTGCAGCCTCACAATTTTGCCCACAATAATTGGCGCAGCATGGCTGTCAGACACTTCCCCACCTCTTAGGGACATGTAAAAGACAACTGCACCATTAATATCAACTTAAAACTAGTTGAATTTCTTCTTCCCCATTAACTTCAGTTTTGAGGAAATTACAAAACATTTCCATTTCAAAACAAAGTGAATTCAGAGGAGTTCGCACATTTCTACTTACCCACACCCAACCAATTCAAAGTCACCAATCAACATAAAATGGACATTTTTTAACAAGTGAGGAAGGTGGAGTAGAGAATACAGATCAACTTAGACAAAGGGAAAGTGTGCAAACTCCAACCAGATGGTGACAGGCCAAGAGTTGTATCCAGTTCCCTGAAGTCATGAGGCAACAAACCATAGTGACGTTGTGCCACCAATCCAGGAAGTATCTGTTATTGTGGACACTGATTGAGATGTAAGCCTAAGTCTGAATTCTGCCCCAGTCCAGCTGTAATAATTTCTCTCATCTATATGATTTCTGCCTCTCCTCCTAGGTTTGTATCATCTGCCAGCTCACCCACCTTATTAATTACATTTTGATAATTTATGTAAACTAAAAAGAACCAACGTTACTATAATATAATCATTATTAGCCATCATATTAATTCAACTTTAATATCCTACTTGTGTTTACAAAAACACTACACATCCTGACGATATATCCATTCATTTCCTAACCTGCTTATCCAATTCAGGGTCACAGGGTGTCCCAATGGAATTATCCTATAGAATTTAGAATTACACTGTTTTCAGGCATTTAGGTTTTAAAAAAGAAAATCCTGCTAATCATGTGCCAGGCTTTGTTATATAACACAATTTTAAATCAGAGCAGTGTTTTTAGAAGCCTGCCTTGCCATATTTCTCTTCTAAAGCAAGCGGACAGTACCTAATTAAATCTTCTCTCATCACTGAACAAGCTTTGCTCAACCAGACAGGCCTGCAAGCCAAAGAGACGCTGTATGCAGGGGAGCGCACGGCCGTTTTTGTTTGCTATGGATCACCGACGCTAATAATGTCACCGTCACCTTGAGCTCAGCACGGAACCTCTGTCCGAAAATTAAGAAAAACAACAGAGATTTCCCCTCTTCCTTTTTTGACACCTCATCTACGTACCGCACAGCCTGCACAACATTCATAATGAACACTAACAGACCGTGCTGCCCCGTGTAATGGAATGCCAGTTAGACTGCCATCCTCCTTTGCCTTTTCTCTGCAACACATCCTACAAAAGGCCGGGAATTGGAGTGCTTTGTATCACACAAAGCTCATAGTAATCATTTATGCATGATATTCTTAAGAAGGAACTGCTAATTCTATAGATGTTTAAATGCTGAATACAGCTGCAGAGTAATTTGTTGAATTCTGGCATTAACAACATAATTGTGTTGTTTGTGGTACAAAGAGAAATTGAATGTTTATCTACAGAGTGAACGAAAGGCACCTGCATATAGTAGATGTGTTTGTGTGTCATTATAGTGTTAGTGCTAAAATGTCATTACTACAGTTGCAGGTGACACATTGGTTTGCACTCTTACCACTCAGCTCCAGGGGCTCGAGTTCATTTCCTGGCTTAAGCACAGCATGAGTGGACCTTTTTCTCATTTTTGCCAGGGATTTATTTCTCTAGGTGTTGAAAAAGATGCATGGGCAGATTCAATGACAACTTTAAATTGGCCCCATCTGAATTATAAAGGAGACTGACCTCGATTCCTGGCTTGGACACTGTCTGCCAGGTGTTTACATGTTTTCCTGGTATCAGAATGGCTTTTGCTCTCTCATCCCAAAAATGATGATTTTAAACTGGCCCTGAATGTGTGTGAGTAAGTGAGTGAGTGTGTGAGTGTGTGTGTCCTGCAATGGTTTGGCATCCCATCTGGGGTTCTTTTCCACCACCCTCAAATTTGGATACAGCAGGTTTATTAAACAAATTAAGAGATTGAAAGGCAAACTAAACCTGCGAAATAAACAGCTTATATTATGAAAACAACAGAAGATGTCCATTTTGCCTACAGGGCAAACACAAACATTTTATCACATGAACTCTCAGTGTAAAAATAAATGGATATTTTCTTCAATAATGCTACTCCAAGTATACATTAGAGACTGGCCATGTTCAAACAAAGCTTAAATCCCTATAGTTTGGAAGATGGCCTAAATTACAGAATAATAAGGAAATGACGACCTTGCTGTACAATAATCTATTTCTCAATGAATAAACTCTCTTGATTACAGATCTGAGAATTTGAAAGCCAAGAGAAATGAAATAAGCATCGTAAGCAATGCGTTAGCTAAGAGACAGGAACATGCAGTGACAATGGAGACAGGCAGACAGAGACAGAGAGAGAGAAAGGCTGCTACCTGTGTCCCGGGCTTATCTCCTGATGCAAGCCGCTCCTATGCGATGTGCAGATCAGCTGTGCTGTTTTCTGTACATCCCAACGTTGGCAGAAATGATGCACTCAAATGCATTCCTTCTCTTCAAATGAAGACAAAAGAAGGAGGGCTTTGTTGTCGGGTATTGCTGCTCCTCAACTACAAAACGAGAAAAAAACGGGAAAGCCCTCCTTCTTGTGGACTGCAGCAAGGATGGAGCTGCTGAATCAATAAGCAGGAGAGTGATGGCAGCACTGGCTTAAGCAGTAACAGCAGCAGCGTCACCACGGAGACAAGGAGCTATGCCACTCAACCCCCTGCCCCTCCCTCCTTCCCTCCCAGCCAGCCAGCCAGAATTACGTGATTATTCACTGCAGTAAAAGCAACACGGCAAACTGGAAAGAAATCCCACCACCAAAGAAGGCAGACCTTATTCATAGCAACAGGAGCATCTAAGAGTACAAGCCTTAAGACAGTATTAGAATTGTAAATGGTAAGCATTAAATATCGTCTGATGTGCTGGTATCAGTCCATTCCTGTGTTTCACTGAGCCTCACATCTGCACTGCATTTGTTTTAGAGCACTTATCCCAGGTCATTTTGGGTGTTTGTCTGATGAATTGAAACAAAAAAGGTAAAACATTTTCTTCAACTCACTGAACACGTATTCTGAATTCATATTTTGCACTCTGTCATCATCTTTGTGGAGTTTGCATTTTCTCTTTGTGTTTGGTAGGCTGTCCTTCTATATTTGAAAAGATATGCATGTTAGATTACTAAACAATTCCAAATTGGATCTAACTAGCTCCTGCATTGCTTTGAGCAAGAGGAAAGGCACTGTATAAATGAAATGTATTGTTAATATTAGTATTAATATTGCAGCTGGTGCAGTTGGAATAGGTCCTGGCCTCCCATGACCAGCTATAGATCAAGATTAGTTAAAAATATTGAAGCAACCAGCATAATAAGCCAACACAACTCTGAGGTATTGGAGGTTCAAAGGTTTATTTTCAGTCTTATTTCCACTGTTCCCAGTTCCATTATCTGGACACCTCCAAAACAATAAAATAAGCTCACTATATCTATCAGTTTGTCTTATGCCATACACATTTTTATCTTTTTCTATTCCACAAACACTCCTGCTTATTGTCTCATGGCCTCCTCTTCACTCCTTACTGCCACTGCTCCTTCCTTTTTCTCAAAACCTCCTCTGTCATCTCCTAAAAGTATGCCCACCCACATTATTTTTCAGGTTTTGGTAACCTAGATTGTCTTCTTTAACCTCTGGTAGTTTTCCACTTACCTTTGTACCATTTAAGGTTATGCATTGCACTTGAATTACCTAAATTTCAAACAGAAAAATGGGGAAAAACAGGGGTGTTCTAAAGCCTTCGAGTAGTAGTAATATGTGTGTGTGTGTGTGTGTGTATATAATAAAAGAAAATTTTGAAATTAGATTATTGCCAAGAGATTTTTTTCAAGTCCACCCTCCTCTCAACCATGTCAGGTTAACGGCTCACGCCCACGGTCCTCTAACCTCTCATTCATGTGAATGCTTTTGTCAGATATAGTTCCTGTGCTCTCAGCTCTTAAAATTGTTTATGTTTTCCTCACTTTAAGTTACCAATAAAAGAAGTCTTATTATGTCCAAACCTTATTGAAGAATTTAATCCCGAAGGGTTATCAACGGAGTACACAGGTAATCCTAGCACAGGGAAACGAAGTCAAATGAATTAATGCGAAAATTGTCAATCAGTTACACGTTCTACTATAAAAGAAAATCTTGAGACGAGACGAGACTATTGCCAAGAGATTTTTTCAAGACCCGCGAGACGAGACTATTGCCAAGAGATTTTTTCAAGACCCGCGAGACGAGACTATTGCCAAGAGATTTTTTCAAGACCCGCGAGACGAGACTATTGCCAAGAGATTTTTTCAAGACCCGCCCTCCTCTCAACCATTTCAGGTTAATGGCCCATGCCCACAGTCCTCTCACCTCATTCGTGTGAATGCTTTTGTCAGATACAGTTCCTGCGCTCTCAGCTCTTATAAATTTTTACGTTTTCCTCACTTTAAGTTCCCAATAAAAGAAAACTTATTATGTTCAAATCTTATTGAAGAATTTCATCCCAAAGGGTTATCAACAGAAAAAATTAGTCAAACGAATTAACGCAAAAATTGTCAATCGGTTACATGGCAAATTGGTTAAATGCATATCAATAGACTATGCTGAAACAGTTGGAGGTGATGGTGCGGAAAACTGTTAACACCATCTGGTCTTCCAGCGACCAAATTACTGTTGAAAGAATGATGTGTCGTAATGTTATTGCATAATTTATGTATGAGTGATGGGCTATGCAATAGATCAAGATTAGTTGTATTCAAAATTGGTCGAACAATTCTGACATGTAAAATTTTAACAGGCGACAAGAAAGGTAATGTAGTATATCTTCCACAGATAACATTAGACACCAAAGGAGATCTTGACATACCGTTTGTATTAAAACGTTTACAGTTTCCCATTAGAACAGCTTTTGATATGACAATTAACAAATCACAGGGACAAATATTCGAAAAAGTCGGTTACTACTCAAACTGGTAAATTTGGGAAGCAGCTGATATTGAAACCACAACGTCTTGATCGGAATGCAACAGTTCTTAGAATTGCACCACGCAAGCTATTGTATCAACCACCTAGTGTAACCTTTTTTTTTTCTTCGGTTAAATTCTTGAATAAAAGTGCACTTGTTTTGTTATACTTGTACCATTTGTGAAAGTGTTTATTTCATATTTGTATTTCAGGCTTCACACATTATACATTTCAGGTCTACATTTTGTCAGTTATTACTGAAACATGAAAAACGTTTCTGTGTTAACAACGTTTTTACATAGATTGTTGTTGACATGGAACACACAATTAATGTATGTATTCCAAATGACGATGTACTTTTTTACCCTATAAAGCTCCAGCATTTCAGTCGAAGATAAACATTGAGCACTGAGAAACTTCCTTGTGAATTGAACTGCGGCGGTTGTCGGGGGGGATGGGGCACATTTACAGGACAAAAGACGCTGACGGAGAGGTGAGAAAGGATTTAAGGTGGGTCGGATTTATGAGTTTTCTCGTAGGCTCTGGTAATTCTAGTGTTAAATTGTACATCTGCTTCCCCATACACGAGTGGTAGAGCCACGAAGTGGCTAGCGCGTATCGCCTGCCCAGGGTTTGGCGAGCAAAGTGAACAGGGGGCAGAGCCCCCTAGTGTATATATATATATATATATATATATATAGCCACAGAAAGACAACAGAGGCTTGAGAAGGTTTGGGGGATCCACCCCATAAAATTGAAAACAGATCTAAAAAAATAAAGCTTTAGCAAAGCAAGTAGTCAAAAATGACTGTGTCCAACATGGGACTGAGAGGGAAAGGACGGTGGTGGGTTTTTATAGGTAGGAAGGAGGAAGGGGTGTGTCTTCTGTCAGAAGTGATGTCAGAGGAGGGTTGAGGTTATGGCCAGAAGTGGACTCTGGAGGAGGAGTTAGAGTGGTTTCACTTAAGAGGATCTGTAGGGGAAGGAAGAAAAGCATTAGCACACCCAATCAACCTCTGTCTCAGCATATAACATTCTGTTGAGCCCCTTGACTGCCTTGTGCTCGTGTATGACTATATATATATATATATATATATATATATATACAGTATACACAGAGAGAGAGAGAAAGAGTGTATATATACACCTTAATGTTGCCTCCTTTTTTATAGTCGTACAATACACATTTCCCTTAAGGAATTTCTTAAGCAAATAAAGCATGATTTACAACACATCATTTTTCACATAAGAAAGTAATTTTTCCAAAACCGAGATGTTTCTTAAAGTGGAGTCAAACTATGTGGTCAATATTTGATATTCATCTAAAAATCCATTTACTCTATAAAACATTTCCACTTACAAGTATAAACCTAGCGTAAAAGAAGCTTTTACAAATCCATTAGTTCCATATATCCATTTTCAATTCTGCTCAGTTTAATTGAGGGTCTTGGTTGGACCAGACAGACCAACTCGGAACAGGGTGCAGTTATTATAAATACATTATACAGCAGTTAAAATAAAACAGCATATGCCAAGAGGGCCTAATATAATCCTTTTGCATTTTGCCCTAAGGTATACTCAAATGGTGATATCCTCAAAGATCATAATAAAAGTTGTGATGCACAGTGGTGTTAATGCATCAATATACAGTATCTGTTTGTCTTTCTGGTGTATACAGAGCCCATCACTTTCTGTGCACTTCATTGTGTTGTAGATTTAATTTTAAGTGGATACATTTGCCATTTTGGGGCACACTCAATAACCGATAATGACAAAGTGAAACATGTTTTCAGAAAGGTTTGCAAATATACGAAAAATTAAAACTTAAAACCTTTAATTCATGATAAGTATATACTTTAAACCCTTTGCTGTAGCACTCCAAATTGTGGTTCAGGTGCACCCTGGGTACTTTAATTCTCCTTGAAATGTTTCTAGAATGGCACGGTGGCGCAGTGAGTAGGGTTAGCTTCCCGGGTCCTATTATTATTACATATTGGTCTCCCAAGCTATTTTATGTGTATATAAATTTTTCTTAATCTACTTATTTCACTCACCATCAGGAAAATTGGAGTCTAGTCTGGAAACATTGGGCATAAAGTAGAAACCAACCCTGGCTGAAACTGTAGTCCATCACAGGTTACATAAGACCCGACCAGTTCAGAGTTGCTAATTAACCTAAGAAGCACAGTAGTAGTAGTAGTAGTAGTAGTAGTAGTATTGGGACACATACAGAGAACAGTGAAATTCTTACTTGTGGGAGGAAACTGGAGTACTCAGATAATAACCCATAGAGTCACAAGAAGAACATGAAAAATGTATTTGAAATAATGTCTCTGGAGGTCTGAGACAGTAACACTGCTCCACTATATCATCCATATGTGATATCTTTTCAAAGCAAATCCATGGAATTCTAACTATAATGTTTGCCAAATCCCTCTTTATTAAACAAATATTACGCTTTATGTAAACAAGTCTGCATTTGGAGCTATTTCATTATGATTGACATTTTAAAGTTGATGTAAATTGGTAATATATGGTATATATATTCTCACATATGGTTGATGTAGATAGTGCCAATAATTCTTTTTTTACATGAAGAAGGAAATACTTATTCTGTTTACCAATATGTAACAAAGTATGGATGCCTCAATAGGTTCAACAAAACCATATGCATTTATTTATTCTTATTCTCACTAACATGGATCCATCAAAACCATCAGTTCTGGGGTTGACAAGTAACCAAATGTAAATGTTTTTGAAATATGAGAGAACAAGTAATCTCCACAGAGGAAGTGAACCCAGTCTACCAGCACTCTGACACAACAGAAACAACATCTAAGCAATATATATAATGCACGCAAATACAGTTTGTGTACTATGACAATGAGGGCACCACTCCAGGGTCTCTGTACATGCAGAAAATGACAGATATAATGTGTTTATTGTTCAAAAATGGAGAATGGAAATGTTTAAAATAAATTACAACAAAGAAACCATAATTCTGGAGCAATTTTTGAGCTGCTTTATGCATTTGTTAATCATTCGTTTTATATTGTTCTGTTAGGTAAGAATCCCCCAAGATGACCCAATGTAGTAGTTATGGTATCCTTATCAAGGGTATTCACTGTGATGTAGACAGGAGCATGGTATACGTTCTCAAGTGTTTGGCCAACTCCTTGACTTGTTGATGTTTAGGGAAAGATTATTTTCTTGGTGTACGAAGGCAGATCTGTTTTCTGTAAGTCATCTTGCTATTATTTGAGATTGGGGATTCAATTTGTGTGTTATCATCAAATTTAACGATGGAGTTGGAGCTGTGTTTGTCCACACTGTCACTTTGAACATGGAGGCCAGCAGGAACTTAGTACACTACCCTGTGTGGTGAATAGGCGGAGGATCAGTGTGGAGGATGTGAGGCTGCCAATCCAGAGATGTTGATGTTTGCCAGTCTGCAAGTCCAAAATTCGCTTTCAAAGGGTGGCAGTAAGCCTAGAAGGTTGGTGATGAGCTTTGATAATTCACAGTTGTTAAATGTTCAGACATAACAGTATTACGAAAAGATATAGTAGTGGTTAAGAAAGTTCAGAGAAGAGCAACTTGGCTGATTCCGGGACTGAGAGGTATGAGCTAAGAGGAGAGATTCAAGGAATTGGACCTTTTTAGTTCAAAAATGGAGATTAAGATAGGACATAATCAAAGTGTTTAAAATTATGAAAGTAATGAATTCCGTGTTTTCCCACTGTTACTTTAATGTAATTTTTGCAACAAAAACACAGGGACATGGTTAGAAACATGTTGAGGGCAGATTTCGAAAAACTGTTAAACAGTTAAACAGTATCATCTCCAGACAGAGGAGCAGCTTCAGCGACAGATTGCTGTCACTGTCCTGCTTCACTGACAGACTGAGGAGATCATTCCTCCCCCACATTATGCGACTCTTCAGTTCCACTCGGGAGGTGGTAAACGTTAACATTATACAAAGTTTGCATGTTCTCCCCGTGTCTGCGTGGGTTTCCTCCCACAGTCCAAAGACATGCATTGGCGATTCTAAATTGTCCCTAGTGTGTACTTGGTGTGTGGGTGTGTGTGTCTCCTGCGGTGGGCTGGCACCCTGCCTGGGGTTTATTTCCTGCCTTGCACCCTGTGTTGGCTGGGATTGTCTCCAGCAGACCCCTTTGACCCTGTAGTTAGGGTATAGCGGGTTGAATAATGGATGGAAGGATGTGTCCTAGAATTTAAGTCTACCTGTGGTAAACTGAAAAGATTGGACATCATTTAGAAAGGGACATATGGACTCATAAGTCCAAAGAACTCTCTGTAGACCTCTGTGATCAAATTGTGGTGAAACATGGATCAAGACCATCTAACCAACTGTGCTACTAGACCAAAAGGTTCATGATAGATAAAAAAAAAAAAAATCATAAAGATGTAGACTCTTAGAAACTTCTCTTCCAAATCTGTTGTGGCTTTGGGTCTTCTGGACCTGTTCCTCTCAGAATTTCCTCCAGTTTCCAACATCCTCATGATGGTGTAGGAAT
The DNA here is from genome assembly GCF_016835505.1 of Polypterus senegalus. NCBI lineage: Eukaryota > Metazoa > Chordata > Cladistia > Polypteriformes > Polypteridae > Polypterus > Polypterus senegalus. The sequence continues at coordinate 166,812,165 of NC_053162.1, forward strand.
TTGTACTCACTGAGACCTTAGCTTTGTTTGCAATTTCTTTATAGAAAAAAAAACACTTTTCTGGGTAATAGTGGTCTGTCTGTCTTTCTTTACTATTTGCCTTTTTTGTACCATTACTGTATGCTAGCAATATACAGTGCAATGTTGCCCAAATGATGCTTCAGAAGGTATAGCAACACAGTTTGTTCCAATGCCGCTTTTATAAAGACAAAGGGTTTCCAAGTAATCTACCAAAGATGGGACACCTGTAGGAATTGTTCATATTGACTTTCAAGATTTAATTAACCTCCATTGCTGCAGAAAAGTTTCAAGTTCTTAACTTATATAAGTATAATATAGAGTGCCTGTGAAAGAATTAGCCACCCTTGGAAGTTTTCACATTTTATTGTTGTACAACATTGAATCACTGTGGATGTAACTTGTTTATTTAGACATTGTAAAAACAGGAAAGAAAAAAAAAAAAAAACTATGTGATTTCAAAAGTGAAAACAGATCTTTGCAAAATAATCTAAATTAATTAGTACTATAAAACACAAAAATAACTGCTTTCATAAGCATGCATCTCCTTCAAGTCAGCATTTAGTAGATGCACAGTGGGCAGCCATGACAGCTGAGTCTGTATGTTCAGGACTCTCGCTATCGTTTTTCATGTGTGGCCATTTCTCCTTAGTCCTCTTCTTTGCAAAACTGCTCAGCCTCAATCAAGTTGCATGGGGATTGTGAGTGAACAGCCTTTTTCAGGTTGTTTTGACGCTATTCCTGTGCAGACCGTCTGTTTTTCCTCTAAAATGTTATTGTATTCTTCTGCATTGAATTTCCCATCTTCCTTCACAAGACTTCCAGATTTCATAGAACACATCTGCATATCCAGATGTTGTTACCACCAATACTTCATTGTTGGAATGGTGTGTTTTTTGATAATGTGCAGTATTCAAGCATACTATATAGTCTGATGAGTAAAAAGATCAATTTTAGTCTCATCAGACCAGAGAAGTTTCTCCAGCTGACTTCACACTCTCCCATGTGTCTTCTGCCAAACTCTAGCCAAGATGTGGTTTTTCTCCTCTCCATTTCTCCCATAAAGCTGCAACTGTTGAATCTCCTGGACACAGTTTAGTCTGCACAGTCTCTCCAATGTCAACTACTGTAGTCTGTACAGTAACTCCAACAGAATTACCACAGGTCTCCTGGTGGCTTCCCTCACTCAGTCTCCCCTTGCAGTTTGTCTCCATGCCTTACTTCAAGTGATATTCATTGACTTGGTTATTTGCTTGACTCCTGAGTGGTGCTTTTCAATCACGTTTTAATAATTTTGTTTTAGTGTTCTTTGGTCTTCTTTGTGTAGGTTAGGCCACCATATTGACTCACCAGAAGTTAGGATTTCCACATACGGGAGCATTTGGACTACAATTAATTGAAAACTCAGGCAGGTGATCTCCATGGAACTAATTTTTGGCATTTCTAAAATCAGTCGTCAGCACCAGTGATTATTTAAGTGTGTGAATACTATATCAATTATTTTGTGTTTTATATTTGTATTCAATTTAGTGATCAACTTCACATTGACATTAAAGAGTCTTTTTCTGCTGATCAATGTCAAAAAAAGCCAAATTAAACTGAAAGCCATTAAGTGTTGTATAAACAAAAATTGTGGCCACTTCCACATACTAATGAACCTGACTGAACATATTACTAAAAGTGCACAGCTCCTTCGATCCAAATTCCCCCTGGGTCACGATCTGTAACCTTCTTCCAATGTCTATACCTATATAGGATTTCTTCGCAATCTGTACATGCGCACTATGTTGTTGACTGTTAACACTAAACCAGCATAAAGAAGAGGGACACCTCACACCTGGACAAACTGGTGAGGAAGGCAGTCTTTATTGTAGGCACGGAGCTGGACAGTTTGACATCCATGGCAGAGCGACGGGTGCTGAGCAGACTCCTGACAATCATGGAGAATCCACTGCATCTACTGAACAGGATCATCTCCAGACAGAAGAGCAGCTTTAGCGACAGACTGCTGTCACCGTCCTGCTCCACTGACAGACTGAGGAGACCCCACACTATGCGACTCTTCAATTCCACCTGAGGGGGTAAACGTTAACACTACACAAGATTATACACTGTTATACCTGCCTTGCACTCTTCACCTTGCATTTTTTAACTTGCACTGCACTTTTATTGCTCTTTAATTAATATTGTTTTTATTAGTTTGCTGCTGCTGGAGTATGTGAATTTCCCCTCGGGGATTAATAAAGTATCTATCTATCTATCTATCTAATCTAATCTAATCTAATCTAATCTGAAGCAGTACCGACAAAACATTATTGGGAATTCTTAGGGCAAATTAATATTCTGTGTTTTTAAGTTTTTATGAATGCATGAGAAATTAAGTTATTTGTATTCACGTTTAAAGTATTGTTGATGCTTATGATAACGTCAGCGTGTATTTTTTACAAGTGAAATTTAACAGAGATGTTGGACTTCAAAACCCAAGGACCATGACCAAGTCACTTCACTTCCCTGGGCTCCAATTGGAAAAATAAAATAAATTTAATCAAGTGTATCTCTCAAATGTTGCAAGTTATCTTAGATAAAGGTGTCAGTCAAATGTTAAGTAATAATAATAATCAATGTTCAAGTTCAAATGTATTAATATGTATGAGCACATATTGCAGTAAACCTTTCGCTTGAATGTGTCTCACGGACTAGTGACGCTAGTCGGACGTTAAGAGTAAGTACTAATACAACACCTGCAGTGAAAACATCACCACACATTGAATGCACGTCAGGGAAAAGAGACAAGAAACACTGAAGAAGGCGGCCATATAAGTGACTATAGAGCAGCATTATGACTTGATGGTAAAAACTGTCTGATGTGTCTCTAAAATCAGCAGAATGTTATTAACTAACAAAGGCCAAACTACGAACACACGTGCCTAAAAATGTTAAAATATTGCCACAATTTTTAACAAATGTAATATTAATAAAAATAAGATCTTCTCACTTTCAACAGTAAATCACATAGTCTTCATAATAGAGCCTAGCAGTTTAATTCTTCACATAAGATTTAGACATTTTTCAGCTCACTTAAGATTTTTTTTTCTTTGGCTATGATTGAGAAGAGATTTTTTTCTTTACAGAAAAGTAGGTTCCAACCTGGGGAATTTGCTATGGGTTCTGGTACTTTTCTTTTGGAGCTCACCCACAGCACCACCCCATAACACAACTCAGCCGAACCCTGCACAGAGCAGCAGGGATCTATCTAAACCAACCTAGGAAGATCAATAAGTGTGAATGCGTTCATGAATGCACTCTGCAACGAATTGTAACCTCATTGCATTTCTTTTTTTGTGTTTTAAATTTTTGTCCTTCTTTGCATGTTACTTAAACTACTCTATACAGGGTGGTCCAGATCTAATTATGCAATTTTCATTACGCTATAACTTATTAAGTTTATTTCTCAGAGCCTGTATCTAACTGAATCGAGGACAAGTGGGAAATTATATGGAAAATCAGTGAATTAATTCAATGTAAGTCCATTTTCATTTATTACAAGATATTTCAAACAATTCTTTTGTCTCGTATTGTTTTCCTGCATTAAAAGTTGCATAATTAGACCTGGACCACCCTATATATGGTCAACGTGTAAAGCATTCTGGGGTTGTGCATGGACAGCATAAAAATACGATTCACTAGCTGACTCTTCACTTAAATTCACCACATTACAAACTCCATGCAAAACAGTTTTTACCGTATTATTGTAAACTCATTATATAAAACACTTTATAAGTAGGTCCAATGATTAAGGGTTCTAAAATGAAAATGAGGCAAAGTGCAAAGGGATATAATGCTACGAGACTGCAGCATAGCTCATACCACTTAATAGATTTTGATAAACCAAGGCTACATAAGCATTCACAGCCCACACGGAAGCAAATCTCTTTCCCCTCTTTGTTCTCAGACTGTATTTGAAAAGGAGAGAAGCATCCCATGGAAATGTGCGTATCTTTTCTGTTTTAGCTCCTCCTTAACAAACTGCTTCAATAGATGGGCCATAAGCAGCTGCCAGAATGAAGCAAATCCTTTTATCCACCAGCTCAAAAACCGGAATTTTAAAGAGCCTGGCTCATTATATGAACTTGCAATAATGAATATCTCCTATTTATGGATGAACAAGCTGCTTTGCTTGGATTCCTCTCTCCCACTTGAAGTGCCGAAGAGACCCAGTTGCCTTGGTAACCAGGCCTCCCTGCGTGACAAGCCTGTGCTACTTACTAATTACAGAGGAAAAGATCAACAGTCAAGCTTGGCCCCTTCTGCCTACTATGACACCAACGGTTTAAGAAAGCATACCTTCTTTTTGGCCACTGCTCATGACTATTTAGCTTACTGGAATGGCAAGTGAATCAGAAGATTAAGCCATATAAATTATCTATAATAAACCACTGTACCTTTGTTGGAAATGCAAGGTAAGTCAAATGCTATTGTTGCATTTATGTTCGCCCTTTCAATTCTGATGCCAAGCAGCATTACTTCTTTCCATATAGATTCACAACATAATCCAATTTTAAAAGAACCCATTATTACAGAATGCTGTGGAAGAGAGATTGTTGATCACTCTGCTTAAGAGGAGAAAAGCAACTGGAATTTCTCCAGAGACTCTTCTTCTGTGTCGATATTTCTCATTAAATAAACTGCTGACTTCCAGCTTTTTGAATATCTATCCGCTCCTGGTCTTACCGGAACATCACGTAACCCTGCTTCTTCTTTCTAAAAGGTCTAAGTTCTTTTGGTCTGATGATTACTAAATAGTCCTTCAGAATCTGAGAATGGAAATGGTTGCCCTCTACAGGTCCATAAGTGTTATTTCCAGCTTGTAAGGACTGACTCAGTTTTCATTTTCTGCTTTGAAAGAAATCATTGAAAGGGAAAAACATTTGACAATTAAAAACTCATTCAGCAGATGACTAGTAGACAATATTGTTTAAACTCTTCTATTACTAAATGTTACTTTTCAGACAAGGAGGCTCACATAATTCTTGACAAATTAAACTGTACATACTAAATACAGTATGTCTGTTCAACATTACATATTTGAACTCATATAAATATAAAAACACTTAACAATTCTGCAATTCAGCATTTGATTCATGTTATGCCCATCAATGAGATCTTTTATTGCAGCTTCATTCATGTAACAAATTCCTTGAAATGATCATCCTCATTACTTCATTGGTTCCTACAAAAAAAAACATTTCTTGATTATCTTTATGATAAAAAGTTCAGAAATTAAGCAAATACACCTAATGGGAACTGAATTCTATCCTTCCATCCGTCCATTTTTAGAACCTGCCTGTCTAGTAATGGGCTCTGGGCAGTCAAGAGCTTATCCCAGCTGCACATCAGTGCAAGGTAGGAAGCAATCATGAATGGCAGAGTTTCCATCCAGTTGGGCACACTTGATGCAAGATGGGACCCAAATACGAGGTGTGGCAGAAAAGTAATGAGACTGGCAACACTGCAAGCGATCTGGCAACGCTGCGCTGTTGTCCTTGATAAAGCACGTGTATCAGTACCCTCCCATAGCTCAGTGCGAGTTTCAACTCCTTCCGTTAACTACGTGATTTTTGTGACTGCTATTAGCGAAGCTGTGTTTTTGGTTGTGCGTCACGCAAAATGGAACAGCGGAATTTGGAGCAACGTTGTGCCATTAAATTTTGTGTTAAGCTTGGAGAATTGGCAAGTGTGACGTTTGAAAAGTTAAATCAGGCCTATGGGGAACATTCTTTATCCCGAGCTCAAGTTTTTCAGGGAGGCCTTCAACTCGAAAACCAATGAAAACATCGAACGTGTGAACACTCTTGTGAGATCAGACTGTCATTTAACATTAAGAATGTTGAGTGAACAATTAAATTTGAACAGATTTGCCGTTCATCAAATTTTGACTGAACATTTGCACATGCGAAAGGTCTGTGCCAAAATGGTGCCGAAAAACCTCACAATTGAGCAGAACAACAATCGAAAAAACGCATTCCTGTGGTTCCCCAGCCCCCTTATTCACCTGACCTCAGTCCGTGTGACTTTTTCCTTTTTCCTAAACTGAAAAATGTCCTCCAAGGACGTCATTTCGGGACTTTAGAAAACATCCAAAAGAGTGTAACGGATATGCTGAAGACCATACCGGTTGAAGACTTCCAGTGCTGCTACCAACAGTGGGAACAACGTCTCCATCGGTGTGTAGCTGCCCAAGGGAACTACTTTGAAGGGGATAACATTGATGTTTGAAAAAAATAAAAACTTTGGTAAATAAAAAATCAGTCTCATTACTTTTCTGCCACACCTCGTATTACCAGAATTAAAAAAAAAAACAAAAAAACTACTTTTTATAAAACCTACAGCAATCCCCTTTTAGTCACCTTGAAAATACTCTCCTTGAAACGTGTCCCACAGCTTCTCCTATTCCTGTACTTCTCTTTTATTACCTTGTCTGCGTTCTCTCCCTGGATTTCAAACACAGTAGCAAATTTCTTTCCTTCAGTCTCAGTTTTATTTTACAAACAAAAACAAGTCACAGAAAGGGAGATCTAGCATATACGGGGGTTTGGTGGGGTGTGAGAAGCAAACAAGCAAATTGTTTTTGAACAAATACTATTTGACACACAAACGTAGTGTTGTGCAGGTGCTTTCTCACTGCACAAAATCCAGTTTTGGGTGCACCGCTTCTCTAAACATTTCTTCTCTGATACTTTCTAGTAGACGCTTCATGACTTCAATGTAATGTGGCCGATTAACATTCTGTCTACTGATAGCAAGCCCTTTATGAACAAGTCTGTCAATATCAAAAAAAGGCGATCAGCGTTCGGCCTTGAAAATCTACTATGGTGACTTGTGGGGATATCTCCCAAGTCACATGTGATATTGTAGAATAAACGTTAGGTGCACTCAGTCACCTCAGCACAATGGTACTCGATGGACTGATTAACCAGACTGTAGACATACAGTACCTAGCAGAATATTTGGTAACTATACCCAATTCCAGGAATTTTTGGGTCCTCCTTTGTACACATTCATACAGAACAGATTTTGAGCTGCCAATATAATAAAAAAGCAAATTCAAACACACATCTTTATTCTCATTCAAACCAGGCTAATTTAGCATTTCCAGTTAACCTAAACTGCACATCTTTGGGGATTTTCTTTTTCTACAGCTGACCTTCTCCATCATTTCTCAAGTATTAAATGTAACTTTCCAAAATGTCAGTTACACTCTGTTTTGGAATTGAATATTTATGTACACCCTTGAAGAAAGTTTCTTCCTTCTGTTCCTGTACTCAAATCACATCAAGTCAACTACCCTTTACGTCATTCATATGTTCACTCCCTACTGATAAACTTTAAGTTGTCTGTGATTAACTATTAATATACAGAATGTGTTACTCTTTATAATGGCAAACCTTTGCCAGCAGCACAAGATCAAATGTAAATTATTAAGAGTTTTGATCATTTCCGTCTTACCTTCCAATATCTGATGCACCCTAATGTCCCGAACAAATTGCTGAACGGCATAATCCTTGAGGTATCCATAGCCACCATGCATCTGCAGGGCCTGGTTACAGATCTGAAAAGGAAAAAAATAACATTTTCATCAAATACATCAATTTATAAATGGACCATCAACACAGCATGTAACTTCCAATTACAGGTCCTCCTGTTCTGTCTAGCTATTGTCCGTCCATCCATCCATTCATCTATAGGGATTGGAGTACTATGCATAAACTAGCTCTGAATCGGACACCAACCCATTACAAGACTTTCACTTTCTCTGCCACTGAAATGCTTCATATTATTCCCAAGAATCTCAAAAAAGCTTCAAACCAGTTTTTAACCCAGCTGTTGAGGACCAGACCTCAATGAACAAAAGCTGCAGCTATGGCAATTCATAAGGGGAATGGGTATGCTCGAGGTCATTATAGTATGTGTAATCTGAGTATACATTCAAACCTACCACACTTCAATGGACTACATCAGGTATTGTGTCTCTCTTGTAAGCACAACTTCTTAAGATAAAGCGGCTGAAGCTAGAATGTGTGCCAGTGTGCCCCTGAATTTGCCCTGTGACAGACGTACACACTATTCAGGTACAGTTACTGTAGTTTGCCCAGTGGCACTAGCGTGGACAGTCTTTGTGATCGTAATCTGGATGAATAGGTGGACTGGTCAAATAAATGACAAAACATTTAGCCATATTTAAAGAAACAGAATGTCAGAAAAACCACTCATGCTTACCGCAAAACATTCATCCGTGGCAAACAACTTAGCCATGGAACACAACGTAACAGCGTCCTCCCTGTCTTCCTGCAGGGCTAGGGCAGCCTGACGTACCATTAGACGAGAGGCCACTAATCTTGTGGCCATTTGTGCCAAAGTGAACTGGAGGAACTAAGAGAGACAAATAAAACTGGTAAGAGATGAAAAATCACTTTTGAACTACACTGCAATGAGTCAAAAGCAAGTACCAACAATTATCAAGCTAATAAATATGTAGAAAACACACACCAAATCAGGGATCAATAAAGTACCTATTATATAGTGCTTTTGCTATCTATCCATCTTTATATTTAAAAAAGGGCAAACTGCAAGCAGCTTACTGTTTGACCTTCTTTGCATTTTAGCCACCTAAGACACAGTAACAGTGGTCCAGTTTATACGAATATCACCATGGCAGAAAAGGTTCACTTGATGAACAAATTAAAAGGTGTGTGTCGACGGATGCTCACATCCACCGCTGGCTTGCCAATAAATTGTTGATAAAGGAAAGGATTTAATTACAGCTGTTCATATTAAGAACCCATTTGGACAGTGGCTACAATATTGTCCTTGTGAAACTGAGTGGTCAGCATGGCATATTATGCCACATGTAGCCCATAAATAGATTTACATTTGGAAAATGCTGGCAACAGTGAATAGTGTAATATTCTTGCATGTTCATTATTTGGGGAAGGATCAAATGACTGCAGGAGCTATGGATAGAGCTGCCAGGGAAGAGAAAAAGAGGAAGGCCTAAGCAAAGGCTTATGGGTGTAGTGAGAGAGGACATGCAGGTGATGGGTGTAACAGAACAAGATGCAGAGGACAGAAAGATTTGGAAGAAGATGATCTGCTGTGGCAATCCCTAAGGAGAGCAGCCGAAAGAAGAAGAAGATCAAATAACCGTGGGAGCTAAGGATAGAGCTGCCAGGGAGAAGAAAAAGAGGAGGTTTATGGGAGTGGTGAGAGAGGACATGCAGGTGATGGGTATAACAGAGCAAGATGACGAGGACAGGAAGATATGGCAGAAGATTATCCGCTGTGGCAACCCATAACAGGAGCAGCTGAAAGAAGAAGAAGATCATCAAATGACCGTAGGAGGACCTGCTGATTATTCAATAGACCATTACACCTTCATTATCAATGTCCTTCACCAGCTCATTCAATGAATCACCATGAATGGGGATTCTATTAACAACTTCTAATTGAAATATTACACCGAGGACAATAGGATATACATTATATACCTTTTTGTGGCACTTGGTGCTAATTTCTAACAGGGCAACGTTTAACCACATATAACTGTCACCTGTTAAAAATGCTTTTGATATGCTATCAAAGTCTCTGTTTAGTCTCTCTGACAAAGCATGTATGGAGGGTCACACAGTGCATGCCACTCTGTGCCATAGGATACCAATGAACACTGGTATGATTGTATAAAATGATGCCTAGCTGCAGGCATTGCTAGTCACAGTGTTTTTTCAATACAAATGTGTTTACAAGAACCACTATTCTACACAAATAAATCTTTGTTTTGTGATCATTTCAGAATAACTCTTCTAGTTATATGTCATACCGTATGTTCTATGCGCTTACTTTCAAGAAAACAGAACAAATGCTTTAGGATCCAGCATACTGGATAGATGTCTCAATTAAAAATGGACAAGATCCTTTACTAAAAAAAAAAGCAAGAAAGTGTCTAAAGCCAACATGAAGACATTGTCTCTTCATAGCAATGTTACCTGGCTATTGGACAGCGGTTCTCCAAATTGCTTTCGGACTTTAAGATGATCCCTTGCAAGAAGAACAGAAGCGTGTGCTGCACCCAAGGAGCAGGAGGCTGTGAGCATCAGAAAAACAAAAAATTAGATGATGACAAATATAAAGTAAAGTTTCATACTAATACTTATATCTCCAGATGGCTGTAGAGGGAGACTGGTGGAGGTGTGAGACAGGACAATCCATATTGGACGGAATATTGTTGTGTATTTAATAAAACATTCACTCAATATTGAAACCTGTTTATTACAATTAGAGGTCATTGCATTCTGGAAGTATTGGGGTCAAGGTACAAACAGCACTGGATGGGGTGTTAGTTCACCCCACAGCATATACACATTCATTAAGAATACAGTTCTCTTTTATGTAATCTTACAACTACTGAGATAGCTTAACTGGTTAATTAAAGGACTTCCATAGTATGAGGCTGTAAGGTTTCACACAATAAAAGTATAGAAAAGTTAGTACAGTGTACAAGGTGAGACACAAAAATAAACAGACTGGGCTTGGGGCTTTCCTGGAAAACCATCTGGAGGTTGGCCGGAAGTGAATCATAGAACTATATCCCCTCAAACTGCCGACCAGCTAGGTATATCCTGTGAATAGCCCAGTCAGTATTTCCACAACAATCACTACACAAGTTGCCGCAATAATGTTGGGTGGAAAAAAATCGAACAGCAAATCAACATCAAATTTCTAGTGAATTTTCTCTTTTTCCATTAAGAAGTTTTTGACAAAGACATTGCTGTCCTCGATCATCCTTCCTATTCCCCAATCTCCCAAGAGATTTTGACAAGTCCTGCCCTCCTCTCAAACATTTACAATCATGCCCATGATCCAATCACTTCTCAGTTGTATGAATGCTATTGTCAGACACAGTTCCTGCATTCTCAGCTCCAAACAGGGTCAGAAATAAAAGACAAAAAGTAGATGACAAAGTAGAACGTCGTAAAGAGGTTCAAAAAACTTTGGTGGGATGCACATGCAGAGCAGGTTAGAGATAATGAAAGTACTTAAATTCGAAAGTCTCAGAAAACTGATAGTAAAGATTGCAATAGCGCTAACAAACAGAAATAATTACTTGGTGAAATAAAAGAACAGTGAAAAGAGATCGAATATATGGACATTGGTGATATGACAGAAGTATGTAGATATTGTTAGGCTTTAAACTTGTAGATCATCTAATTCGTGTTGCCATCAGGGAAAAGTAGTTTCTTACCAATGAAGAGGCTTATCTGCGAGAATTAAAAGATATAAAAAGATATGTTTGGTGAAAGTGAAATCCACAGACGCAAGCAGCAGATATGCAAAATAGCTGGCGCATAGCGTCCACCCAGGGGTTGGCGAGCAAAGCGAGCAGAGCCCCCTAGTTTGTGTATATATATGGCCGACAGCCGGGGTCCATGACTGGCTGGGATAGCCCTTTGTTAAATGCTCAGGGGGAGCAGCCATGGACTGTGCAATACCTCCCCCTGGATGCTAGATGGCAGCCTTCCTGGTCTGGAGCGGTGCCTCGGTTTCCCACAGGGCTCCATGGGAATTGGAGTTGGGTGCAGCCCTGTTGGGTGCCGCCAAGGGGGGGGTTCAGCTGTATCCTAACTACAGGGTCACGGGGGTCTGCTGGGGCCAAAGCCAGCCCACCGCAGGGCGCGCACACACACACACCAAGCACACACTAGGGACAATTTAGAATCACCAATGCACCCAACCTGCATGTCTTTGGACTGTGGGAGGAAACCAGAGCACCCGGATGAAACAGGAAGCGAACCCAGGTCTCCTAACTGCAAGGCAGCAGCGCTACCCACTGCGTCACCGTGCCGCCCTATATATATATATATATATATATATATATATATATATATATATATATATACACATACACAGTTGTGCTTGAAAGTTTGTGAACCCTTTAGAATTTTCTATATTTCTGCATAAATATGATAATTAATAATAACATATTATATTTTTGTCTCATTTGTTTAACTGGTTTCTCTTTATCTACTTTTAGGACTTGAGTGAAAATCTGATGATGTTTTAGGTCATATTTATGCAGAAATATAGAAAACTCTAAAGGGTTCACAAACTTTCAAGCACCACAGTATATATAGTGGTGGATGACTGGGGCACTACAAAATGATGATCGGAGATCATCTGGAGCACATCAGGGTGCAGTATAAAAGAGGCCGCGTCACTCCGTTTGGGGAGCCTTAGTCAGGATGTGGATGACAAAGCTTGCTGGGAGAGAACTGGAGGCATCAGAGAAGAATGAAAGAAGAAATAAAGAGAGAGAAAAAGGGAATGAGCAGTAGTCTTGTGCTTGCTAACTATGTACTGTGCTCTGAAGTGGGGAGCAGGAAATACAGCTGCCCCACGAGAAATAAAGAGTGCCATTTTGCACTTGTGTCTCTCTGAGCCTGCCTTGTGTCTGGGTTTGGGGAGCTGTACAGCCCACGTACATATACATATATATGGTAGGTGACCAGATTGCGATTCAGACCTATGGATATTATATCTATTCCACCACAAAGCCCACTCATAAACAATCTGCAGTTAACCAAACAACTAGGATGATGAAGAATAACCAGCATACTAGAGAGATGAACCCACAAAGATGCAGGGAGAAAGTGTAAATTCCACAAAGACAGTAAGCTAACTGTGGGACTGGAAATTAGACCTTATAGCCTTGAGGCAGCAGCTTTAACAACTAGACCACTATGCCATCCACTGTGCGGCAAAATAAGAATTCCTGTCAGAATTAGTACCACCACTACAGTTATTGACTTAATTCTAGGATTGAAGGTTATGAGTAAAGACTGAAAGAGTTGAAAATTTTCAAATTATGCAGAGAGAAATAAAGTTATAAAATGACCAGCATGTTAAAAATTACAATGAGAGTAAGCTTTTATTTTGAAATCTGTCCTACAAGAAAGAACATCAGGGCAATTGGTTAAGTGTAAAAGTCCATAAAGGAGTTGTTTTAAACTGTTCAGGTAAGAGGCCTTTAGGCTTCTAGTCTGAGATCTTCTCAAACAGTACAGAAGTGAAGTGCATGCTGGGCAAGATAAAACGTGACGCAGAACTTCAGTTTTGTTGTTTTATACTTTTGATTACTTAGCTGGGAATCTCCAAAATGCCAACATGGCTTCTGATGACCATAAACATAATTTACAAGTGAAAGCTTAAAATGCAATACCCTTCTCTAATTATTTTGGACTGTCCATTCCTTGTTTAAATGAGGTCCCTTAAGTGCACTTGAGGATGCTCAGGTGAATTTCTCAATTGCTGGCAAAAAGCAAAGGTTTGGAAATAAAAGGTAATACCAGCCTGCCATTAATCCCACATATTGGGACCTCTCAGTGCCCTCCAAAGACCATGTATAAAAAGTGCTGTAATTTCTACATGGTGTGACAGAAATGTATGCAAACACCCTTAAATGAAAGTCTGTATCATGCCTGAATTGTTTTATTTGTATTTTACACTATGGAGCAGAGGGGTAAATCAAGGACAAATGAGTCTTTGACCCAAACATTATAGAAGGCACTGTAATATGGACAGAGGTAAAGGTAGGAGGTTAAAAGGTGATGGGTATATGGCTGGTTTTGCCATTTCTTCTTCTCTTCCATTAAGGTTGGGTTCTTAGCACGATAAAACAATGTCACACCAACATTAGGAAATGTGTCTTTGTAGAAAGAAATATAGATACATTGAACAAATTTAAAATAGAACATGTGGAACTCTCAAATACTAACTCAGTGTTACATCAGATATGTGAGGTGATAAGAAAAAAGGAGCCACTGGCTAAACGGACTTTAAAAAAAACTGTTCTTATATTATAACAGACACACTCTGTGCATTCCAATTATGTGAAGGAAGGAATAAATAATTGCCCTGGTGCCTTATGATCAAGGTACGCTTTATTATATTAAAAAAACTAACCAATTACACAGAAAGGATGACAGAAGAGTTTAGATGGTCTATGTCCCTGTCCATGTTGGGGCTTCTTGTCGTTGTTTTATATGTTCTTTGCGTTTAGATAGAATGGCTTACCCATGAATAACGTGGTCACTTTGGAAAACCAATCATATTTGACTAATGACTAAGAGGATGAAACGGTAACAGACACTGCATGTGTAGTGAAAGAAAAGGGCTGGACTGCATACTCCCTTGAGGAATCGCTGCTTTGTGTTTTCATCACTCTCCTTATTGGTTTATTGATTTGACTTCAAAATGAATTGGGCAAATTATGTGGTTTTTCTAATTTAAGAGAGAGCATGCCAACCCAAGTCGGGTATATCCCATGGGACATGCAGCAGAATGTCCTTGGAAAGAGTGGCTCAGTTTTAATAAAGGCAAACCGCTAGTATAATCTACTGAAGGTTTACTACTACATCATTATGTGTATGAGAGATCACCCACACACCCCAGCTGTCAATCCGGATGAGCACCAGCTTTTGTGGTTTGTATTTGGTAATAAAATGTTTTATTTAATGTTATGATTTTGACTTTGCTTTTAAAAGGTCAATTTCAAACCTCCACTCTTCTTCACTGTATTTGCTTGCAAATCATTCTAAAATGTTTGACATATGTAGGAAGCATAACCTTCAGTCCCATATTTGATTAATTCAATAACAAGAGGTGACTCAGTTTTTGAATGATGGGGTACAATTATCATTTAAAATGTCTGCTCCTTACCAATGTCATGACCTCATGTAATAGGTCCAGATTTAATAGAATTCTTAACACTTTAATGTAATAAAACCTTTTCATTTATCTATCCATGAATTATATGAACTTGCCTTTTTCTACCCAGGGTCACTAATTGCCATGGCCTATACAAGCAGCATCAGGAAAAAAACTCTGGAGGGAACACCAGTCCACAGTAGAGCACACTAATACTGGCCATAACGACACCATTCATCCATCCGCTCATTTTACAAACTTTATTTATTTTCCTACTGTATTGCAAAGACCCTGTGGTGGGCTGGCACCCTGCCTGGGGTTTGTTTACTGCCTTGCGCCCTGTGTTGGCTGGGATTGGCTCCAGCAGACCCCCGTGACCCTGTAGTTAGGATATAACGGGTTGGATAATGGATGGATGGATGGATTGCAAAGACCTATTACATTTGTGATGCACTACCAGTAATTGAGACAAGTGACTTTTAAAATAATCAAAGGTATTTCTCACTAGGCCTGGGATGCAGAGCTCTGTAGCATATTAAGATATCCCTGTGTGTGTTAGCTGCGTATTTGTTTGCTTTTTAATTTTTTTTTTTATAATCTTGCTAGTGACTTACCTGGTTTCAGGTAATCTTGAAGTTTGAACTCTGGGCCAAGCACTCACTGCATACAATTCAAATTCTTTGCCCATGTCAGTGTGGGTTCAAATCCAAACCCCCCCTAAAAAAAAGCCCTCAATACTCTGATTTTTCAACTACTTGCAGGCAAAATGCATTTTAAGGTAAGTGAAGACTGTACTTGTATGGGAATACGCCCTGCTAAATACTGGTTTCTTATTCACGGTTGATTCCTGTTTTGCACCTGATGTTATTAAGATACACAAACCACCCTGTGATTCTATACTGGATTAAGAAGGTTCAATAACGGAAGGATAAATGAACACATGATAAATTATCTTAAACTTTCCCATACAAATTAATTGAGTGACATAATGACTTTCAAAATATACATTAAATAACAGATTGACAAGCTGACATATAAAAAAATAAGGGAAGCAGATACTGTGTTCACGTGCGTTCAGAGTACTCAGAGCTCCAAGTTATGATGTTTCACCATCTCACTTTAGTGTTTTCACGTTAATATCCAGTCAAATTGTTTGGAGAGATGCAAAGTTGCTACTGATATGTTACTTGGTATGTTACAAAAATCTATAAGGTGAACTTTATATTTTATAGAGCAAACAATGAGATTCAACCACAAAAATGGCTTTTTGGGCTTGGCAGATTATATTTTTTATTGTATACCACTGACTAAGGTGAAGGGTCAGCGTTACATCACAACTCTGGGAGTTCGGGTAGCTTGGTTTTCTCCAAATTGTCCAACTCCTAGCTCCAAGTTTATGGATGCAGCAAGAGCACAATGAACCAAATTTGCTCATAGTCAAGCTCACCAATGTTTATGCGGCCCCCATTAAGTCCCTTCATGGCAATTAGGAAGCCTTGGCCTTCCTCTCCAAGTCTGTTAGCCACTGGCACAGCACAATCTTCAAAGATTACAGCTCGAGTGGGTTGTGAGTTCCACCCTACCTGAAGTGGGGAAAAAAAGATTATATTTATAATTATAGTTTGATATTCAATATAAACACTTTCATGTGTAATTTAGACTCCACTTTGAATTCATAAAGCATTCACACCCCTTCACGTTTTCACATTTGGTTATGTTGCATTTCATCCTGATGCTAAAATCATTTAAACATTTAATGCTTTCAGAGCCTTTACTCAGGACTTCGTTCAAGCACAATGTGCCTTTTACTGAGGAGAGGTTTCTGTCTGGCTAGTCTGTCACAAGTGTTGCAGTGTTGGTTGTCCTTCTAGAAGTTTCTCCCATCTTCACGCAGGTTCTCTGCAGGTCAGCCAGAATAGCCATAAGGTTAAAGGTTACTTCTCTTACCTAGGACCATGATTGCTCATTTTGGCCTGGTGGTGGGCAACTGTAGGGAAAGTCATGGATGGTTTCAAATTCTTCCATTTAAGAATTATGAAGACAACTGGGCTCTGAGGAACCTTTAGTTTGTTGTAGCCCCTCCACAGATCTGTGCCTGAACAAAATCCTGTCTCTAACCTCTGCAGGCAATTCATTGGACTTCTCAGCTTGGTTTTTGCTCTGCTACACATTGTCAGTTGTGAGACCTTCTAAAACCAGGTGTGTGCCTTACTTCCTCAGGTCTAATCAATTGAATAAATCAGGTGGACCCCAAACAACATATAGGAACATCTCAAAGATGATTAATAGAATGGTATGCACCACAGTCAGATTAAAGGTGTTATAGCAAAGGGTCGGAATAGTTGTGTCTAAAATTCCAAAATCCAGTTTTCATTTTGTCATTCTGGGCTACTGAGTGTTGTCTGATATTGTTGTTTGATATGGGGAAAATTAATTTAAAATATTTTAGCACAAGGCTACAAAATAGCAAAATGTAAAAAAGTAAAGTGTCTGAATACTTTCTGAATCAACTGCATACTAAAAGCTCATATCCTGTGCTTCATTTCAATTCCAGTATATCTGGATAGAGGAGCCACTCTAATAACAATTGAATAGCGGTCAAATACTTATGGACCACACTGTATATAGATAAGATTATAAAAAGAGAGGATGCTTTATTCTTTGAACAGAAACAAAATTCAACTCCTTTGTCTTTTATTTTTATAGTACAATGTTTTCAAGGAGCAGAAACCTTTCTGCTGGAGGGGCTTCACTTGGCATTTTATTCAGCAGGGAACTCATCCCAAATCACAATTTAGATTCTTCATTCTTTCACTTTTAGGGAAACAAGAATAAATAGTACAGACATTTTAAACAGTTCATCTAAGAAACATTCTTGAGGATAAACTACACCTCTTCTTGGCAGGCACCTTCTCAACAATAAAGGTCAGTGTGAATCACAGACTCCAGGTACAAACCTAATTCACTTGGTATTTCCAGTTCATACAAGTCCAATAGTCAAAATTTTGTAGATTCTACAATTTTTTTTGGCAACTACTTTACACACAGAATAGTAATAACATTTTTCTTAGTAATGTTCCTGTGAGAAAATTTTGCCAATTAACTGGCAATTAAAATTTTGGGTTATGGGAAAAAAACCATCACAGATATGCATTAGGCAGAATGCCCAAATGCCACACTAGCAGTGATTAGGCCAGGACTCATTTCATTAAAAAGAAAAAAAAAAGTGTCACCTTTTTTTCTTTTTTTCCAAAACTGAGACCTGGCGTTCCTTTTTCCACCACTACGCACGAAATCCCTTTGGCTCCTTTTTCTCCTGTCCGGCACATCACCACATAAATATCTGTATCACCACCTCCACTGATGAATGCCTGAAAATAGAACCGACCAAGACTAAAATGCAAAAAAAAAATAATCAAATCTCAATAAAAGTTGGTCTGGCACATAGATTTGTGTGCAAATTCTGGGTGCAAGCACTTTTATAGAAACATTAGAATTCTTCAGTATCACATAAACTTAATCACACCACCTATTCTATATATTACAAAATATTTTACAGTTCTCCTAGTTCATATTAGAACATAGAGGTTTTTGATGAGAATAGGCCACTCAGCCCATCAAAGCTCACCAATCCTGGCCACCTAATTTCTTGACAAGTCACATTTTGATGGTCCCTAAATGCCTGCTCTCTTCCAGACTACTTGGTAATTTATTTCATGTGTCTATGGTTACCTGTGTAAAGAAATACTTTCTAATGATTGTGCAAAAGGTATCCCTTAACAAGTATCCAACTGTTTCCTCGTGTTCCTGTTCAACTCATTTCAAAGTAACAGCACAGCAATTATTTATTTTCATAATTTTAAACACTAATCATGTCACCACCTAATCTCAGTTTGCTTAAACTGAAACAGTTCAACTCCTTTAATCTTTTCCCCACACTACTACTCATACTAGGACTTTGCCGCCGACCCCTGGCGCCCCTTGACGCACTGCTGACAGTCCGTCCCTGGGGGAACAGCCGCGTTGGGAGGAACGGGGGGTCCCGTGCACACCTCCCCCCCAACAGTTTCCGCCCCGCTCAACACTGGGAAGGCGGTCTCCTGTACGCCACATTTCCCACGCCCGGGTAGGGGCGGGCGGGTATTCAGCGCTGGGCTCTTCCCTCTTCACTTGCCGTTACTGAGGGAATCCTGGTTAGTTTCTTTTCCTCCGCTTAGTAATATGCTTAAATTCAGCGGGTTGTCACCTCTGAGCTGAGGTCTGGAATCAGTCTAGATGCTCTCCTCTTGACTTATTCTACAACTGCTATGTCTTTTGTAGCTCAGAGACCAAAACTGCTTGTAGTACACCAGGTAAGGCCTCACCAGTGCGTTATAAAGCCTAAGCATACCCTTCTTTGACTTGTACTCTACACATCAGGGGCGATATATAACAATGTTCTGTTAGGGTTCTTAATGGTTTCTGTACACGGTAGGCTTGTTGCTAGTGACGGGTTTACTATGACTCCTAAGTTCCTCTCATAAAGAGTACTTTCAAATTTTATCATTGTGTGTTCAATTGTTTTGTGTTTTGTATTTGTAATCAATTTAGTCCACTTTGCAGAGATTGTTTTCATTTTGACATTAAAGGGTCTTTTTCTGTTGATCAGTGTTGAAAATGTGAAATTAAACCCACTGTGATTTAATGTTGTATAACAAAAAATATGGAGTGAATGCTTTTAATAGACACTGAATATTACTGTATTTGTAATGGGATTATTTATGTAATAATCCATCCATTTTCCAACCCGCTGAATCCAAACATAGGGTCACGGGGGTCTGCTGGAGCCAATCCCAGCCAACACAGGGCACAAGGCAGGAACCAATCCTGGGCAGGATGCCAACCCACCGCAGATTTATGTAATAATTTCTTTGTTATTTATTTAATTTTGGCACAAATGGTATTCCATACCTATACTCCCAAGACCAATTATATTTAGAAATGAAGAGCAGGGTATTATCTAGAGATCTTTTCATGATTTCAAAGTGTGCATTCATGCCTGCATGAAACTAACATGAAAGGAAGGCTTTTCTAATATTAGTTCAGTAATCCAAATCTACACACATTGCACACAATACACCAGTGGACCTCTAAATAAATTTTAATGATGAGTAGACTCTCTCTTCTTGTTAGGTCAAGACAAAAAAAAAAAGAGTAAATCACTCACCTTAGAACCATTAAGTATGTAATGATCCCCCCTACGTTTTGCAGTAGTTAGCAAAGAAGCTGCATCACTGCCACTTCCTGGAGCAGAACACAAAGAAACAGACAATGGAAAACAACAGGTGAGGAAATTCAGCTGTACCAACATGAAGTATTTTGAGCCTCTTAATGTTTTGGATAGTTTCTGACTTTCTTTTTTAATTCTAATAATGCTGAATTTTGGAAAGTACTTGGCACTTTCCAATCCAAGGAGAAAGTCATGGCAGTTGGTTACAGCCCTCTTGAACTCTGGCAACTTAACATTACACAAGACCAACTAATGACCATATATCTTGTCAGTATATGACTGCTAGGTGCCTTTACACTACAAAAATGGATCTGGATCAAATGCCACTGTCAACATTTGATTTTGAATAGATTCTACTTGAAATTCTGTTGACCCAAACAAGAATGTTTCTTGTCTTGAGGCAGTATAGCTATAGATCACTGCGATGGAGCAGCATTTGATTAAGCTCAGATGGCAGCATTAATGCTCTGTAAACCATGCCCCAGGATGTTCTGTACTTTACCTCCATCATATTATATAGACTGTATATGCAGCAACATCACCTACCCTAACATTACCCCAAGCTACTACGTGCACTTGAAAAAATACTGCATTTACTAAAAACTGCAGTGACTGGCTTTTTGAAACCAGACATTTTTATGTGAATTATCTGTTCAGCTCCATAAATGTCACAAGCAATTATTATAAAACTACCAGTAATGGCGCCATGCAGTGAATACACTTGACTTGAGCATTCATAGTTTTCACCCTCTTTCTCTGTACGTTTAGCATTCATTTGCTCAGAGGTTGATGCGCTTGCTGCTTCCTGCGCAGATCTTCTTTTCTCCACTCTAGCGGCCCGCTTCTTCTCTTCTTTCATCGGCATCTTTTCACATTAAGACTGATTTAGTCAGTGTTTGTGTTGCAATTACTTAGTATGTTTTCTTTAATTTATCACTTAAGCTGGCACTTAAATCTTCAGTCTGCCTTAAGAATGATTTAAGATATGAAGAAGAAGGGGAAGTGATGGGGAAGGGATGACAACAGCACCCGTACATATGTGCCACAGGGTCGCCCTGCTGGCCACTGCTGAGAGTTGATTCTACAATAAAATAAAATAAAAAGAGGAATAACCTTGGAGGTCAATCATCACCCTGAAAGTGGATAGTAGACGTCACGTAGTATATGTGTACCAAATTTCAGGTCAATAGGTCAAACGGTTTGCGAGCTACAGGTGATTTAAAATCCTGGACAGACAAACAGCCAGCCACGGTAGCGTATTATATAAAAAGAAAGATGCACTTTATGCAAGTACAGTATATACTAATTATTTAGTCTTATTTCCTGTAAGAGTGTTAAAAGTGGTTTTTCTTGCTGTCAAAATCTATAGTGACCAATGGTAGACCACAAAAAATTACATTGTTTTAGCTCTACTGGATGACAGATTTCTTTCTGTTGATATTTTAACATGGGTGGCATGAAGGCCTTTTAATGAAGGAATAACTGAAGCCCAGAGATGTCACAATGATTAAGGCAAGGTTATGTATGCAACCATGGTGGATTTTGAGAGCATCAGCACAAAAAAAAAAATGGAAGCTGCCCTCATGCCCCAGCCTTACCCGATTTTTAGTTATCTTTTTGAAGCTCTAAACCAAGACATACACATTATCAGAAACTCAGTAGTTCATAACCTAAACTTTGCACCATCTGAACATACGATTTTTCTATTCTCTCTTGCTGGAGCTTGGGTTCTGGACATTGAAAGAAAAGCCCTGATAATACCTTTGAAAAGTACAGGAACATTGCGACTATAGTAATGCATACTGGAGTAAATTACACTCATCACTGACAGTGCGAGATGCTGAACATGATTTTCTTAATAGTTTCTTCAGGTCATTAGAGATAGGACCACTGGTGTATGGTTTATTGTTTCAAGATCACAGCTGACGATACAAAGATCTGGCAAAGCCTACAGCCAATTCCTGTCTTCTTAACAACTGGCTGAAGTCCTTCTGTGGGAAGGACAGCATTGGCTTCTTTAACAATGTGGACCTTTTCTGGGAATGACCACAGCTGTGCAGATGAGATGACCTAAGCTGCATTTAACAAGGGTCCTGCACCTTTACTGACAAGCCAAGTAAGGTAATAAAGTATTTGTGACTGTCTAACTCTTTGTATAATAATACCCAGCATCACATGTTAAGGTCTGTTGAGTCTGGAGTAAGTTTAACTAAAAAGGTACCCAATATCAAGTCCTTAATAATTAATTACTGACGTTACTAAAAGTTAACAGTCTTATATCTAAATAACTGAATTGACATTTCCAGTTGTCCCAAATATTCAAAGCATCATTCATTCCGAGAAAATTAAAAAAGAACTTTAATATTTGTAATTCACTTAAAATGTGCTACATAAATAAGATGTTGCATTAAAATTACTAAATTATCAAACATTTTTTCCGATTTCCAAAAGACATACATGTTTGGAAGACTGTAAAGTATACATTTTAGTAATGTTACATCCATGAATCTGCCTTCAAATGAACTGGCAACTTGTCCAGGGATACTTCTTGCCTTGGAACTCTTGGAACTGATGCTGCCAGTGTAGGCTTTACCTTCCCATGATTCAAAAAATGAACAGTTGGATGAATGATTAAGTATACTGATAATCAAGCAAGCTGTGCAACCATCACTTACCAGGTTCTGTTAAACAGTAAGAAGCAAACTTGTCCATGCTACACAAAGGAGGGCAGAAAGTCTGTCTCTGTTTTTCCTTTCCAAAAGCATCAATCATCCAGGCACACATGCTAAGTTAAAAACAAAACATCACAATCAATCTGTTATTAACTTTATTAATTAATCACCTGTGCAATTTTATCAGCTCAAGCAGAATCATAATTAAACCAATGTAAGTAATACTGTTTCCGGTCAATTCTTGAATCAGTTGGCAGCTTTGTAATTATTTCTAAAAGAGGTCTTAGCTCAAAGCAACACTTGAGTACTGCAACGGAAAAAGGGGTTTTAAAAATGATGTGTCACATTATGTGACTTTTCTAGTGACTTTCAGTCGGAGCCTTCACTTATAACAATATTAAGAGAATCAGAGGCAGTTGGCAGTATGCTTCCATGAAGCCGATTGTGAAATGTGACACACCAAGCATCTCAGTCCAACTAGTCTGAGACTTGCTCTGATAAGATTTTGTCTGGGGGCGGACTCTGTGTGCATGAAGGCGGACAACCAATGAATGCTCATCTGGAAATACAATGCATAAAATGTAGCGATGAGGAACAAGCAACATGTTTTGAACCATGCAAATAAAAAAAGAGGCTCATCTTTCTGATGTCTCGTGTTTTTACATATTAAAACAGAATGGAAAAAAAGAAAAAAAAGGGCAGTGATTGCTGCTGAACTCGCCGCAGCTGTTAACCCTTTGTACAGCCTGGCTACATCAGGCAGCAAACTATTGGCTGTCAGAAAAAGAGGCGAGCACAACTACACTGGAAGACTGGTTATCAGTGGATAAAATAGATGAGGCCAGAGATATTCATTCTTTTAAAGTGACATGGTATAGAGAAGAGGTCAGCAACTGCACGCAGCAAATCTGACAACCTCACGACTAGAAGTTGCGTAATGTTACATTGGCTTAAGAGATCAAATTATAGGTAATCCTCTGAGTCCCAGCACAGCAGAGCAGAAACTATTTGGGAGCAGATGGTCAGAATATAAGCAAGAGCACAACCTGCAATTCCATGCCATAACTAAGAGGAAAACGGCAATTTTTGTCACTTCTGTAGCACATAGACCCCATTTGCACAATACATACCCCAAATATTTTGTATTCTTCTTACCTGGTTCTAATGTTCTAGATATTCCAAGGAAAGCCCCATCGATCTTTGAAAGGCACAGGAACTCTGGGACATTATACAGTACATCTCTTAGAGTTACAGCATATGCTACCGGTTCACATTCCCTTTTGTTGTACATTCATTAGGTGTCAGGCAATATTTTGAGTATTATCTATCTATTTTCCTTTCAAGGCAACTTCACAGGTGAACTTTGCAACATTCACATTATAGACTGACAGACAGAAAGATGTCATCGTAAGAGAAGACACTAAAGAGTCAGAATAACACCACAATTTCCAAAACGAACCAGAAAAGGTGTTGCATTAGACAACATAAAGGTCTAAGAAAAACCAAGCAAAGTTTTGCTGCCTATCTGGACCTTCAAGATGTTTCTAACGAGCCAGTCCGGGAATGTCTCATCTTCAAGAATCAAACAAAACCCCAATTCTTCTCCTTTCTCTGTCTTTTTCTCTTTCTGGCCTCTTCCACCTATCAGTTGAGGCCTTGTCCTGACTCTCCTCCTATCTCCATGTCAAATTAAGCCCTGGAGTTCTCCGAGTTTAAACCACAACCCAAGGCCACATCTGGATTTGTTGCAGAATTCCAACTAGGTTTATGTAAGGCTCTTCCTAACGCCACAAAGCCACAGTGCACTCTCAGAGCCTAAAAGACCACTGTGCCACTTCTGTAGCCCATAAGCATCCAACATCTCTAGGGACAGATTTCCACCTAGTTGTACTGATTTAAGTTAAGGCACAGTTCCATAGGTTCCCCTCTGGAACCATGTGCCTTCATGTGGCCAGGAGGCATTTATAATTTTGACCTTTCCTCCCTTGCCCCACTCTTTTACTTAGCAGAAGGTCAAGGAGCATAGTAATAGCTGGGACATGTGCCCTCTCTGACCTTAGAAAACAAAGTATGTTTCCTCCTATGTCTCATTTCTCTATCTGGCAAGATGTTGCCCCCGCTGAAACCTCTTTTGAAGCATCTATGGCATGCAGAAATCATACCATCTCCCAACAGTCCTAATTTCTGCCCTGGCAATTAGATATGCATTGTTACCGTAAATACTTGCTTCTCTCTATCCGTTAGAACTTGCGCTGGTCCTGTTAATGCCCCGAGACTGTTTCTTGTCATCTATCTCCCTAGCCCTGTCTTACATGCTATACAGAAAAGAAAAACTCCAAACCAGCCAGCATCTGTTTAAGTCCTTCTGCTGCCTCTAAAACAGAACAGCACAGTCTCACCTGGTCAAGCCTTGATTTCCTTCTTCAATAAGAAAACTGTTCAAGCTTAACCCATAATTCTATGCAATATGGTATGCTACCTTCTACAAGCAAAATAAGCACAGCGAGCCAGGGTGATGCCATCCTACTGCATGGTGGGATTTCAGTTTCCTCCCTTCATGTGGGGAATGTGCTGTACAACTAATTTGAAACACCCATGTGAACAGGACCAGTACTCGATTACACAGAGTAAGAACAACACAATCACAAGAAGAACATACAAATGCTACATAGATAGCAGAATTTAGCAGATTTGTGCAGCGAATTTAGATCATTCAATCAGTGGACAAAACAATAAAAACCTTATGCTCATCTGACTTTTTATCACTGATGGTATGGGTGCTATATGAATTATTTTTTTGCAATAGTAAATAAACTGCCAGAGCTGAATATAGTTTTCTATACTGCAACTCAATACCGGCTGGCAGTCTGAAGACAAAGGCAAATGTACACTAAACTCCGAGGATACACTGTTTGAAAACACAAATAGAAATCTACAGCTTCTCACTTGTGAATACTCATATAGGCAGTTGTGCTGACACAGCCTGTGGAGAGGGCCTCAAAAATAATGGAGGTGTCAAGTCGAGACAAACCAGAGCCTCCAACATCAGGCTTTACATAGATGCCTCCAAAACCCAGCTGGGCCGCTTTTCTCATAGTGTCAACTGGGAAGATTTCCTGTAATGAGAAAATTTTACAAAATACACTCAGTGGCAAATTTATTGTGAACACCAGCTCATTAATTCATACAGCCCACTAGTCCAAAACCCCCAATCAAGTGGCTGCAACTCAAGCTATAAAGCATATAGACATGGTCCAGGAGGCTACTTGTTGTTCCGCCACATGTTTGAATGAACGAGATGCATGATCTAAAAGACTTTGATTGGATCGTGATTGTTGATACCAGACATATTGGTTCAGCTGCTCTCCTGGGATTTTTTTAACATATTGTCTATAGACTTTAATAAGTTGCCTCCAAAATAAATACGTGTTCCGCACATGACAAACTGTCACACTAGCCTAAATTCTTGCATTAAGGTTTATTTATTTAATTTACTTAGTCATGTTTACACAAGAAAACATGAAATCTGCCTTCTCAGTTGCATCTAATAACAGACAGAATGGGAGAAAACAGACAAACAGAAACAAGACAGGTTAAGGTAAGGCTGTTAGATCATACATAATTACACATACAAGCATACGAGTTGAAAAAGCACTTACTTTCTGATCCCACTCTGCCATGTGTGGGGCCATTTCATTTGAAGCAAAATCAAATGCCACTTTTTGAAATTCCTTCTGTTCCTCCGTCAATCCCAGGGAAGCTGTTGGAACAACAGGAAAACTTGAAAAGTGGTGCCGAAAAAAGCCTCCATTCATTTTTCAAAACTGCTTATACCAACACAGAATCAGAAGGTGGCTGGTGACTGATCAGAGAAAAGTGGGCATAAGACAAAAAGCAACACTGGATGGAATTCGAGCTCAGCAGAGGGCACATGAAACCTGCACGCCTTTGGGATTTTGAAGGAAATCTTAAGGTAACTGCTGGAACCTTCAGAACATAAAGTACAAACTGAATATATTAAAATATGATCACACACATGATTACATTTATATAAAAACAAATGGAAATAATATAACATCCATCCATCCTTTCAACAACAACAACAACATTTATTTATATAGCACATTTTCATACAAACAGTAGCTCAAAGTGCTTTACATATTAAAGAATAGAAAAATGAAAGACACAATTATAAAACAAAATAAATCCATATTAATTAACATCGAATAAGAGTAAGGTTCAATGGCCAGGGGGGACAGAAAAAACAAAAAAAAACTCCAGACGGCTGGAGAAAAAATAAAATCTGTAGGGATTCCAGACCATGAGACCGCCCAGTCCCCTCTGGGCATTCTACCTAACATAAATGAAACAGTCCTCTTTGGATTTAGGGTTCTCACGGAAGGGCTTGATGATGATGATGGTCGCGTAGACTTCTGCCTTTTAATCCGTCCATCATTGTTGGAGCATCATGAAGCTTTGAGTAGGTGGTGGTGGCGCAGTATCCAACCCGCTATATCCTAACTACAGGGTCATGGGAGCCAATCCCAACCAACACAGGGCGCAAGGTAGGAAACAAACCCCGGGCTGGGCGCCAACCCACTGCATGGCACACACACACACACACCCCAAGCACACTAGGGACAATTTAGGATCGCCAATGCACCTTTGGACTGTGGGAGGAACCCAGAGGAAACCCATGCAGACACGGGGAGAACATGCAAACTCCACGCAGGGAGGACCCGGGAAGCAAACCCGGGTCTCCTAACTGCGAGGCAGCGGCGCTACCACTGCACCACCGTGCCGCCCCATAATATAACGATATTCTCAAATCCATTCTGGCCACAGTGGGATATCTCCTCAACAAGACAGTAAGCAGTTTTGGTCTCCTTATGTCCATGTGGAATTTCTCCATTAATTTTTTTTTCCACATCTCAGAATGTGTTAGATTTACTGCTACCAGCTAACTGGTCAAAAGTGTGTGTGTGTCTGCAATAATCTGGACTAATAAACCGTTCACAGTTGGCTCCTCCCTTGCATCCAATAATGCCAGAATATGCTCCAGCTCTATGTGATCCATGGACACACTAACTGAACAGATGGTTGGTGTGTTACATATAGCACAGTTCATTTAAAACTAAAGCAAATGAAACACTTTTGTAATGGGCTTATGGATTACATGATGAACTTTTTCATTCAAGTCGAATTAACCCAATTAATTGATAAACTCTACTTTAAAACCTATCAGAAATCACAGACAATACTTTATGCAGTAAAGGCTTGTAGAGCTTGAATCCACTCTGAACAGCATTTCATAACTTCTTTCAAAGAGAGACATAATGAATGCGTCCTTAGTCCCCACTTGGCATGCAAGTAGAGAGAGATGTGTAAATCTTTTGTGTTTGACAAGAAATATAGCAAAGCAAAATGATGCTCTTTCTCTTAAGGATATGCTAGTTAAATGATAAAACAGTTGCAGATATCATCAGATCCTTTTGCATCAATGGCAAGCACACTAGCTGTTTATATATATATATATATATATATATATATATATATATATATATATATATATACACACACCATATATATATATATATATATATATATATATACACACACCCATATATATATATATATATATATATATATATATATATATATATATATATATACACCCACTTATGGAAACAATAAATATGATCTCATTAAGAGAGCAGGAAAAAGCCATGATACTGTATAATTCTAACCTTTAGTACGTTTAACTGCAGTTCTTACGTTTTCACTCAATATGCGTTGATGGGGAGCTAACTGCAAACAGTGCTGCCCTGTAACACATTTACAGGCAACAAGGTGCAGTCTTATCTATTTTTCAAACCAGCTGTTATCATCGCAGTGCTGTCAGTAGACTGCAGGTAAAGGTTCCTTATGGTGTCTCTTTTTAAACACGTATCTTTACGGAATGATGAATGTCAAATCTAACAAGAATCGTACAACTTTCTCATAATTCTACATTCGAGTCACTCTCGAAACGCTGTGTTGACGTTCTGCAAATTTAAAAGACCTGCTCCTAGAATTGATTTAGGCTCCACCTGTTATTGTGCTGGAAAGAAGAGGCAGAAAATAGACTGGTGAAAACTGAACAAAGGGAGCAAATGTGCACAAGTATGAAATCTCTAAGAATTCGAATTCAAGTTTTGAACCAATCAGGTTAGATAAATTGAATACGCCCGACTTATTGGCCTATGGCAAGCGTGCATCCCCCCTTCTTCACAGGAGTTCATCGGAATGCTGCAAAAATTACGTTCGTTTCTTTATTTTATTCCACGAAACACATCGATATATGCAAAAGGCGCGTATTTACTACAGTATACAATACAGAACTAAACAATGCGGTCTTGCCACAGCTGTACACCTTTACCAATTTTCACCTAACTCTCACACTGCTACTTTAAGATGTTCAGTTTATACATGTCACAATATTCCATTCATTAAGACGTGTTGAGGGTGGCTGAAAAAAATAACTCACGATCAACACAAGACACGATGCATCTGCGCTGGTTAACTATTAACTCCCGGGCTTTGCAAACATAAGATCCGAATTTGGACCTCAGCAAGGACTTCCCCAGAAGCGCCATAGTTGCACAGAGTCGCTTTTTGAGTTCATAGGTTTATGGGAATCGTAGTTCTAGTCAACCACGTGATAAGCTGAATTCCAGCCATGCAATGTGAAGAGTATTGGGTATTGTAGTTTTTTTTGGATAACCATGGCATTGCCGAGAAATGTATTCTGAGGATTTAATTTTGCTTGACTGTCTTGTTCTCCAGTATTAATTACAGTGCTACAGTGACGCAACTTTTAGTGGATCATTTACACCCCCAGAAACCAGAGCCCAAATCCTTTTACCATACATATCACATACTGCTTCGAGGTTCCGAGGGAAAAAGTCTGGAAAGTTTTCAATTTTACAGTTTTCACAAGCAACAATAACACATTTTAAGCCTGAATTTAACCTACAAAAACCTATACACCTTGATACGTTTTTATACTAAATATAAAGCCTAAAAAGATATAACCCAGAAATTATTGTTGATAGGAAAATGTTTCTGAAATCAGCATTAACAAAAACAAAACTTTTGAAACACCCCTGAGTTGTTGCGTGAAAAAATCTTTTTTGACCAGTGTAATTCCTCTGCTCCTCCTCTAGTAACAGCTTCTCTTCAGTAAGGCACTGCCCTTCTGGGTTTTTAATGGGATTGGTGCTGTTCTGTTCCCTGCTGCTCTGTGCAGGGTTCGGCTGAGTTGTGTTATGGGGTGGTGCTGTGGGTGAGCGCCAAAAAAAAGTACCAGAACCCAAAGCAAATTTCCCAGGGTGGAAGCTACTTTTCTGTAGAGAAAAAATCTCTTCTCGATCATAGCAAAAGAAAAAAAAAAATCTTAAGTGAGGTGAAAAATGTCTAAATCTTATGTGAAGAATTAAACTGCTAGGCTTTATTATGAAGACTATGTGATTTACTGTTGAAAGTGAGAAGATCTTCTTTTAATTAATATTACATTTGTTAAAAATTGTGGCAATATTTTAACATTTTTGAGGCACGTATGTTCGTAGTTTGGCCTTTGTTAGTTAATAACATTCTGCTGATTTTAGAGGCACATCAGACCGTTTTTGCTCTTGAGTCAGTCATATGGTCTTCCTTTTCAGTGTTTCTTGGCTCTTTTCCCAGACGTTGCATTCAATATGTGGTGATGTTTTCACTGCAGGTGTTGTATTAGTACTAACTCTTAACGTCCGACTAGCGTCACTAGTCCGTGAGACACATTCAAGCGAAAGGTTTACTGCAATATGTGCTCATACATATTAATACATTTGAACTTGAACATTGATTATTATTATTACTTAACATTTGACTGACACCTTTATCTAAGATGACTTGCAACATTTGAGAGATACACTTGATTAAATTTATTTTATTTTTCCAATTGGAGCCCAGGGAAGTGAAGTGACTTGGTCATGGTCCTTGGGTTTTGAAGTCCAATGTCACAGTTAAATTTCACTTGTAAAAAATACACGCTGACGTTATCATAAGCATCAACAATACTTTAAACGTGAATACAAATAACTTAATTTCTCATGCATTCATAAAAACTTAAAAACACAGAATATTAATTTGCCTTAAGAATTCTCAATAATGTGTTGTCGGCACTGCTTCAGATTAGATTAGATTAGATTAGATTAGATTAGATAGATAGATAGATAGATAGATAGATAGATAGATAGATAGATAGTCTTTATTTGTCCCCAGGGATAAATTAACTTCCAAGGGGACCTTTACTCTCAAAAAGAGTGTCATCCTGCACAACAACATAGCAACAATAATAATAATAATAATAATAATAATAATAATAATAATAGGTTCAGTGGACAATAACTCGAAAAGTCCAGTTTACGGAGTCAAAAGGAAGTTCTCAGCTCTCAGTAAAATATATTATTATATTATTATAAATATCCTCTGTGCCCTCTTTCAAGAGTTTAGGAGCGATCTGCTTTTGACTGCATAGCAAAGGCTATAAGTGTGCCCTCAGTTGATTTCTCTTTACTTTCAGAACTTCTTATTATTACGTTCTGTTCTGTCAGCTGCTGTTTTTCTTCCAACAACAACAAATGGCCCGTTGTATCAAAAGCCTGTCCGCTTCTTTGCCATTCCTTTGATATTTTTGAAATCCATGAAAGTTCATATTTCCCCAAATACTATATTTATTGACAACTGTTTTAAAATTCCTTATCCTGTTTTAATGTATCTTCTTTCAGATGCAAGGCGTTCTTTATTGATTCTGCTTATAAAATATGCATTTACTTTTATTGCTGTACAAGACCCTCCTTTTCTTAGATCCATCCATCCATTTTCTAACCCGCTGAAACCAAACACAGGGTCACGGGGGTCTGCTGGAGCCAATCCCAGCCAACACAGGGCACAAGGCAGGAACCAATCCTGGGCAGGGTGCCAACCCACCGCAGGACACACACAAACACACCCAGCACACACTAGGGCCAATTTAGAATCGCCAATCCACCTAACCTGCATGTCTTTGGACTGTGGTAGGAAATCCACGCAGACAACATGCAAACTCAACGCAGGGAGGACCCGGGAAGCGAACCCGGATCTCCTAACTGCGAGGCAGCAGCGCTACCACTGCGCCGGCCCCCTTTTCTTAGATGAATTCTTCAATTAACTTTTTAAGGCTGGAAAAGCAGATGATAATATGGACTCACCTATCATGTAACGGATCTATCAGAGCTACCAAATAACCGCACGTACCTAAAACTATTATTTTGAATTTGTCGCTAAACGGATATAGCAAGTTTGAATACCTGTTATTTTTGAATACTAATTTAGTTGTATTTGCATAAAAATAGGCGTGAACTCGAGAGTAAAGAGGGCGGGTCATGTCTTATTACGTCACTTCTGCCCTTGAACGGTAAGTAAAGAGCATACTGTATATACCTAACAAGAAATTGTCTAACCAATTTCTTTTTTCCTGAAAAATGATTTGAAAATGTATCCTAAGTAAGCAATTCCGCTCCATCTTGCAGTTTCAAGTCTTCGTTGATATTTTTAATGAAGTCTTGCACATGCAGGTGTTGTTTTTGTCACGTGGCTGAAAATAAGGCCGGTCCGCCAAACTTCTGGGATCGTGATTGGTTAACAAAATTACACTCACTTACTGGGGACAGGCGCCGTGCTGCAAAGAGGCTGTCGGGAGTTGAGGTGGCGCGTGTTTTCTGTACACTAAGCTGGTGAGTACGGAAGCTCTGAACCGCACAGTGAAAACCGTAGGTGAGTAACTGAGGCACAGAGCATAAGGTTTTTGAATAATTTTTGGCAAGGTTGTGGTTTGGATTGTGTCTGTTAGGGAATTTAAAACATGAGTCGCTGGTATTTCACTAGCCTAGAACGTAATGATTACTGTAGGATTTGTATCTGAATGTCATTCTTTCATTCCGTCTGTTATCCAAACTCGCTTGTACACAACTTCGCGAGAAAGCTGGAGCCTTTCCCAGCAAGCATGCCTCCAACTCAAATCAGTATCCACCCACATGAACAATAGTGCTTCTCTGCTTTTTGATGCCACTGTGGGCCCCTCCCTGTTCGATAAGGGATTTCATCGGAAGCACCGGAGGCGTAGGAGAAGGCAAAATTTCTTAAATGAATGGTCCCAAGGTTTTTTTGGAGCCTAACACTGATATTTCTTTTTCTCTCCAGATCACAATCGAATTACGCTTTTATTAATATTTTGGTTTTAATTAACGCACTATGAAAACCAGTTTCTTTATAATCAACATTAACACTTTTAATCCTTGAAAAAGTTTTTAAAAGGCGACAATGATCGTGATGCCCCAATATTATATGTAAAATGAAAGGTATATAACATTATTTAAAGAAAAAGGAAAGCATGCTATATAACCAAAAGTATGTGGAGACCCAGTTATTGAGTTCAGGTATTTCAGTCACACCTGTTATCATCCATCCATCCATCCATTATCCAACCCGCTATATCCCAACTACAAATGTGTGAATTTCCCCTTGGGATTAATAAAGTATCTATCTATCTACAGGGTCACAGGGATCTGCTGGAGCCAATCCCAGCCAACACAGGGCGCAAGGCAGGAAACAAACCCCGGGCAGGGCACCAGCACACCGCAGCACCTATTATCAAGAGGTGCACAAAATTTAAGTACATAGCCATGCAATCTCAATCAACTTTAAACATGGCATTGTCATAGGATGAAGTTAGTACATTAAATTTCTGCGTTGTTAGAGCTGCACTAGTCAGCTATAAGTGCTACTGTTGTGAAGTGGAAGCATCAAGGAGCAACAATATCTCAGCTATGAAGTGTTAGGCCACTCATACTCACAGAGCTGGGCCACCTAGTGTGTAAAAATCACCAACCCTCTTTTGCATTTACAACAGTATTCCAAACTGCTTCTGGAAGCAATATCAACACAAATACTGTGTGTCTAGACCATCATGAATTGGGTTCCAATGATTGAGCATCTACATGTAAGTCTAAGATCACTATGCACAATACCAAGCATTGGATGGTAGAATGTATAGCACACCACCATTGGAGTCTGGACAAGAGGAGATATATCCTCTGGAGTGATTAATCATGCTTCACAATCTGACAGTCTGATTAAGGACTCTGGGTTTGGAGGGTGCCAGGAGAATGCTACCTTTTGAACTACATTATACCTGCTTTAAAGTTTGGTGGATTAGGAAAAATGGTGTGGAGCTGTTTCCCAGGGTTTGGACCCTAATCTTTTGATCTAGTGAAGGGTATGTTAAAGACAAAGACATTTTAGGCAATTGTGCACTTTCACCTTTGTGGCCTCCACAGTTTGGGTAAAGCCTTTTTCTGTTCTATCTTGACAGTGCCCTGTGCAGAATTATAGGTCCATGAAGACACAAAACCCTATTGAACACCTTTTTGATGAATCGGAATGCCCATTGTGAGCCAGGTCTTATTCAACATTAGTACCTGACTTCACAAATGCTCTTTTAGCTGAATGGACACAAATTCCCAAAGACACACTTTAAAATCTTGTGGAAAGCTGTTCAGAAAAGTGGAGGCTGCTATAGCTGCAAGTGATTTGACAACTTCATACTAATGCACATGGTTTTGGAATGGGGTGCATATACTTGCCAATTTAATTTTTCAAGAATTATTTGGCATATCATTTTTGCACATGTATAAGACTGATGTTGGGAAGATTCCAATAAAGCAGGTCAGTTTTCAAAAACAAGCATTACTTATAGGATCTGTTAAATGCAAATGTATTTTCTCCTCACACAAGTACACAATCTAAAACAAAATAAATGTAAGATTTAAAAATCAAACCTTGTTCTTTAAAAACTAGGTTAATTAAGGTATCATTTGAGTTGGACAACTAATTAACATTAATGATAAAATTATACAATTACAGTGTTTGTTACAACGTGATCAGTACTCCACTGTTACCAAGGTTTACTCTATAGGGGTACTGACTCTTAAAGGATGGCAATGACTACAGAGACAATCAGTGTGTTTACATGAACAAACAAAACTTAATTAAGGCAAGTAACCTAGCAGAAACCTGAT
Organism: Polypterus senegalus; assembly: GCF_016835505.1. Lineage (NCBI taxonomy): Eukaryota > Metazoa > Chordata > Cladistia > Polypteriformes > Polypteridae > Polypterus > Polypterus senegalus. The sequence goes on from NC_053162.1 coordinate 166,847,018, forward strand.
TTCATAAAACCCATTTACACGCACAAGTCCACTTTTGGAGTTCTCCCTTGGCAAAACATTCAAATGTCATAAAATGTTCAAAAAATTATTAAACATCATCAACAACCACTGTGAAACTGAAAACAAGCATGGGATATGTGTCTCCTGAGATTGTGCTGCTAAGCTTAGCACTGTACTTTCAGCACATCAACATCAAATTGGTAATTTCTGAAATATTCAGACAGATTAATTTAAACAGGGGAAGGAATAATGTGATCGCCCAATCATTTGGCCCAGGTGGACGCTTCCACTGTTTCCTACATGTAGCTACTGGATGCTTGTGCAAAGCAAAGACTTGTGCAGGCAAAAAGAGTGCAATAGACATGCGCAGACTATGAAATTCTTAACCACAACTTAGTTAAGGGTTCACATGGCCACATAACTGGGTTACTCACTGAGACATCTATGCGTGTTAACCTGGTTTCTCAGAGACCAATATCCCGGTTTCTCTAACAGCAATAAGGGTATACATGGCATTTTTGAAACCAGGTTTCTTGTTTATTAAAGCATACGTAAACTCATTCAGTAATGCAAATATTATACTGCAGGCAATGGGTGTTTTGAACTATAAATGTAATAATGGGTAATAGTATATTGTCAATAAAAGGTTTTTGTAATATTTATTTTAATAGTTAAGTTGAATAGAACAGACTGTGAATGTTGCCTACTAAATATCGTGCAACTAATAAAGTTAAGGAAACCTCATACACAATTGTTTTACAAAATTTACACCCATAAAGAGTTTTAGCACATACTGTAGTTTTAAATGGTAAAATAACATTAATGATACATGTGAGAAATAGCCCTGAAACATTACACCATTTACTTTAAGTCCAATAGTTACAAAATTTTCATCTTATTTACCTGATAACATAAAAAAAAATAATAGTATAGATGTCTCATTTAAGGAAATTGATGTTATGCTACTTTTTTGCCTCCAGTGAAAAATAAAAACAAATGCATTTTTATTAATGTAATTATTATAATTGCTACCTTTTTTTTAATCACTAAATAAGATGGTCTGGTGAGAACCATATATGTTCAACCACTTTACGATAAATTTGAAATCATTTTTCCAGTAAATCAGTAGGAGTAAACATGAAGGCTGTGCGTACATACAGTGTCACAGCTCAATTTGTTGAAGCTGGTTTGTATGAAGTTATATGCACTCTTGTTTGTCGTATTGATAATGTTATTATTATTTAATTATTTAAAAAAAAAAAATCTGACAGCCTGTTAGTTTCCATCCATTATCCAACCCGCTATATCCTAACTACAGGGTCACGGGGGTCTGCTAGAGCCAATCCCAGCCAACACAGGGCACAAGGCAGGAAACAAACCCCGGGCAGGGAGCCAGCCCATCACAGGCTGTTAGTTTCCTTTTCAGCCAATTTATTTTTCTTTGGGTGTTTTATTAGTGAACCATCTTAATTTTTATTTGTGACATACAAACCCTTGTCTTTTTGCTAAAGCTATCAAAGTAGGTTTATCCAGGAACTCTTATATAAAATATATTCTATAAAGATTGTTAAATACAATTAGTAATACAGGGTGACACAGAAAAATGGGAACTTTTGAAAAACCCAATAAAAAAAGAAGAAATCCAACAAGAAAATTTTACCACTACAATTTGCCTTTTAAGAGACAGTAATTCAAATTATCAATGTCTGAAAATTCCGTCCTGTAGATGGCGTCCTCCTGTACGTATGCATTCTTCCAATCTGCTGTTGAGGTTCCCCATTGATCGCTGCAACATCCCAGTTGGGATACCACAAGTTTCGTCTTGAATTCTTTGTTTCAATTCATTCAGTGTCCTTGGCCGAGTCGTGTAGACCGACTCTTAAGGTAGCCCAACAAGAAAACATCACAAACAGACAAATCCGGTGATCTTGAGGGGCAGGGAATGTCACCGAATCTTGAGATGACACTGTTACCGAACAATTCTCGCACAGCTGCCATTGATTGCCTTGCAATTGATTACTAAATTACCAAGTGGCAAGATTGTTTACAGCTCAAGGTCCCTGTTCCGCAATGCTGCCAACTATACATGGCTGCCACACTATGCATTTCAAAAGTTCCCGTTTTTCTGTGTCGCCCTGTATCTTCTGTTCTTAACTCAATGCTTGCACAGTTGACGGGGGTGTGAACTGCTTCTGTTTGCTGCTTTGAATCTTAGAAATGATGTAGAAATATATTGATCAATGGTAGTCTCATAGTTTTTTACATTATGACTTTAATATTTTTAGATTTCTTCAGACAATGCCACCAAAAAAAAAGAAAAGGACATCATCTCAGCTGTCTGGTAAGTTTCCTGTGCTCACTGCTGTTCATATCAGTTGAGAACTTTCCTTGAGGATGTTACATGCATTTAAAGTCTTCTTTGTACTGTTTCTTGTATTCAGAACAAAATGAGTCTCCTGCCAAGTTACGTAAGAAAACTGTTGGGCTGAAAAAGATGTCCATTCAAGCGTGTTCAGGGAATAAGACGTCAGAGGTCAAGTGCTCTTTGGAACAGAAGGATGCTGGAGAAAAAGGACAAAAGGAGCTTTTCACATATTGGCTTATGAAATCTGAGCCAGAAAGCCGCATAGAAAATGGAGTTGATGTTAAGGTGAGGTCTTGCAGTATTTTTCTGTATCACCAGAAGCTTACACTAAGGATAAGTCGGGTATCATAGTGCCATCAGCAGACAATTCTATAAAACGAATGCCATCAGGTCTGGAGTCAAGTACAGTATACACTGTGTGCACAATTATTAGGCAAGTTGTATTTTTGAGGATTAATTTTAATATGGAACAAACACAGTGCTATCAGTCAATCCAAAATGTTAATAAACCTGAAACCTGAATGTTTCACAACGGAAATGTGAGTGTGAACATCATCAGGGGAATACATATGTGCGCACAATTATTAGGCAACTATTAGTGTGCAGATTTATTATGCAACTAAAGGAAAAATGAAAATTTTCCCATCTCACTTGTTTATTTTCATCTGTTATAGTGAGAATAATAAACAAACACCTCAAAATTTACAAATAAACATCTCTGACATTTCAAAAAAAATCAATCAATCAATCAATGACCAATATAGCCACCCTTCTTTCCAATAACAGTCATAAGCCTTTCCATTCATGGAGTCTGTCAGTTTCTTGATCTGTTGACGATCAGCTTTTTGTGGAGCAGTGACTACAGCCTCCCAGACACTCTTCAGAGAGGTGTATTGTTTTTCTCCCCCATAAATCTAACGTTTAAGAAGTGCCCACAAGTTCTCGATAGGGTTTAGGTCAGATGAGGAAGGGGGGCCATGTCATTATTCCTTCATCTTTAAGGCTTTTACTGGCTGGCCACGCAATGGAGAACTTCGATGCAAGTGATGGAGCATTGGCCTGCATAAAAATCATGGTCTTTTTCCTGTATCACTGTTTGAAGAAAGTGTCTTCAAAAACTGGCAGTAGGTTTGGGAGTTGATTTTGAGTTCATCTTCAATGCAAAAGGTCCAACTAGCTCATCTTTAAAAATACCAGCTCATACCAGTACCCCACCTCCACGTTGGAGTGGAGCTCTGTGCCCATTACTGATCCACAGGTCCATCCATCTGGTCCATCAAGAGTCACTCTCATCTCATCGGTCCATAAAACCTTTGAAAAAATCTGTCTTCAGATATTTCTTGGCCCAGTTTTGACGTTTCAACTTATGTTTCTTGTTCAGTGGTGGTTGGGTTTCAGCCCTCCTTACCTTGGCCATGTCTTTGAGCACTGAACACCTTGTACTTCTGGGCACTCCAGGTAGGTTGCAGCTCTGGAATATGAAAGTACTGGAGGATAATGGGTTCCTGGTAGCTTCACGCTTGATTCTTCTCAAATCTTTGGCAGCTAATTTGCATCTTTTGTTCTCAACACGTTTCTTGCGACCCTGTTGACTATTTGCAACAAAATGTTTGATGGTTCTGTGATCACACACCAATATCTTAGCAATTCCAAAAGTGCTGCATCCCTCTGAAAGACTTTTTACAATTTTTGACTTTTCAGAGTCAGTTAAATCTCTTTTTTGGCCCATTTTGCCCGAGGAAAACTAGCTGCCTAATAATTCTGCACACCTTGATATAGGGTGTTGATCTCCTTAGGCCACACCCTCCCTCATTACACAAATACACATCACCTGACGTGCTTAAATCCAATAAGCATTCAAGTTAATACAGCTTGGAGTTGGAATATACGCATTAAAAATGATGATATGGTCAAAATACTCACTTGCCTAATAATTGTGCACACAGTGTATGTGAAGTTACATTAAGCATACTCTGCAAAAGCACAACTGCTTTTTGAACACTGTACAGTTTACTGGGTTAAATGTTGGCTGTGTGACAGTTACAGTGACAACAAAATAGCAGTATATACTTCTTCAGTTTGTCTGGGGCAAGGTAAAATATTTTAATTAGTCTTTGAAGAGGGCACCACCAGGAAAATACAGTTTCTCTGTCAAAGCTGAAGCGCATTGTGTGCATTTCATCCTGCTATTCTTTTGCTGGCTGGACTGTTATTTGAGAATATTAATACATTCACTCAAGACAGTCCAAAATTAAAACTCATTCTGAAATTTCGCGGCCATAGTATGTCATGTTTCCATTGTAATAATTACGGAATTAAAAAAAAAAGTTTAATGTTTGTTATTTTTATTTGGTTTGCTCCTGAAATTATGGTCATTGGAAAAAAATCACAATTTTTTAAGAAAAAATGTTCTGTTTAACTCATATAAAAAGTAAATGCTTGATAAAGTCATCGGCTTATACAGAAATACGTTTCTAAGCAAAATGCAGAAGAAAGAAGCAATGGAGTTAGCAGATATGACACAGGAAAATGGTTGAGCAAGATCAGTTCAGAATTTGTATCAGTGCAACTCTAACAAACATCATTTTTATTTTTTTGGAGCACAAAATGTAAATAGAACTATGGATGTAACATTAAATCTGAAAGATGACAATAAAGAAAATGGTATCCTGCAAAACCAAAGCCTTCATGTAATCTTTGACAGATGTTTCCTTCTGTGGATTGTTGTGTTTTTTGAAGGATATAGCGGGTTGGACAATGACTGACTGACTGAATTTCAAGTACTCTACCAAGTTGTGACCTTGCTTTCTAGCAGCTTCCACTAGATGGTATTGTTGCATTCATTTTGTAACTATAAAAATTCATTTTTCACACTTGTAGTTTGGAATAGAAGACTTAAAAGCACAACCTGAACAAACAGGATGCTGGGATGGAGTGCGCAATTACCAGGTAGGTTGAACAGGATAGTAAAATAAGTTTGTCAGCATCCTTTAAGGCAGAGGTCACCAACTCCAGTCCTGGAGGACCACCGTGGCTGCAGGTTTTCATTCTAACTCTTTTCTTAATGAGTGACCTGTTTTTGCTGCTGATTAACTTCTTTTGAATTATAACTGACTTGCTCTTGAAGACTCAGACCCCTTAATTGTTTCTTTTTCCTTAATTAGCAACCAGACAATAATGAGACACAAAATGAGCCAAAACAACTGGTGTCCATCACACAATATCTGAAAATAAAGAAAGATGGTCTTGGGAATGTCGATCTGCTCAGGTCCCCAAAACATTTGAACAGTGTTCTTAGAAAAGAGAAATCAACAATTTTGGAAATGTCTGCTGTTGCACAATGAGAGCAGCAACAAGCCACGGAATTAAAGAAGGGGTTTAATTAATGACAAAACTCGGCACTTCATTAAGCAATTTGTTAGAGTTTGAGGTCCTGATTAAGTTGGTCTTCTGTTGGCTCCCTCACTTCACATTTCATGTCTGTTTGGATGCCATTTAAGGAAAGAAATGAAGCAATTAAGAGGAACAAATCTTAAGAAAGCAAATCAATTAAATTGCAGAACAAACAGGGCACTCATTAAAAAAAGGGTTAGAATAAAACCTGCAGCCACAGCGGTCCTCCAGGACTGGAGATGGTGATCCCTGCATTAAGGTGCATTAAATTATGTGGCTGGATGGCACATCATCCAAGTACTACTGTTTCACAGCTCCATAAACCTGGGTTTGATTGCTCATCATGCTTAATTTCCAGCCAGTTTGTGTGTTTAGTTTATACCTGTACATTGTCTGTTCTTCTCAGAGATTACCTTATACATCATAAATATGCGTATGCCATATTAAATGGAATGATAGTGGGGAATACATTTGTGTGTTTGTGGCTAAACCTATTTAGACTGGTGTCCTGTCCATAGCTTGGTTCTTGTCTTTTGCTCAGTTCTGCTGGGATATGGTTTGGCTTCTATTCCCATAATGGAAAAGGTTTCTCTATAAAATGTGCTGGTTATGTGTATAACTGCTGTAACAGACTAGTTGGGTAGTATTTTAGATTAGAACTGTTCATTAAACGTAAGGCACTGTTTTGCTTCATTTTTTCCCATTGGTTACCTTTGCTTTGTAATGATGTTTAACAGTTATGAAATGTGCTCAAGTGGTTTACTTCAAGAATATAACTGTAAACACTTTTCATGTGAAAGCAAATTGGGTACACTAGTACATCATAATAGTAATGCAGACTATTTAGGCATTTTAAAGACACATAATAGTATAATAGCAAAGTGAAAGTGCTGATGAAAGTGTTGACTTTAAAATTTGCACCCAATTTATGTTGAGAATAATTTCTGATTGCTATGCAGGCACGCAACTACATGAAGGACATGAAGGTTGGGCAGTTGGCTTTCTTTTATCACAGCAACTGTAAAGTGCCAGGAATTGCTGGAATTATTAAGGTAAGGCTTTTATATTTCACAAAACAAAGTTGGAGCATATTTGAATATTGCTAGAAGCAAGCATTTGTTTTTGTTACTGATATACTTTAATGTGATGGGTCATTTTAAACAGTGAACACATTAGTGTTTCTGTGCTGTATTAAAATTTTATGATTCAATTGACCTGAATATGTTGAATGTCTATAGGGTGGTCCAGATCTAATTATGCAGTTTTTATTACGCTATAACTTATTAAGTTTATTACATAGAAAATTACCCAAAAAATCCCGGACCATCAAGAGGTGTGCGAACTGACGACATGAAGAATCGTCTTCACATCGAAGTGGAATCGTCCCCTCATAAATCAAAGTCATCCAGATGATCAGGATCTGCATAATTACATCTGGACCATCCTGTACAATTCAACATTGCTCTCTCTTTTTTTTTTTAAGCAATTTTGTATTCACACACCACTTTTAGGGATGGCCTATTCAAGTGTAAGTGTCTAGCTGGATAACTGCTGTGGTCATCAGTTAAATGGATTTTATTCTACCCAATGATAAAGAACAGCCTTTTAGTTTGCAAACAAAGTTAAAAAGAGTTCCTCTTTCAATCAGAGATGCCTGTTGACTTTAAACTCCTGCTGATAGGCATGATAGAACCCCGAATGCAATGTATATTGACTTGAATTTGATTCTGTCTGTGTACACAAACTGACCTGTCAATGTCAATTTATTTATATAGCACATTTAAAACAACGTAGGAATGCTGTGGCCAAAGTGCTTTACAATAATCGAATAAAAGAAAAACATACCATTAACATGAATAACATAAATCGAAATAAAATAAATGAACATAAATAAAATAAATAATACATAGGAGTAATGTTACATAATCACAATGAGGAAACCATCGGTATTATTGAAGATCATGGAATGCAGGTGAATAGAAATGAGTCTTTAATCTCGTTTTGAACAGTTCAATTGTAGATGACTCCTTTATGTAATGAGGTAAAGAGTTCCACAGGCAAGGGGGAGCAGCTATAAAAGCCCTGTCTGTCCCCCTTGGTTTTACACTTAGTACGAGGGACAAGAAGAGACAACTGACCAGAAGATCTAAGCACTCTGGATGGCCGGTGTAAAACACACAATTTGATTAAATAGGCAGGAGTAAGCTCATGTAAAGATTTAAAAACTAGCAACAAGATTTTAAAATCAATTTGAAAACCGACAGGCAGCCAATGTAAAGAAGCTAATATTGGAGAAACAGAGTCATACTTTCTTGCCCCAACCAGAAAGCGAGCGGCAGCATTCTGGACCAACTGTAACCTGCGTATCAGGGATTTGATAATCCAAGAATACAGCGAGTCAAAGAGAAAGCAAATAAGATTGTAGAGTGTGATGTTTGTTTGTTTGTTTGTTTTATTGTGCCTGTCACACAAAGTAAAGGGGTGCTGTAAGAATCTTGGTGCAGAAAAAGCCTGGTGGTATTGCCCATAGTTATTTAAACATACTACATGTGTGTTCAGTTCTGGTTGTGCCAGAGACAAGAACATCATGCCCTACTTTATGGCAGTTGGAGAACTGAGAGGCTTTGCATCTTTTGTTAATTTACTAGGGAGAATGTCATCAATATTAGTATGCAAAAATCTTTATCCAGAAGAGACCAAAAATACAAAGGAGTGATTAACAGTAAAATATGAAATTGCCAACCTATAGGGAACAAAATTTCAGAGTGAAGCTTAAGAAGCTTAGTACCACTTTTAATTCCATGGCCATTTAAATTATCAGTCTAGCAAACCGCAGTTGTTTATGGTTGATTTGGTCAGTGCACCTGTACACATCCAGGGGTTAAGCAGTGGGACAGAAAGTCCCAGCAGTACCAAGAAGCTTTATGAAGAGATGTTATTTTAAGAGGGAGTTTGCTACATTTATTTATACATATTTTTCAAGCAACAACACACAAAGCTGTAAGTGCTTTAATTGATACTGTGTTCACTCCTGCTGAACTTTTAAATACAGCCGGAACTGGAACAGAGGTTGAAAGCAAAATAAAAGAAATAAAATAGTGGGGTGAACTGTAGAGTATTTTATACCACAAGTATTTAGACTTCTTTGCTTTTTTAACATTACTTTGTTACAGCCTTGTGCTAAAATCATTTAAATTATTTTTTTCCCACATGAAGACACACTCCATACTGCAAAATGACAAAGCGAAAAGAGGATTTTGGAAATTTCTGGAAACTTTATTAAAATACAAAGTGAAATATCAACTTGATACAAGTATTCAAACCTTTAGTATTGACACCTGATATATGTCGCGCAGTGGGTAGCACTGCTGCCTCGCAGTAAGGAGACCTGGGTTTGCTTCCCAGGTCCTCCATGCGTGGAGTTTGCATGTTCTCCCTGTATCTGCGTGGGTTTCCTCCCACAGTTCAAAGACATGCAGGTTAGGTGCATTGGCCATCCTAAATTGTCCGTAGTGTGTGCTTGGTGTGTGGATGTGTGTGTGTGCGCCCTGCGATGGGCTGGCACCCTGCCCAAGGATTGTTTCCAGCCTTGCGCCCTGTGTTGGCTGGGATTGGCTCCAGCAGACCCCCGTGACCCTGTAATTAGGATAGAGCGGGTTGGATAATGGATGGATGGATGGGAATCTCATTCTATTGATCATTACTGATATTTCTATGTCTTGTTTAGAGTCCACCTGTGTCCAATTCAACTGATTGGACATGACATGGAAAGGCACATATGGGTCTATGTAAGGTCCCAACATTGGACAATGTGTATCAGATAAGAAAACAAGCCATGAGGTTGAAGGAATTGCCTGAAGAGCTTGGAGACAGGATTTTGCAGCTGTGAAGGTTCCCACCAGCACAATGGCCTTCATAGTTATAAAACAGATGAAGTTTGGAACAGCTATCACTCTTCCAAGAGCTGGCTGCCACACCAAACTGAGCAATCGGAGGAGAAAGGCCATGGTAAGAAAAGTGAACAAGACCCTGATTGTCAGTCTCTCCGAGTTCCAGAGAACTTGAGTGGAAATGAGAGAAACTTGAGAAACTTTCGATGGTCAACCACAATTGCAACACTCCACTAATCTGACTATATGGCAGAGTGGCCAGGTGTCACATGAAAGCTCACTTGGAGTTTTCAAAAAGACACCTCCAGATTATGAGAAACCAGATTTTCTGGTCTGTTGAAACCAAGATTGAACTGTATGGCCTCAGTTCTAAATATTATGACAGGAGGAAAGTCGGCACTACTCCTCACCAGTGCAATACCATACCAACAGTGAAGCATGGTGGTGGCAGCCTCATGTTGTAGGGTTGCTTTTCAGAAGCAGGGACTAGGAGACTATGCAAGGATGAGGACATGCTTCAAAATGCTCTAGATGTCAGACTGGGCTGAATGTTCACCTTCCAATAGGGTAAAACAAAGGCAACCTAGGAGTGGCTTAGGGACAGTTCTGGAAATGTCCTTGAGTGACTCCACCAGAGCCCAACCCAATCACAGACCTCGGCAGAGATCTAACAATAGCTGTCCGATGATGGTGTCAATCCAACCTGACAGAGCTTGTAAGAGACTGCAGAACAACATTGGGAGAAAATTCCCAACACGGGTTTGCAAAGCTTCTTACGCCATACCCAAGAAGACTCTGGGCTGTGGTTGCTGCCATATTTAAGTCAACAAAGTACTGACAAAAGGTTCAGAATGCTTTTGTTATTGTGATTTTTCAGGTTTTTCTACTTTTAATAAATGTGCAAAAATGTCTGAAATCCAGTATTTGCCTGTCAGTCTCTGGTATTGAGTGTTCTTTGATGTAGGCAAAATAATGTCAATAATTTTAATAAAAATAAAAAAAAAGTGAACATGTCTAAATCAACTCTATAGCCCTCAGTATTTCTAACGTGTAATTGAATATATATTCTTAATTTAACCTGTACGAATCTCGTTAGGTGGTCCAAGTAAGAGTTCTCGTTAAATATGTGTGTCTTAAACCAAATGTTGGTTAATCAACAGTATTTTATGATTTTATATGTTAGTTTTGTTAGAAAAAATAATTTTATGAAGGCTATATTTTCAATACGTCTTTTTTCCTTGGTGTTTACTATTGTTTTGTCAGGTTGTCAAAGAGGCTTATGTAGATCATACACAGTTTGATAAGAAGGACCCTCATTATGACCCATCCAGCAAACAAGACAATCCCAAGTGGTATATGGTAACTATGCTGGTTTCTTCTACTTATATTTCTGTAATGGTAGGATCAAACCACTTCAAGTATGTCCCCAAAACCTATTTTGGTTGCAATTTAGAATGCAAATAAAAACACTAATAATATTAGGAGCACTTTGTTAAGGTTGTGCAGATGACTGGTTATATTGCTAATTTATTAATGAACAGAGAGACCTTAATTGTGATGTGTCCAGTAAATTGAGGAGACAATTTTAAGAGAGAGTGTAAAAAGCATTGCCATAGATTCTCAGCAGTGCACTTTGCAGACCACCATGCTTCCAGGAAGCCTACTGGATGTTCTGAGAGGGATGCAGAGCAGGATTTTTTTTTTTGTTCTTTATTTCGCTTTATACAATTTCTTGTATTAGGAATTTGTTAGTTTTCGCATACCCCTTGGGGTCAGAGCGCAGGGTCAGCCATTGTACAGCGCCCCTGGAGCAATTGCAGGTTAAGGGCCTTGTTCAAGGGCCCAGCAGAGTAGGATCTCTTTTGGCAGTGACGGAGATTCAAACTGGCAACCTTCGGGATACCAGCACAGATCCTTAGCTTCAGAGCCACCACTCCGACCCGCAGGCTGTCTGGTAGCAGTGACGTTTGATATAGATTTGTGCACAAAGTAAATCTGTCTATAACTAAGAATTTTATGTTCCTTTAAGTATTCAAATTTTCACGTAAGGAAAGTTTTTCGGAGACCATGGGATGAAGGGTGGGTTACACCCTGCTGCTGCCTCAGGTTATTAAAGAAATGGTTTAGGTCAGTGGTGGCGAACCTATGGCATGCGTGCCAAAAGGGGGAACTCAGAGCCCTCCCAGTGGGCACGCGCGCCGTCGCCTGAGCACAGAGTTAGTTACTATAAAGCCAGAGGAATGCGGGGCCGGGCTGCTCCCCTCACCGCTCCCCCTCTTCACGCGTGCCGGAGGACGTTTCTCACATCACCCGCCCCTCTGCCCAGCAGCCCAATGGGAGCGCTTCCTTTCTCTCCTGTCTGGGGTAAGGCGGGCGGCACACATGCTGCTTGAGGGTGCGGCACGGACTGCAGCCTTTTGAGCCTGTGATTCTCGTGGTGGGGTTGGAGGGGATGTGGTATAGCGGGTCCACAGCTCAAAATTAAAAAGGCCAGTTTTAACAGATAATTGCCGCACTCGCGGCTTAAAGGGGGTTATGGTAGAGTGGCCAGAGCGTTTTCCGGGAGCTTTGTGATGCGGGCAGTCCTCGCTTAAGCGCACAGGTGAGGAGTCGTCCGCATCTGTAATTATTGCCGGGAGTTGTTAATCGCCACACCTGATCCACGACCCCGTAATATATAATGGAAGCTTTGGGGGAGGAGCTTAATAGGGAAGACCTGCGTGAAACACTTGAGAGGATCGAAGGGATGACAAAGGACAGCACAGTTAGTTATGAAAATGAAATCCTTAAAGTGTGGAATTCTCTGCCAAATAATCTTAAGTCAATCAAGGCACTTGAGATTGCTTTCCTTACTTTGTTTGGAACATCTTATGCTTGTGCGCAGCTGTTTTCAGCTTTGAATCGCATCAAATTTGACACCAGAAACAGACTAGATAGATAGATAGATAGATACTTTATTAACAGATGACCTGAGTGCTGCATGTGTTGCTCTCAAACTTACAAAGTTTGAGCCAAGGTTAGACAAATTATCAGCATGCATACAACAGCAAAAAGCACATTAATTGTTCAAAAGCATACCGAATGCAAACTTTTACCTTTCAACAAAAAGTTGTTTGTATCATTGAAAACTCTATTATGTTTTTCTTTTAAGACAAAAGATGTTAATGTATGAGTTGCTTTTCTAAACTAAAAGCTCAGTAGATAGATAGACAGACAGAGCATCAGTATTGGCAGTTCAGTCCAATTTATCATCCAGCTGCACTCCCAGGTATTTATAGGTCTGTACCTTCTGCGCACAGTCACCTCTGATGATCACGGGGTCCATGAGGGGCCTGGGCCTCCTAAAATCCACCACCAGCTCCTTGGTTATGCTGATGTTCAGTTTTAGGTGGTATTCAGGTTAAATTGCCATGTTGGCACTTTGCGATAAATAAGTGGGTTTTGGATTGCAGTTTGGGCACTTGGTTTCTAAATGGTTCGCCATCACTGGTTTAGGTTTTTTTCTTTGTAGGTGTGAATGATGAGTATTTTACTTGAAATGCTATTATCTTCTAAAAGTTCAAAAATTGGCTTCATCTGTGTTCTTTGAAATGGCCAATTCTGAAAACCGTTTGTGCTGACCTCCATCTTCATTATTGCGGCCGTGCAGAAAGAACATTTTTTTACTGCTGACCTCTGATTTTTGCACTGAAGTTGAACTTGATAATGAGTGGGTGACCTTTCAAGTGCAAAGCACTGTGTTGTATCCAAGTGCTATTTGGGAAACAAGATGAAACGGATTCAAGCCCAACAACCTCTGCAGTGTTCATTCTGATCTAACTGGCATATGAGGCACCTGGAAAGTATGAAAGGCTGGTAACCCTGTACATGTATGTAGTGAGAGCCTGCAGAAAGGTATTACTGAGATATAATTAGCATTTTGACAATACACTTTTTTTTCATTGCTAAAATGCAAAGTATAGGCTTATAAGGTCAAATGTATGAGCAGAATTGATTTTTATGTGCCACGTTTTATGTGTTAAGGTTGACCCCTCTTCCTAAAGACTGTATGAATTACAATGTCTTGAGCCACCATCTCCCATCTGTCCTAAATAAATATTGAGATCAAGTAGTGTATATATACCATGTTAGCCTGACAAGGCTGACTGTCAGTTGAGGAATACTTGCAACCTTTTACAAAACAAGGAATAAAACCTGTACCTTTTATTAATATAGTTATTCCCAGTTGATTTATAAATTATGTTCTCTTTCTTGACACCTGAGCATGTTATCCAAGTAATTTTGCCACGGACTGGTGACAGTCATTCAAGATGCTAGTCTGTGATGGCAGAATGCCGAAAAAATGTTATATGTAAAAATGTTGGTATAAGAAAGCATGTTAAACTTGGAAGCCCTGTATAGTGTTAATGTTTTAGCACATTATTTTATTCATTTAACAGAAAACCCAGAAGCTTCTCAGGGGCATGACTTTTCTAATTGCATAATGTTTTACACTAGTAGCACATGATCATTTGAATTTGTTTTTCTGTGGCTGCTTCCTAAACGACTTACACTCATCTGTATTGTTAAAGCGATTCATTCCTGCTTTTGTTTAATATCACTTTAAGTTCGATGGTAGCACACTCACCTTGCTAACAACTGCAAAGGCACAGTGCAATATAACCTAAATGCTCAGGTTTTTATCCTCGCCTATTCACAAAGTATATCGCTATACTCTGCTACAGAGTAAAAGTAGTATTTTGTTGTCTCTTTTTAGGTAGATGTGCAGTTTGTAAGGATGACCAAACGATTTATTAGCTTGACTGAGCTGAAGCAGTATCACTTGGAGCACAAATCAAGTGGTGGAGCCCTCAAAAACATGGCACTGTTCACTAGGGCCCGGCTCTCCGTCCAGCCTCTCACTGAAGGTCAGTGTGCTTTTAAATATCTGATATGATCTGGAGTTTTCTCCTTGTACCTTTTTTTTTTTTCCTTTTGCTTCTGTAGTATTTTTGTCTCTTTTTAAATGATTCTGCTATTTACAAACCTTCATTCTAATCAACTTGGAGCCACATAAGGAAGCAGAATGACCGTGTGTTCATCAAAAGAAAAGAAACCACTAAAAAACTGTTTTTGTCGTCGATGTTTTTACTCAGTTGGTGTCATTTTGCATTTTTTTCCTTTGCAGTTATTACATTCTACTCTGTATAATGCACAGAATTCATAACAATGACTAGGAACGGTTGCATCGGTGACAGTGTCATCATAGGTTACTTGTATAATGACGATTTTTCCAATATAGATATACTGTATTCTTCATATTGCCATAAACTCCAAAGCACCTACCAAATAGAGCTGCTTGAAATTTTCTGTTTTTAGTTTTTTTTTTCTGCCATAAGTGATCCATATGTTCATTAAGAACACGGGGACACAGTTGGTAAATTTCGCACAAACATTAGGAGGTTTTTCTTTACACAAAGAACGATAGACACTTGGTATAAGAGAACAAGTAGTGCGGTGGACAGTAAGACTTTAGGGACTTTCAAAACTCGACTTGATGTTTTCTTGGAAAACTCCCATTTTTGTTTTTCTGGATACCCACTTGTAAGATTTTTTTTTCTTTGAATTGTTGCTATTTCATTAGTTTCACTTTTATTTCAGAACTTCTGTAAAAACAATATTTGGAATCTTTCGAGTCCTAATATGCTGAATCTTTTTAATGAGGTCAGTGAGACATGTGTTTAATTACTTTGGACCATAATTCAGGATAGCTTTCTCTGTTTGGAATTTCAGCACAGACAAAACAATCGACTTCATTATCAGCAGTTAATAATTTTTTTTTTTGCAAAGTAACCAATAAATGCATGTGAGGTAAACCCCGTTTTTGAAATTCTCTTGACTTAAACTTCAAAGCCTTACAGTATTTACCTATGTCTATATATTCAATCTCTATCCGCCTTTTTGTTATTTCTCTGAGTAATAATTTCTCTTTTTTTGCACTAATGCGATGTTTACTATCTTTGTTTTGACACTGTCGTTTTTTTCTGCTTTCACATTCTGTATCTTGCTCTGCATGTGTTTCGCGCCTGTTTTGTTTTTTTAGAGTCTTCTGAATGCCACTTTTCATTTTCTCTAACCTGCTCTACATGTGTTTGGCCCCTTGTTTTTTAACCTCTTTATGACGTTTTACTTTGTTTTCTACTCTGTCTTTTATTTCTGACCTCACTTTATCCTGCTTTTTTTATCAATGACACCTGGTCTGTGGTGTTTACCTTTTTCAAGTATAATTTCTGTTTGTTTGCGCTACTGCGATCTTTACTTTTTTTTTTTTTTTTACTTTCAAATTTTCCTACTTTCATGTTCTTTAACTTTCTCCACATGTGTATTGCGCCAATTTTTTTTTTTGAGCCTTTCGAATTCCACTATTTTCATAATCTCTAACCTGCTCTGCCTGTGTATAGCGCCAATGTCCGGATTGGATGTGCTTTTTATTTTTCAATTCCACTTGTAAAGGGCTGATAATTACTTTCCTTATTTTCTGAATTTGCACCTAGATTATTCTTTTTCTTTTTTGTCTCCTTTTTTGTCTGCTTTCTTCTTCGTTTAGTCGTCTATGTTTCATTTATAAAATATTGTCCTTATACGCTTTATATGCGCTGAGAGCCCTGGATCTGTGTGTGCTCAAAGCGAAAACACAACTGAGTGTGTTGCTGGCTGCCCGTACTTTTATTTGGTTGTAAGTAGGGCGTGTCTTGCAAGAATCCCATGTTCTACGTCCCCCCAAGACGGTCTTGGGTCAATCTCATGTCACAAAGTCTCACGTTTAAGGTCCCCGCAATACGCTCCGTGGCCAATCTCTTTAGTCTCGCGGGTCTTAAGTGTCTTCCGTGATCTTACGTGAAGATCATGTCTCGTCACCCTACTGTTTCTCTCCAGGATTTTTTTTTATAATAGAGAGAAATAAGTGGATAGGACTGGCGAGCTTTGTTGGGCTGAATGACCTGTTCTCGTCTGGAGTGTTCTAATGTTCTAATATGTTCTGTAGTGAGATAAGAAGAGAGTTATGAATAATAATAATAATAATAATAATGTTTTATTTATTTAGCGCCTTTCATACACTCAAGGGCACTTTACAATTCAATAAACACATTAACAAGACAATAGAAATTACATACAAGAAAATAAATAATACTCAATGAAGAGATGTGTTTTTTTACAGGATTTTGAAATGAATAATAGATTTTTCTTCACAAAGGCAAAGAGGAAGAGCATTCCAAATTTTAGGGGCTATCACACTGATCGTTACTAACCTGTATTTAGGTACAGTTAGTAAGTTAGCGTCTGATGATCTTAACACACGAGCAGGAGTGTAAAGAAGCAGCAGCTTAGATAGGTAATGAGAGGCTAAACCATGAGGGGTTTTAAAGGTGAGAAGAAATATTTTTTTTATTTGATTCTTGAAAAGCTTGGTAACCAATGCAAATCATAAAGGACAGGAGTGATGTGAGCAGATGTTTTAGTGTGTGTAAGTAGACGAGCAGCAGAATTCTGAACATACTGTCATCTATTGATATATTTAGTCGGGAGGCCATAAAACAGTGCATTGCAACAGTCCAGACAGGTAGTGATGAAAGCATGAATGAGTGTTTCAGTATCCTTCACACTGAGGAAAGATTATAAAAAAAAATCTGTGTGTATTACTGAGCTAATGTGTGATTGAAAAGTAAGAAGCTGATCAAAGATGACACACAAATTATGGACTATACAGAAGAATCTTGCATGTAATATTAGGATATAAATAAAACATTCCACAGGCTTAGATATGTAAGAAGTTCTGACAAGTCACCAGTGGATTAAGAGCAGGGGTGTCGAACTCCGGTCCTGGAGGGCCGCAGTGGGTGCAGGTTTTCATTCTAACCACCTCCTTAGTTAGTGATCAGTTTTTGCTGCTAATTAACTTCTTTTGCCTTTGTTTTAATTGACATGACTCAGACCCCTTAGTTGTTCCTTTTTCCTTAATTAGCAGCCAAACAATAATTAAACACAAAACAAGCCATCACATGACCAGCTAACCTGTGCCCATCACACGATATCTGAAAATAAAGAAAGATGAAAGTCTCAGTAAAACAGAAAATCAACAGTTCTGGAAATGTCTGCTGTGGCAGAATGAAAGCAGCAACAAGCTATGGAATTAAATGATGGGTTTAATTAACAGCAAGAATCAGCATTTCATTAAGAAACTGGTTGGAGTTTGAATCCCCAGTTTAATTGGTCATCTGTTAGCTCGTTTCATGTCTCATACCTGTTTGGCTGTCAGTTAGTGAGGAAAAGAATCAATTCAGGGGACTGAAGCCTTAAAAACAGGGCTAAAGAAAAGAAGTTAATTAGCAGTGAAAATTGGTAATTTATTACGAAAAGGGTTAGAATGAAAACCTGTTGCCACTGCAGCCCTCCAGGGCTAGAGTTCGACACCCCTGATTTAGAGAACCGTATTTACTATGCTACCACTTTATACAATATCTCATTTTATGGAGGTATTTATCTGCATTTCTGTTGTCCTCATCTATATATATAATTCACTAATTCAAGACGACCATGGAAAGCACGCCGGAAGGGCCATGGATTCACTAAGCCGCCGACAAGTGAGACACCTATGGCGCACGCAGGAAGGAGCCACGCCCACCAACTCCAAGACCATTGGATACGACGACAACTCGCAGGGCCACGCCCACCAACTTGGACGCGACGACACAGAAAAATGGCGTCATTTATGTTCATCTGTCGTAGAGGCCACATGCAGTGCAGGTCAGGTTAATGTCATGTACCTCCGAGCTACGTTGACTGTTCATAGAGGCATGTTTCTCGTGGAGGTGAATCACCATATGCAGCGTGTGAAACGGTTTGCGAGGGGTATCCCATGGGATCCTTAAAACAATCATTTAAAACTGAGGTTAAAGCACAATGAAGGAATCAGTCTTTAAAAACCAATAAGCCCTGTGCCTCTGTTTCATTACCGTCTCAACTATTTCACCAATGCAGGCCCTGCAACAGTCGAGACGCTCTGTCAGCAGCTGACCTTCTCTGTGCCTGACCAGTTCACACAGAGGCAGCGCAAGAGAAAGCCGCGCCAGAGACAGACAGAGGCACACACACAGGCAGCTGGTGGGCGGCTCTCTGTGAGTTTCTCTTGCGAGCGGGCACATGAGCAGGCAGTGTGTATGCTTCGAGTGCGAGGGTGGACGCGACAGGACCATCTAGGAAAAATCATGTCGCAGATGTGATTCGCTGTATGCAGTGTGTAAAACAGTTTGTCACAGAATCGCTGTATGCAGCGTGTAGCCTACAACAGTTTGCGAGGGGTGTCCCTGTGTCTTTCCAGAAGTGTTCAACCATCAATAAATAATTATGCGGCGTCTGTTATGCCGCGGGACCACTATTGTCATGTACTTTGCCCTCTCCAGAGTTCCATCTTTTCATTCACTTACTGTTGTATTCTCACACCATACCATTCAATAAATAATTATGCATGAGATCGAGCGTGGGTAAGCCGTTGAACCCCATTCGGGCTGCAAACCGTGGAATTCCCACTAAGTGTGACTCGTACGCTCCCACTGTTTTCGTCCCTACCCTTTGTACACACCCTCCTCCCACACGTTGACTGTTCATAGAGGCATGTTTCTCGTGGAGGTGAATCGCCATATGCAGCGTGTAAAACTGTTTGCGAGGGGTATCCCATGGGATCCTTAAAACATTCCTTTACAACTGAGGTTAAAACACAATGAAGTGACCAGTCTTTAAAAAACAAGTTTTCGGTTACAACACACGACCGCGTGCAGCATAGAAAAGTGTTTTACACGCTACATACAGCAATTCCCATCCGCGACAAACATGCGTCTTCTTAGATGCTCCTGCACTTTGTACACACCCACCTCGCTACCTGTGCCTCTGTTTCATTACCGTCTCACCTGCTTCACCAATGCAGGCCCTGCAACAGTCGAGACGCTCTCTCAGCAGCTGAACTTCTCTGTGGCCGACTGGTTCACACAGAGGCACCACACGACGCAGCAGGACTATCTAAGAAGAGGCATGTTTATCGCGTATATGAATCGTTGTATGCAGCGTGTGAAACAGTTTCCGAGGGGTTTCCCCATGGTCTTAGACCCATCGAAGAAAAATCATGTTGCAGCTGTGAATCACTGACTGCAGTGTGTAAAACACTTTGTTTGTCGCAGATGTGAATCGTTGTATGCGTTGTGTAGAACAGTTTGCGAGGGGTATTCCATTGTCTTACAGTTGGTGGGCGAGTCTCTGTTAGTTGCTCTTGCGAGCGGGCACATGACCACGCAGTGTGTGTGCTTCGAGAGCGTGGGTGGACGCGACAGCACCATCTAAGAAGATTCACATTTGTCGCAGATGTGAATCGCTGTGTGCCGCGTGTACAACGCTGTATTGTATGTTACCCTCTCCAGAGTTGTATCTTTTCATTCACCTACAGTCGTATACACAATGAAGTAAGCAGTCTTAAAAAACCGAGTTTCCGGTTACATCGCACGAGCATAGCAAACTGTTTTACACGCTACATACAGCAATTCGCATCCACGACAAACATGCGTCTTCCTAGATGCTCCTGCACTTTGTACACACACCCCCCCGTGGTCGGGCGTCTTTGTGGATTATATATAGAAAGTAAGCCAAAACCGCACAGAGCAATGAAAAGTCTACGTGAGTCACAGGTGCATCTGGACTGTGTAAAGACGACAACGACTCCAGTGACGAGTTGGAGGTGGGCACATGAGCGGGCGGTCCATACTGGACGAGAAATCAGCAGACTAGCATGACGGAGGGAGCGAGGTGGATGTCCTTCTCCTCTCTTCCCGTTCCACCCTCCGTGCCTGAGCGCCGCACAGACGATTGTGTGTTGGTTTGTTCCGTGCATTGTTACAATGTTGCTTTTCTTGCTGATTTATTACATTACCAATTTTTCAAATGTTAATTTTCTCCCTGTGCTTAAAAATCATTAAAAAAAACGGCCTGATTATGCGCCGTATGGGACGCCGCAGGTTGGCTAGTTATATTTATAAATGATAGATCATGTACTAATTTAAATGTGGTTGTATTGCCCAGTGCAGTTAACTTTTCAAAAAAGTAACATTTCGGTTGCTGTCACCTGGATATAAAGTGTGAGTCATTTTAAAAACTGTATGTATGTGGTTTGTTTTATTATTTTTTTTTAACTAATTTAACTTTTTTCCTGTGTTATTTCCAGAGGAATTTAACTTTGTGCTGAACCTGGAAGATAAAGATCCAATCTGATTTTTTGTTTTTTTTTGGCTTACAAGAACCCAACGTTTTCCCTGTACTCCTGAATATGATCTGGTTCACCCTCTGCTGCGTTTGGATTACTACATCAGAAAATACAGAAGTTCTCATTGGATCTGCAATGGTATAGTAGAGGACAGGAACATCTGTGCACAGCTTGACAGTAGCCTGGCAGACAGCAGTGATCTCTGCTCAAAATGACATGGCTGTTGGGAGAAGAGGGGCTTCCGGTCTTTTAGCATGGAAGCCTTTGCACTTGTGTATCTTATACGTTTATCCAAAATGTTTTACAAATTAAAAAGTAAATGGTGTTGTTTATTTTCTACAGTTGGAGCAGAGAGTCGGTGAATGTGGTATTGAACCAGCTCATTTTGGTTTTGTAGTTCAAGTCTTTTCTCTGGCACTACACATTAAGTCACAAAGTAAAAGGCATACAAGCTTAACATGATAAAAGATTCAACACTGCATGCCAAACTAGTCAGATACTCAAATTCTGAAATGCGTAGCTTTAATTATTAAAAAAAGGACTGCCTGCTTGGACATTGTATGTGTTTACACAATTCTAATTGGAAAACTAATTATGGTTTTTCCCACTTACTTGCTACATATTCTAGACATGATGAGAAAATCTGCACCGTTTCTAGTAGTAGCTGGTTTACATATCCCCTGCTAGTCAGCTTTTCTCATTTGCAGTATTTCTTTCTGTATTAAACATATGTTTTTTTTTAATTTTATATTAAGACACTCAATCTGAAATGTCTTTTTGGTATTAATTTTGCCTTCATAATCTTAAATATTTCTACTTGGCCCCTTCTAGTGTTTCAGGATGATTCATGCCATTCATCATAAAGCAAGTGTGCTTTAGTTTTGTCCTTTGGTTTAGATGTCTGTGGTCTGCCGAGGGGCTTCTTGTCTCAGGTGTTAGAGGTTCTAGAGCCAAAGAGATTCAGCTTCGAGTCATGGCAAATACTTTTTGTTGATGGTTTTATTACTTGCACAAGCACTGATATTACAGACTTCTTTAAAAAGTCTCTTTATCACCATCCATCATCCAACCCACAATATCCTAACTACAGGGTCACGGGGGTCTGCTGGATCCAATCCTAGCCAACACAGGATGCAAGGCAGGAAACAAACCCTGGACAGGGCACACACACTTGTCTTTGGACTGTGGGAGGAAACCCACGCAGACACAGGGAGAACATGCAAACTCCACGCAGGGAGGACCCAGGAAGCGAACCCGGGTCTCCTAACTGCGAGGCAGCAGCGCTACCCACTGCGCCACCCCACCTTATAACTATCAACACTATTTTCCATTTCATATTTTAACAGATTTATATTAAAGCTGTCTGACTAAAGTCATCTGACATGGCAGCTATTTGAGCCTTCATGAACATCATGAATTCTGTAGCCTTTTGAACTTCCACTAAGGGCATAGTTCTATCTTGAATGCCAGTGTACCAGTGGGGCTAAGTGTGACTTGGGTTCTTCTTTTTGGGGATAAAATTCTTTTGACGTCTTTCTGGGAAGTTTCAGACCCAAGGAAATCAATTTTGCACTTTACTTTATGATCAAAGGCTTCCCTGAAAAGTTTTTTTTTAATTGTATTCCATACAAACAAGTCAAACTTGACAAAATTAAATTTAATTTAACCTCCACCCATGAAAAAGAGAGGAAGGCCAACAGCCAGAGTAAAACTTTAAAGAGAGAATCCTTTTCCCTAATATAAATGCTTATTCAAAAATGTTCAGAAACTGCCAGGTTTAAAAAAGTTTTGAACAGATACTCTAAGTGAGAATTAGATGTTTTCTAATTTCAAATAATATATAACACAAGATTAAAAGAGGTAGCGCTGCTGCCTCGCAGTTAGGAGACCCGGGTTCGCTTCCCGGGTCCTCCCTGCGTGGAGTTTGCATGTTCTCCCCGTGTCTGCGTGGGTTTCCTCCGGGCACTCCGGTTTCCTCCCACAATCCAAAAGACATGCAGGTTAGGTGGATTGGCAATTCTAAATTGGCCCTAGTGTGTGCTTGGTGTGTGGGTGTGTTTGTGTGTGTCCTGTGGTGGGTTGGCACCCTGCCTGGGATTGGTTCCTGCCTTGTGCCCTGTGTTGGCTGGGTTTGGCTCCAGCAGACCCCCGTGACCCTGTATTCGGATTCAGCGGGTTAGAGAATGGATGGATGGATATAACACCAGTTACCCTCTGACTTAACAGAGGTGGGCTAGGATTCATCCAGTTTAATAAGTCTGCGTGCTAATAGTGAGGTAAAGGCAATTCCAGTTTGTTTGTCCTTCTCCACTTTAAGCCCACCTGGGAGCCCACCAAACACGGCTGTTAGTGGATTAGGAGGGATTGGGACACCAAGACTGTCTGATGGGCATTTAAAGGTTTTGTTCCAGAATTAAGTTAATTTGATGCCCACCCAGAACATCTGGCCCATCGTTTGCAGGTTGGCTGTTGCCCTGGAAACATTTTTGGACAATTTTAAACGAGACAGATGTGCTGGATAAAAGATTTTAAGTTGAATAATTGTATGCTTTGTGCATATGGAGCTTGAGTGAATTCTGTGCATGGCTGTTTATCATTTTTTTATGCCATTTTCACTGCCAGGTTTGGATTGTTTGTGTGGCTGTTGATTTGGTAATGTATCCCATAAAGCGCATGTGACAGGTGAGGTCATCGGTACAACCTCCGATGGTCACGTGTTACATTGCCGGATTTTCCAGTTATGGGTAAAAACATAAATACTTGCAAATCATGGCAAAATGAAATTCTTTTTTCTTTTTAACTTGTGATAATGACCCTTGTCCCGTTACTCAACTTGCTCCTAGGACTTTAACTGACTTATCTTTTTCAATCACTAGCTGAAATACCCAGCATTGCCTGGACGAAAAAGTGTTTTTTTTTTTTTTTTTATTGTTTAAGAAAAATATAATAAAAAAAAACGACAACTTTAAAAATCAAAATAAATTAACAAACAATGAAGAATCACTAATGTCCTTCCTTGTCTTGCTGTCTTGTATGTGTGTTATCATCCAACTGACGCTCAGAATCGGCCAACTTTATTTAATTTCAAAAGCAACAGGCGCGCGGCGGTGGCGCTCAAACATAAAGAATGCTGGCAGTCGCCTCCAGCTCGCCCTCTGGTGGTCATTCCGAGTGTCAACTGAATGGTAACATGCATACAAGACCGCAAGATCACCCCCACCCTACTCGGAAGGGGGTGGGTTAGGGCTGATTTCACCCTGCAGTATTTTCAGTCAACCAATGAGAAACATTTGTACCAAGAGTCATGAAACTCGCTCCAGCCATTTGGAAGTGATGCTGGAACACACACACACACACACACATTGACATATATATATATATATATATATATATATATATATATATATATATATATATATATAAGATTTCACTTTTTTTACCCCCCAATTTATTTTCAAAAAGTCTACCTTTGTAAACAAATACCCTTTATTTTAAATAGTGCCTCACTATAATAAACACCATATTGAGGCACATTATACATACAGTCATGTGAAAAAGCAAGTATACCCCATGAAATGTTTTTTCTTTTATTAACATATGTGGAGATATCAAGATTTTATATTCATTTAAACATTATCTGCAGATACGTTACTGTATATAACGAACACCATGACACAATTGTATTGTGTAGTCCATCTTATAATTAAAAAAAAAAACAAATGCCAATTTCACATGAGTAAAGAGTAAGTATATCTCTCCATTTATCACTACCTAAATTTAGTTTGGCCTGCTATTGTTGAAATGTGTGTTCTCACCAAGCCAAGATTAAAAGTGCTCTCTGGGGCCTTCAGAAAAAGGTTATTAATGCTGAAGTTCAGGAAGGGATTTAAATAAAATCTCTAAACAATTGGAAATCAACCATGCCACTGTCTGAAATATCATCTATAAGTGGAGAAGGATTCAAACAAAAGCCCACGTGGCCAGGCAAGAGCAGGCCACTCCAGCAGATACAGTGCAAATGCAGATTGTAAAATGCATCATAAAAAGTCTCTAAAAAACGCAGAATGTCATCACAGCGTCTACAGGTAGCTCCTGCCACTGTTGATGTCAAAGTGCACACGTCTATCAGTAGAAAGAGGCTGCACAAATTAGATCTGCATGGGAGGTGTGCCAAGAGGAACCTTATGTTGTCCAGAGTGAACATCAGAGCAAAAATAAAGTTTGACCAGGTGCTCGTGGGCAATGACTAGGACTTCTGGAACAATGTGCCCTGGAGTGAGGAGATAAAGATACATTTATTTGGCTACAGTAGCGGAAGATGTGTTTGGTCAAAATCAAAGATAGCATCTGACCTTCAGAATCTGACAGGTGCTGATTAGCATGGTGGTGGACATGTTATGGCTTCGTGCCGCTTTGCTGCATCAGGACGTGGGCAGCTCACCTTCATAGAATACATTATGAATGCTTCATTGTAGAAAGGGACTGAAGCTCCGCCAAAAGTGGACATTGACCATTAACATACCAGTTAATCCACCAAGGAATGGCTAAAAAGAAAGAAAGAAAGAGGGTTCTGGAATGGCCAAGTCAAATTCCAGGTGTAAACCCTATTAAGATATAGTGGGAGTGGGATTTGAAATTGGTGGTACACACAAGACACCCTTCAAACATCACACAGCCAAAAGAATTCTACATGGAGGAGTGGGAAGAATTTCCTCCTCCCAGTTGGTATCAGAGATTAATTGACAGTTCTAGGAAATGCCTACTTGAGGGGGCAATGCCAGCTATTACAGCCAAGGATGGCATCACTTTTACCACAGATACAATTGGTATAACTGTTCATTTTCATGTAATAAATTATTGCAAAATCAAGTTTTCATCATTTTTCCATTCAATTACAACATTTATTTCTATGGCACATTCTCCTGCATAGGCTGTGGATCAAGAGGCTTTACAAGAAGCCAAAGAAAAGGTTACAAATGAATAAAACCAAATTAGAAATTGGTAAAAGAATAAATATTAAGGAATGAATCAATATGCACTTACATAACACAGATACAGTACACAAGTAACAGAAAAAGTAAGAGTTCTTATTTATAGATTTAGTCTGCATAGATGAGTCCGGTGGTAATTCAGATGGTCGGGAAGGGCAGAAAAAAAAAAATTCAGACAAAGAGATGGAGAAAAAAAATCTGCAGGAGTACCTTGGCAAGATGACCACCCGCCTTCCACTGGGCATTCTACCCAACATACGTGTGCTTAAATGATTCCTTATGTTTTTCAAGCTTCATCCTAGGAATTTGATGCAGCGGGTCTCGACTGTCAAGAGTATCTGCTTATCACATCAACTTTATCTAAACATATGGTTTAAATGAAGATCAAATCTTGATATGTCCACAAATCTTAAAGGGAGAAAAAAAAACATTAGATGGGGTGCACTTTATTTTTCCATATAGTACAACTGTCTTACAGAATTTTTTTTTATTTGAAACAGTTAAGAGCACACAGATCAGTCAAGGCAGTGGTCCCCAAACTTGGTCCTGGGGACCCATTGTGGCTGCAAGTTTTTGTTCCAAGCAGATTCACAATCATTGATATAACAGATATTATTTCATTAGCTGGTCTTTTTTTCTCTTATTCTGCATTCAGAAAAGCACACCAGTACCATTTTACATTTATAAAGATATTTAGGATTTTTTTTTTTTTTTTGCTGTAGTTTTAAATGTTTAATTCTCTTTTGTCATTTTCCTTTATTTAGCCCTTTTTATGTGTAGTTTGCTCCTTTCTCTGCATCTTAGTTTTTCTGAATTGCTAAAACACTAAATCCCATTGTAAAAACTAAACTGTCAACTACCAAAACTCGTTCATCAAATCAATCTCACAGTTGTCAAAATCTTAAACACTATTCATCTGGTTAGGACACAATTTGCAAATCTGAATCTCCCATTTACCAAAACTCTAAACACATTCTCAAACACAAAACACATTTAGCAGTGTGGTGCACTCGTAACCAGAATGGTGCACACAGGCTACAGAAGTGAAACACAACACACACTGTTTTCATCATTTACACACTACCACTCAAAATTGAAAACACACGTGTCCAATCAGTGCACCCAATTAGTAAACAGTATATCAGCCTAGTGAAATGCAAATGGCATGAGTGGATCAAACAATGGAGCAATACAATAGAAGAGGAAGAGGAGTCCGTGTCAGAGGTGGTGGGCAAGGACTAAGACCAAGAAGAAGATCTGCAATTTCAAATGACATTCGAGCAACTGTCAAAGATCATGTTCTGTTGCATGGCATGACTATGAGGGAGGCAGGGCAACGTGTGCAACCAAACCTAAGCAGGTTCTCAGTGGCTGCTATAATCTGGACCTTCAGAGAAGAAAACAGGTAAAAAGTATACGTGTCTCAGTAAGGGGACAATGAAAAATAATTTCTCCATGGAACTGTGTTTGAAAACATTTACTGAAAACATAGATGTGTGTGTGTATATATATATATATATATATATATATATATATATATATATATATATATATATACACACACACGTATGTATGTATGTATGTATGTATGTATGTGTATATATATATATATAAGTATACTTATAACTAAATGGTATTTTTTTTAGAATTGAAAGAGGGCCACATGAGGGTGGAAGAACACGCATGTGCTCACAACACCAGGAGACACTTACTGTGGATATGGTCTGTCAAAATAATGCAATTCGACTGCGTGAAGTACAGCAGTGGATTATAGAAGACAACATACATTTTGAGGGAATAAATAGTGTGAGTCTGTCAACAATTGACCGTGTCCTGCAACGCAACAAGATAAGGATGAAACAAGTTTATCGGGTATCATTTGAGCGAAACAGCAACGATGTCAATATGTGCAAGTAAGTAAGCTTTTACAGTAAACTCAGTACTAGAATGTATACTGTATTGTCTGGGATGCAGCACATGTATACTGTACGTCATACTGTGTCATTTACAGAACTAAATGTAGTTTGTTGTCACTGTGTACAGAGAATCTTTGAGCTTGACTCAATGGTTAGGCCTCATCAATACATCTTCGTGGATGAAGCTGGATTCAATCTAGCAAAAAGGAGAAGAGGTCGCAGCGTCATAGGTCAACGTGCCATTAATTATTGAACTGCCTGGCCAGCGTGGTGGAAACCTAACTATCTGTGCTGCCATCAGCAGCTATGGGGTTCTCCACAGTCATGTTACTGTTGGGCCATACAACACTAAACTTCTAGTGATATTCCTGGATGGTCTATGGGATGCTTTGCTTGAGCAGAGAGATCGCGAGCAGGCAGAGCATCCCATGTATGTTATCATTTGGGACGATGTGAGCTTTCACCGTGGTCTAAGAATACGCAATTGGTTTCACAATGAGCAGCATTTTATGAATGCGTTTCTTCCACCATGCTCTCCCTTTTTGAACCCTATTGAGGAGTTTTTCTCGGCATGGAGATGGAAGGTACACGACTGAAACCCTAACACACAGGAAAATGTACTTCAAGCAATGAATGGAGCACGTGGTGAGATAGGAGTGGAATCTTGCCAGGGCTGGATTCGACATGCTAAAGGATTCTTTCCTCATTGCCTTGCAAGGGAAACCATAGCATGTGATGTGGATGAAGTCCTGTGGAATGACCCAGCACAGAGGTGTGATGCTGAGGCAGAATAAATTATCTGAATAAGCTGTAAAAATATAATTTTTATATAACTTTTTTGCTGCAGTTCTTTTTTTTGTTAAAATGGGAGTACAAGAATAAATGAATGAATAAATAAATAAATATTATTTTCCCGCTATCCCACAGTGTTTTATATTCATTTATGTAGTGTGTAATCGTTGGTAAGTTGTGTTTGCACATTGGCTGGTTTTGTGTGGTTTTTGACAGTAGTGCTTGATTTTGAATAAAGTTAAAATAGTTTTGGGTCAAATGTTTGGTTTTGCAAGACAAGTCGAAGGTTTTGTGAGTGTTGCTTGAATTTTAGAGTTTGTGTTTAGTGTTTTGAGACAAAGAGATGAGATTTTACGAAATGTGTTTTTAGCAATTCAGAAAAACTGTAATAATGACAATTAACAAGAAGTAGCGCAAACAACGCTGAATGATGACTACTTGGGTATCAACCCCATTAATTAGTAAATAATGACCAGAACACCTTGGAAAGTAGAATGAACATCAAGATGAAAACATTGTTAAAAAGAAAAAACAAAAACTCTTCATTACTCACATTTAATTGCTTAGTACATTTTAATAAAATTGACCAAACTTAGCGTTGAAATTTCTACATTGACCCTCAAAACACAGAAACTGGGTAAATAACAGCTAATTTAATTAAAAGCAGAAGCTGGTTGGAGCAAAAGCCTGCAGCCACAGGGGAACCCTTAGGACCAAATTTGGGAACCACTGCCTTAAGTGACTTGCTGATGGCCACAGTGCCAGTCAGTGGAGGCGACTGAATTTCTAGTTTTGTGGTTTACAATGCAGTGCCACATAAGAGGACATGGTAAAGGTGAGCTACTGAATAGACCAAATAAACCAAAATGATAAAACAGGTTCTAGGTAGATCTCTTTTAATCAGAGAAGTTGCATTAAAAACAAATTTCAAATACAGAAATGCAAATTACAACTATAAGAAACAACCATCAGACTCTGAATCTTGTATTAACACATCATTTATATCACTATATGTTGTTAAACTTTGTGCTGAAAATGTACAGATTTCCTTTTTGCTAAATGGCTAGTACTTTACAGCTTACTATTACAAGAAATATTAATTTGTTCCCAACTAATTTTATGTACACCAAGATCTCTGCAGATATATATGTGATGTGACTATTATTGCCAATGGAATTTCAGCACTGTTACTATTCATCGAGGCAGCCTAAAGGAGTTGTTAGAATGAGCACTTGAAAACTGGAATGTCATATGCTGCATGGACCCAACTTGGAAAGCTTGCGGGGTGAGGGAGACTACAACACCACTACCCACTTCAGCATATCTTACTTAGCATGGACATGTTTTGGCAGAGAGAAAAAGGGCAGCAGGAAAAAGGCAATCCCATTGTACTTCCTTTTGGGCAAATCTGAATCCATGCTCTACCCCATGCCAGACGCTGCGTCTCTGACACATTACGTTCTACATATATTATTCACCCATTGCTAGCACAAAACTGCCATGAGTGGCAGAGTCAATCTATAAATGGCAGGTTATGTACTGAATAACTTACAGCTGTGCATCTTATAAACAGCAACCACCTTTTTTTTAATGCAGAGGATGCTTAAAAACAAAGAACAATTTTAGATGCGACATTTGTTTGATGATTGTCATATCATTTGCCTTTTTCAGATAATAAATTATATTTAATAGCGATTACACTTTGTAAAACAATTACGAGATAACATTAAGAGTGACTCTGGGTTTTCTTTTGCCACCTCTGTTTCATGTTCTTTACAGTTCAACAACAGCTCCCTAATTCAGTCCCACCTATGACTATGCATGTTGTGTTGTACGGGAGGGCAGAGCCTGTACTGACAAAAAAAAAAAAATCAAAAGTGTTAAGGCAAGAGTAAGTGCTACATGGACCACCAACTAATCTGCAACTAATATGAGCAATACCTAAATATGAAATGTGACTGATCAAATTTTGAATATTCTTGCAGCAGTAGCTCTTTGTTTTTAAATATATCTGACACCTACAACAGGAGGGAGTTGGTCACAAGTGAGGCAATGCTGTTCTTAGCTCACCTGCATGTAATGGCTATCGAGTATTTCAACTCTTAAAGTCCTTCGAAATATTCTATGAGGCACCGTTGCCACCTGTTTATATCTAACTTTCTACTGGTTAACTTTTTCTCACTCCATTCAAAACACGGCTTACAGCAGCCGCTCAGGAACGAGTACTTTAAAGTCGGTTACCTGCCTGGTTAATTTGATAACTAAGAGTAAGCTGAGGTAGCTGATCTAACCAACACAATACACTAGAAGCAGAGGGCTTCTTTCATCTTTGTGCCTTCCATAAAATAAAATAAAATAAAAAGATAGCTTTTGGAATACTGTTACTGTACACATTTTCCACTCAGGATTACCAGGCTAATCTCACTTTATATAGAATATAAGAGTGGCTTAAAGGCTTAATATATAGCATCATAAATATAGTTTTGGTCAGTGTCTCTTGTGACTGATCATCATTGCAGAGGCTTTTAAGCCCATAACCTGCATAAACTAGACACTCCAGCATTCTGGAAATATAATGAATATTTTAATACAAGTATTTAAATATAAAAAATGAACTGAGTGGATTCCAGAGTGAATGACCTATTACCAATGGATGAATAAAATCAACATGTTTACAGTGGGAAAACTAAAAAAAAGGACATCTTTCAGCAAAAAAAATCTAAATGTTTTTGGCAGAAGCTGAAAATAGGCACCATGTTTGATCATAGTTATTAAAAATATAATATATACCTAAAACAAAATGTGGAAATAATGCATTTTAAAAAGAATGCCTGGTGGGATTAAAATCAATCTGCTAGAATTTGAAAAAGAGGTGTGGCACTTACTCTGTGTTACGCATTTATAGGTCATTAAAATCATTAGGTAGTTAATAAAATCAAGATCAGAATAGTAAGTGTCAGGGATTAAATACTGCGCATTATTTTTTCTTCATAAAATTCCTTAATAACATTGACCTCTTAACAAATGATAAGCTACTTTAAAAATAAGCAAGGTTAAAGTTATTACAACAAATGTTAGCGCCATAGCCACAGCATACCATTCAATGAACTTCCATTTGCCATTGAATGTCATTTCAGTTACTTTACACAAAATCAAGCCAAGGAAATACATTTTGGATCTCCCCCACCAGAAGCATACAAATCAGATTCTCTTCTCATGCATTACATGATTCAAGTTATATAAAAAATGAAAACACAAGGGCCCTGTGTTTCTCTCGCTCTCTCCCTTTCTAGTGGTGTCCAGAGCACACCGTTAAATTGACTGATATCATTCTGCGCATGCTGCTGACCGCTTCTATCTAAGACCCTTATCCCCACTCATTAACCGCAATGCTATAGCTTAATTTGTATTGATACCTCACTGTTTCCAAGGGCAGGCGATTTAGAATCTACTAGCCTGTTTTAAAAGGCGTTGCTTGCAGAGTCTCACTATGTTTCCTCAGGTCACCAAATTCCAAAAAAGAAAAAAAAAAATGCTGGAATGCCACTGCGCATATTTAATTCTTTTAAAGGAAACCCTACTAAACATTTTGAGAAAGTAAAAGTCTTGAAACTTGAAAAATAAAAAAAGCACAGTGAGCCCATTGCAGGAATAAGGAGTAACACTGTGCTGTCTGTCACGTGAACAGTAATTGTACATCTGCCGTCTTCTGTTGAGAGTTAATGACCATTTCCATTCTGTTATGACATACACGTGATCATGCTTGCATTCTGAAGAGCACATCCAAATCAAAACTGACTTTTCCAGGAATTGTGGCCACTTCAGGTATTCTTTCTGGATTCGGGAAATAAACAAAAAGAATAAACACGGCAGTATCCTTTAAAAAAAAAGGAAAAAAAAAATGAGACCTGCTCCTTCATTCCCAAATGTTTTGTTTTTTTTTTTTTAAGATTGGGCCAAGCTTCCTTTAGGAGCTTCCTGAATAATGCTTTCAAATCGATTATTTTTTTCTGCCATTACTGGGTATGTCTTAGCATGGTTCCAGATTACACACCATGTTGTGTAAATTCAGGTGCATCTCTCAGAAGATCCCTTTTGGTAACTAAACAAGTCTCCTAGTCACTCAGAGTTTGGGGTATATGGGTGCGTATGTGGGTAGTTTTGTTTCTCTTTGTGAGAAAAACAGTTTTGTCCATAACATTTCCCTTTAGTTCCCATCTTGCTTGGCCTGTGCCTGCATCTTGCTCTCTGTACTTGATGAACCTTCAAACCTCTGTGATGCGATGGCTGCCTGGTGAGACATGCTTTTCCTTACAATATCCCCTTTTCTCCACAAGGTAATTTCCTATGAAAATAAAAAACAAGAAAACAGATAATTTCACTTACAAAGACATTTAAATATCCAGATTGTGTTAATGCTAACTATGCCTTGATTTTAAAACAATAAAAGCAAAAGAGGTAAAATAAATACAGGTATAATCTTGCTGCAACAAATTACAAGCTTATGTTTTTCTCCAAGTTGTCAGATTTTCCATTCTTACTCCACAGATAAATAGATCCGGTTGTATGGGGATTAACGTTTGGCCTGCTGCAAGAGGACATACAAGTAGGGTGACCACTGTCACACACATGTGCATGGGAGGCAGCTAAAGGGCTTGAATGAGGGTGCTGGACCAGGGGAGGATGGAGTGCATTAACCTTTTCTCTTTTTTTCCTGCAGACCAGTCATGAGAAATCCTGCCTGGCCCCAATGAGGTTAATTCCGGTTCTGGGCCTGATGACGTCACTTCCTCGGCTTAACTTTAAAGACGCCACTTTGTCACCTATATACCAGTTCGATTTTGAACTCAGTAAAGCTCATTTTCTTTGCCTTGCCGACTACCAAAGACAATATATGAAGTGGCTATTCCAAACTTTTTTGTGGCTAATTCGTCCTTTTGTTCTGACACCACACATTCAACATTTTCCAAAACAGACCTGTATCTCTCTCTCAAAGTACCATTTCCCATGCAGGCATTGGCCATCATGGCCTTTCATCTCCTTATTTACTAAAACTACTAAAAATGCCATTGCAACTCATGTTGGTGTTCCTCTTTTCCTGCTCCCATTCATTTTACCCAGCAATTCAACACTTTCAAAGCATTCAACTCAAATGATGTGTCCCGAATATTCCAACTGTCCACTCTTCATCTCACTTAGTAAATCTTTTTTTCACCTGTGCCCTCTTTAATACACCTTTATTTGTTACTTTATCTTTTCATGAATTTTTTTTTAACAAGAAAAAGCCCAGAGTTGACGTGCTTCGGGGACAGTGCCAGGCTGGAAGTTTCAGGTGGGAGACCAGTCGCACTTGTAATGTAAAGTGGGCTGAGTAAGTTTTGAGCACAAGTGTACTAGTCAAGCCCTTAACACACATAAAGGGGATGGATAATAAAGCCATATATTACAGATGCATCAGATAATACCGAAGAATTACCCAGGGCAAAGGACATACATCCAAAGTACTAAAGGGACTGATTTGGAAAAAACTATCACATCTTCCAGAATTTATTGTTGTGGTATGATAAATAATGACTGAGCTCATATAGTCTGGTCCATAAGTATTTGGACAGAGACACAATTTTAATAATTTTAGCTTTGTACACCACCACAATGGGTTTAAAACAAAGCAGTCAAGATGTGATTGAAGTATAGATTTTCAGCTTTAATTCAAGGAGTTTAAAATACTAAATAAGCTGTTTAGAAAAAAAAGTCAGACATTTTCATACATGGTCCCCCTACTTTCAGGGGCTCAAAAGTATTTGGACAAAGTAACACAACATTATCAATACTTGGTTGAAAATCCTTTACAGTCGATGACTGCCAGACCTTTTACCTACTTAGGGAACTGCTCCAACCTGGCTATGGAACAGCTTTTCAATCAAATGTCCATATACTTTTGAGCCCCTAGAAATGGGGGGCGGCTATGCAAAAAAAGTGGCTGTCATTCCTAAACAATGTATACAATATTATACTAAAACTGACAAGTTTTACTGTCTACAGCCTAAACATATTTCATTAGTATGCATTCTGATATAATGTTTTTGCACTCGCCTGCAGTGTGAAAAAAGTCTTGGCTACCAAATGTCTAAAATTGTTTAATGGTGAGAAAGACATCACTGAAAAATGGCAGTATTCACTAAAATATTTTTAGCATGAAATTGGTTGTAATAATGTCCTCCAATGGGACACTAGTGTGAAAGTAACAGAGATGAGCAATTATTTCATTATTTTAAAATTTTAGTATTAATTAATTCGACAATTATTCAGTTAAAGCTATCTGTCATGGTTTCTAAATAGTTCTGCTTTACGGAGTTTTTTATTCTATTGACAATCTGTTCAACTTGTATTGGTGTACTCTTGTTAAATTCAACTACCCATCCATATTCTGAACCTCCTTAATCCAGTTCAGGTTAAAAGAGAGCGAAGTGCATAAGAACCAACTCTGAACAGGGCACTAGTCTAGTACTATAGAGGTGTGAAGCACCTAAATATATGCAGTACCTCTTTGAAATGTGTGAGGAAACGGGATTTCCAGAGAAAACGCATGTGGAGACCAAGCAGACTCGCCACAATGACCGAGTCAAGATTCTATTTACTGTTTTTTGTAGCATTAGTAATAAACACTGTGACACGTGATAGGACAGTCACAGCAAAATTCTTATGACTTTTTTAACAATATAAAATATATACTAGATATTCTATTCCATTTTTATTTATACTTTGCTAGCAATTACAATTTATTTAAAAAAAATGTATTGTCAAATCAACTATTCTGTATGTGAAAAACTACAGTATAGCAGAGGTGTCCAGGACTTACCTGCTGTTTGAAGTAGCGCCTTTCCTCCTCATCAATGAGGACTAAGTTGAGGTAATACCGAACAGAGAACTTCTTATTTATATCTCGCATCGTAGGCGTCAGTTCATAGCCAGCAAGGAACAAACGAATGGGAATGGATTCGCCTAAAAAGCAGACAACAAGTTTGTGATAAAAGAGTGTTTCTCACATGCACACATTCAATATCAATTCCCTTTTTTCTTGTGGTGGCCATATTACACCTGGAAGACTAATACTTTTGTAATTTGCAGCAAAAAATCAAAAGCAGTGGGGGAAAAAAATAATACAGTTTACCTTGTCCAGAATTGCTGGTTTATTTTGAAAATGCAAATGGATAAAGAACATTACAAGCAACAGCTTAAAAAAAAAATAGGAAATACTGATAAAATCATTCAACCACAGAAAATAGCATCTGATAAGTTGCAGTAATAATTATGCATTCATCAATTTTCTAAACCTTCTTTATCCTAAGTTGGGTCACAGGGAAGCTGGAGCCTATCTCAGTAAGTATGGTTTGCATGGCAGGAACGATCCTGGACTGGGCGCCAGTTCTCTAGAGGCTGAAAAGAAACAGACACACCCGGGATGTGAATCCATGGCGTCCTTGATGTGAGGCAGTGGCGCTACCAGTACGCAAACGTGCCACTCTACTAATAATTATATCATGTTTAAAAAACAATTTAAGATCATATTCTTAAGTTAATATTTTTTCCTTTTATCAACAGCCATGTTGCACACAGTAAATAAAAGCACATGCTGTCACTCTCTCAACTTCTGGTTGGGCCTGTGTAAGCAAAATAATCAAAACTAAAATTATTTAGACTGAAGTGCAATATTACACACAAGACCTTCAAATATTTTTTGTATAAAAAGTAACTAATTCATAAAATAAAGAAAGATAACTAAAATGTTTTGTCATATTTAGTTACTTTTGAAAAGGGCTTCTACAGAACTGGGTTCATTTTTTTTTTACACAAGCCCTTATAATGTTCATTCTATTACATGTTGTTTTTTTTTTTTTTTTAATATTCATTTTCCAGACTTGCTTTTGACAATTCAAGGTTGGCATAAAGCTTACGGCAGGAACTGACCCTGGAAAAGTTCTTTCTATAACTGAATATTTGTTTAACATAATAAACACAATACAAGTATAATGTTTTACAAAACTATTATAAACAGCTCATTTTACTACTTAACCTATGTATTAAAAGGCTTTCAGATTTGCTTTAAAGAACAGTTTCACTGTTGTGTGCATCAGTAATTTAAAGCAATGGCTCAGATGCAAGGATATCCATCCAACTTAATAAAATCTATTGGAACTATAACTATAAATAATTAACTTTTTTGGTTACATTACTGTTGAAGCTAACTTCTTTTTACCATAATAAAAACTGACAAAGATATACAAACACTATACTTACTTCAATGACTGCATTCTGAAGGTACCTGGTGTTTAGTTTTACAATACATTTTATGAAAGCAGACTGATCTGCTCTACAGGACCTATAAGCTCTACATATTTACAAGGGTTTTTCAAAATGTTTCCTACTTTTTTTTGTTACCAAGTCATTAATGTGGATTAGCTTGTTGTAGCCACTGCAACATTGTAATTCTTAACTTGGTGGTTCAGTAACCAGTGGCTGTTTTCCTTGTTCTCAGTATGTGAGTTGCTACCAAGTTCTGAATATGGCTGTGCACCTAACAGTTCGCCTAATAAAAGAGATGCTGGACCAAGACCACAGGAATGACGTGTTAAAGAATGAATTAAGACCAATTACTTGACCAAAACTGGGAGAAAGACTCTTAAGAGGGTACTGTTTCTTTGTATCACAAGTCCTCACATTAATGCCCACACCAACATGAATGTCATTCAAAAAGTTAAAGTTCTCAATCACCCAGCTTACACAACAGACTGTTATGTTCAGATTTTCATCTGTTTGGACATCTCAAAAATTTACGGAGAGTTAATTATTTAAAGGTGATGATGAGGTGATGTAGGTTGTGACCAAAAAACAAACTCTGAAGGCATTCTGAAGCTTGCAGACTGAAAGTGTATACATAAATATGGAAACTGCACGGAGAGGCAAGGAAGTTTAAATTTCTTCTAATAAGACAATGTTGAAAAATAAAATGCAGAAACCTTTTAAAGAATCCTTGGAGGAAAAACTAGAAATCCTTTGCTTATACTGTGTTGTTTAAATGTATTTAAATGTGTTTGATTCTGCAGATTGTAAAAGAAAAAACATGCATTAACAAACTCCTAATGTTACTCGTTTAAAAAATGAAAACTGTATGCGGGTGAAGTATTCCTAATCTGAAATACTTGGGACCAGAACTATTTTGAATTTCAGAATATTTGCAAATACTTAACAAGATATCTTGGGGATACCCATGATCAAATAGAGAAATGCAGCTAATTCAACTAAATGACGACTGAAGAACTTTTTGTTTTTTCGTTTATACAAGGCTACCTGTTGTTACTTCTCAGGTAATTGGCAGACAGGTCTGGAATATCTTAGCCAAGCTTTAGCTCCGTAATGCCTACTGTTTCTTTTCGAATTTTGTAATTTCAGATTAGGGATACTCAACTTGTACTATATTATGTAATGAAATGAAATAATGGTAAGCAGTTTCAACAATTTGGCCACCAATTTTCCAAATAAAAAGTGTCACTTAATATACTCTTTATGTGCAATGGTCCCCTGGAGCTTTAGTTGTGAAGGTAAATGGCTACTTACAAATGCTAATAGTTTTGCATATTTTATAATGAACAAATTCCGCAGACAATTATAACAACATTTTTCCAATTTTAAGCTGCTGAATAAAGAGGAATACATTTTAAGACATTTTCTCAAATCTATTATAATAACAAATTGAAAATCTTAAGTATAACTTCATAAACCATACTGTTAACAGAGTAAAAGAGTAAAGGACACTAAAGAGATTACCTCGAACTGGAGCTCCATCCATGATTTCATACTTGGCTATTGTATCATTTTCATGATACACATTGGGTCCTGTGCCAGTTGTTTCACGTTTGATGATGTCAATTTCCATGTGTTTTATCTTGATTCGTACCAGAAGAAAATAGATCTTTCCTACAATTACATCTTTTAGATGGTACCTACAAGGAAAAAAACAAGGGACTGACTGATTTTCTACATTTGCTGTAGTTGATTTTTCCTATTATACCACTTGTGAGTAGGAAAATCTAACACATTTGTTTAGACAGCTGGTGTACATCAAATGGAACTGTATTATAATGTGTGTTTCTAATGTAGCAGACAATTAACTTGACAATAAAATTTATTTTCTATTTGTTGCATTATTTGCATTATACTTCACATTTCATGCCCCACACTAAACTATGGAGCATGAACTGTTTAAATTTGCTGTCAGTTTTCTTCTCAGTAGCAATACTGTATATAGTAGATATTTGTGTGTGTGTGTGTAAGAATATGCAGTGACTGATTAACAAAATACAGAACCAAATTTACAAGGTTGACTTCCACATGGAAACCGAAAACTGTAAGCCTTTAGCCAGTTTAGCCATAAGCTGACTGGCATCTCATGAGATCAGTCACACTATGGCGAGTGTATACAACACATAGATGAACTGGAAGACCCGCCTGATTTTTTTAAAATCAGCTGTGTGGAAACATTTTGAGTTCCCAGTGAATTACGATAGCCGCCATTTTTAAGTAGAACAGAAGCAATTGGCATTTACATTTCATCAGCTAAGTGGCCATATGCAGTGATAGATGTTTTTGGCTTCAAGTATTTACTGAACACGCTCAAGCCTCCTTACAACATTCCATCCCGTGTGCATATACAGTGGGTACGGAAAGTATTCAGACCCCCTTCAATTTTTCACTCTTTGTTATATTGCAGCCATTTGCTAAAATCATTTAAATTAATTTTTTCCCTCATTAATGTACAGCACAGTCCCTAATCCCACTTTTGATTTGTTCATATTTATTTTATTACATGGCCCTTCACTCATTGGATCCTGTTCATTACAATGTCTTATTCCCTGATTGGTCATCCTTCATGAAAGAAAATCATATTCCAACATACCAAACAGAAGAGTTTACGGTAATCTAAATTGTATTTTGCAGAGTTTGAATGCTGTATGCATGCATAAAAGGCAAATAATTTACTGGTCATTACAGTTTTGTAATAATGCTTGTTGCCGGCAATGTTACCACCCATTCACCAATGTTCCACTGATGTGCACATGTCCTGTGTAGGCAACATTAAATTAATTTGCATTTTTGATCATGTCAATGTGGATGGAGATGCCTTCATAAGTGATGTGAAAATGCAAGGATGGATTGAGATAGTTTTGGTTTAAAAACTCAGATTTTAAATGAAAATGCAGTAGTATGGACATCACCTCAGTCTGTCTCTGGATTATCTAATTATCACTTTAGTTGCCTGATCAAAGTTGCTTTTATTATAATGTAAAGTTTGCTCAGGATGGGGCAAGTAGTTGTCTTAGGACTGTTAAGTCATTGTTTTATGCAAAAAAAACAATTGGCTAAGTGGGTTTTCTTTTTCTCCAGCAATCATGTTGTTGTGCATTTTATTTATTAAATATTTTTTTACCTTATGGCTACAATATCTGACTCCAATTATTTCTCAATGCTGACCTTTTTTGGACATTTTTTACTAGTCTGGGACATGTATTTTGAAAACGTTAGAAAAAGTTCACATGGCACAATATTTCCTTATGTTAGGAATTAATTTATGTTCCTTCTGCCACTAAGGAGCCAAAGAGTTCTGTAGGCAAAAATGTGCAAAGCTGGGTAAAAAGTTTGATGTCTTTACCTATGTGGTACATTTCTTAATTTTTACTAAAAACTTACTTTGACTTGTTGTATTCGAACTCAATATGAAGACAGTCTTCAATTCCCACTTCCATCTTGATTGAGGAGTTCAACTCAGGATATGTGCTGAGGGTATGAACAACAATGTCCATCTCCTTGCAGATATCATTCAGTCGTCGGCTGATGGTTGCTCTAAGGAAGTACCTGGTGTGAAAAACAAATCTAATTTAGTCCAAACAAAATCTACATATGCAAGAAAATTCTCAATTTTCTATAGTTCACAAAAACTTAACAGTTTTTCTGCTGATACCTTTATTCGGTAATTGCGGTTTATTATATAATTTGAACAGGTTCTTTGTATATTCTGCAGCAGCTTCTTTCATTGAAAGCCGCTTAACATGTAATATAAGCAAACACAGAGACGAGAAATGACAAGTAGCTCTAAAGTAAGTCATATTCACCAAAAATCATGTTTTTGTAGTAACAAGTGAGTCCCTGTAATTACTTCTGGTACTGTAATTACAATCAAAATACCTAAGAAGCAGAACTAACATTTGGGCGATTGTTCTCATATCAACTTCAGTTGTTTTTTCTTCTGTATAATTATCTTTATTAAAACTAAAAATTAATTAAACGAAGTCTGACTTTGTATGTCTGCTTTCTTCTATATAAATAATAGAGTAGAATTTATTTTTAGCCTTTTTCCAATCCATCACAAAATTATTCGTGCTAGGATATTGGTGTTGAGGAATAAATTTCACAAAATGAAGTGAAAGAAAAACTAATAAAGTAAGGCTAGTATAAAGCACTACTTCAGATCTACTAAACAGATAAATAATTACAAGGTGGTGGTGTACTGCTATTATAAAAATTATCCTATCAGGCCGCTATAATGGATTCAGTTAAGTGAACTGTCTCAGTTTGCATCCACGCAGGATGAAAACCAGCAAGGGCAGTGCCTCCCAGCTAAATCAATTAGCTTACAAACTGGGCAATGAAACCAAGCCTACTTAAAGCACATTCAGAACAGATAAGTCAAGGTAATGCCTTTCTGGTGGACCTGCCATGTCATTTAAAGAAAAACTGGGAGGCAAAGCATCCTGGAGTGAACTCACCAAGACCAACCACTAAGGAAAACAGGAGAAGAATGATTTTAACTATGCTACCTCAGACTAGTTTGCTTAGGTCTTTAGAAAGAAATAAAGCTTTCCTACTGCACACTACAGGACCCGGCATTTCAGGTACTAGAATTATGTCTCAGTCGAGGTTAAGGGGAGACTTTGGTAAAAACTGAAGAGTAAAGTTCTTACGGTAAGACTTTAAGTAGATTAGGAAGAAAGTCATCTCTGCTGCAGAGAGAACCAGGAAGGGAAAAATTTCACATCTGTGTCAGCATGACTACTCAGCCAAGATAAAGAATAAGAAAAAACAAGAATTGCCTCCTAGTGCTTTCAGACAATCTGGACAATTGAGCTACACCAGACTGGGAAGGAAGAAAGGCTGGACACAATTCCCTGCTGTTTTGTACAGCCACATTTCAACAAAAGCATAGCAGGAAAATGAAATACAGACTACTAAAGACTTATGTGGGAAATTAAAAACAGTATGACTATGAAAGAACCAAATTCAAATGTACAACAAGTAAATAAAATTTGTATTGGGACTTAAAAACTCCAGAAAGGAATAAACATCCAATAATGCACATTCTCATTTCAGAACAGACATGTTTTCATGTGCAATCTGATGATAAAAAGTTGCCTCTGATTTAAAAGGGAGAGGAAGCCATATGCTGTTTTTCAGTCTAACTTCTATTTTACAGTGAGGCAACCTTGCGCCTTTTACTTACTTAAGCCTCTCGTTGACCACTACATCTTCAAATTTTCTTTATTATTCTAACTCCTAAATATTTAAAAACGTGTACTTTGAATGACTTAGAAAAATATGTGTTTAATTTACACATAACAGTAGATCCACTTTTTTGGGCTTGTGCTGGACTGCAAACATTTCCTCTCCTCTCCTTCTGAAGTAATTTTTATTAAAAAAAGATTATATGACTGACTACTTTAACCTTGGCGTCTTACTATATTTGAAATGCAATAATTTACATATCTTTTGTTTTTCAAATTGAATCACAGGCAAGTGAAGTGATTTGCTCAAGACCACACAGTGTCAGTAGCAAAATTTGAACCCACAACCTTACTGATTGAATTCCTTGGTCCAAAGCCTTAACCACAACACCACATTGCCTAAAAAATAATCACTTCATAAGCTATGGTACACACAATTCTAAATCTCTCTATTATCTATACTAATAAGAGGCAAAGCCCTCACTGACTGACTGACTCACTCACTCACTCACTCACTCATCACTAATTCTCCAACGTCCCTTGTAGGTGGAAGGCTGAAATTTGGCAGGCTCATTCCTTACAGCTTACTTACAAAAGTTAGTCAGGTTTCATTTCGAAATTCTACACGTAACAGTCATAACTGGAACCTACTTTCGACCATATATACGGCCATAGCCTGCAGCTCGCTCGCCGTTTGAGGCAGAGTTGCGTCCCGCATCATCACGCCTTCCACGTAATTGAGTGCCTGCACATATAAGGTAAATATTCGCAGGTGAAGGACTGTGCTTATGCAAACGAAGATGAGATGGTCTAGTGTTTGGCACAAACTCAGCGAAAGTGCGAGAGAAACTTTTAAGTGCCATGTCTTAGCTAACATTAAATAAAGCCGTGGACATCACAAGATCACACAAGTGAGCGGCTCACGTGAACTGACTGTGAACGCAGTACGTAGAGAACAAGGAAGAGCTCCAAAGAGCGCTGAACAAAAAACGCATTACACAATTGAGAAGGCAGCAAAAGAATATGAAGCGAGTGACGCATACAAGCATATTCATAAGTGCAGCTACTGCGGAAACAAAGCACGGTGTAAACTGTAAGTTTAAATTAAGTTTATACACACGC
Organism: Polypterus senegalus; assembly: GCF_016835505.1. NCBI lineage: Eukaryota > Metazoa > Chordata > Cladistia > Polypteriformes > Polypteridae > Polypterus > Polypterus senegalus. The sequence goes on from NC_053162.1 coordinate 166,890,324, forward strand.
TGTAGCTGACGTCTGTCATGCCTACGACGAATACGATATTCGTGAGATGCAAGTTTAATGAGAAGACACGAGGTATAAACGAGACTGTTATTTTTAAAATGTTTCCTTTTCTTTAACACACTTCTTTTCCGCTGCAAAGCACGGGTATTTTGCTAGTATAATATAAAATCTTGCGATGAGACAAGACTTTTTGGAAGATTTTTTCAAGTCCCATGAGTTGAGACCTTGGCCATGAGATTTTTTCAAGTCATGCCCTCCTCTCAACCATTTTCAACCACGCACATAGTAATTTCACCTCTCAATTATGTGAATGCTTTTGACAGACACAGTTTCTGCTCTCTCAGCTCTTATAAATTTTAATGTTTTCCTCACTTTTAAGTTCCCAATTAAAGATGATGTATTATGTCCAAATCTTATTTTGCATTTTACAATTCATTTATGAATATTATTATCATTTTATGGACATTTCTTTCAACGTCACATTGAATGTGGCATTATCACTGTAACAGAGAGTAGCAATGGTGGAGCATCCTTCATTTGTACCACTTTTACCATTAGCCCAATTATATCTTTAAATGTATGCCAAAGTATAATCTGGTTTTACGGAAAGATTTTTCCTTTGCAATAGGTTATGTTTATTTTTAACACATGTAAAATATTCTCTGCACACATGGCATATAATATGTTTAACAGAGGTCTTTTACAAGACTTTTCAACAGTAGGTTTATCCATCATGAGCCTTGGATTGATGTCTGTTGGACAAAGTTAACAAGCACACAATTACTCTTTGCTATGTTAATCACCACTCCCTTCACTAGGTATGAGTGACCCATCTAAATGTTCCCAACCAACTTTAAGCTGAATTCATTCATGGTTGTTGCCAGATATATATGTTTTATACACCTGGCTCTATGATATTATTTTTACATTTAAAAAAAAACCATTAAAAATACTTGATGTACATGTGAAAAATTGACAGACACACACAACCACATAAAAATTCCACATAATCAATTTTTAAAATCCGTAAATACAATATTAAGTGAAAGAGTGGGAGTTAAAGCTATACCATCTTTGGTTGTGCCAAGTAAGAGTTCAGTACTTAAAAATAAGACTGGAAAGAAATTGTGGATCCCAACACATTTCAATTTCTGGAGGTGGAAATGCCAAGAAAAAAGGTTAAGTACTTTAGTACATAAACATTTGTACAGTGACATTTGATCACACATGCATCAATAAAAAATGATGCGGTATGACAAATGTTAGTAATAAACAAGATTCAAGATCATGTTCGATTTCACAGCTTTGACTTAAATTATTAGTTGGGGACTATAACCAGATAGTACAACATTTTGGGGGACCTTAACTTAAGTTTGGGAACCCATGCAGTGTTCTCCGTAGCGTTTTTTTAGCCGAGCACCCGGTTGTCATCTCGCATGACACTGTATTAAAACGTACAATTTTGTTTCCTCTCTGATGATGCTTTCAGATGTATTACATTTGTTGTCCAACTTATCTAAGGCTTGGCAAAGGCAAGATGTCAATCTTACAAAAACTGAGCAAATTTTGATTGCCACAAAATTGTCCATCATGGAGTTGAAAGACACTCCTGGGAGATATTTTCAAAGCCTTCATCATTGTTTGGCAGAAGAATGGTCAGAGCTCCGCATTGTTTATGCACAGAGTGATGTAATGTCATTCAAAATTGCAATATATGATAAATACCTTGAGACAGTTGTCAAAGATGCAAGATTCCATGACATGCCAATTATTTCCAGCTTTTCACAAGTTTTCAATGCAGAAACTCACGATTCAAGTGAGTCTGCTGAAATTCTTTTCGATCAATACTCCAAAAATGTTAGCCCTCAAATTTTAAAATTTGAAAGTAGCAGGCAAGAATGGACAGTTGAGTCAAAAATGATCAGAAGTCAATCATACAACTTCAGTCCAAAACAGATTTAACTAAAAATGGCAATGACATCAGAGCTCAAAGAGTCGTTTCCAAATTTAGCCAAACTAGCTAATATTGGGCTAGTGATCCCAGTGAGCACAGCTGAATGTGAATGAGGGTTTTCTGCCCTCGAAAGGATCAAGACATGTTTGAGAAATCGCATGAATCAAAGCACGCTAAATAATCTCATGCTGATCTCCTTGGAGGGCCCAGATCCTGGGGACTTTGATTATAGGAAAGCTGCAGACAACTTGGCATCTAGGAAGAAAATAAGAATAAATATTTAACTGAAGTTTCATTTTTTCATTGTTTTCACTTTTCTTCCCGACAGCAACAATACTTGTGCCTCTTGGTTTATGACATAACAATTGTTATTCAAAATTTTTGTTAGGGTTCAAGGATCCTGAATTGGATACTTCTTAAACTTAATAAAAATACTCTGGCACAAGTGTCAAACCTTAAAAAAGGAAGTCATATTGAGCATTGGAAAATAATTAACAATAATTAACTAATAAAAATGGTGCACATTTCATTTTCCCCACCTCCAAATTTACCCATTCCGCCCCACCCAGCTACTTTTTCATACAACCTGGCTGGAAATAATTTCTGGGGAGAATACTGCTATGTCCTATACAACACTATTTGCACAATGATGTCTTTTGCTAAACTGGAGGATAACAATCCACGCTCTATGACTCAACTGGAAAAGGATGTACTGTGCTATCTCAAATTGGGGGTGGGGGGGGAGATAACATTTTCTTTATACCGGTCCTGTATATATATAATTTTTTTTTGCTGTTTTATTCTTGTGCGCTGAAGTTCATGGATTTCCTTGGGAGAATACTATTGTCCTTGTTATCTTATATTCATTTGCTCGATTAGCTGGGATTACTAGATTATTATTATGTTCTGTTTCTGTAAGAAACGGACACTAAAAATTGCATTCCAACCATTAATTTATTCATTTTCTGAGCTTCCACACACACACTCTTTTAAGATATTTTTAGAGAACTACTATTATATTATTTGAGGAGTAGAGGTCATAGAAAATCTTCACAGATATATGAAGAACATGTATGGACAATGAATATTGAATTTTACACAGATCCCTAGTTCTGTGTGACATAACCACTAGCCACTGTATTAATGGTGCGGCCCAAATCTGTGAATATTCTGTGGAAAATAAATACAGTAGTAGATTTAGAATGTCTTTCCCGCTGTTGGGATAACAAATATTAAGCATCACTATGAAATCTTTGCTTTGCCTCCATCATATACACATTCTTCCTGAAACATACAATTCTTAAATCCGCATAATTAAGTTCAGGGATGCAAGGGATCAGAATTTAGCCAGACAGCATAACAAGGCAGTAAATCGTTATTAAATCTCCATCACAAACTGAATTGACAGGAGTCTTCATAATCGGTGTGTTAAATTAATGTTAATTCTTTTGTAACCTTTAAAAAGTTGCCTTCAGGACTCATTCATATAACAATGGTACATATTAGTGTGGCAGAACAGGATGTAGAGCCATTTCACGTTCTTTCCCCCTCCCTCCTTTTGAGAATAAAAAAATTAATGTAAATACTCCTTTCCCTGTCTTCCTTTTCTGCACATCCCCTCCAGCTCTGCTTCATTAAGTCTAATAGCAGAGCTGCAGGTTTTACAGGACTGGAGTCTACAATTATGCTGGTGTAATGATCATTTCTGAATACTGAACCACTATTAGGGAGTCACTGATTAAAAAGCCACCACAACTTTTAATCAGTAATGCTGCAATTATCTCCCTGTCCTGGTGGGGGTTACAGAATGCATGGTCAGTTACGAGAAAAGAGTTTTTTGATTTCAAATGAAACTACTGGCTTTGCATACCTGTAACTTTTGTAAAAGCAAAAAATCTTACATATGGCCTCCAAAATGACTTATTTTGCGGTAAAGGCATGACTCTTTTTATGTGCTCTGAGATGTCTTGGTTTAACCACACAGCATTATGTATCATATAGTTACCCCTTTACATCCCCTCTATGTCTCTCAATTGTCTTGATGAATCAAAATGCACATATTTGTAATAAACCTCAGGGGTATTTGATAAGAAGCCAAACCAAAAGGCAGCAGGTTTAAACCAGAAATAAGATGGTCAGTAAAACAGAAGCTACTGGGCTCTGTGCTGACTAAACCTCATTACAGCCTTCCCTAACCCTTCAAGTATGGGGTTAACAGGTCTTGTCTACATGGATCAAGTGAACCCATTAATTACAGAATGCTTTAAGGCAGTAGTTTTCAAAATCACTCAGACTGAGCACCATTTTGTAATAGTCAAAGATACAGTAGATACCTACAGCCAACTGTCACTCTCTGGACTAAAATTTCTGTTACAATTACCTTATTTGTTTAATAGAAGTATTCATGGCAAAAAAAAAACCATTAATATTGAAATACTGGATTTACATTTCAAAACTCCAAGATTTCAGACATTGAGATATAATAAGTCTTCCCTTCATTCATTGGTCAGGAGTCCCATCTTCAATTCAAACACTCAGTATTATGGGAATGCGTATTTCCCATTCATCTTGTACGCCAAGCCTTCCAAAATTAACTGTTAAAAAAATTGTAGCAAAAATTGCATGAATGTTGCACACTTTGAGTATACAAATGGATAATGGACATGTGGATTATGCGACATGAGTTACGCAAAATTTGTTTTCTTTCTTCCATGGATGTTTTTCACATCATTTGCCATTGGCCAGAAAGGGTCGCCATTATGTTTCATTATACCATAAACTGATTTTCTCACTCTGCGTGAAAACATGACATTAAAATTTTTTCTCTCCCACCACTACAAACTACATTGGGCTAAGTAAAATATAAAATACATCATTTTTGGTCTGAGTATTCCTTTAAAAGGGAATAGAGACTACTTGGACACTTAGGTGACTGTGAGCTTTAAATGGCTTTGAAATAAAGTAAAAGGCATGTGTCAATCACTATAAACATATAGGAGTGGAAAACAAGTAAAAATTGTTGTCATTCCTAAGAAAGTTATTCAGTGCTCCTGCTGGTTGTCTTAAATCCAATCCTCATAGCTCTAACAGCAGAGAAGCTTATTTAGGAGCATGGAGGTTAGACAATAACCCAACTACTGTAACAGCATATATAGGCATGTAATTAAATACAAAGATTGATACAACGGTTGGTCCAAAACATCAAATATTAGCAATATACTCATTATAGTTTTATTCAGGATATACAGTGCATCCGGAAAGTATTCACAGCGCATCAATTTTTCCACATTTTGCGATGTTACAGCCTTATTCCAAAATGGATTAAATTCATTTTCTTCCTCAGAATTCTACACACAACACCCCATAATGACAACATGAAAAAAGTTTACTTGAGATTTTTGCAAATTTATTAAATGTAAAAAAAATTGAGAAAGCACATGTACATAAGCATTCACAGCCTTTGCCATGAAGCTCTAAATTGAGCTCAGGTGCATCCTGTTTCCCCTAATCATCCTTGAGATGTTTCTGCAGCTTAATTGGAGTCCACCTGTGGTAAATTCAGTTGATTGGACATGATTTGGAAAGACACACACCTGTCCATATAAGGTCCCACAGTTGACATTTCATGTCAAAGCACAAACCAAGCATGAAGTCAAAGGAATTGTATGTAGACCTCTGAGACAGGACTGTCTCGAGGCACAAATCTGGGGAATGTTACAGAAAAATTTCTGCTGCTTTGAAGGTCCCAATAAGCACAGTGGCCTCCATCATCCGTAAGTGGAAGAAGTTTGAAACCACCAGGACTCTTATCTAAACTGAGCGATCGGAGGGGAAGGGTCTTAGTCAGGGAGGTGGCCAAGAACCCGATGGTCACTCTGTCAGAGCTCCAGATGTCCTCTGTGGAGAGAGAAGAAACTTCCAGAAGGACAACCAGCTCTGCAGTAATCCACCAATCAGTCCTGTATGGTAGAGTGGCCAGCTGGAAGCCACTCCTTAGTAAAAGGCACATGGCAGCCCACCTGGAGTTTGCCAAAAGGCACCTGAAGGACTTTTAGACCATGAGAAACAAAATTCTCTGGTCTGATGAGACAAAGATTGAACTCTTTGGTGTGAATGCCAGGCGTCACGTTTGGAGGAAACTAGGCACCGCTCATCACCAGGCCAATACCATTCCTACAGTGAAGCATGGTGGTGGCAGCATCATGCTGTGGGGATATTTTTCCGCGACAGGAACTGGGAGACTAGTCAGGATAAAGGGAAAGATGACTGCAGCAATGTACAGAGACATCCTGATTGAAAACCTGCTCCAGAGCGCTCTTGACCTCAGACTGGGGCGACGGTTCATTTTTCAGCAGGACAACGACCCTAAGCACAAAGCCAAGATATCAAAGGAGTGACTTCTGGACAACTCTGCGAATGTCCTTGAGTGGCCCAGCCAGAGCCCAGACATGAATCCGATTGAACATCTCTGGAGAGACCTTAAAATGGCTGTGCACCAATGCTTTCCATCCAACCTGATGGAGCTTGAGAGGTGCTGCAAAGACGAATGGGCAAAACTGGCCAAGGATAGGTGTGCCAAGCTTGTGGCATCATATTCAAAAAGACTTGAGGCTGTAATTGCTGCCAAAGGTGCATCAACAAAGTATTGAGCGAAGGCTGTGAATACTTATATACATGTGATTTCTCAGTTTTTTTATTTTTAATAAATTTGCAAAAACCTCAAGTAAACTTTTTTCACATTGTCATTATGGGGTGTTGTATGTAGGATTCTAAGGAAAAAAATTAATTTAATCCATTTTGAAATAAGGCTGTAACATAACAAAATGTGGAAAAAGTGATGTGCTGTGAATACTTTTCAGATGCACTGTACAATTATGCTATATTGAGAGCACTGTTTTTACCAAGACCAAATGTTTTCTGATAACCCAATATTACGCCAAAGGAGCAATGTGGAGGACCCATATAAAGAAGCAACAGTAGGGGGGGGGCGGGGGAAAGAGGGGAAATATGGTAGTTACTAAAAGATTGATATGGACATGGCTTTGCTTTACGGATTGTTTTGTAATCTGATCAGCACCTCAAGCAGTAACCCGCAAACTGCATGAAATGCATCAAACCAACTGCCACGAACATCGGCCCTCTCTGCACACAACCTAAGCTCACAGTTTCATTTTCTTGAGTAGTGCAGTGCAGTACAAAGAGTGTTATATGGGAAGAGGCAACCACAGCTTTTTGTACAGCCAAAGTCAGGGTTATCATCAGCACTGTAGAAAGGACATGTTGCAAACAGCTGCACATACAACTTACCAAGATGCAAATGTTTTGCTGAATAAGCTCTCCCAAACTCACAAAAATTTGACATGAGTGTTATTGTAACAAATGGCCTTTGCATCACCATTTTTGATTTTACAGAAATATGGTCTCGTCCGATGCGAGAGATGGACGTCTGAAGTGGAGCTCCGCTAGCAGTGGTGCTATTTTTCATATTATTTGCTTATTATTCTGAGATATCCTGTATTTATTCAACCCGAAAGGGACCGCTACAGTATATGTAAACACATATAAACATGGCCAACAAGAAGGGGGTCCGAAGAATCAAGACTAAAGCTACATACAAGCTGCGATCAGCAAGCCCTAGTTCGAGATACGGCCTCTCAGAGACAGACCTGGATCAGATGGGCGAAAGTACAGACTCCTCGGGACCACGGTCCGCTACATCGTCGCCGGCTGAGAGCGAAAAGGGGAGCGAAGATGCGATCGTGAGTGCAGATGTGGATAGCTCGCCGATTGGAGAGGATTACCTGAAACTGGAAAAGGCCGGGAGGTCCGCGGCTTCAGTTACGCAATACGCTGGACTGGAGCAGCGGGACACCGGCTTCAGCAGAGTCTGCTGCTTCATCTACGGTACAAGAAGGCACATTTGAGCTATCTGAACTGAAAGTGTTGCTCGCTGAGCTCAGGCAAGATATAAAGAAAAGCGAGAAGGCTAATGAGAAAGCAACGGCAAAGGCACATGAGAGACTGAAACAGGAATTAAAACAGGAAATCCAACAGGCAAATGAAAGGCTGCGTCAAGAAGTACAACTTGAACTTCGACAGGTGCTGGGTAAAATTGAAGAGCGCATTGAGAAAAACTCGCTAAACTGAGCACGCTTGCTGATCGATTGGAGCATCTTAGTGAGACATTCACGAATCGGATCGAAATAGCCGAACATCTAGCTGCCAGTGCCGAGGAAAGAGCAGTAAATGTCAGTTGAATGTAAAAACTCGGAGAAAAACTTGGAGACAGACTGGCTGCTTTAGAAGATGGGAATAGAAGGTATAATGTCAGAATTGAAGGCTGCCGGAGAATCGAGAAAGTTTAAACCCGTGAAATTCGAACTGAACTTTTTCTAAAATAATCGGGGCGACTTTAAAGCAGAATCTGAGATAGCAGCGGCTTACAGCACGCTGATCAAACACCGCCAGACCCCGACCAAGATCTTTTATAGTTCGCTTTGAACGATTATCATTTAAGTTAGAGGTGATGGAACTCCTCAGGAAAAAAAGGAAGATATTATATATGAAGATTGCCACATTCGCGTCTTCCCTGACTTCTCTCCAGCAACAGCTATCAAACGCCGCCTTCTATAATATTAAACAGCGCACGGCAAGCCAATGTCAAATACGGCCTCCTGTATCCGCAAAACTGAAAGTGGAATGGCAGGGTCATTTCTATGTTTTCGCTAGCAAGGAGGAGGCAGAAAATGAGTTAAGAAAGCTGATCCCGGACTATTCTGATACATAATTGTGAGTCATGGCGGTAAATGATAAAGCTAGGATTAATAATCTACTGTCTGATCTATTTGTTTCTAAAATACGGGTTTTTTTATCAGCATATATTCTCATATTCTTATATTATTATTACTTACTTATTACTTATCATTACTTAGTATTACTAGGGCTAAATGTTTATGTTTTATTGTGCTTAATTACGTTTTCCTCCTCTTTTTTCTTTTCTAATTATTTCATGTGTACCCTAAATGAGACTGTTCAATATCATACCCTTGGTTTGCTGTTATTGCTATTACTGCATTAAGACTTGTTATGCTTGTTTTGGACACATCTTTAACACCATCACCTGGGTTTATTATCTGGGGATATCATCTTAATGCACTAAAATTGATGAAGATTATATATATATATATATATATATATATATATATATATATATATATATATATATATATATATATATATATATATTAAGTGCAAAATTCTTTTTTTTTTTTTTCTTTTCCTCTTTTAAAGACTATATTGGTAACAGATATCTCTATCTTTTAACCTTAAAGCGCCACTGCATGGGGGCTTGATGTGCTTTGGACGTGCTCTGTCTCTGGGTATGTCAGAGGACTGGGACTGCATGAAGTGGGTTTTAGCCTCACCTGGGGAGGCAAAAAGGGAGGTTGGGGGGTTAAGGGGGGAAGAGAAAGAGAGCAGGCTTGATCTATATCTAATCTATCATCTCAATCTTTATAATTATAACTATCAACGTAATAATAAGCTGCATGGCAACAACTCTTGGGGGAATAGGAAATTAAGACCTAAACTATTTCACTTCCAGTTAAGACTATAATATGACACCAAAAACTCAGAATCAGTGTCTCCATGATGGGACAGTTAACTTCGTAAGCTGGAATGTTAAAGGCCTGAATCACGAATTAAAGAGAAAGAAAGTACTTTCTCACCTAACAGGTCTAAATGCTAAAATAGTATTTTTACAGGAAACCCACTTACTAAGTAAGGATCAGTTCCGCTGCAAAAGACTGGACTGGCCAAATGTTCCATTCTAGTTTTACAAAGAAAACTAGAGGGGTGGGAATTCTCATACATAGAACAGTACCATTTGTAGCATCAGATGTAGTATTGGATCCTGAAGGGAGATATGTGATGGTCATGGGAGACTTATCTAACTGTAAAATGATTTTGATAAATGTTTATGCACCTAATGTTGATGATAAGGAATTTATACAAAATTTATTTGCATCCATTCCCAATCTGAACACTCATAAACTTATAATGGCTGGGGACTTTAATTGTGTTCTAAATCCACTTTTAGATAAGACTTCCTCCACAGGGGAACGCAACTAACACCGCAAAGATAATTACAAAGTTTATAACTGATCACAACTTATCAGATCCCTGGAGGTTTTTAAACCCAAATTCAAGAACATATTCTTTCTACTCACCAGTACATCATTGCTACTCAAGGATTGATTACTTCTTTATAGATAATAACTTCTTGCCTAAGATTAAATCTTGTAAATACGATGCTATTGTTATTTCAGACCATGCTCCGATGATCTTGGAGCTGAAATTACTAAGCCCCATACACTCACCCCGCAGATGGCGCCTCAACCCGCTTCTATTAGCTGACGAGAATTGTACTGAATTTATATCCAAACAAATTGAATTCTTTCTAGAGACAAATACATCCCCTGAGATCTCTGCAGGAATACTCTGGGAAACTCTTAAGGCCTTCTTAAGAGGACAGATTATCTCATATCTTTCCCACAGAAATAAATCCGAAGCGAAGAAAGTAGCAGAGATAAAAAGCGAAATTACTAAAATAGATGAAGAACATGCCAGACTACCAAGCGAGACTCTACATAAGAGGAGGCAGGCTCTACATTCAGAATTAAACCTCTTGACAACTAAAGAAACCGAACAACTAATTTACAAATCCAGACATCATTATTATGAACATGGAGAGAAAGCTAATAAGCTTTTAGCGCAACAAATTCACAAGCAAGATGTAGCAACGCAATCTCGTAATTACTAACACGAATGGAGATAAAATCATCGAACACAAAAATATAATGTACACTTTTAGAGACTACTATAAATCCCTATATACTACTGAGTTTAAAGAAGACAATATACAATCTAATGCATTTCTGGATAAATTACAGATACCACAAATTGACGCTATTAGTGTGGAGGAGCTCGATAAACCTCTGTCATTATCAGAATTACTGGATGCTATAAAGTCACTCCAAGGTGGAAAAGCAGCAGGCCCTGATGGCTACCCTGCAGAGTTTTACAAGAAATTCTCCGCTCAGCTAGCTCCCTCCTATTAGCAACATTTACAGAAGCCAGAGATAACCAATCTCTTCCACAAACCTTTCGCCAAGCACTAATCACTGTCTTCCAAAACAAAATAAGGACTTATTACAATGTGCATCATACAGACCAATTTCACTTCTGAATAACGACGTTAAAATACTCTCTAAAATCATAGCTAGAAGGATGGAGAAAGTGCTCCCTCAGTAATATCACAAGACCAAACTGGATTTATTAGGGGCCGACACTTATCTTCAAATCTTCGACGCCTGTTTAATGTAATATACTCACCAACTAAATCAAACACCCCAGAAATATTATTATCATTGGATGCAGAAAAGCATTCGACATGATTGAATGGAAATACCTTTTACTATTTTGGAGAAGTTTGGGTTTGGCCCAACATTTGTGCATGGATTAAATTACTGTATACTAACCCAGAAGCTTCAGTTTGCATCAATAACATTTGCTCAGACTACTTTAAACTAGAACGTGGCACAAGACAAGGATGCCCTTTGTCACCACTGCTGTTTGCAATTGCCATTGAACCACTGGCAATACATTGTCGAAATACTGATCAGATAAAGGGGATTAGCAGAGAAGGACTGGAACAGAAAATCTCATTATATGCAGATGACATGGTACTGTATATATCGGACCCAGAAAATTCTGTGCCTGCAGTCTTAGCAGCACTCACAGAATTTCAAAAGCTCTCTGGTCTCAGAATTAATCTGAATAAAAGTGTACTCTTTCCGTGAATTCGCAAGCATATAATATTAGATTAGACACCCTTCCTTTTATCATTGCAGAACAGTTTAAATACCTCGTAAACATCACAAGTAAACATAAAGCTCTTTATCAACAAAATTTCGCGTCTGTATGGAAAAAATTAAACAAGACTTGCATAGATGGTCAACCCTTCATCTCACACTAGCTGGAAGAATTAACACTGTTAAGATGAATATTCTTCCTAAGCTCCTTTTTTTATTTCAAAACATACCAATATACATTAATAAATCGTTCTTTAAGCAATTAGATTCAACAATAACCTCATTTATTTGGAATTCTAAACATCCACGCATCAAAAGAGCGACCCTACAAAGACAAAAGGCAGAAGGCGGCATGGCTCTACCTAACTTCCAGTTTTATTACTGGGCGGCAAATATACAGTCGATAAGAACCTGGACACAAATAGAAGAACATACACAGGCATGGACCGCAATAGAAGTAAAATCCTGCAGTACTTCTTTGTATTCCTTGCTTTGTGCTCCAATAAACACACGCTATCGGCAATACACTAATAACCCAATTGTGCTCCACTCACTTAGAATCTGGAACCAATGTAGAAAGCATTTTAAGACGGAGAAGCTTCTTTCTGTGGCACCCTGCAAAAGAACCACCTCTTTCAACCCTCACAAACATATGCAGTTTTAATATCTGGGAAAAATTTGGAATTAACTTGCTTAGAGATCTTTATATAGACAACGTCTTTGCATCCTATGAACAATTACATTCCAAATTTAACATTCCAGCTACAAATTTCTTTCACTATCTTCAAATCAGGAACTTTGTTAAACAGAACCTTCCAGATTTTCCTCATCTTGCACCCTCATCCACGCTGGAAAAATTATTGCTCAATTTCAAGGAGTTAGACTCCATCTCTACAATATATAAAATCCTTTTACAATCCCTTCCTTTCAAAGATCCAAGAGGACACTGGGAAAATGACCTCTCAATTAATATATCAGAAAAGGAGTGGAAAGTAGCAATGCAGAGAATTCACTCAAGCTCCATATGCGCAAAGCATACAATTATACAACTCAAAATTATATATCGAGCACATCTGTCTCAACTAAAACTCTCCAAAATGTTTCCAGGGCATGATCCAACCTGCAACGTTGCAACCAAGCCCCAGCCTCACTAGGTCACATGTTCTGGGCCTGCTCCAAATTAACATTATTCTGGACAAAAATTTTTAATTACCTCTCAGACAGTCTTGGACTCACAATCCCTCCTAACCCATTAACAGCTGTGTTTGGGGTTCTTCCAGAGGGTCTTAAAGTGGAGAAAGACAAACAAATTGTGATTGCATTCACTACACTGTTGGCACGCAGACTTATTCTGATAAACTGGAAGAACCCAAACTCTCCTCTTTTAAGTCAGTGGGAAACTGATGTGTTATATTATTTAAAATTGGAAAAATCAAATACTCAGTTAGAAGATCTGTGCAGACTTTTTTCAAAACATGGCAGCATCTAATCAGTAATATTTTGAAATGATTTTATAAAGCACAGAGAATTTGTTGATTTAGGTATTTTTAAAAGCCTTAAATTTTACACCGTTTGGCTTGCTCTCTCTCTCAAGGGTGGGGATCGATCTGTTCTTAGCATAATTCTTTTTTTTTGTAAAAACTTGATTGCTATGTATTGATTGTAATAAAATTAATAAATAAAAAAAAAAAAAAAAAAAAGAAATATGAATCGCACCTATCTTGAAAAATACTCAGAATTTTTTATTTTTTTTTTATTTCCCCTTGAGGAACAGGCATACTTTTTCAACATAGACAGTAGAGTGTTTTATGAGTTGTAGCTTATCGCTAACAGAGCTGCATAGCTCAACTATGGCTCATTGGAAAGCTCAAGGAGAGTACTTTTAACTTTGGCATAAGTCTACATTTCTTTTTTCTGGGTCAAAGTTTATGCCACTGCACTTTTTACGATCTTTAGTTGTTAAAAGAAAATGAAGAGCTGGGAGTAACACGTCAATTTTTTATAGAGAAATACATATGCATGGGTACTACTTGTTTATAAAAACTGGACCTGCTGATTGGTCCCCTTCATGAGATAATTACCCTAAACTGTTGAAGTTTAAATAAAAAAATGCAATTCCCAAGACTCAAAATGGCATATGGGGAGAGATATAAAAGTTTTTCATTTCATTTAATTTGCTTTCAAAGAGACCTGGGTTCGCTTCCCAGGTCCACCCTGTGTGGAGTTTGCATGTTCTCCCTGTGTCTGCGTGGTTTTCCTCCGGTGCTCCGGTTTCCTCCCACAGTCCAAAAACATGCAGGTTAGGTGCACTGGCGATCCTAAATTGCCCCTAGTGTGTGTGTGTGTGTGTGTGTGCGCGCGCCCTGTGGTGGGCTGGTGCCCTGCCTGGGATTTCTCACTGCCTTGCACCCTGTGCTGGCTGGGATTGGCTCCAGCAGACCCCTGTGACCCTGTGTTAGGCTATAGCGGGTTGGATACTGACTGACTGACTGACAAAAGAAATGTATTTTTAATCAAGAATGGTCTGAACATAAGAAACAGCAAAACTGACACAACACACTAATCTCATTTGCTTTTACCTTTCTATTTCATAAAACAGCCTAAAGTGTAAATATGCTACATTGTTTGGGTGGTTTGTTGCAATCATGTAGCTTTGATAGGAAAAATGTAATACCTCATAAGAAAACACTCTAAATTATAATTTATACACATATCTCAAGATTTTTTTTAATAAATGGAAAATATTTCTGCACTCTGTAAGGTAGGTATAATTATCAAAAATTGTGATACAAGGACTCCAAATCGCTATGAAGTTCAAGGCTTAATGAGCTAATCCAACCAATTTGGTGTTGCAAGTAATCAGTATTGAGCAGTTACATGCATTTAAATCAGCAAAATTACAAGGGACCCAAATTTTTGCACAGCCAGTTTTTCACATTTGATTTAATTTCACACAACTAAATACTACTTCACTAAAAATCTTTGTTCGGAAAACACCCCAGTACTCAGATGTTCCTAAGAAATGAAACACATACCACTGTTATCTTTTTTGTTGCAAGTAGAGTAAATTATTATGCAGGCGGAGAGGGGTTCCCAAACTTTATCATTTGACCGTACATGAGGCCCCTGCTCATAAAAATTATGCTGAAACCTATAAAACATCAACCCCACATAGATGTGGGAAGAGATGGAGAGAAAGAAAAAGATGCACACTGTATATTCCCAAACCTCTGAGATATAACTGTAAGGAATGTAATCAGGAAATGGAAGGCCACAGGCACAGTTGCTGTTAAACCCAATAGGTCTGGCATGCCAAGAAAAATACAGGAGTGGCATATGCACAGGATTGTGAGAATGGTTACAGACAACCCACAGATCTCCTCCAAAGACCTACAAGTACATCTTGCTGCAGATTGTGCATCTGTACATCATTCTACAATTCAGCGCAATTTGCAAAAAGAACATCTGTATGGTAGGGTGATGAGAAAGAAGCCCTTTCTGCACTCACGCCACAAACAGAGTCGCTTGTTGTATGCAAATGCTCATTTAGACAAACCATATTTCTTTTAGAACAAAGTGCTTTGGACTGATGAGACAAAAATTGAGTTATTTGGCCATAACAAAAAGTGCTTTGTATGGCAGAAGAACACGAACATATTACAAGAAAAATACCTGCTACCTACTGTCAAATTTGGTAAAGGTTCCATCATGCTGTGGGGCTGTGTGGATAGTTCAGGGACTGGGGCCCTTGTTAAAGTCAAGGGTCAGATGAATTCAACCCAATATCGACAATTTCTTCAGGGTAATGTTCAAGCATCAGTCACAAAGTTGAAGTTACGCAGGGGTTGGATATTCCAACCAAAACACAGTTCAAAATCTACAAAGGCATTCATACAGAAGGAGAAGAACAATGTTCGGGAATGGCTGTCAGAGTCCCCTGATTTCAATATCATCAAATATCTATCTAAGCTGTTATATTTGCAAAAGGAGGCTCAACTAAGTATCTCTGTTGGGGTGCCCAAATTTATGCATCTGTCTAATTTTGTTATGATGCATATTGCATATTTTCTGTTAATCCAATAAACTTAATGTCACTCCTGAAGTACTACTGTTTCCATAAGGAATGTCATATATTAAAAGGAAGTTGCTACATTGAAAAGTTACCCCAAAGATCAACAAAAATCCAAAGAATTAAGAGGGGTTCCCAAACTTTTAAATATGGCAGCATACACGGTGCGTATGCACAAAAATCTTGCATACGACTGTTTCCAAGATTACTTTGAGATGTTTAAAAACTAAACTTGGTGTAAAGCCATGCACATTTTCATGGCAGGATCCCCCCTTGCAAACTGCCAGCACCCAGCATCAAAGCAGTGCTGTTACTGTGGTCTGCTTTTTTTTTTTAGATTCACATCTATGATGAAGGTGTTATCAAATGTACTAAAATGAATTGCATATTGCTTACAAATTTAATTCACTCGATTGTAATCATTCTGTAACAACACAATGGTGCACAGAATGGCCAAACTATTCCAACTACCATAGCTGCTTTAGCATTGTTAGAAGACATCACAAATAAGAATTAGAGGAGAGTGCATATTTACAGATGATGATGACTGGCTGCTAAATCGATTTTGATTTCCAAGAGCTGTCCTATTGGAGCTGTGTGTTTAACTGGTGGCAGTTTTATCAAGGCAGACTTGGTGTGTGGGTGTGCGTGTGTGTGTCCTGCGGTGGGTTGGCGCCCTGCCCGGGATTGGTTCCTGCCTTGCGCCCTGTGTTGGCTGGGATTGGATTCGGCAGACCCCCCGTGACCTGACTTCGGATTCAACGGGTTGGAAAATGGATGGATGGATAGCAGAATGTAAAAGCAGGTAATCAGATGGAGCATTTAGTTTTTAACCAATTTATTTAATTTGTGGTCAATATCACATAGTGCAGCCCTTATATTCCTTAGTTCACTGGCCACATCTCTTACAGCATCCACTTTTGCATTTTGTGACTCCAGAACGGCACAGCAACACCATCATCGCCTGAGTATCACACGGGGTTCAGCTTTTGTAATATTGTCTGAACCTAAACAAACAGACGGTGGGCTGTGACTCGCCTTTTAATGCCAACTGTGATATTGACCACTTGTTTTTTTCTTTCGGCCACTGTGCAACTTTCTGAACTTTCAAATGTCTCCACCATGCTTTTGTTGCTTACACCACTGCGTAATCCAACAGTGTTTTTTTCTGGCCTCCATTCACTGAAATGCTTCTTTTCCTCATGTGCCTTTCCATTGTTTTTTAACCAAACACTGAACAGAAGGTGATATTTAAATTGATTTACATATTAAAATATGCAAAATTATGGGAGGAGTCAGGGTGGGGCTGTAGGCACATGCACGTGCATTAAATTTCACATTCATTGGGGTTTGTAATGTGGAAATGCATGGAACTTGGAGTAAGCACAGCTTTATGCATCTGGATGTTTTTGTGTGTATGCATATTTCCACTTTTGTCCATATGTCATATTTTAGTGTGAATTCTATGCACGGTATTATACATGAGGCCCCAGATGTATGTATGTATGTATGTATGTTTTTACAGTATATAAAAAAATTATTTACAGCACCTAAGGTAAATCTTCTTCCATTCATTTTGCTTAGTCTACAGTAACTCTTAAAAGACAAATCAGTGCACCCAATCTGAACCAGTAGTAGATCACACACTGCTAAAGGATTAATTTTAAATCAGTAATCAAGTTTTAAAATTAAACTGATTACATCATACTTGATAAATATGACACAAACAAAAAAGCAAGCTACATTATCTAAAGAGACTGCTATGAAGATAACAAAAATTTAATCTAAAAATATATAAGGAAAAACAATCACTCCACATAACGGTTCTTAAGATAGCGTGACTACTAAATAAACTTAAAACCCAAAAAAGTTGATTCAATTGGTAAAAGAACTCCATCTTAACTGCATACCGGCATCAATGGCTACTTTCCTTATTCAGGAAAAAGGGCATTAACCTACTTTTCAAGTATAATTATTTGGGCTTACTTAATGATTTCCCTGAAATCTCAAAAAGCAGAATAAGAAGTATGACAGGAAATGTATACGTAATATATGACAGATACATAAAAATTTATAATAAAAAGGACTGATTCTGGGAGTCAGTCAAGGAAATAAAGTTTCCAGCAACCATTGATAGATTTAAAGTTGCAGGTACTTTTTTTTTTTTTTTTAAAGCATGACAAAACATTTGTTGCATGATATGAAGATTCACAATTCCAAACTACATAACACAGGTCCTGTATTTCTACCTAGTCAGAGTATGCAAACAAAATACAGGAGTAAGCTGTTGTACAGGTGAAGGTTAGGCTACAACAGAGCTGTCTATACACTTACAAATGTGTGTTGATTTTTTACTTGTTCCCTTAATTTTTTCTTCTTGATTTTTTTGATGCCGCAAAGAAAACAGATTTCCTAAGGTGCTTACCACAGAAATCATAGTATATGTTAAATGGAGGAGAAAAAAAAAAAGAACGTTAGATTCACTTCCTCAAATCTCTGCCTCCACCATGACAAAGAAAACGTCCACAGATGAGCAAGAAAAGAAGCAATTTACAAATTCATAGTTGGATTTCCTTTTGAATTAAATCTGTATTTAGATATTTTTTATCTAAAGTTGTCTTACAATTCGCAAAGGTATAATTCCTTCCATATTTCACAAGCAATATTGATAGTTTGACAATTGAGCCTTACATAGACATCAAAGGGTTTTTCTACAATTCTTGTTCAAGCACCCTTTGTCTACTACTTCATCCTAATTAACTGCTTCTGATCACCCTTCTTAATGCTATAGCTCTGCACTTGATAGCTACCACTATAAATGACCAGACCAGAATGGTGTTTTGATCCCAGGTTTACATTCCTGAAAGTTCTCCCCTTTTTAAAGAAAAGGGCAAGACTTACCAGTAGACTCCAGCGGAAAAACAAACTAAAAACATCCTGAGTGGACAAAAAGGAATCTATTGTGCTCAGGCAGTAAGAGTACATATTAACCTGCTGTGTCCCTCACAAAACTATTCCAGCCAACTCAACAATTTCAACTGCCTTCCTTACAAGAAACAGAAACTAACCAGCAAACCCACGATTATTAAAAGAATCACAAATCCAAGAATGGCAATCACTTTCTGTTCCCTCCGATATTTGGAGGGAAGGTCTCATTTTTGTTTTTCTTTGGCTGTGTCATTAGCTAGAAGTCGTTAGCGGACAACGGCGGATTCGCATGCTAAAGTGGCCATGGTGGCGGATCCGGGCTTGGAGGGCTACATTACAAAATGAAGGTGGTATATGCGGTGGTGTAGGTGGTCGTGTTTGGGCGGCGGTGGTAGTGTGTATTGCTTGCTTGTGGCCTCTGGCATCTGTGCATATATGCAACCTGGCGTGTACGCTTTACCTCAGGTTTAGTTTACAGGTCGTGTTGTGTTGTTTGGGCGCCACCTACTGACTCTGGGAAGCCACTGGGTTTGACTCTGGGGCGCCGAGGCGCAGTGCGTATGCGCTTTTGGTGCATCTGGCATCCGTGCATATATACAACCTTCGTTTAGTAATATAGATGCACATGTAGCCACAGCAAGACCAGAGCCAACACTCCTGGACATACTTTTTATTTAGTTACAGTAACTGATAGTTTTAACCAAAACAACCTACAATCACACTTGTTCAACGCACAGGTCAAATAAGTCACCAAGAGTCACGCATTTCAGAGCAGGCATTTAAACACTAACTTTACAATTTTTATTTCTAAATCTCAGCCAATACTCTGTGCTACCTATCTACACTGAATTCATAGTTGATTGTTATTTGATGACAGCTGATGCTCTATTTTAACATTCATTCTAGGAGGATTTCTTGTTCTTTAAATATTTAACTTTTATTCAATACAATTTAATGGAAATAAAAATGTTACTAAAAGAACAATATCAAAGTCAGTCTCAAAGGTGTTTTGTTCTGTCAGTCTCATTGTGAGTCTTTTATAGTTTGTTTTGAACGATTATCATTTAAGATAGAGGTGATGACACTCTTCAGAAACAAGGAAGATATTATATATGAAAATAACCACATTTGTATCTTCCCGGACTTCTCTCCAGCAACAGCTACTAAACGCGCAGCCTTCTCCAACATTAAACAGCGGTTACGGCAAGCCAGCGTCATAATAGTGAGTCATGGCGGTTAATGATAAAGCAAGGATTAATAATCTACGGTCTGATCTATTCGTTTAAAATATGGGTTTTTATCAGCATATATTCTCATTATTACTTAGTATTACTAGGGCGCTATCTGTTTATGTTTTATTGTGCTTAATTACTTTTTCTTTTTTTTCTAATTATTTCATCTCTACCCTAAACAAGACTGTTCAATATCATACCCTTGGTTTATTGTCATTGTTATTGCTGCATTAAGACTTGTTATGCTTATTCTGGACACATTTTTAACTCCATCACCCGGGTTTATTATCTGAGTGTATCATCTTAATGCACTAAAATTGCTGAAGACTATATATATATTTTAAGTGCAAAATTCTTTTTTTTTTTTTCTTTTTTAAAACGACTATATTGGTAATAGATATCTCTATCTTTTAACCCTAAAGCGCCGCTGCATTTGGGCTTGTTTTGCTTTGGCCGTGCTCTGTCTATGGGCATGTCAGAGGACTGGGACTGTGTGAAGTGGGTTTTAGCCTCACTTGGGGAGGCAAAAAGGGATGGTGGGGGGTTAAGGGGGAAAGAGAAAGAGAGCAGGCTTGATCTATACCTATTCTATCCTATTAATCTTTATAATTATAACTACCAACATAATAATAATCTGCATGGCAACAACGCTAGGGGAAATAGGAAATTAAGGCCGAAGCGGTCTCACTTCCAGTTAAGACTATAAAATGACATCAAAAACTCAGAATCAGTGTCCCCATGATGGGACAGTTAACTTCGTAAGCTGGAATGTTAAAGGCCTGAATCACGAATTAAAGAGAAAGAAAGTACTCTCTCACCTAACAGGTCTAAATGCTAAAATAGAATTTTTACAGGAGACCCACTTACTAAGCAAGGATCAGTTCCGGCTGCAAAAAGACTGGACTGGCCAAATGTTCCATTCTAGTTTCACGAAGAAAACTAGAGGTGTGGGAATTCTCATACATAGAACAGTATCATTTGTAGCATCAGATATAGTATTGGATCCTGAAGGGAGATATGTAATGGTCATGGGAGACTTATCTAACTGTAAAATGATATTGATAAATGTTTATGCACCTAATGTTGATGATAAGGAATTTATACAAAAATTTATACAATTTATTTGCATCCATTCCCAATCTGAACACTCACAAAGTTATAATGCCTGGGGACTTTAATTGTGTTCTAAATCCACTTTTAGATAGGACTTCCTCCACAGGGGGAATGGCATCTAACACTGCAAAGATAATTACAAAGTTTATAACTGATCACAACTTATCAGACCCCTGGAGGTTTTTAAACCCAAATTCAAGAACATATTCTTTCTACTTACCAGTACATCATTGCTACTCAAGGATTGATTACTTCTTTATAGACAATAACTTCTTGCCTATGATTAAATCTTGCAATCTAACAATGATGCTATTGTTATTTCTGACCATGCACCGATGATCTTGGAGCTAAAATTACTAAGCCCCATACACTCACCCCGCAGATGGCGCCTCAACCCGCTTCTATTAGCTGACGAGATTTGTACGGAATGTATATCCAAACAAATCAAATTCTTTCTATAGACAAAAACATCACCCAAGATCTCTGCAGGAATACTCTGGGAAACTCTTAAGGCCTTCTTAAGAGGACAGATTATCTCATATCTTTCCCACAGAAATAAATCCGAAGCCAAGAAAGTAGCAGAGATAAAAAGCGAAATTACTAAAATAGATGAAGAACACGCCAGACTACCAAGCGAGACTCTACATAGGAGGAGGCAGGCTCTACATTCGGAATAAAACCTCTTGACAACTAAAGAAACTGAACAACTAATCTACAAATCCAGACATTATTATGAACATGGAGAGAAAGCTAATAAGCTTTTAGCTCAACAAATTCACAAGCAAGAAGTGCGCAATGCAATCTCGGTAATCACCAACACGAACGGAGATAAAATCGTCGAACACAAAAATAAAATGCACACTTTCAGAGACTACTATAAATCCCTATATACTACTGAGTTTAAAGAAGACAACACACAATCTAATGCATTTCTGGATACATTACAGATACTACAAATAGATGCTTTTAGTGCGGAGGAACTTGATAAACCTCTGGCATTATCAGAATTACTAGATGCTATAAAGTCACTCCAAGGCGGGAAAGCAGCAGGCCCTGATGGCTACCCTGCAGAATTTTACAAGAAAGTCTCCGCTCAGCTAGCTCCCTTTCTATTAGCAACATTTACAGAAGCCAGAGATAATCAATCTCTTCCTCAAACCTTTCACCAAGCACTAATCACTGTTTTTCCAAAACAAGTGAGGGAGAAAGTGCTCCCCTCGGTAATATCACGAGACCAAACTGAATTTATTAGGGGCCGACACTTATCTTCAAATCTTCGACACCAGTTTAATGTAATATACTCACCAACTAAATCAAACATCCCAGAAATATTATTATCATTGGATGCAGAAAAAGCATTCGACATGATTGAATGGAAATACCTTTTTACTACATTGGAGAAGTTTGGCCCGAACATTTGTGCATGGATTAAATTACTATATACTAACCCAGAAGCTTCAGTTTGCATCAACAACATTTGCTCAGACTACTTTAAACTAGAACGTGGCACTAGACAAGGATGCCCCTTATCACCGCTGCTGTTTGCGATTGCCATTGAACCACTGGCAATACATTGTCAAAATACTGATCAAATAAAGGGGATTAGCAGAGAAGGACTAGAACAGAAAATCTCATTATACGCAGATGATATGGTATTGTATATATCGGACCCAGAAAAATCTGTGCCTGCAGTCTTAACAGCACTCACAGAATTTCAAAAGATCTCTGGTCTCAGAATTAATCTGAATAAAAGTGTACTGTTTCCAGTGAATTCTCAAGCATATAATATTAGATTAGATACCCTACCTTTTGTCATTGCAGAACAGTTTAAATACCTAGGGGTAAACATCACAAGTAAACATAAATCTCTATATCAACAAAATTTCACCATCTGCATGGAGAATATTAAACAAGACTTGCATAGAAGGTCAACCCTTCATCTCACACTAGCTGGAAGAATTAACACTGTTAAGATGAATATTCTTCCTAAACTCCTTTTTTTATTTCAAAACATTCCAATATACATTAATAAATCATTTTTTAGGCAATTACATTCAACAATAACCTAATTTATTTGGAATTCAAAACATCCACGCATCAAAAGAGCGACCCTACAAAGACAAAAGGCAGAAGGCGGCATGGCTCTACCTAACTTCCAGTTTTATTACTGGGCAGCAAATATACAGGCGATAAGAACCTGGACAAAAATAGAAGAACATACACAGGCATGGACCGCAATAGAAGTAAAATCCTGCAATACTTCTTTGTATTCCTTGCTCTGTGCTCCAATACATACACGTTATCGGCAATATACAAATAACCCAATTGTGCTCCACTCACTTAGAATCTGGAACCAATGTAGAAAGCATTTTAAGACGGAGAAGCTTCTATCTGTGGCACCTCTACAAGAGAACCACCTCTTTCAACCTTCACAAACATATGCAGTTTTTAATAACTGGAAAAAATTTGGAATTAACTTGCTTAGAGATCTTTATATAGACAGCGTCTTGGCATCCTATGAACAACTACATTCCAAATTTAACATTCCAGCTGCACATTTCTTTCACTATCTTCAAATCAGGAATTTTGTTAAATAGAACCTTCCAGATTTTCCTCATCTTGCACCCTCATCCATGCTGGAAAAAATATTGCTCAATCTCAAGGACTTAGACTCCATCTCTACAATATATAAAATCATTTTACAATCCCTCCCTTTCAAAGATCCAAGAGGACACTGGGAAACAGATCTCTCAATTAATATATCAGAAAAGGAGTGGAAAGTAGCATTGCAGAGAATTCACTCGAGCTCCATATGCGCAAAGCATACAATTATACAACTCACAATTATATATCGAGCACATCTGTCTCGACTAAAACTCTCCAAAATGTTCCCAGGGCATGATCCAACCTGCGAATGTTGCAACCAAGTCCCAGCCTCACTGGGTCACATGTTTGGTCCTGCACCAAATTAACATCATTCTGGACTAAAATTTTTAATTACCTTTCAGACAGCCTTGGACTCACAATCCCTCCTAACCCATTAACAGCTGTGTTTGGGGTTTTTCCAGAGGGGCTTAAAGTGGAGAAAGACAAACAAATTGTGATTGCATTCACTACACTTTTGGCACGCAGAATGATTCTGATAAACTGGAAGAACCCAAACTCTCCTCTTTTAAGTCAGTGGAAAACCGATGTATTATATTAATTGAAATTGGAAAAAATCAAATACTCAGAGGATCCGTACAGACTTTTTTCAAAACATGGCAGGATCTAATCAGTAACATTTTAAAATAAGGTCATGAAGCATAGAAAATTTATTAATTTAGGTATGTTTACAAGCCTTAAATTTTACGCCATTCGGCTTGCTCTCTCTCTCAGGGGTGGGGAGCGATCTGTTCTTAAGTCAATTTTTCTTTTTGTAAAAACTTGATTCTTTGTATGGATTGCAATAAATATTTTTCTTTTTTATTTATTTATTTTTTTTATTAATGTTACTAAAAGAACAATATCAAAGTCAGTCTCAAAGGTGTTTTGTTCTGTCAGTCTCATTGTGAAAAAATACAAAGTGAAGTAAACTGGAAACAATCTGTCTTGTTGAACAGTATTCTTTCCTAACTCGTTACTCAAAGTGAAAAAGGAGAAAAAGTGTTACTTTGTTGTAGCTTAAGTATGAATCTGTAGGTTTTCTCAATCCTAATTGGAAAGAATCAAAATTATAAAGAAGCTACTATGATACAAATAAATCACCACATAAGTTAAGTAATAATATTGCATTCCATCTACAGTATGTGAAAAAGGTTGAAAGTACATATACAGTTAGGCTATTAATACCTTGATCTGTCCCAAGGAAACCCAGAGATTTAGAATAAAAATCACCCAGGTGAAAAAAGATGGGAAAATTTAGTGGAGACTAAAAACTGAACAAAGCCCACTTCACAACTCAAAAAGCAGTTTATCGAGTAACTCAATCAAGTTGTATTTTCTATTGAAGAGAGAATTCTACGCTTCAAAGCCTGGACATTTCTTGCCAAGAGGATTTTGTTTCCTGCTCTTCTACAACTACAATCACATCAACCCAACTTTTAAAAGCCAAAAGTTGTGATTCTATCTCTGAAAAAAGCACCACCCTACCGTAACTTCACATTCTGTCCAGTGTAGGATTCATAGGGCTTTTCCACATGCATGAACTCAAAGTCAAATGTCTGTGACTGTGGGAGCTCTCCTGGCCTGGCCAGATCTTTCACAAGGGAAACAAACTCATGATGGTTGCCTCGGTCGTAGTATAGCTCTGTCAAAAAAGAGAAGAAAAAGGTTAAACACAGATTAGGAAGGAAAAAAAGGAAGCGTTCCTCTGACACATAAATCTTAGTCACTAGCTTGATTGGAAAGTATATATAGAATATGAGTTTTAAAAGCTGAGGTCTTGTGAAGCTTCAGCAATGAGTACTGTAGCTTGGTGCGACTATTTTAACTGTTCACTTTTTGAGCAGTTATAAAGCACTGCCTCTTCCTATACAAGCTGAAGGCTGAAGCACATTAAATGGGGCCTGACCTGAAACAATAAAACAAAGTTATACCTACATGTATTATAATGTCATGAAATCATAATAAATATTTTTTACTAGTGTGGTACTTTCATACAAATATGAACTACTTGCTTGACATCCTCTCTCTTTATTCATTCTAGTTTGATCTTTAAAATCTTTTCGAGCTGTTCCCACTCTTTTATAGAAGTCACTGTCTGCATTTTCTCTCCACTTTATTATGTTTCATTGTTACTGGAAGTGGGCTTAAATGGCTATGAAGCTGGATTTGCAACAACTAAAGACAACTTATGGAAGACAAATGTCTGAACCGTTTGAAAAAAATATATATACTTTGTGGTTTAAAGTTCAGTGACCTTGCAAAATATGTATTTCTGTCAATTCTGTTCTACTACACAATGTACTATATTAGTAGGCATTATAAAATGTGCAATATGAACATTTTCAGCTCTTCCCAACCTGCAGGAAGCTTTTAACATGACTATTGTACAGATACTCTTTTTAAGAACAGTTGGTACTTATGCTATTTCAAAATGAGAGTTTGGTTTCACATTTTCAGTAATGTGAGCAAAACAAAGATAATACACTTGTGGTATGCTGCATGCCCTGAGCAAATAATTTCAATCTGTTTAATTCAAAGCCCAACAATATCTTTGTTTTATTGGAAAATTGAAAAACAAAGTAAATCTGGGAAAAATATTAACATTACCGAGCCAATTATATATCTATACTAATATATCTTCTTCTTCTTTCAGCTGCTCCTGTTTATATATAAATTTATCACACATGTTTACACTTCATTTTTTCTGTTGGTGCATAGTAGACAAATGCTTTTACTGAAATTCACATTTAGGCACATTTCAAGTCTTCTCCCTGTGCCTGTGTGGGTTTACCACCAGTTTTACTTGGGTGCATTCCATAGACTAGCATGTCAGGTTAACTGGAGACTCCAAATTGTCACAGTGTTTCTGTGCATCTCTGCATACACATGACCTGTGTAAAACTTGCACACAATTTAGGTTACATGCCCAAAGGTGCCATGATAAGCTTTAGCACCTAACAACCTGAACTATATAAAAGTGTGAGGAAAATGGATGGACATTTAAATGCACAGCCTCTCAAACAGTGAAATACATTTTATTTAAGAAGAGAAGAATGTCTTGTTTTGAGGGATCCCACATTATGTACGTCTCTTTACCAGTTTTACTTGTTGCCTTTTCCCTGAATTGACAAAGGTTAAAAAATATATCAGAAAGATGTAGCAAGAAAATGATCTCAAACATACAATAGCATCGAAAAAACATAATCGCTGAATGAGTAGTGAAAATAAAAGTTCAAGATCCAGTTTTAATCCCACGGAAATTTATTTCAAGATGTAAAACAGGCAGCTCACACTAGAAGCCCCGTCAAAAATAGCTGAATTAATTTTGCTCACCACAGTGAGAAATTGGAAGGTACTATATCATACCACACTATATTCTAAGCCCACTTAAGCCTAAAACGGTTGCAGGAAGCAGGAGCCTAAGCCAGTTAGCACAGTGTGCAAGGCAGAAATAAGCCCTTCGACAGGGCACCAGTTCATCACAGGGGAACATATTCACATATACCACACTCCACCAATCCTGTGTGTCTTTAGACTGTGGGAGGAAACCAGAATGCCCAGAGGAATCCCAAGCAGATGGGAGAACATGCAAATTCCACAGAGGGAGGACCCATGACATGAAACCTGTGAACTTTTAAAATACAGTACGTCTGAAAATTACGCTGGTGTAGGTGATTAAAGGAATACTAAAATCACATATCTTTTTTTTTTTTAAATATAGGTTGTGTACCCCATTTAGTTTTTAGTGATGGCAGGAAAAAGACAGGATTCATGATCAGTGAATGAGTTGGAGAGGCCCATCTTCAATTCAAAAACAAAGTATAAGGGAAATGGGTCTCTAGTTTTTGATGTACACTGATTATTCTGGAAGTAACTATTAATAATATTTTAGCAAAAAATTAATGTGTTTTGCATGTTTTGAGCACAAGACTATATAACAGACATGCAGATAATGCAACACAAATAACATGAGAATCTTTTTCTCTTTTCATATTTTTTGCTGTTGTACAGCAGTGGCTATTATTCAGATTAATAATAGAAACTGTTTTCTCTCATTCTTCTTGAAGACATAAGATTGGCTATCACTATAAACTGCATGTATTTTGTAACATTGAAAAAACATATATGTTTTGGGTGGAATATTCCTATAACAGTCCCCGATTTTCAAGTTACAGCAGTTTGTGATGATCAGCAGAGAATTTACTCCTGGTTTAACCGAAAATGACATGTGGTGCAGTGGGTACCTCTCCCAGCTCTACAGTACTGGGTTCTAATCCTGATCAGAGCACTGTCTGTCTGGAAGTTAACACACTATTTAATTGTCTGTGGGAGTTCTCTCCCACATCCAAAAACATGTTTATGAGTTGCCTAGCAACTCTAAACTGGAGCAATGTGGGTTTTGTTATCTCAATTCACCTGACAGGCTCCAGCTCCCACAACGCTGAACTACACAGAGTTCGATTAATAACAGATGAATTAATGCAGTTTATTTCATAACTATAAAACTGGACAATTAAAGTTTTTTCTGTATTGTATATACAACAGTGACGATTGTGGAACTTTGATTTTCCATAATTTCAAAACCTTTACCTCAAGGGATGGTTTCACATAACTTGTAAATATTCTGCTCTGGACACATACGAAAGTGAAGTGGGCTGTAGAAGAGCAAACAAAAACAAGTTATGTGAACATATGAGTCGAAAGACAGTGATGATGCATGTGAATTTGTAGGCATTATCAATGCTACATTGTGGGATTTGGTCTCATGCGTTGTATCAATGAAAAACGCTATAAACTTGACCATGTTCTCATTATACTCATCATGCAATCACAAATTTAGCACACTGCAGAAGTGGCCCACGTCACGTGTTTTTGTGCTACAGTTCAAGGCGCTATACAAATGTAAACAACATTCTGTTCTCTGCGTTCTGCACTTGTCGCATGTTTCTGGGAAAAGGACAGGTCGGCAAACATAACTCGTTGTGTGAGATTCGACAGCAGGCAGACAGGAAGCCAGGCTCGTGAAAAGAAGGCTGCACAGCGCCTGGTCCCTAGGGAGACGCTTGCCTCTGCGCTCTTTCCCTCCCCCGCTAGATGCGCCACACTCACCAATCTGACCGATGAACTCGATTTTGATACCCAGGTGCTCCAGCCGTTTGCCCGGGTTCTTCAGTGTCAGGTTCACTTTGCCGGACACTGTCTCTCCGTCGTAAAATAAAAAATATTTGTCCTTTTTGCCGTCCTCTGTCTTGTGCTCCACTTTCTTCCTCGTCTCGGCATCGTTCAACACTATATCAATTTCTGCACTTTGGCCAAAACTGAAAAAACTCATCGTTGCAGCTCTGGTTACAAACGCGCCTCTGTGAGCAACAGCCCGAGCATACACTTTCTCAGTCGTGTCCGACTCTGTTGCTTTATCTTGAGTAATATCGGGAAAGTAAATACTGTCTTCAGGTGTCTGACAGACTGCACTGTAATTCCACTGCTGGCACTGTTCAATTTAACGAAAAGAGTGCGATTTCCGCCTCCTGTCTCCGCGCAAGCGCTGCGCAGGCGTGGGCCTCTCCAAGACGCGAGAACGCCCAAAGTAAATGTGGAATCGTGCCATCACTGTCGCGGTTTTCCACAGCCTGCTTTTCGGTATGGCGCTTATTTATGGATCAGAGGTACTTCAAAGGGAAGGGGCTTTCGTGATTAGAATGTAAAATGATGTATGCGATGATAGCGGTTTATATCATCGTTAATATTAGCCATTATTTAAAAACTCGAAACTTATTAATATTAAAAAAGCAAAATCTGTGTTCAAGACGAATACAGAGAAAAACTTAATTTAATTTAATTAATTGTTAATGCATTAATAATGACATTTTCTAGAAAATATTTTTTCAAAGTAAAAAAAAGTGCCTAATATTATTTACAGCTTTGTATGATTATATTATGTTATAGGTGTCTGCATTTATTTCCAACTGCATTTATTTCTATAGCACATTTCACACGCAAATTGTGGAAAACCACTTGTGCCAAAGTGAAATTAACAAAATTTCAACGGTGAAGTAAATACTCACATGTACTGTAGGGTATTAGAGTCTATCCCATCCAGCCTAGGGTACAAGACAGGAACAAGCCCTGAACAGAGCACCAGTCCATTGCAGGGCAACCATATCAAAGGACTTTACAAGATGTGAAAGAAATAGTTACAAAAAAAAAATAAAATAAAATTAGGTAAGAATAATAATGGATACATAACATACAAGACCCTACATCAATATGCACTTATATAAAATCCATATTTAATTAGTAAAAAAAGTAGAATCCTGATATATACTACTGGTTTTTACTCCTCTAAAGTTGTGTCCATTGATAACTTCAGATGTCTGGGAAGGACATATTAAAAAAAAACAAAACTCCATAGGTAAGCTGGAGAAAAACAAAATCTGCACTGGGCATTGTATCTAACATAAATGTACATAGGCTGTTCCTTTTTTTTTTGGCTTTGTCCTAGAGGATTCAACGCAGTGGGTCTCATTGAAAGTTGGAGTATCTGCTTTCATTCAGACATCACAGGCGGCTGCGCAGTACTTTCCTCAGGTGGTCAAAAGAATGGAATAGAAAGCAGAGAAAACAGAAATTAATGATATCAAATCCATGAAGAACAGGATAGCTGTATGCATGTATAGTCAATGAGGAGTAGATTAAAATTTAGCTACAAAAAGCCAAATTAAAAAGTGGATTTTTAGCATTTTTTTAAAAGAATCTGTGGTGTTAGCTTCACATTATCTGTATTGGTAAATTATTCCAGATTTTTCATGCAAAACAGCAAAATTCCACCTCGGCACTTCTTTTATGCGTAAGTCTTGAAATAATAAGCAGACCACCATTAGAAGATCTAAGTGTATGACTTAGAATGTAAGGGGACAGGCATTATAAAATATAGGAAGGAGCAAGATTATTTAGGACTTTATATATCATTAGTAGTATTTTGTAGTTAACTCTAAAGGACATGGGCAACCAATGCAATGTTGCTAAGATTGGGGATATGTGTTCAAATTTTATTTCTGGTTAAGATTCTTGCTGCTCATTCTCAACTAATTGCGCCTGATTGATGTTTTTCTTTAGTAGTCCTGTTAGGAGTGCATTACAGTAATCTAGTTGACTAAAACAAAAGCATGAATTAATTTCTTAGCATCTTGCTGTGTTAAAAGAGGTGTAAGCTTTGCAATGTATCTTAAATGGAAAATGCTGTCCTAGTAATCTGGTTAATGTGCAAAAGTGTAGGTCAAAATCCATGATTACACCTAAATCTTTTAGTTCTGCCTTGACTTTTAATGTTAAGGGGTCAGGTTTACTGCCAGAGAGGCCAGTCCATTGTATAAGGTGATTTACAAGATTTCTATGGTTGATGGTGTCAAATGCTGTGCTCAAGTCTAAGAGAATAAGAACAGATATGTGTCCCCTGTCCGCATTAATCCACAAGTCATTGCTACTTTAAAAAGTAATGTTTTTGTACTATGATTTGTTGTAAAGCCTGACTGAAAGTTATCAAGAATGTAATATTTGTTCAAGTAATCATTGCTTTAATAGTGTTTTTTTCTAGAGGTTTAATTAAAAAGGCAGGTCAGAAGTAGGTCTGCAGTTGTTGTGGCCAGTGGAGTTGAGATTATGTTTCTTTAGTCGGGGTTTAACTACAGCAGACTTTAGACAATCTGGGAAGACCACAGTATCTATTGATGAGTTAGCTATGTCAAGTACACTATCAGTAAGGACATCACAGACTTTTTTGAACTAGTCAGTTGAGACTAGCTCAAGGAAACAGGTGGAAGGTTTTAGTTGAAAAATTATTCTATGGAGTTCAGATAAACCCATTTGAGTGAAGGAATTTAATAGCTTGCTGAGGTTCAACAGAATTAACTTCAGAGGGGTGTATTATATAACATATAATATTGTTTATTTTGTGTTTTAAAATTCTGTAAAAACCTCACAAAAATAAATGTATTTATTTATTTTATTTATGTGTGCATTTATTTATAAATTACTTTAATCCAAGATGACTTGCAAAAAATATAGATACTGTAGAGAAGTATCTGGTCAGAGCCAGGATTACAGGCATTTGCACTTGTTCATCTGTGCCAGTTGAACTGGTTAACATCACATCTAAAAAGCCATCCTACAACCATTTTAAATTCATGTATCCTATGCCAGGAGAGGTCATCTGGTGGTTACCAACTTCATGAAGTGTTTTGACCCTTAACCATAACAATGCAGATGGAGGGTCTGCAGTGTTGACCACTTGCTGCCCCTGTTGCTTGCTTATTGACACAGATGAAACATCTAAAATTATAATTTGCTTTAAAGATATTGAGCAATGGTTGAATAATAATTTCCTGCAACTGGATGATAACAAGACAGAAGATATTGTATTTGTGTATTCTTTCACGGGCACTTGGATGGAAATGCGTGCTTCTTTGTTTTTATCTATGAAATCACAGGCTAGGAATCTAGGAAATGTTTTTGATCCTGACTTCAATTTTAAAAACAGATCAATTCAGTGGTAAAAAGCAGTTAATTCCAACTTAGGTTAATAAGGAAAATATAATCACTTCTCCCTCGTACTGACCTAAAAAATTTATTAATGTTTGTATTACCTTTATGTGGGTGTTAGCTAGTCAACCTTGTCATGCCTACAACTAGTTCGGAATGTGGCTGTATGATTGCCGGCTGAAACAAGAAGAGAGACCATATCACCCCAGTATGAACCTCAATACACTGGCTTCCACTTCATTTTTGGATACAGTTCAATGACCCATTGTTGGTTTTTAAATATCTTAATGGCTGGGACCTTCATATACAATTAACTTAGGTCTTCAAGTTAGTTATTGCTCTTCTCCAGCTGGGGTGTGTAGGTGCAAGTACATCAGGGACCACTAGTGGGAGTAGTAAGCAAGTAGCTCCTGGGGGTTCCAAAGCCTATAGCCCTAACCTCAAAGGTATTCCAAAGAAAGTCCCAGTAGTTGTTTCTGGCAAAAACTTAAAAATCTATTCCAGTTGTTCATTAAGGGATCCTAGAGTTAGGAGTAGAGTAGGGTAAGAGTTCAACTGGCAGAAGAGAAAGAGGCCAGAGTAACAGTGGTAGAAATGTACTGAAAACTACAAGTATCCCACCAGACTGACAGAGGTCCGAATCCTGTGTTTGGTGAGATGTACTGGGGCAGGCAGGTTTTTTTTGTTTTTTTTTAATAACATTTCTCCACCTCCTTACATTTATCCCCTTTGTATGATTATTCATTGTTAATAAAGCACCATTGTGAATAAATTGGTCTCCTTGACATTCAGTATGCGTTCAGGGAATGGTTCAAGTGAGGTCCCATCTTCCAAATAGTTAAGACAGATATGACTATTTAGCAAGAAAGTACAAATTAAGTGGTAACAGAATCAAACACTTTGTCATACCAAATAAGAATTACAGATGAAATAAAGGAGTCGTGTGGAGAGTTAGCCTTAGTTTTAGTGCAAGGAATCAGTTGCCACTCCCTTTCCTATCTGAAGTACAGTGGAAAATCAGTTTTCGAACTGGCAAAATATATATACATGTCAAATAAAGATGACTGTCTTACATTTTCTGTTAAGACCTAAATGCATTATTACAGTGTTTTACAAAGACTTAATGAATAATTGAACATGCTACTGATATTAAATAATGTATTTCAAAATATGATGGGTTTAAAAATAATTCATTTTGTTCCCTATCAGATATTTCCATCTTTGATCTATTATTAATTATCCCCAGTCTAAATTACTTTAGGTTATTTATGCTCTGCAGTACTTTTTTGTTAATTGTTAACTAAATGTACTGCTGGAAGTGGGGGTTTGTGTTATATTGAGTAATGATAACCTCAAAAATATGGAGTCTATTAAATATCAC
Organism: Polypterus senegalus; assembly: GCF_016835505.1. Lineage (NCBI taxonomy): Eukaryota > Metazoa > Chordata > Cladistia > Polypteriformes > Polypteridae > Polypterus > Polypterus senegalus. The sequence continues at coordinate 166,924,057 of NC_053162.1, forward strand.
AGTTATTTGAAATATTTAATTTTAAAACTGACATCTGTTATAACTAGGAGTCTCAAGACATGCAAGTCCCCAAAAGCTACAAAAGGATTTCTAATAATGAGGGAAATATACCGCCAAACCCCAGATAGATAAATGGGCAAACACAGAAAAATGCTTGGGCACACAGAGAAGCTCTGTAGAGCATGATGGCAAAATGGAGTTGCCTAAAAACACAAGGCAATCAAAGGTGAACACTGTCCCAATACAGAATCCCAAGGCAAAGTCAAAAAACAGAGCACAAAGGTCAAAACCCCAGAGAAATCAAAAAGCACATGTACAGAAAAAAACACTAGAGCTCACCAAACTCCCGGAGTGCATTCAAAATGAACCACCAGGAACTGTGGAGGACCCTCTGGATTTATAGGGTGGAGGGGAGTTCCTGGTGGTGATTGGTAGGTGGCCCTACCTCCTGGGCAACCATCCACAAAACACAAAGAACCAAACCCAGACAATATACATACATAGTATCACACATGTGCGACTAGGAGGGAGCTGAGTGGACCAAGTGGAGGTAATTACCTGTCAGGCCAGGGGGTGGTGGGGTGCACTAAGCCTACCTCTGATATCTCTGCAGGCCATATATGGGAAAACCTGCCTGATTTAACATCACTTCCAGTTCTGGCGCCCAGACTGACGTCACTTCCAGTTCCTTTTATTTGGCCTTAGCCAACACCCAACCTTCATCCACAGCTCATGTGCCTGCTCTTGAGTGGACCTGTTTGGGTTTGGGTTGAATTCTCAGTCCATTTTCTGCCTGCCAGCCTGGGGCACTCCTACCTTTATCAAAGGTTTTTTCCTTTGTGGAACATAATTAAGTGGTCCCCTTACTAGGGAGCCCATAATAAGTCTCCAATGTGTTCCCTCCTGAACCTGGATCTCTTCTGTATGCCCCTTGTCCATGTTCCCAGATTCCCTTCACAGGTTTCTGGGTTGAAACCAACTCCAGCTTTCCCTGATACACACCGACCAACCCTCACTCAGTGACACAGGAACGGCACTCTCCTACCTGATGCTTCTTGGCTCAGTGACTTTGAGGGTGTGTCAAGGCTTTTTTTTGGTCTGGCTTCCAGTTCCATAAGGACGCCCTCATTCTGCTGATTATGCCACTGAGAAATGAACAGCCTCGACAAACACAAAGAGGTTTGGGGCAGCCGCTTATATATTGTTCCTGGCTGCACTAGGGTTTTTAAGAGCACTCCAGTGCACGGTTTTCAGTTCTGAATTGAACTGATGAGGTTTTGAAAGATGATGGTTTTATAAACCGTGAACCGGAAGTGGTGTCAGCTGGCCGCAAATGGAAGTGACATCAATCTGGGGGCCAGAACTCGAAGTGATGTCAGTCTGGGCACTGGAAGCGGAAGTGACATTGATCTGGGTGCCGGAACCACAAGTGATGTTAAATCAGGCAGGTTTTCCCGTATTTGGCCTGCAGCGATAACAAAGGTAGGTTTAGTGCACCCCACGACCCCCTGGCCTGGTGGGTAATTACCTCCACTTGGTCCACTCAGCTCCTTCCTAGTCGCACCTGTGTGACAATAGACATAATCAAGAACAAAGAATAATGCAAATGCTCAATAAAAGTAACATTAATGTAAATAAAAGAATCAAAAATGGACAAAACAGACCTAAAAATGAATTTGAACCCTAGCCAGTGGGGGATACACTGGCTGAAACACATCTTTCTATTTTTGTATTGCTTTATTAATGTGTTGACTGTTGAGTTATTTATGTAATAAAAATATATAGCAGTATAATAGAGAAATACCTGACTTATGTACAAATTAAATGGTTAGACACTGCATTAGCACAAATTATAGGGGTAAAAATTAATATTTTAAAGAGAAGGCAACAGGAAGGACTTATTTACTCAATGAGTTGTGGGAATCTGGAATAAACTACCAACCCATGTAGTTGAAGCAGAAACGCTGATGACTTTCAAGAAGTGTGTGGATGAGATACTGGAACAGCTTAGCTATGAGCTGAACAACCGAGCTTGATAGACCGAATGGTCTCCTCTCTTTTGTCAAATTTCTTAAGTTCTTATGTGCTAACAGATATACTGTAGTTAAGTATAAGGCACTTAACACTGGTAATTTAAGTAACTTTCCTGTCCATCTCTTATATTACACAACCCTTATAGCTTGCATAAACTTTAATTGTCTGGACTTTATCTGAACACGTTAATAAGTAACCAAAACAAAAAAGCATTCACTTATAGAAATAACTAACATAAATTTCCATACAAACTACTTAGTTGAAAATTATAGTGGCACAAGTCAGAACAAGGAAGGTAACTGTGTATGACAGAAATGGCAAACTCTCCTCCCCAGGTCATGAAGGTATACAGATAATTAAGTCCTCAGAGCAGTTCCAGACAGGGCTCAATGGCAGTTGTCTGATTCAAGTAAGCGATGAGTGATTCATGAGTCTCTCTCTCTCTCTTTTTCTCACTCTCTCTCTGTCAACAATGAGCCTGTCATTTGATGGCTTCCATGGCAGGTTGGGGTGGGGAAGCATGGACTGTGTAGGTTCTTTTTGCTGGATAAAACCCCAAGGGAGCTCACATTTAAAAAAAGCGAGATGGAAGTCCTAATACAGGTACACTCATCACAACACCAAAAAGCTGGCCCAGATCACATAAATGAATAACTGTTTAGACCAAAATGTTACTATTTTAATGAAGGTAATTGAGGTAAGTTGTCAAATCCTAGACCTATAAAAGCAATACATAGTCTTAAAAATCAAGCTTTTCATTTACATCCAATTAGGCTTTCCATTTGCACAAATACCTCTTTCTAGTGTATGTTTGTAGAGAGCTAATTTATTTCCTGGCAGCAATGGAGACAAGGCATGAACCAATCCAAAATGACACTGTGGTCTATCAAAGCACACACTTCTAAACATAGACAGGTTCACCAAGTGAGCCAATCAAACCTACTGCAAGTTGTTTCACACAACGCAATGAAAAAAAACTAGTCCTGAAGGGTAATGCATGTGATCACCAGGAAAATGTGCAAAGTCCAAAGCACACCAGCTGGGAATCAAAGTGGGGCTGAGGCTAAATGAGAGTGCAACATTACCTGCTGTCCCAGAACATCATTTACTTTTTTAATTATTGATTAAATAACAATAAATCTATAGTGGTATTTGTTTGGGACCAATTTGTACTTTAAAAATTATGCAGATTTTACATTTTTTGAAATTTATTGAGGAAACTGACTAAAGGCAATGTTTAATACTTTAACCTAACACATCTATTTAGAATCGTTGGTGACTCAAAGTTACTATGCTTTAACCCGCTAGTACTAATAATATTATTTTCTGTGTTCTCTTATTTCTACATTTATAAATGTAAATCTATAAATCTCCATGTAGTGTTTTGACACATATCATATCATATATAAAACTTAGATTTATGAATAAGGTAGAGAATAGACACTGTGCATTAAATTTACAGTTGTATGAATGCAATGAGATTGGCTTTAATACTGCTTTAATTTGTGAGTTGTTCTGAGTAAAGGGCATCTAGTAAATAAACAAATGTACTGGTAAATAAATTACCTTAATGATCATCATTTGCTGCAACTGATTATGCTAACTGGTTCATTAATAAATAACTAGAAAAGTTTCCTATCATTACAAATGGAAAAAAAGCTAAATTTAGAAAAAGTAAAGCGAATACGTTAGTAATTCATAAATGAGTGCTGCACTAGGTACCATCACGTCACTTTTTAAATTGTAAATTTTCCAGTGGAAGAGTTGAGTCGAGCGTGAGTATGATTTTGGCATTTGATATGCTGCACTAGTTAAGGCTCCTCTACTACTTTGTAGTAGCATGGAAAATAACTTTCTTTACATTCTTTGTTAAAGATGTAGTTTAGAGGATTCAAAGTTAAAGTATCTATCTATCTATCTATCTATCTATCTATCTATCTATCTATCTATCTATCTATCTATCTATCTATCTATCTATCTATCTATCTATCTACACAAAACAGGCATGATGCTGACACATTATGTAATGATACTTCATTACAGATTTTGAGATTGAATTCTGGGCCAGTCAATATCAGGGTTTCATATTCTCCACATACCGTAGCTGCATGAGTTTTCCTCTCATATCTAAAAGATACTGTACAATGGCATCAAAATGTATCCACCCTTGAGTTCCTCTATTATACCACATTTTTAAAATTGAATGTTTTCATGTCTATAACCAAAATTTAATATTAGATACAGGGCATCCAAGTAACACATTTTTTCCTTTGTGTAATTTGTTGAAGGAACAAAGTTATCCATTACCAGTTTGGCACTGTATGAAAACTAAGTGCCCAAATAAACACCCAATGAAATCTACCCAATTAAATTGGCAGTTATAATGAGCTAATTGAACACTGCCAGGTCTGAAGATAGCCAGTCCTGCTCAGTAAAAACTTCACTTATTTTGGTCTTTGCCATCAGAGTCAAGTTGCCAGCAGTCAGAAAGTATGTGATTTCATAATCAAAGGAAATTCCTGAAGACAGCAAAAAAAAAAAGGTTCTTGATATCTGTCAGTCTGAAAAGGCTGCAACAACATTCCTACGGCTCTGGGACTTCACTGAACCACAGAACTGTAATCTCCAAACAGACACTTGGAACAACAGAGAATGTTTAAAGGGGTGCCCGACATGCCAAAATTACTACAAGACCACAAGGTAAAATCATTCTGGAAGTCAAAATCTAAATAAATAAATAAATAAATAAAAGATCTGCAGTCTTCTCCTGACACAATGAGGATCACAGTTCATAACCGTCAAATTACAAAAATAATGAGCAAAAACTACCAAGGTGAAAACTTAACCAAAGAGAACATACCTACTTGCCTGTCATTTTCAAGGAAGCAAATGGATGATCCCTATGCTTTTGGGGCAAATGTTCAATAGGAAAATGATACAAAAGTGTAGCTTTTTTGACAGAAGGGGTCCCACTATGTCTAGCATAAGGTAAACACCACATTTAAATGGTGCCACATTTAAGATTGCTGAGCATTTCAGAACAACCCATTTTCGTCAATGGAAATTACGTGGCTATGTGCTTGGTTTTATGCATCTGTTAACAATGAAACACCTGAACTCCGTAATCTGAAGGGTATCCAGATACCTTTGGCTATATAGTGCATACAGTCAAGAACAGCTAGACTGGGTTTCTCATCTTTATGTAAAAAAAGGCCCCACTCTTCAACTCTTTGATAAGCATGTCCACCTGCTTTGGTGCATCAGCTTTACACTGTAATCAGTTAAGATAATGACAAAAGAATGGGCTTTATTTCTTTTGTACATGAGCTAATTTGCATTTGACTTATTTTTCTGCTGTATTTGTCACTCCCTCCAAATAATACAATGATTTTCTGGAAATGGGCTATTGACCAATTTACATTACCAGTAAAAAGGGATTTCACAGTAAAACATAATGCTGAAAAAATAGGCAAGCACAGACTTTCAAGCAAACTTGTATTTATCCATACATCCATCCATCCATTTTCCAACCCGTTGAATCTGAACACAGGGTCATGGGGGTCTCCTGGAACCAATCCCAGCCAACACAGGATGCAAGGCAGGAACCAATCCCGGGCAGGGCGCCAACCCACCGCAGTTTATCCATACAGGTCCTTAAAATATATTCTAACTCTCCAATTTCTTAGGCCAGCCTATATAATGTGAGCCATTAATAAGCTCAAAGACATTCTAACGTCAAAGTGAAAACACAAGATTAACCTAAGGAAGTTATATGCAAAATATGTTTAAACACGTTGAGTTAATATTTGGCAGGTACACATTTATTAGAAATTCTGCCATATTAGTGTTTTTATAAAATGGCTTTACACATCTGGTTGCTGCAGTTTGTATTCATTCTTTATAACAAAGCTGCTGAAGCTCTCTAAAGATGTGGACTGCAATTTTCAACTCCTTCTACAAATTCTTAATTTGCCAGATGATGAGGCCTTGACTTGAACTCTTCTTCTGGAGTATTTCTATTTACAGATTTACACCATTGAGCCACCTGTTGGATGGAGGAAGAATACTCCTAATGTAACATTCACATTCTATCTGCAAGCCCTAAATTCTGTCAAAAAATTTTATTGCTTAATTTTTTTCCTCTGTGTTCATTTATTCCTAAAATAGTGGCTAAAGTTAAATTCATTGTTCTCTTGGTTTTTATCTTTTTTAAAAAAGAAAAAAAAACTCCTTTTGTAATGCATATTGTAGACAATGAATTAAAGCATGCTCAAGAAAACCTAGCATGTCATACCCCAGTGATACGTTTCCCAATAAGGCACAAACCTTTATTTAAAGCATAATGGCAGACTCTGTGTCTGCTAATGCAGACATGTTGTTTTTGGTTTCTTGCTGATGTATTTAATAGGTGTAAGCTTTCAGTATATTTTATCTTCTTGTGTTTCTTTTTGTGCCATTTCTTTTGCCAAAAACCTTCCACTAAATTGACTTTAATTTATAATATCTCTTTCTTTACAGATTATTTTAATAAATTTGTAGTCTCTTTTCCCATTTCCCCATAATAAGCTGGAATCCAAATAAATCTTAAAATAACACTGAAGTGTTTAATGTTATACAAATGTAATCTTCTATTCTAATAAAAGAAACGGGCATTCATTTTGTTGAAATTAAATTGACTGACAGAGTTTTATTAACTTAAACACTAATGTATTCCCCAAATAAATCTCTTCAATATATTTTATCTCATTACTTTATTTATCAAAGAGAACATATTGCTTTGTACAGCGATCTACATTGTAGATTAGATTAGATAAACTTTGTCAATCCCAAGGGGAAATTCTGGTCCATGCAGCAGCAGAAACATACAAAACAAGGATACAGACTCACAGGCCAAATAATATAGCTAATCAATAAATCACTAAATAAATAAAAATAAATAATATATATTGCACAGATATAACTTAAGGAGTACATCAGGAGAAAGCATTAAATTGCCTGATAGCAATGGGCAGAAAAGACCCCCAGACGTGTTTCTTAGCACACTGTGTTGGAATGAGCCTGTGGCTAATAGTGATCTAAGACAGTGCCACCTGGAGGGGATGGAAAGGAGTTTTTATGATGGCATCTAATTTTGCTACCATTTTCTATTTCATAACAGCTTCCAGTGTTTCCAGGGTTCACGCTGCTCCATCATGATGTATTTACTTATTATGTTTTCTTTTTCTCTGAGATGGTTACTAAAGGAAGAACATTTTCCATCATACTAATATGTCAATGCTGGTGCAGTGGTAGTGTTCCTGCCTTGTAACAAGGAGACCGATTTCACATCCTAAGAACATTTCCAAAAGAAGATATTTCCTACCTATTAAACATGAACAATAATGTAATATTTGTCCACTGCAAAACACCATCTTTTTTAATTACTCCAGTAAAACTTTTTGGACACTTCACTTTTTAGCAGATGACTTTGGTTTTTAATTTCACATTAGTTTTTTTCTCTTTTCTTTGGAGTGACCTCAACTAAATAGTCCATTTTGGAGGTGCCCTTTACCATAATGAAAGGGATCTGTGTGATTAACCTGCAAACGTGGGCATAACATAATGCAGCCAGTTGGTTCATATTTATATGACTTCTAAAATGTGTTGTTTTGGGGAAAGCCTATTTAAGTGCCTAATAGCAAAAGCAGTGAATACATAAGAAATGAGTCATTTTATTTTATTTTTTTAATCAATTAAGAAGGATTAGTAAAATGTAATATTCTGTCTGACATTCAGATGGATGAAGTACCTGATGACTGGAAAGTTATGGGAAGACTAAATGGATCCAAATATTCATAAGCCGAAAAACCTTAATTTCTATCCTGTGCAAAAAAAAAGGAAATTACAATCAGAAATAAATCAAAAGACTATTTGTATGAAAATAATATAGCAAACAGCTGCCAGCATGGATTCTTGAAAGGATGACCCTGCCAAACCAATGTGTTAACACTTTTTTCAGCAGGCAAGTGGAGTATAGGACAAAAGCAAAGTATATGACATAATTTACTCAGGCTTTCAAAACAGTTGTGCTGTGGTTATGCACCAGCAATTAATTCTGACACAATAAACCACTGGCATTAAAGGTAACATATGCAAAACTGGATTTCATGTTTGCTAATCAGTAGGACACAACAAGTACAGATAAAAGGAGAGCTCTCCATGTAAGGTGAGATCTTCAGCAATGTCCACCAATGATCTGTGCTCATGACATTTCTCTTTCTAATTTATATTAAACACAAACAGACTAAATTAATTAGCAAATGTATGACATTTGCAGAAACCCTAAAGATGGAGGAAAAGAAAACACTGAGTCAGCAAAAACAAATCAATATGACCTAAACAATCTTCCAAATTTGGCAAAACATTTGGAAAAAGCAGTTTAGTTTAAAAAAGTGCTACAAACAGGCACGGGGAGTAGTCATTATAAACAGAAGTTGGGCGGTGATCTCCTACAGGAAGCAACTTCTGAATAGGACTTAGGGATTTATGTTGATTCAAAATTCTCATCATCCAGGCAATGTGGAGAAGCAATTAAATAGAAAAAAAAATATTAGGTTATATTGTAAAAACCACTGAATATGCCTAAATCATGAGAATTATGCTCAGACCATATCATGTCCTAGTGAGACCGTATCTGGAGTACTGTCTCCAGTTCTGGTCAGCATATTACAAACAAAAAATTGCAGATCTAGAAACTGTAGAACGGAGCAGCCAAGTGCATCCTGGGATTAAAGAGCATATCCTACCTACTCTGAGAAACTCAGGGAATTAAACCTCTTTAGTCCTGAGCATAAAAAGCCTAATCCATGTCTTAAAAATCTTCAAAGGCATTGATAAAACTGAATCAGTGACATTGTTTTAGGTAAATAATGAATCATATACTTGAGATGGAAATTAAATGTACGTAAATTTCAGTCAGGAAGCACTTCTTCCCACAAAGGGTTGTGTGATTTTGGCGCAGATTACTAAGTCATGTAGCTGAAGCAGAAACCTCTGCAATTTTTAAAATGTATCTGAATTAAATCTTAGGACAACTTAGCCATTAATTAACCAAACAAGCAACACATAGACTAAATGGTTGTCTTTCACTGTGCAGACTTCTTATATTTATTTTTATTTTACAGGTATTGAGAATAATGGCAGAGAATCTGAGTGAAAAACAAAAAACAAGGGTTCTGAAGCAGTATTGGAAGACTGGAAATGCTGAGAAGGTGCACAAAGCGTGGCACAAGGCACTTGGCACTATTCCACCAACATCTAACAATTTATCAGACATAAATTTGATGCAACAGGTTCAGTGGTTAATGCACCAAAATTTGGCCATTCTTGAACATCTGCGACAGAGGGGTTTGAGGTGAGAGTCACCATGCTCTATACTTGTAAAATAAAAAGAAATAATGAATAAATACAGTATACCTACTTTTGGCCCACGATGCTGTGAGTGCTGCTCTAGGGTGGGGGGTGATTGCTTGCCCGACCCAGACACCATGAAGAAAGAAAATTAATGGACAGACATTCTGGCCTGGTTGGTTGTCAGTAAAATTCCCGGTTCGGGAGGCCATAGTGGAAGAACAGAGGCTGTCTGCTTCCCTGGGTCATATATTTCCCTGATAAATGGGGTGGCAGCATTCCACTAGTGGAGCTCCCATTTGTACATCTGCAAGGCATGATGGGAGTTGGAGTCTGGATGCTCAGCCCTGTGAAGTACTAGGGTGCTGCCAGGAGAAGTTACAGGGGACTGTTGTCTCCACTTTGGGAAGCTTCTGTCAGGCCCTGAAGAAGTTCAAATGCAGAAAGTTGTGGCACCATAAGTGCTCCTATGTCCTGCATAAATGAAGCCACCATGTGTTTGTCAAGGAGACAGAGTCAGGCAGACATCCAATTATATTGGATGGTGGCGCAGTGGGTAGCACTGCTGCCTCGCAGTTAGGAGACCCGGGTTTACTTCCCGGGTCTTCCCTGCATGGAGTTTGCATGTTCCTCCCACAGTCCAAAGACATGCAGGTTAGGCGATTCTACATTGTCCCTGGTGTGTGTGTGCGTGTGCCTTGCGGTGGGCTGCTGCCCTGTCCAGGGTTTTTTCCTGCCTTGTGCCCTGTGTTGGCTGGGATTGGCTCCAGCAGACCCCCGTGACCCTGTAGTTAGGATATAGCTGGTTGGGTAATGGATGGATTTTGGATGGACTGATATGGAAGCCTGTTTAGGTCCTGTTAAGTAATAACTTTTATTTTAACTTGGAATTGTGTTTTGTGGAGATGTGTCTAATGTTTGGGGTTCTGTGGCACCGTCTTTTGATCATATACTGTGAAAGCTCAAGGATGCCAGACAGCCCCAAACCCCAACACGAACACACCTCCAAAAAATACCAAACCACAAGTTATCTTTCTTCTAATCACCTCTCCTCTATTCACCACACTGCTGTCCACCATGTAAGTATTGCTCGTCCACCTCCCAGCTCCAAATCTACTGGACAAGGCAGTGTGGTCCCTTTTACTGAGGAGCTGGGAGTACCTCTGGTGCCAGGGCTGTTGCCTGTTGAAAGTACTTCCTGGTCACACAGAAGTCCTACATAACAGGAAGTAAATCTTCCTGCAGCACCCTCTTGTGGCACCCACAGACCTCAGCAGGGCTGCGATGACAGACTACAATGACCTGCATTCTCTGCTGGTTCCCAAATGGGCACCGTTATTGAGGGCCGCTGCCATCCAGCGACTGGGGGGAATAAATACACCCCAGCAACAGTCCTTCTCTGTTCTCCTCTTTTATCCTGGAGAGGAAAGATGCTACACGCGTCTGGTTAGGATGCCTGCTCATTTGTCTGGGGCTTCCCGCCTGGGAATCATTTCTTCTGGCTGGGATGTCCGTCCATCCATTAGGGAAGCCTTGTCTGGGTGTGACATACTTCCCTCTCTCTGCCGGGATGCCTTTCTGTCCACTCTTCCATCTATGTAAGGTATCTTCCCTATTGCTTGTTGTGATGCTTGTGATCCTGTGTGACACCTACAATGCATATATACAGTTTACATTTACATATACTGATGTCAAATTTACCCTTTCTTTCTATGGTCTTAGAAGAAATTATGGGTTTTTAGGCTTACCTTAAAAAAAATACTACAACATAAAATTCTTATGTCAGATATTGGTGTGTTTCACTGTATTTTATTTATTTATTTATTTGTAAATATTTATTTTTGCCTTTCATTTCATTTTGTATTCACAATACCACATTCCAGTGACATCAAGAATGCCATAGATAGTGCTGTAACTATGCATTAGTGCCATTATGGCCTTTTGTATATAAACATAGGGTAAAGCAGAGCTTCTATACTTAGAATTTGTTTTCTAACAGCAAGATGAGATTCTACCCATTTCTGGCAAAATGTATAACTATGGAAGATGGAAAAAAATGTACAATTAAGGAGGAAAAAAGAAATGGAAAACTCATCATTTAAAGAACAATTATGTGCTTGGAACAAGAGAAAAACAAAGAATCATTCATATGAAGGCTCCAGAATGAACCTTTATTTATACAGAGCTAACAGGTAAACAACCATGAGTAGATAGTAGTACATCTGAAAAAAAGCTAATGAACTAATGCTTTTAGAAGGACTCTTGATGCACACAATAACACTATTTAAATTCAGGATTTCAAGATCTGTCAGTATCCTGCAATGTTGTCTGCTTTACATTATACTGTATATGTCAGTTTTGTCCATATACTGTATTAGGAGCCTTTCCAAAAAAAAAAAAAAAAAATCACATGTAAAGAACCATTCACACAATGAAACAGATCTCTGTCACATGAAGGTTCTATGAGAAATCACACAACCCAACAAACAGATATTTAAGAATCATTATTTTCTAAACATATGTTAAAATGGACCTTGGACTCCACAAGTTTGTTTTTTCAAGGAATGCTGCTGATGGGAGTTTTCATTTTCCTGTTTTCTATTGTGAAGTGGCCATATCTTAATTAAAACATTAATGGACGTAACATCTGGGCTGGACTGGCACTCTGCCTTGAGCCAGATGATTGCTGGGATAGGCTCCAGTTACCCATCAACCTTCTCTGGATAAACAGGTTAGAGAGATGGATTAACATAACATTGTCTTGATTTATATCAATCAAATTGAAATTTCTGCATTTTACTGTGCGTTCAACTTCATTTATTATTCATTTACATTTAAATGATGTATGGTTTAATTATCTTTGTAATTGTACAACTAGTATTATAGTTGTACTAGCTGCTGAAATTTAAGTAATCAACATAGACCTCAGCGTCAATGCCTGCAGTGCACCATGCAATGTGTATGTCTCTATTATATGACATTTGGTATGGAATTCTTAAAAGCAGTGTTAATGTATAAGATGCGCAGTCGGTTGGAATGACACACGCAACGTATTTTATAAAAATGTTTGTGATGCGCCATCTTTTGGAACCATAGAGACATGGCAACCGACGGACTCACAGAGTGACATAAAGACACTAACTAACCTTTTTATTAAGGGTAAAACAGGTCTAGAAGGATTGGTTACAAATAATCCATGTATTTTAATTGTCAACCATATTTAAATATAACACCCCTTTCATTAATAAACGCATCATTAATAAACGCAACACTGGTTTCTAAATGATATTTTTATAAAGTACATTATGTTTGAGTTAAAACTAATTGAAAAGGATACAGCAATATTTCTTAATAATATAGCCACACGATTAATGTAGACCTAGATATTAATGATAAGTAATTTACATCACATGTTTAAGCGTAATAAGTTGCCAGCAATTCTCTCTTCAAACGGCCCAAACGAAAAATTATATTCAAAACTTCATTTGCCTTGCCCACACCGGCGACGCAGCCATGACCGTTTGATCGGCGCATGCCCTTCACGATCCTGCAACTGAAGCAGTTGTCCGCCATGTTGGCTCAATACAATTTTTAAACGCTTTTCCGTGGTCGCCAAAAATGCGAATTGTATTTTTTTTTTCGTTTCACTGAAGAAATTAAGTCATTTTGTAAAGTTGAATATTAAGCAAAGTGTATTTTCTAATTATAATACCAAAAACAAAAAATAAAACGAAAAAAATAATTATATCAGCGATGGGCGGGGCGGTGAGCGGAGACATCGCGATGTACAGCGTTGTTATTTTGGCGCGGGGTTTTTGATACTGTTGTCCGTGAGCGATTTACAAATGGAGTTACTGGAAAATTTAACTTTATTAAAAATCAACGAGCTATCTAACGGTAAGATTGTTTGTACTGTCACTCTTTTATGTTTCCGGGTGTTATATGTATTTGTCGTGAACCGCTTTTACAGGCTGTAAATAGTACATCTTTTTAAAACAGTAAATTAAAAGTTATTTCGAGTAATATGGTTAAAACGCAATTCTAATAAATGTGTCCGTCACAATCCTCGCAAGTAATTAACCGAGTTTGATTTGATATCCTTGGGGAAAATAACTGTTGAAATGTCGACATGGAGTACACCCAGATACTAGATATTTAGAGATGTCCATTTCTTTCTTAAATACAATATGCGAGTATGTGTATAGATACCTCCTGAACGTTACCAGGAAGCATTTTAACATTTTGAATAGGAGGTCAGAGAGAGTTATTAGTCATGAATAGAAATAAGCATGCCGCTTATTGTAATAAAGATGGAACAGTTAAGTCAGTTTTCAAACAACGTCATTCATATACAAAACTATAAAACTACGAAGGGCGGTGAAAGCGGCTCAGAACTGCTGAACAGCTGCTTTCTGTGCAGGACATACAGTATATCAACACAATGACAAGCAGTATTATTAAATGCCACAGCCGTCCTGCACAGTTATGTAACTGAATTCAATGTTCTGGTGAACGACACAGTACCTTTGGCACTCGCACCACTAGATTAAGATACCGTTTGTATCTACTGGGTATTTATGCTAGTTTATAACCACTTACACTGACAACGTTATGAATGTTTCGTGTGTGTGTATGGGCATTATATACCTATATAAGCAATTTCAGTTGAGAATTAGGACACCGAATGAACGGTTGCTGAAAAATGGGGCTTTGCCATCCTTTATGAATAGTAAATTACAGGTATTTCAAACAGGAATAGATTAGTGATGTCTTAAATCAATTTAATGGTATCGTGATTAAAAAAAATGCCAATTTGTATCAAATACATGAATATTTCTTAGTGTGTCCAAAGTTTTGACTCTGTGTGTGTATATGTGTGTGTTAGGTTAAGTAGAGTTTATTATCCCAGAGGGAAATTTGTTTTAAGCACTTTGAGCTACATTATTTGTATGAAAATGTGCTATATAAGTAAAGGTTGTTGTTGTTTGCAGCAGAAAGTACAAAAACAAAAGTCATTGCTACAGAGATCCAATAGATAAACAAAGACACAACATTTGTCATTCAATTGTATTGCATAAACACACACTCAAGATCAATGTATAGAAGAATACTTGCTTTCAACAGTGCACAAAATAATGAGAATTTAACATTTAGCAGCATCTCTACAATAATTTAAAATGCTTATAGCTCTAGGAATAAAGGAGTTCTTAAACCTGTTGCTCTTTACCTTTGGAAGCCTAAATCAAATGCCGGATGGCATCAGCTGGAATTTAGAGGAAAGAAGATGGCTGCTCTCTGACAGAATTGAGTTGACCTTCTTTCTAACCTGTTTGCAATACATTTCATTGATAGAGGTCTGCTGTGAACCAATAGTTTTAATGCAAATTTTTATAATGTCAAGGTGATATATATTCTTATTGCAGAAGTTGCCAAAACAACAAATAACAGCAAATGTAACAATGGATTCAAAAAGGACTTATTAAAAAGTGTCACTATGGCTCTGTCCACTGTAAAACAGTTGAGTTTCCGTGTGTGTATTTATATACATTCATATATAAGTCATATGAGCCTTTTCAGTTTAAGCAAAAGAAGATTAAGAGTTGACATGACTGAAATGTTTAAAATTATGAAGAGAATTAGTACAGTGGTTTGAAACCATTACATTAAAATGAGTTTAGCAAGAATACGGGTATACAGTTGGAAACTTGTTAAGGGTAAATTTCACCCAAAGATTAAATTTTTCTTAACACAGGGCACCATAAATAGATGGATTAAGTTACTAAGTAGTGTAATAGACAGTAGGAGTTTAAGGGCCTTCACAACTAGACTTGATGTTGTTTTGGACGAATTAAGTAGTTAGGACTGGCAAGCTTTCTTGGGCTGAATGGCCCTTTCTCATCTAATTTTTTTTTTTACTGTTCCTTATTTATATACAGTATATTTTATATAAATCTAATACTTTGTGTCTGTCTGGTTGCTATGTATCTATATGGCACATCATAAACATTTTTAGTAGTAAAATGCATTGCATATGTCATTCTAATAGTTGGCACATCACAAACATTAACACTGCTTTTACAAATCCAGTACCAAGTGGGATATACTAGAGACATATGCATTGCATAGTGCACTGCAAATGTTAACGCTGAGGTCTACATTGATTACTTACATTTCAACCTATCATAGATGCATGTGTGTGTATATGTGTATACATAATATTTAAAGTCTTTTGTTGTATTTGTATTTTTATTTTTGGTTTTGTACACTACTCACTAATCAATTGAACACACATAGTCACAACGACAATATCACAAAGTATGAACTGAAAATTCAAAAAAAGTAAGCTGTCAGCTGGATCACCTTTCTTTTCAGTTTTACCTGGACAGGTGGCTCCAAAACAAGCAATCTATACACTTGTCCATTGTGCATTTTTATCCAAAATATTATGCAGCCAAGGTAGCCATTGGAGTGCCTAATGTGTCTGAGGTGGAACTCATTTAAGTCATATATAATACATAATGATCTGGATGTATTTGTCACTATTTTATGTTCTAAAAGAAACAACTTAGTATCACAAAAAGTTAAGGCGTGATAAATGTAAAATGATGTACACGAAATGTGTTTTTAATCTCAAACCGTAATTTGGAACCAAATACATATTTGGGATAAAAGTAGCAGATCATAGTTGTCACTAAGGTAATGAGAATTTGTGTCAAAGAGTAAAGGAAAGCTTTACAGTTGCGGGTAGTCTGTAGTATGTGTTTGAGTTTAGGGATTTGTAGGTAAATACTATAGTTGGGAAATGTGTGTTTTCTATCTATTCATCAGAAGTTTGTTTAGGTAAACTAGGTGGAGTTCATTGCATTTACCACATATTGAGATGATAGCATTTTCAGTCATTTTGTGTAGGAAGACTGTTACAGTACAGTAAAGTATGATTGCAGTAATGTGATATACAAGTAATTGCATTTTTTTATTTTATTGATTTTATTAAAATCACACATTACTCCATACAAATAAATCAATTTTGTACAAACATAAGATCGAAAACAAATCAACCCCCACCCCTGAGAAAGAGAGTTAAGCCAGCAGAGTAAAACTTAAAGCTAGTAAATATAAGTAAATAGATGAATTAATAAGTGAGTAGTGATAAATGGAGAAATCATCAGTGCTTTAAAAGCTTATTCTAAAATGTTATTGATCAGATCCCGCCAGGTTCTGAAAAAGTTCTGCACAGATCCTCTAAGTGAGAATTTAATTTTTTCCAGTTTCAAACTGACTTAGAATAGGAGAGTGGGGATTCTTCCAGTTGAGCAAGATAAGTCTGTATGCCAGTAGTGTAGTAAAGGTAATTACGGTTTGTCCTTCTCCACTTTAAGCCCATCTGGGAGTACACCAAACACGGCTGTTAATGGGTTAGGAGGGATTGAGACACCAAGGCTGTCTGATAGGAATTTAAAGATTTTTGGTCCAGAATGATGTTAATTTGGTGCAGGCCCAAAACATGTGGCCCAGTGAGTCTGGAACTTGATTGCAACGCTTGCAGGTTGGACTTTGCCCTGGAAACATTTTGGACAATTTTAAGTGAGACAGATGTGCTCGATAATTAATTTTGAGTTGAATAATTGTATGCTTTGTGCATATGGAGCTCAAGTGGATTCTCTGCATTGCTACTTTCCACTCCTTTTCTGAAATTATTGAGTGAGAGATCCTTTTCCAACTGTCCTTTTGGATCTTTGAAAGGGAGGGACTGTAAAATGGTTTTATATATTACAGAAATGCTGTCTGAGTCCTGAGTAATTGCATTATTGATATGGATTATTGCATTGATGATAAACATACTTCAGTAATTTTGTTCTGATATGAATCTGGAGGATGCACAGTGCAGACACTGAATTTTACACCTGTATGCCATTTGTCGTTATTTGCTGTTGTAAATTATATACAGTATAGCACAGAAAAAATGTTAGAGGTCTGTTAATGAAAATAAATGCAAGAAAGCTAAATTTCTTCTAAACATGTGTGAACAATTAATTAATTATTTAGTTGAGTACAGTAGAGTTTAAATATGTCTGTCTTCCCTGTGTGCGTAAATATCTTTTTATTTGACATCATCATCTCAGCAATGGTCCTGTTTTCCTATTTTGAAAGTATTTGTTCTTAATAGTAGTTTTTGAATGGCGTTTCTTTTAAGGCATTTTCATTTTCTTTTTGTTAATTTTAATTATTCTGTCTTGCTTTTCTAATAGAGGGCTATAGTTCACATTGCTTCAGATTATCAGAATATTTTCAAATATTTTTATTTTTGAAAACTTTAGTCTCAATAGTTCATTATTTGTATTTTCTTTCTGCTGTGATATGCTTTGCTATATACTGCATGCTAACACTAGGCATCATTTTATCCTTGCTGTTACAGTTTGGGTGGATACTATATGGGAGCTGGACTTTACTGAGACCGAGCCATTGGATCCCCTTTTAGAAGCACAGATCACAGAAAGTGGCCTAGATGTTTTTAGAAACATCTATAATGGATTGCTGCCTTTTTCAACAGACAACACTCCCAACACTGAAGTAAGTGTAAGACAGATTATAACAGGTCATGTATCTGTCATACATAATGTGTGTTTTTTTTTTTTAAATGTAATTATTTTGTAATAGAGGCTGCAATTTAAATGTATACCGTGTGTATAGAATAAAGCCCCTTTCTATAAAAATGCTAATTTTTAATTCAGTTGCCTTGCTAGTCCATTCACGAAACCTAAAGATTTCTGAAAGATTTGTTTAGAGACTATCTTATGCAAGCAAGAATAATTTTGACATGTCTCCTCCAGCTTTATTTTGCTCAATCCAGAGAAATAGTATTGTTATACAGGGTGAGACAGAAAGGACGGACATCTTTGAAATGGCTAGAACTCACCACTAGGTGGAGTAACAGATGTGCGGTAGGTGGCGTTAGGTTCGCGAAGTCTCAGCAGTTTTTTAATTTCTTTTTAGTTGAACCCATGGAGCCGTGGACGATAGAACACCACGTTTTTGTGTACGACTGTTTTGTCAAGAACAACCAATCTATTACCGCAGTTCAGTGTGAGTTTTGTTGCCATTTCAATATCTACAGAAATAAAGCTGTTCCCTCTTGTAACACTACCCTACGTTGGGTTAAAGCACTTCGTACAACAAACAAAAGACCGCCGGGGGCTACATGAATGGCACGTACCCCTGAAAATGTGGAAAGCGTACGACTAGCCCTGCTGCGCAGTCCAAGTCGATCTGCTTGGAAGCATTCTTTTGAACTTGACCTCAGTAATCGTTCGGTAAGGTGTATTTTACATTTAGACCTGCATTTCCATCCCTACAAATTGTCAAATACTATTTCAATATGAACTCAAATCTTTCAATAAATTTCTTTGTAAGAAAAAAAAATAACAATTTTGTGGTTTTGTAAAAAACGTCCGTCCTTTCAGCCTCACCCTGTACTTCATACACTCTGTCATGACACTAGTTATTTTGGAAAGTGTTTAGTTTATTTATTTATACATCCATTTATTTTACTCAAGTTCAAATACATTATGGTATTTGATTTGGTGCAAAGCATGAACCAGCCTTATTAACTGCAGGGCATGTACAAAGATTCCAACCCCTAAACTACACACATACTCATTCTTGTTGGGTCATTGTTGAGTTTACAACTAATCTGAAGGTCTACACTTGCATCAGAAGAATGTGTGCTGTATTGGGTGAGAGGTGCGCCATGATACAGGTAGAGAGAGGGAATGATGCCAAACTAGACAATTTTATCAACATAATTTTAACAACTTTTTTTCTTTTTTTCCCTCTTGTAGAGCATCTGGACCCAGTTTACTAAAAATAATATCCAGTCCAATGCCCTAGTGGCCTTGTTATACCACTTTGTTCAGCTGGTTCAGAAGTCATCTTGCAGCGTTGAACAGCGGCAATATGCTATGAATGCAGCTGGTCTTTATTTTTTGCTTCTTGAAGTTCCAGGCAAGAATTTTTTTTTTTACTTGAATGAGGTGAATGTGAGCAGATTGTCCTGTACTACACCCTTTCTTTGTCAAAGTTCATTGACAATTTAATGTAGAAACATCAAGCTGAATTTAATAAGAAAGTGAAATCTAAAGCAAATCTATACTAATAAAAGGCAAAGCCCTCACTGACTGACTGACTGACTTATCACTAATTCTCCAACCTCCCGTGTAGGTAGAAGGCTGAAATTTGGCAGGCTTATTCCTTACAGCTTACTTACAAAAGTTAAGCAGGTTTAATTTTTAAATTCTACATGTAATGGTCATAACGGTCGATAACAGTCGACAACGTCCGCCATGTTGAACTTTCTTATTTATAGCCCCATCTTCACGAAATTTGGTAGGCGGCTTCTCTGCGCTAACCGAAACCGATGTACGTACTTATTTCGATGGTGTGACGCCACTGTCGGCCGCCATATTGAACTTTCCAACGTCACTAATTTTCCAACTTCCCGTCTAGGTAGAAGGCTGGCCCCATCTTCACGAAATTTGGTAGGTGGCTTCCCTGCGCTAACCAAAACCAATGTACGTACTTATTTCAGTGGTATAATGCCACTGTCGGCCGCCATATTGAAGTTTCTAATGTCACTAATTCTCCAACTTCCCGTGTAGGTAGAAGGCTGAAATTTGGCAGGCTCATTCCTTACAGCTTACTTACAAAACTTAAGCAGGTTTCATTTCGAAATTCAACGCATAACGGTCAACAACGTCCGCCTTGTTGAACTTTCTTATTCATGGCCCCATCTTCACGAAATATGGTAGGCGGCTTCCTTGCGCTAACCGAAACCAATGTACATACTTTTTTCAGTGGTATGACGCCACTGTCAGCCGCCATGTTGAATTTTCCAACGTCACTAATTCTCCAACTTCCGATGTAGGTAGAAGGCTGAAATTTGGTACTTATTTCGGTGGTATGATGCCACTGTCGGCCGCCATATTGAACTTTTCAACAGTCTTTGTTACTTATGGGCCCATCTTCAACAAATTTGGTACGCGGGTTCCCAACGCTAACTGAATCCTACTTACGTACATATATACGTCCATAGCCTGCAGCTCGGTCACCGTGTGAGGCAGCGTTGGGTCCCCCATCCCAACGCCTCCCACGTTGTTGGCTGCCTTCCTATATAAGGCTGTCCGTCGCTCCAGTCTCTACATTCCCTTTCTTGCTTTGACACGGGATTCACGTCTCCCTGCTGATAACTACAGCCTTTTTATTTAATCCACGGCTTCTCCGCTGTTTTATTGTTCATTTATTACGATTATAGTTATTGTGTAGGTATTTTAGACTTACTGTACATTGTTCAGGTACCCATTTCCTTTATCATTCCAACCGTACCCGCATTAACATGTCTATCGAGGTGATCACCATCGATCAAGAAACTGTCACTTACCGAGTGGTTTCCATGCCCGGAGATGGCACCTACCTTTTTCATTCTTTTTGGTACATATTGCACGGCCATATCAGGCTCACTCTTGATATCCGGAGGAACATTGTGTCTTATGTATTGAATGACTGGGACAGGTTCAAGGTGTGGACTGATGACGGTACAGGAGATAATTATACTACACAGGAGCACTATAAGAGTGAAATGCTTAAGCCCTTCACCCATGCATCTGCATGTGAGTTGATGGCTGCCGCTGAGTTGTTCAGTTATCGCTTTCAAGTGTACCAAAATGGCCAAATATTTTACACCTTTGGACAACCGCCAATGCCCCTTAAACATCTTAGATTCACAGGTGACGATTTCAGTAGTGGACACTTTGATGTTTATGAATGTTTAAACTCTCAAAAGCTGGATGTGAAGTTATCGATGAAACTGATTGTATACTTACAACACTTGACAGATGCCGAATGTCTCTTCAACACAAGTCCTACAAATACTGTCGTCATTGAAACAAACCATGAAACTCAAACTGATTATTACAGCAGCAATCCAAGCAGTGAGATTTGAGACAAGATTACTGTTCACATGGCCAACTGTACATTGCATGCTCAAGAGAAGCTCAGCGCACAGCTTGGTCATATTACAACTGGAGGGCCGAACTCAAAATGTGGTATACAAAGAGATCCTTAACAAATAATTATTGGTATATTTTCCCTCAGTTTAAAAAGGTTTAATTTTCTTCTTAATAAAACTTTTAGGGCAGTACTTCGCCACTGCGAAGCGCGGGTATTTTGCTAGTACTTATTATTTTTTGTCTGCTTATTAGAATACACTGTTTTTATACCAGTCAGTATTACTTATTTTTGCATTAACAGGGCATGTGAGATGGTAATTTTATTTTATTTTAGCATATCTAATTTCCTTTTTATGATCCCAAAGTGCATTGGTACACTTTTAAAATATTTAAAGAAAAAAAAAAGCTGTAGCCAATGCCATTGTTTATATTAAAATATGCATATCATTTATCCATATATACTAAACCCATAAAACTTCTCATGGTGGTAATATGCAGTAAGTAAATTGCAATGTATATGCATATTAAGCTAAGCTGCTCTGTTAATGAATAAGAATAAAGTAATACTTCAGTGTGCAGATTCCAAACAAAACAAACAAACCAAAGTCCTTCTGACTTATGCCTACTAACTGCTGAGCCTCTCCGTGGGTGTTTAACAAAGCAAAAGTCTATATGTTAAATAAGCTAATTACAAGTATTGGCCAAGTGTTGTCTATGTTAATATCAGGTCATTTATTTTTGGTGTTTAGTCTGCTGACAATAGTCAAGCTGAACAGTTTTTGCAGTAGGTGTTTTATTAAATAAATAAAAAAAATCTCTTTTTAAGGCATGGTACCAGAGAACTGACAAAGCTTTAGTACTTAATAAGTATCAGAATATTGGGAAGTGAAAAGATATGTGGCATCTAACTTCTAAGATTATTTTATTTTTTTGTTTTATGCAGCAAAAGTGATTAGTGACATCAGGATTACAAAGTGGATAATTTTGCTTACCATTGCAAAAGCATTTCTTGGTTACATTCAGTTTCCTTCAGAACATCTTTTGTTAGGGATGTCTTAAAGATTTCCCTGGAATAGACATGCTATGTGCTTAGGATGCTTGGTAATTTTTAAGGCTGCATTGGGTTGAGCAATATGTTTAAACCCCTAAAGCTGAGGGGGTGGCATTGAAATCAAAGCTGCAGCAATTCATGTTATGAAAGCCAGGCAAAAAACTGTCAAATATGTGGAGAAATGGGGAATCTCTACCTTTAAACAGATGCAGTTTAAACTATTTGAAATGCAAAATAATACATATGTATAACCTAGAAATCTGATGCTATGTCACATGTAGATATTTAAGAGAAACATACTGATCACAGAACCATAACTACAGACTCAGGAATACAGTACTGGTTTCAGTTTTAACAGTTTAGGGATGAGTGCCAAATTACAGCAAAGAATGTAAGAATCCATGCATTCTGAAATATTGTGCATAATGTTTTTTTTTTTTTCTTTTTTTGTTTCACCGCAGCTGACATCTAAAGTTTTATTAATGTGCCGGATCATTCAGTTTGAATGAATGTGCAACAGCTATGTAAATGTTAAATTGTAAATATACTGATTTTCTTTTAAATTAATTTTTATTAATGATGCAGGCAGTGTTGCCAACCGGATATTTCACCCAGTGATGTTTGATAAATGTTTGGACACTTTGAAAAAGAGCTGGCCCCAAGAAAATGTCAGCAGAGGAAAGCGTAAAAAAGACACTGTAAAAAGTTCCCAAAACAAAACTAAAGGTAGGAAGCGGACCAAACCACGACAAGAGGAGATGGAGGTATGTGCATCTTTAGATGATTTAAAAAAAAAAAAAAAATCTGAAAATGCCTTTTAATAACCCTGAGTGGAGTGTCCTTTTAGGGCATAATAATACAAATAAATGTAAATAATAACATTCTTCAATAACAAGTTTAAACTTGAGTACTTTACGCCCAGCATAGGCACAGTCCTAAATATGAGGCTTCAGTTTTAAAATTAGACAATTAAAATTGCCTAGGGTTGTAGAAGTTCAAGTGTTTCCCTCTTAAGTGCTAATGACATGCTTATTCATTACCTGCTTATTCATTACTGTTAGCTCAAGTCTCTGCAGTTCTTTTCCTGTTAGCTGTGCCACATGCTAGAGCAACATATCTTTTTCTATCTTGAGTGCTGCATGCTTGTGCAGATTCTCTTTTCCTGTCAGCTAGGGCACATGGCTGCGTTGGCGCTTTCCGGAAGAAGGACCTGGAAGACCCAAAACTCAATTATATACTTGAGGTAGCCAAGTCATGAGTGATGTTACGGTTGTCACATCATAAACTCTTGATTAACACCAAGATTAAGGTTCAAGGCTAAGAGAAGCTTTCGCACGACAGACAGGCTGTGCTTAGCATATATATATATAGATAGATAGATAATGTAAGAAAGGCGCTATATTGTGCCCAACCCGACACAGATTGGACGCAGGAGGCACATGTAAAACAAATACTCTTTTATTTTTCTTCAGCTGGATGGCACGTCTTCTCCGTAATTCCTCCAGGCACAAATAACACCCAAGCACTATCCTCTATCTCTTCCACCACCACTCCTCCTCAAGCTTAGTCCTCCTTCCACTGGACTCTGGCCGTTGAGTGGTGGTTGCTGGCTCCCATTTATCAGGCACCTGAAAGTGCTCCAGGTGGTTGATTAGTGACTTCCGGCTGCACTTCCGGGTAAGGTGAAACCAGTGCCCAGAAGGGCCAGCTGCTACTGTTGCAGCACCGCTGGCGGCAGCTGCGGAACCCCACAGAGCTGTACAGAACTCCAATCCCCATGAAGCCCTGGGGGAGTCTGAGGCACCGCTGCACCCCAGGGAGGCGGCCATCTAGCGTCCAGGGGGAATTACTAGGCTTCCCACCCTTGTCCCCCTGGCAGGTGTGGTGAAGGGGCGTTCTGACCAGGCATGGGCCCCGGCCATCCGTCACAATAGATACAAGCAAAATTTATTTACAGTATATATGTTTTCTAGCAAAATATTACATCAAAGTCTAGTGCTGTTTTACTATTTGAAATGTAATGTTTATTACACCATATTAAAGTTATACTCAAACATTCTTAGATTAAGGTGGCTTTGATAACGTTTGTTGGTAGAGTGTAGTCAAATGATATAAATGAAATCATTTAAGGTTATGTGATTTAAATGGACTGAAAATGCAGTGTCAAACTTTATTTTTTTTATTTAGATTGAAGAAGAATCTGAAGATGAAGATCAGCAGGGGAACATGTGCTTTTCCCCAAATGATCTGCTTAAAATCCGGGAGGAAATTTTTTTATTACTCAAAACTTTGCTGCGGCTTCTGTCCAAGTTATCATTGAAAGATAAACCTCAGTGTATTCAGCACTGTCTTCAGGTATGAAAGATACTTCATAAAAAATATCACAAACCCTTTTTAGTTAGAGTATTCTGCTTTTGTTGTAGAGTTCTTCAATCGTTTAAATGTTTTCCTGTGAATTTGATCTTTTAAAATGTATATTTTTTATTTGACTAATGACATTTTATTTTCTATTATTATTTTAAGGAAGCTATTTTATTGCAATTTATTCTTCCCCAAACTGTGCTAATTGTTGCTGTTTGGTAATGTCCAAATTAAAAGAAAAAACTGGGTGGTATGTTTATGGAACATTTTTTTTTCCCCTTTTGTATAGCTCATCAGCTAGGTCAAGTCCTTTATTTATATACTGGACTGTACTGAATTTTAATTTGTATGAAGAGAAATAATTATAGGTTGTAAATTTGTTGAAGGACTATTTTTTTTTCTTTAACATGTGCTGTTAGTTTGCCTGTTTATGTACATTTCACCTTCCTACTTTGTTCCATTCTAGTTAATTTCCATTTGAGGAATATAGAGATATATATATATATATATATATAGAGAAGAAGACTTCCAAGATTTTTTTTTTTTATAATAGAGAGATTTAATATAACATTTAGCTTGTCAGACTTAAATTCCTTTTTTTTTCCTTGTATTTTAGATCTTAATTGAAGTAACACATTATGAACCCGTCATCAGCCAGTTGGCTTTTTTTGCTGATCCGTAAGTCTGTTGTTTTCATGTAATCATTATCTTACCAAAAAAGTGTAGTTCTTGTATTCATTTAAGAAGTTAGTAATTTTCACATTTTAAATTTTGTAAGGTGAGAGTTCCAACTGCAGGTGCTTTATTGCTATGCTAAAAATGATCTGTATAAAATGCAGAAATAACAGTTTTCATTGGCTGAATACCTTACGTGCTTTATGTCAAATAGAATGTGTGAAAGAAATTTGCTTAAAAATGTGTTGTTGGAGTAAAAGAATGGAGTGTGTTCTTTTTGTAACTGAATACATTAGTTTCAGTATACAGATACCTATGGGATGTTGGGGAAGAAATCCATTGATTCATAAGATATCTAGTCTGTTCAGGTGATAATTTGTATCACTTTCTGAAAGGTACTCTGATACTAGTGTAGAAGGAATGTTTGCCATCACTACTACAGCCACAGGAACATTAATTTATATAGCAAACTTTCATAATTGAAAGTAGCTCAACGTGCCTTACATTAATAATGGCCAAACAGAGTTGTAGAGGAAAGTAAAAACTAAGGAACAAAATGTGAAATGTACTTTTTTAAATTGGCACTTTAAATTAAACTATACATTTCCTTTTGTTTAATTTTTATATATTTCAGGGATGTCAACAAGATGAAAACCCTTCCTGAACTATGCTATCATGGCCTCAGAGTTTTATGTTCTTCTATGCATGGGGAAGGAGATCGGGTAAATCTGATGATTTTTTTCTCTTTGATAAAATTTGATCAAATCTTAACTTTTTTAATCACAGTATGATCATTGTTGTATATAAACTAATTTATAAATATTTTCACTTGTTGAATTATTTTAAGTGGCCCTTTATTTTCTTATACTACTTTACTACTCAATTTATATAATTTAGGATACCTTTAAAATCATTATAAATGTCCTCATGCTCCCTATTGCTTGTTTGATAAGTGTACTTTATTACATATTAAGAAGACTACAATAGTAGCTGTGCTTTGTTTGGATTTGCTGTTCTGATTATTTATAATATTCCTCTAAAACATACTTATGAGGTTGTTCTTATTTATGCCACATTGACCTGATAGCTTATTTGTCTTAATCCTCAGAAAATTCCTGTAGCTTTCATAAAACAAGCTAATGGTTTCTTTCACAAAACTGGATTAATATTTGATGGAATTCACTATTAAATTAGTTTCAGTCTGTTTCATATTTTGTTTTTTATTTTCATGGAATATTTTTAATAAAGCAGACCTAAATTTTTGTCTGCTTGTCCATCTATTTTCGAATTTAGTTATTCGAGAATGTTAAAATGTAAGTGCAAATTCCAGCATCAAAAGACACAAGACAAGAGTAGTATATTAACATTGTAAAATATATTTCATTAATATTTGTTTTACTTTTGTAGACTGTGCGTCGTGTCTTCCATCAAATGCTTTATGTGATTTTAATGATGAGTGGAGGTGATGGAGGAAGTCCTTCCTTGCTGTCCATTACTCAGAATGTTGTCAGTGCCAGGGAGCAAGCAGTAAAATTTGTAAGGTGAGAGTTAATACATATTATATCAACAAGGTAAACCGATTATTAAAATAATGCATCTGTCTATTGAAGCAGATAATCAAATCAAAGCAGTTTTTTTTTTTGTATTCTGCATACATAACCTTTTGTATGGTTGTAGGTTGACATCATGTTAAAGTAGCTTAAACAGCCAAGGTCATCTTACCTCATGAAATTCATTTAAATTTGTCTCTGAGAGTTGCTGTTGACCTTCATAAGTTTCCAGTATAGTGCTTTTGTTTGACAATGATGTCAGATGTTTTACCATAGGCTGTGAAGAATATGCATGACCCAGAAAGTTTACGATTGTTGAGCTGTTTTATAAAACCTATTCAAGAAAATGTTACCTTTTGGAGTGAAAATTAAAAAAAAAAAAAAAGTTTTATTTAAAGGAAGGTGGTGGTGTTATATAAAGAATGGTACTGAACTAGGGCCAAGTTGATTTTAAAAAAAAAAAAAAAAAGGCAGATGGTGTGTGCGAGTGTGTGTAGGTTGGTTTCTTTTATATTACTTATATTACTTTGGAGAGAATATTGGAGATAACAATTATGTAGGAGTATGCTTATAGTACTATAGAAGGTTACGGAGTTTCCTGGTAGAATATGAGCGGAAACCTAAAGGGAATGCCTAGCTTAAGTGATTAATTGGATCTTAAAGAATTAGGAGTTGTAGCTCAAGCAATAAATCAAACTTAATCATAATTATTTTTCCAATTATCTAAGTGAAATGTTTAATTTTTTTAATAGCAATAAGCAAAATAGTGAATGAATACATTATAGATTCTGTAACCTTTGGATATTGGATGGTAGGAATAGAAAATTTCATAAATGGACAAAAGCTATTTTATTAACTTTTTTAATGGCCAATTTTCCTATTTTTAGTCACATGGCAAAAGAAATGAAAGAAAACATTATACCAGTGATGCGTATCCTTCTCCAGCATATCTGTACTAAGGTACTGTTTTAGGTTTTGCCTTTCTTGACATTTGACTTTAAACATGAAACAGGTTCAGTATAGCAAGGCACTTGAAAGATTTCTTCTCTTTATAAAACTGTTTGTTTTTCAGGTGACAGACAAAGCGGAGTATCGTACTTATGCAGCCCAAGCTTTAGCAAAACTTCTGTGTGAGCTGCCCTCTGCAAATTATGCTTCCTTCATCGAGTGGCTATACAACTTCTCTCACAACACAAAGGTTCTTATTTCATAGATGTTCATAAATTAGTGTCTGATGCTAGTGTCTTAATATTTTATTTATTTAACTATTGATTTTTTCCATCCTTGAAGTTAAAGTGACTTTGTTAGTTTCCTTTAATTCTTACCATTATGGTACCTAAGTATCCATCGTGTCTTCCACAGAGCCAGTACAGGGTTTTTGCACTTGATGCTTCAATGGCTTTATTGGAGAACCCTGAATTGGAAATGAACGAAACAGTAGACCCAGAACATGCCAGATTTTTAAAACACAAATTCCTGATTGAAGAAATAATCTTTAGGCGTTGTTCGGATAAAGCACCAGTTGTTCGCAGCAGAGCACTGACCTGCTTTGCACAATGTCTAGAACACATAGCTTCAATGTCAGTGGATGGTTTTCAGGATGTGTTCCAAAAGTGTAAGTATAAAATTAGTACATGTGATTGACCTGTATCATTGGCCTAGCTCAATTAACTTCCATGTGCTCTGTTCTACTATGCTTTTGCCTGTATATTTTTTTCTGTCTGTCAAGTACGTGATGTATTTATTACTTTTTTGATACTTTTGCACATTTTTCAGACCCAGTCAAACTCAATCATTGTTTAGGATTTATAACACAGTATGTGAAATTAGAGAAAAACTATTGAACATTCCCATGTTTGTTTTTCCTTAAGCCTCTGCAAAGTCAATGACCGATGGAGCATTCTCTACAATATTTCCTGAACATTCAGAAGGTATGTCCATATTACCTTTCATGTGTTCTAACTTTCTAAAAGTAAATATTTAAATTCTTCTTATTAAAGTGCTAATGTAAAAAATTTTGTTTGAAAGTTAATGGAGGTATGATTGTTTTCTGAACCAAGTCAAATGCTCTGTGTGATCTCTGTTCGATTTTTATCCTGAAAATCTTCCATCTCTGTTTGACTTTTGATTGTTTATCCTTCATCCTGCAGAGTAGCTTTATGGCTGTCTGATTTTACTATTGCATGGTCCCACCTTTTATGGAAGGTTTTTAATGTAGGATATTAAATGAATATCGTGTTTTAAAGTATTTGCATAACCATGTTAAACCTTATGTTTCTGAATATAGCTAGTTCCACTGCAGCACGCCAACAGCAAAAAAGTATGGGAGTGTTTAAGTCAGTTGAGCTTACAAAGAGAACAGAAGCACATATTTTTGATGGTAGGTATGACTGTTTATAGCTATAATATTTAATAAAGTTTTTAAAACATTTATTTACAGTTTTTGCCTATCATTTTTGAGATAATGTTTGATACTTACAGTATGTTGTAGGATGGTAATGTTTTAAAGTAACTTAAGATATGCATCTTCTACAGAAAGCTGTAAATTTAAGATTTTTGTTATTGTTTAGACTGTCCATTTCACTTTTAATACTAGAATTACCAGAGCCTACGAAAAAACTCGTAAATCCGTCCCACCTTAAATTGCTTCTTAAAATCGTTCACAGCTCTCCACCAGCGTCTTTTGTTAATCTAAATGTGCTGATAAAAGAAAAGCTGCAAGTAGCCGGCTATTCCATCCCCCCACCGACTTAGAACGTGCACAAACTTCTCCCAGCTCATGCCTTGATTGATTATCTGGCAGTG
This sequence comes from Polypterus senegalus, assembly GCF_016835505.1. Classification (NCBI taxonomy): domain Eukaryota; kingdom Metazoa; phylum Chordata; class Cladistia; order Polypteriformes; family Polypteridae; genus Polypterus; species Polypterus senegalus. The sequence goes on from NC_053162.1 coordinate 166,953,924, forward strand.
AAGTGGAGTTTTAGAGTGGAAATAATAGATTGTTGTTTGGAACACACGCATTTCATGTCTGTTCTGTTTCTAAAGTTATCTGTGTAAACACATTGTTAAAACAGAAACGTTTTTTATATTCTAGTAGTAGATGATAGAATGTAGGCATAAACTATATAATGTATGAAGCCTGAAGTCCAAATATCAAATAAATATTTTCACAGAAGATACAAATCTAACACAATTACGCTTTTATTCAAAAATATAACTGCAGAAGCAAAAAGCCGCCTTTACATGCGACATTGACAGTTGTTTATTATGACTGCCTCTGTGGCGCGATAGACTCTGCTCCCGACTGGGAATCAAAAGGTCGCGAGTTCGATCCCGTGCCTCTCTGTTTTGAGACGTAAACTGCTCTTAGTCTTACTATTTTAGAATAAAAAACATATATTTGATTTCAGTCTGTAACAGCCAGTGTAATTTATGATACTTCTAAAGGTTAGCTTTGTTTTTTTTTTTTTTTTTTTTTTGTCAGTTTTATTCGATTTATGTGATTCACACATGTAGAACACATACTGTACAATACAAAGCATTTAATGTGCTACTTTAGTTACGATGGGATTTGAGAAACTAGTAAATTAAATGATTTTAAGATGAATTTATGATGTTCTACTTTAACGACAAAATAAACTAAGTGATTAATGTGGAAATTTCAAGATTAAATTTCCATACTTTTTTACCCCCACTGTGTGCCTATTTTTTTTTTTTCTTTTCTCTGTACTCTAATAAGCTTCCATATGACTCTGACGTTGGGCTACAACTCGCCTTTTCACAGCAACTTTTATTTTGGGCAATGTGTGACTTTGAACTTGAGCTTTCGAGTTTCTCCGACACTCTGTTACTCCATCAACTTCCTTTTTGTTGTTTATACCACTGTTTAAACCACAAATAGTACATATTTCTTTGCCTCCACTTGGTATTCACTGAAATTCTTCTATTTTCTCCTGTGCTTTTGTCATTGTCTTTTCACAGAACGCTAAGATTAAGGGCTATTTATATTGATTTGCATATTCAAAGAGGCGTAATTCTGGGAGTTGGGGAGTGGTCGCAGGCACATGCATGTGCTTTACTTTTCATGCTGACCGGGATTTATGTAGCAGAAGAACGTGGAAGTTGGCACACACACAGATTTATGCATCTGAATTTTTTTTTTGTGCATACACACATTTCCACTTGTTGCCATGTTTTAGCGTGATTTCTACGCACGCCATTATGCATGAGGCCCCAGGTCTTTTTTTCTGTCCTAACCCATTGTGGGCTATTCTTGGCATTAATATCTAATGATAAACATGCATGTTTATACATTCTAAGGCATGTCCAGTTTATTTTAGTTCATAGATTTTATTTAGTTTTGTGTGTGCGTTTGGATATTTGAGTATTAAAACTGAGTTTTTTTTTTTTTTTTAATCTAGCAATGGAGGTTATGGACATATTAAAGGTTCGAGCAACAGATGAAAAAGTTAATGTGAGAAAATCAGCCTTGCAGGTAAAAAGTGTCTATTTTTTTAAAGTGTACATTTTTGTTATCAGTTGCCCAAACCCACAACATTAACGTCTTGAATCACAATTTATTTTGCCCTCAGCTCTTGTTCCTCTTCCTTACATTTTCCATTATAGGTGCTTACTAATATTTTGAAGTTTGGTATTGCATCATGTTGCCCTGAGGACCTTTCCATATTACAGGATCGATGCAGAGATCCTGCAGTTTCGGTCAGAAAACAAGCTTTACTTTGCCTCACTGACCTGCTTTTGGTGAGTTGTTTGCAAATATGTTATCCTGGAAAGATGTACCTTTGCATATGAAATGACATATTCTATCATTCACTATTTTAGACTCATTCAACCAACAGTGTAGTGCAGAAAGCGTGGCTTTCTGGTGTGGTCCCTGTGGTGCTTGACAGTGAAACCTCAGTTCAAGAAAAAGCATTGGAATGTCTAGAGCAGTTAATCTTGCAGCACATCAGAAACTACAGCATACAGTTTGAGAATGACCCCCATCAAAAACTAGCCTGGGATCTTTTGTCACTTCTTAGTGGTGAAAACCAAGACCTGTGGTAAGAAATTGTTAGTACTGAAACCAAAAAAATGTCAATAATTCAGACTTTTATACCGTACAGTAGGTGAGCACATTTAATTTGATTTGGACATCTGCTTCATTTATCTTTCTCATTTATCATTTTCTTTATCTTTGAGTATATAAAATTACCTGACATGATTACATCTCTAATTTTTTTTTTCCCCTCTGTGGTTACTACTTATGCATACTTAAAATATCTTTGTAAGCAGCTGTTTTATACCCTGCAAACAGAGCTTGAATACTGCTTTATAAGCTAGCATAAATACTTAATATTTTCAATTTTGTAAACTGATATTCTGTGCTTTTGAGATGATCAAGATGCTTTGTTAAAGAAGCTGAACGCATGGTAGTTTACAGAGTGATGTCACTTTGCACAGCTCTGGGGAGCTAAGAGATTATGCTTAAGGGTGCTTTACTTTCAACCTTGTGTAGCATTCAGAGACTGCACTAATTTTTGGTTTCATTTTTGCAATTTAATTTTCAATTCATTTAAATATTTGAAGTGCTTCTCACTTTTGAAGTCTCCACTGTATACAAAGAGAAAATTATTTATAAATACAAATCTGTCTCTCTTTCGAAAGTCGCTACCTCAGTAAAGCCTTTGCCATTTGGTCCAAGAAAGAGAGATTTTCATCGTCCTTCATCAATAGTCTCATCTCTCACACGGAGACAGATCACTCAAGTGCTGCTTGGATGCTGTTAGCCAAAGTGGCAGGTTCAGCTCCTAAGCTTAATTATGGCAAACTGCTAGAAGCCTGGGATGATATTGTGAGGTAAGTAGAAGTTTTTTTATTAGTTTTCTGGATTGTTCAATTAAATTTTGCTTATTCTTAGGTGCACATAACTGTAAGTGTGACTTTTTTTTTTGCTTAATTTGCTAATGTTTATATATTAAATTTTTGCTATTTTAAAATATATTTTTTTTAATTTTATTTGCATCTAACCTTATTTGGTATGGGGACAGTGAAAAAGAAGTGCTTTCTAGTACGACTTGCCATATTTTGTGTGTTATTGGGCACATTGCTAAACATCTCAACGATGACACCAAAAGTCGTCTAATTGGTATGTGGATTTTTGATCTGTATTAGTTTTCATAAAAATATTTATTAATTTATTTTTTAATCACATGGATAAAGCAGTTTTCCATCTTTTAAAAATGACCAGGAAGCATGCACTTCCTCCAGCTGTGTAATTTGTGCTTGACTTATTTGATTCTGGGTGTTATTTTAAGCTCCTCCTTCCTTGTTCCACTTTGGGCAATAGAAATATTGGGTAGTAATTGACACAACCATCAAATACTAGCCTGCTTTATAAATTGGTTTAAAATTGAGGCTGGATTCTTTTTCTGTAGTTTGTTCTTTTTTTCTTTTATGTGAGCTTTGACATTTTGCCTAAAATACTGATTATGCTGTTTCACCAGATGATATAAAGAAGTGCATCCTGTCTTTCCGTGCTCCTCTAGTAGTGATCAGTGCTGCTGTGGATTCCCTACATAAATTGGGAAAGAGTGAGTCCTCGGAAGAGACCCAGGTAAGCTAGGGGTGTTGGATGCAAATGGTTTGGTCTGACTTCTTGGAATTGGGGTGTGTGTGTGTGTTTTTCTCCCCCCATCCAGCATATATGTATATGTAGCCAACTTTGAAACTGGCTTATGGTGTATTCAGCAGTACTTTAGTAAATAATGAAGAGCCAGTGCTTGTTATAGTTGAGTAGTACAGAAGAGAAATTGAATGTCTACAGAATCAGACTCGTTGCCTAACAGAACTTTTTATTATCCTGACACTTCTAAGAAGTGGGGTGAAATAAAGAGTTATGTGTTGGTTTGTAGATTTAGAATTTGTCAATAACTGCTTAAATTTATACAATGGCCATTTTCCTAAAGACAGATATTTTTTGGTTCATTGTTTACTTTAATCCTTCTTGCTGTGGGCGAGTATGGGAGTATGTGTTAGTTTATAGCCAAAGATACTATGGTGTCCCCATCCCTAATTGATTCTTGACGTGTGCTGGTGTGTTAGAATAGTTTATGGCTGAAACTGGATTATGTGGGTTCATCAAATGGATGGTTGGAGGTGTAGGGTATTCTGTGAAAAAGCACATGACAATGTCTACTCCCTTATGCTTTTATAAACCGTTTACTCTGAAGTAAATAGACAAGATTCAGCTGTTAATGAATGCAATGTTAAGGACATATTTTTTTACCTGTTTAAAATGAGATTCACGTCTAAAATCTGCTTAAGAAGGAAACACGTAAAATAAAAAAAAAATTAATCGGGTCACTTTGCTCCTTGCCTTGAAAACAAGGCATTCGTACACTAAGAGAAAACCTAGTGCCTGAGCAAGAAATTGGACATAATAACTAGAAAGTGTTCAGAAGCATTTACTACCCACTGATTTTTTTTTTTCCCCATCTCCTACCCCTTTCTGAATCCACTTGTGTTAGATTTATTGGTAGGTGCTTCTGCAGTTAAACTCTGTATGTATTTTAGTAACCGACTCCAATGCATCTTCCCTGTTGGGTTTTATTTTGCAGACCTTTCTGAATGAGCATTGTGGTGAGATCCTCTCGGTTTGCAGTTCTTATCTTTCAAGTATCATTCTTTGCGAGGATGGTGTGGAGCACATTGACGAAGACTTAGTGGTAAGCATATGCTTTATTGTAGATTTCAGGTTGCTTGATTTCTATTGATGACTAAGAATCCTCATTGGGTTTGTTTATTTTATTTTGGCAGGTTACCCACTTGTTCACTTTGGGAGAAGCTGCACTGCTGTGTCCTGCAAAAGTAGACAAGCGTATTTTCCTCCTAGTGCAATCAATCCTGGCATCTAATGTCAATCTGGATGCTGGTAAGACAGGAGATGCATGACTGTTGTGTGGATAGCATTCATCTTTTATAATAGTATTGTTGTTTTGTGACCATCTAAGACTGCTCAGAATCCAGTATGCGTTGAGATTGTTATCAGAGACATGTTTTATGGTTTGCATTATTTTTCATTGTAGTTTTGGGCATTGACTACTTGTTGTGGATCCTGTAAAATTTTATTTATAATGTAAAAATTATTTTGTATGAGTACCATTTTAAATTAATACTGTATTTAAGAATTTTGAGTGTCAGAACAAAACCTTCTGACCAGAAATGTTTTAAAAAGTAGTCTTGGCCACATTCTGAATTGGGGTAGCACTTGGTGAGATTTCCAATTGACGGTATATCCTGAGATGATATAATAGATGTAAAAATGTGCACATTGGACAACCTAGCCTTCAAGCAGTCCTCGGTTCTTTTCTGAGTCTATACATTATCATTCTTTTAGCTCCATTCAGCTTGTCCCAGGATAATGATAAAACCTTTAGTTATCTCCTTTTGCATTTTTCTAGCACCAACCTCTGTCTCTACCGATTTAAGCTTTGTTTGCAAATGAAGTATTCTTTAGATTAGAGCTTAGAAAGAATTAATACACATGTTACCTTAGTCTCCAGTGACATGCAAAGCAGTTTGCAATGCCCCATATACATTTGAAATCTCATTTGATACTGTTTAGCAATGTTGTACAACTCCACATAGCACACAGTTCTGTGGATATGCTGGTTATATGAACATTGTCCATGCATACATCTTTACACCTGGTTAATCCAGCAGAGGGTTTTGGGGGAGCCAGAACCTATTCCTAGAGCACTTGTTGAAACTTAAGGCTAGGCTTCAATGGGGAACCATCAATTGTAGGGCTCAATGGCTCATAATTCCACACTTGCATCGGACTAGTTTAGTCTTATAATCCACCTATTGTGTACAATTCACCTATTTGGGATGCTGTAGTTACTTATAGTGTGAATCAGATTATTGCATTTTGCCAGTTTACTTGTATATGATGAATGGAGGTAATGTTATGTACTTTTCTTTCTTTGTAATGTTGTCGGGGGCAAATATGGTATTTGGGACTTTATGATATGCTTTAACAATAGAGGTAATGTTAAAATTAGTGCAGTTGTTTTTAAAAACTAGAACTAAAAATGCTTACTGAACAGTATGGGTGCTATTTTAAATCTGTCTATAATACAAAGTTAAGTTAACTAATAATTATATTAAAAAAACAAAGGATTTTTAATCACGTTTAAGTCCCTTCTTTGCCTATTTATTTCTATAGTTTTTCTTCTCCTGTGTTATGGGAAAGCCTTCATTGTGGTGTTAAGGTTGATAAAGTTGTCTTGTGTTTTGGTCAGATGCCTCCGTGGATACAGAGGAGGGTATACCAGCCTCACAGCCACTTTCTCAATTCAAGACTTCTTCTATGCCCACTACAGTGAGGGCACATGCTTTCATCACATTGGGTTTGTATAGCTTAGCTGCTCTTTTGGTTTTAGATGTAGGATTAAAGTACTACTAAATTTATAGCCGAGCGAGTCTACTAAGAAAAGTCTGGCTTGCACTTTCTTCCAAAAGCTGCTTAGACAAAAGTCTTCCACGCTGAACCGTTTACTTTGCTGTTAGCAGGCCGATTGATGACTGATTAGCTTGTTCCTGTGAATACTTTCCAGTCTTTTATTTGTGGTGCATTGATAAAGAAAGATACATTTACCCTACCACTGGTATATTAATAGTGAAAATGTTAAAAACAAAGATGTAAAAGATTACTGGAGCACTCTGCAATGTACACTCTTTCACTGCTGTCTTCATGAAGCAGCATTTTTCCATTGAACGGATTGAAACATGCAGCAATAATATTACAGGTTTGACAAAGAAGAATTAAAGGATTTGAACCAAAATTTGATCTGTGTAAAGCAAGAAGCTTGATGATTAGAATAACCTGTGCACCCATGTTACCATTTAAAAATGTAACTGTTGCCCATTTTGCTGCAGGTAAGCTCTGTTTACAGCATGAAGAACTTGCTAAGAAGTGCATTCCGGCATTGGCTCGTGAGCTGGAAGTGTGCGAGGAAATCCCCATCCGTAATAACGTTATCATTGTGATGTGTGACCTGTGTGTGCGTTACACTACTATGGTTGACCGCTATATACCCAACGTTTCTGTGAATCTGAAGGACAATGATCCTTTCATCCGCAAGCAAACCCTCATTATGCTCACCAATCTTCTTCAGGTATATCTTTGTCTATTTGTCTTTCTGCTCACATGGTGCTTTTTTTCTGCCTGACATTAAAGGTCTGCTGGTTCTGCTTTTCATAAATGGGGGATTATTTGCACAAGGTGCTTACTTTAATGATACTGTGAATAAAGAATGAGGGTTTTGAGGAACTGAAACTTGGAAGCCGGGTTAATTTAGTGACCTTCTAGATTTAAAATCTTCCATTTTACTTGAGAACAACAGCACTTTAGAAAAATATTAATGTGAAAAGGCCATTCAACTCATAAAGGCTTATCAGTCCTATACTGTATGCTTAATTTCTCATAAGTAACAACAAGACGAGTTTTGAAGGTCCCTAAACTCATACTCTCTGCCACACTAGGTAGAAAGTTTTTCTTTATGCAGGGAACCACAGACACTTGGAATAAATTACCATGGAATAAATTGCCAAAGTTTTGTGTGAAATTTACTCCTGACAAGTTTCCGTCTTTGTCCTTATGTGGTTGTAAAAAAAACTGTCCTTAAAGTGGTAGCCTAGAACCACTGTTTTATTTTTTTTTTGTACTCTTCATTCATGTCGCCTTTTAATCTCTGTTTTGTTAAACTGAAATGAACCAACTCATTCTTCTTTGGACTTTCTCTAGCGCTGCTACTTCATTTTTGTAGTTTAGAAAACAAAGCTGTACGCGGTTTGGTAGATGAGACATCACTACTGTGTTGTTCTGCTTAAGCATAACCTCCCTTGACATGTACTTCTGCACATTGTACTATGTAACCTAACATTCTGTCCACCTTCTTAATGGCATCTGTCCACTGTCTGGATATAGATACCATATAGGTTGTGAGCAGTCTACTATGGCTGTTGGGTACGACTCATAAGGTGCAATTTCATTGCGTATTCAAATCTAACATTTCGATTTCCTATGTGTAATACATTACATTTACTTGCCTTACATTTCTTCATCTGCAAATCTGCCAAAGCCTGTGCGCTCTTCAGGTACCAATTTAAGGATTCATGTGGTTCTGCTTTGTCCGTCATTCTTACCTAGTTTAGTATCATCTGCAGACTTAACTATGTATGTATGTATGATTTTTTTTTTTTTTTAAGTTATTTAAAAGTTGTTAATGTTAAAAAGAGCATCGGCACCAGTGCTGCTTGTGTGTAGAATTCAATGAACTAAAAACAGCTGTTGGCGGTTGAAATATGACTTGTGTGCTTTCACATTTTAATTATACTAATGAATGTTAAAGCCAAACGAATAACACAAATTCTTTGTTTCCAGTTTCATATTTAGCAATAAAGTATGCTCTTTCCTTTGTCCTATTAACTGCGCGTTTTGGCAGTTATGCATCTCTTTTAATGCAGTACATGTCAAATTGATGTGCCTTGTCTTTGAAGCAGTAAAGTTTTATCTTGGTATTAACAAATTGAGCAATTGCCAGCATAGAAAGCCAAACAGCCTCTTCATTTGAATCTTGCCTTGATGTTTACTTTTTGCAACTGTTCTTAGGCTTGTCAGACCTCCCACATCCCACAATCCTATATGTGTAATTGTAGATGCGTGCAAGGTGGGACCTACACCAACCCTGAACTGTGTATGTCTGTTACAAAATGGATGAATGCTTGGACTGTTGGACATTAGTTGTGCTTAATGCAATCGGAGAATGAACACAAAGCCTCTGTTCATTTATTGGTACTGTGTTGGACTCTGTATTAAAATGTGCTTAATGTTGTTAGTTTCTTATTTCCTCTAACAAATGTGTGTCAATACAAGTTAAACAATTACACCTCTTCTGATCTATAATGTTATTTTGCTCTCACGGCACTCTCAAAACGGTTTCTGAACTAATTCTATAATGGGATAAAAGTAGCAATAATGTGAGCTGGTGTGTTTTCTTTTTTTTTTTTTTACCAAGTACAATTTCTGCACTTGTGGTTTCAAATTTTCCTGCACAGACACAAGGTTTTTCCAGACATGACTTTTGCTGGTTTTCTTTTCGACATGCAGTTGATGCAGTGCTGTATCATCACCAAAATGAGTGATTTTTATGTGTAGTTTTTATCATGTATTATTGTGCCTTCTGGGTTTATTTTTCTAATTGCAGTTACGTATGAGTGCAGTATGTACTTTCTTGGTAATAATGATACTGTGAAAAATCTAGTACAGGTATCTTTTCAGGACTTTGATATCGAATTAATACCAAAATGACTGGTTCTTGTGATGCCCCTAGTGCTAGCTGTATATAATTTTTGTGCTGTTCTAATTAGTCTGTATGCATGATGGCAGATTTTTGAATATGCCAATATTTTCTGCTTTTTCAACAGGAAGAGTTTGTCAAGTGGAAAGGCTCATTATTCTTCCGGTTTGTCAGTGTGCTTGTTGACCCTGATCCCAGCATTGCCAGGTATGTGTACAGTTTCCGGTTTCATTATTATTTAAATGACTTTGTTTTTGAAGAGATTCAGAATCAGCTTTATTGGCCAAGTATATATACACATACAAGGAATTGGACTTCGGTTTTACCTTGCTCTCTGTGCATGTGTATGCGTGTATAGATTATATACACACCATTTCAGTACAATGGATGATAGTTATTGACTGGTTTATTGCACAAATATTTTCTCTGATGCTGTGAGATTAACTTGAGTGTTCATAAAAGTGATAGCCTGTGGAAAGAAACTGCTCATGTGTCTGGTAGTTTTGGCGTACAGTGCTCTGTAGCGCCTACCAGAGGGAAGTAATTGAAAAAGATTATGACCAGGGTGTAATGGATCTGCAATGATGTTTTCTGCCCGTTTCCTGACTCGAGATCTGTATAGGACCTGAATGGAGGGCAGATCAGCACCAATGATTTTTTCTGCAGTCCTGACTGTCTGTTGTAGTCTGTTTCTGTCCTGTTTTGTGGCCGAACCAAACCAGACTATGATGGACGAGCAGAGAACAGACTGGATTACTGCAGAGTAAAATTGGATGGGAAGAGCCTGAGGCAGGTTGAACTTCCTGAGCTGACGCAGGACGTACAACCTCTGCTGTGCCTTTTTGATAATTGTGTCTATATTTTGTGCCCACTTCAGGTCCTGGGAGATTATGGATCCCAGAAACCTAAAGTTTTCCATGACAGACACAGTACTGTTGAGTAGTATGAGAGGGGCCAACACTGGGGGGAGTCCAATTAATTTTAATTTACATAGCGTAGCAGAAAATTTGTCCTCTGATATTTACTTGGCTGTTAGAAAAAAATCCAATTTAAGCAGTATTGTGATGAAATCTATGTCTCAGAAAAACTTTAATAATAACAGATTCGGAGCAATCTTGTCAGTATGTGCTTTCAGTGTTTTCCTGTTTGTCTCATTTCAGTCTTGGAGAGTTTTGCTTAGTCCACCTTCTGCTGAAGAGGAACCCCATTATGTTCTCACAGCACTTCATTGAGTGCATTTTCCATTTCAATAATTATGAAAAACATGACAAGTACAATAAATTCAAGCAGACACAGAGGTGCGGGTGATAAGGAAGTATCTAGTCACTGCTCTTCCATTCTTCTCTATGTAACAAAGTTTATTTCTTATTTTTTATTATTTATATTTATTTGTTAACAGAGAGAAGACCATGTTTTCTTTGCAAGGAGCCAAAAACAAAGAGAGGCGCATGAAGATTTACAAGTTCCTGCTGGAGCACTTCACTGATGAACAAAGGTTTAGCATCACCTCCAAAATCTGCCACAACGTCCTTGGTAAACATGAACGTGCAGACAGTGGGGCAGGAGACTTCTTTTCTGCAGTGTGTGAGGTGTTGTATGTCATTTTCTGCCTCTTCTATTGGCAGCTTGTTTTGTGGATGGTCTTCTTCCACTGGACTCCGAAGGCGGTGACCTGCTGTCAGACACATTTGAGGTTCTTGGCTCGAAAGAGATTAAACTGTCTGTGATGAGGTCCAAGCCAGGGGAAGACGGCCAAGGGGATGACGATGAGATGGCAATGGCTAATGCTGTTATGGAAGTAGCCCAGAAGAAGCTCATTTCACACGTTAGTAAACACAGTCCACATTTCTCGGCCACTCTGCCTCTTATCTATGTAGGGAAAGATTTCTCAAGCTTAAAATAACCCAACCTTTACACAAATAAGGCTTAGGAAGCTATTAGTTTTCTTGTAGATCGTATTCGTTAGATGCACATCAGTAACACCTCTCTGTGGATAAACCAATTACTTGAATGTTTCAAATGCCTAAAATAGAGTGCAGTTAAATTTAAGGTAGTCTTGAGCTGCACAGTGTCAGGTTTTTCACATTTTTGCATTAAATTGCAGGTTCAGAAGAAGAATTTCATTGAGAATGTTATTCCCATTATTATTGTGTTGAAAGGCATGCTGGAGGAGAAACGGATTCCAGCTCTACGAGACCTCATGAGCTATCTGCGGGTAAGAAATAAGGAAGTTTTATATTTAAAGTATCTTTTATTAACACTAGAACCTGACCATTGGGATGAGAAGAGGCAACATACAGTATACTAGCCATGGTAATACAATAATTTAAAAGAAATATATTTGCTGTCTTTCCCATATTCTATGTGTATTTTCAGCCCCTTTCCTGTGTGTGTGTGAACCTTTCTTCACTGGCATCCTCCTTCTCAAGTTAATTCCTGTAAAGTCTGCTTCTCGGACTCTTGTCATTATTTTCAAGGTACCTTTCTGGCGGAGTAGTGGCTCTGAGGCTAGGGATCTGCTCCAGTAGGTTGCTGGTTCAAATCCCATAAACAGCAGAAGTGACACTGCTCGGTTGGGCCCCTGAGCAAGGCCCTTAACCTGTGGTGGCTCTGTCCCGGGTATGACGTGAATCTGCATCCAGCCCAGCAAGCAGGTCCTCGAACTTGCAGGATTGGCACATCTGCCAGCGTGGTGCTGAGGTGTCACCCGTTGCAGCACTTGGATCTCAACCCGGGTGGTTCGCCATGTTGTGGGTGTCGCAATGCAGTGTAATTGGCGCATGCTCCCAACCTTTCTCACCACCTGTCCCATTTTACACTTTTCGTTTTTTCCATCCTCGTATGTCTCACATTAACTTTTTTGTTGCATCACCAAAGCCAAACCGACCAATCAGATTGTTCTGGGGGACTGAACACACATACCTTAGTTTATTATATAGAAGATAAAATATTTAATATGTATGTATACACACACACTTGCAGTGTCATGAAATTATTTGAACCTTCTTGATTTCCTTTTTTATTGTAAATGTTTGTCTTCAACCACTATCAATATCTAATATTTGATGACATATTTTCAACAGGGGCACAGTGCCCAGCACAGCATTTTATTGGTATTGGTCTAACTCTCTCTGTGTCTAGGGTGAGACCCTGTGTTATGTGGAATATAAAATATCCGCAGCATTTGAAAAAGTTGTATATCCAAACACCACAATGCTCATCTAACCACTTATTAGTGTTGTTGTAAAATATAATAATGCTAATCACAGGATGTGCAAGTAAAAATTTCCCTGTACTCTATAGTAGTGTTGCATGATATCCTTGAAGTACCGAAATACGAGTACCGACCCAATTTTTAAATCGGTACTTTTCCAGCCTTATGGTAATTTTGGTATTGGAAGTTAAAGTTTGCGTGCCAGCATCATGTGGCACCCTGTACATGTTCATCCATATCTTCAAAACAAAAATAGCATAATCATGCACTTAAAACTTCAAGAGGGAAATAGCCCTACATCTGGCTCTGCTCCATGTTATGATATGCACATATCAGTGATCTTGAAACTCCGAGGTTGAGCTCTCCATTATTGGCTTTGGTATTGTTTTGGTACTGGTACCGACATCCAAAGGTTTGTATTGGTACCAGATTCTATATTTTTATATCGAGCCAACATGACTCTGTACACGTGACAATACCACTACATCTGCTGCTGCTATTACTACTAAAGGGTATCATGAAATTCTTATGTGCTTGTCCGACCAACATGCAGCATGTTGTCAACTCTCATCCTAGAGGCATTTTGGTCTGTTTTATTGGGGTTGATGGCCTAAAATGTGGGCTGTGATTTGAGCTTAACTTGGAAAACACTAGCTCTGCCAGCTTCATCACTGTTGCCCACTGACTGTTAGATGCTCTTAATCTTCCCATTTATAAAAACTGCCGATGTCAAAGTTTAAGAAGCTGAAAAGAATTTGATATTTCTGTTAAATGATTTGGTATTAAGCACAACTACACATTGTTTAACTAACAGTGGCTTTTCAGTCTGTCTCATCTCACTTAGTTTACACAGGACATTTTTTTTTTTCTGTTTTCTTAATATACAGAGACTCCCAATCCGTATGGCTTGATAGAAATATTCAGCAGTCATGTCACAAATTAGGTCAGTCTTGGAGTTAAAGGGGAAATAAATGGCCGAATTCCAGGAACTGCCCTAAACCTTAGATGCGAGATCCTTTTGAACAGCCTCATTTTATCAGAGCCCAGAGAGGATGAGTTCCTAGCCTCATCTTGGTAGCTCCTCTTCGCATTTAGTTGTCGCCATTTCTTCTGAAGATGCCAGAGGAAGTGGTCGCCATTGGTGGTGGTGGTGGTTGTGGTGCTGCTGTAATTCTAGAAGTACAAAGTTCTTTAGAGGATTGAGTGAATACATTTGGTGTTTTGTTTGTTTATGATCTGAACAAAGCAAGACCCACAGCCAGATCTCCCAGATGTCTTTGCCTTACCCTGTCCAGTTTGCTCACTGCTGCTGCTGTTCTGAGTGGTCATCTCTTGGGGATGTTGTATATGATTGTTCATTTCAGAGCTCCTGTATTAAATAGAACCACTCTCTATGTTGATATTTCTAATTTACATCAAGATCGGCTTGTCCTCAAAATACTGGAAGCTTTCTAGATGTCTCTTTATATTAAATGAGAGGCTAACTTAGATACAGTGTGTCCTAGAGATGGCTAATCCATCTAGGGGGGGGTAGCATTATGTCATGGACAAGATGGTCAATCGTGCCTGCCTGATTTGCTCTCTTCCTCTTTAATTAAAGGAGATGATGCAGGATTACCGAAATGAGATCCAAGACTTTTTCACAGCAGACAAGCAACTGGCAGCTGAGCTGGAGTATGACATGAAGAAGTACGAGGAGCAGCTGGAGAAGGAGAGACAGCAGGAAGAAGAAAACATGGCTTCCGCACCAGAGCCAGACGCGGATGCTACTGCTGGTACTGCAGCTGCCATTCCCAAAACCCCTCTGGTAAGACTGGGAAGAGTATGGGGTGAGAGTAAAGACCTGCTAGAACAACACATCATGCCATCTTTTCATCAGAGCCATGAGAATGGCCATTCTTCATTCAGAATACATTTTCTAGATTTTCTCCTTGAACTAATGTGGTTTTCCATGTTTTTCTTTAATTTAGCCAGTAGACTACATTGATTTGTTTATAAATCTAATACATAAAGACATTTTGGAATTTTATTTCTCTTTTTATCCTGATCCAGGTTCCACTCTGATTCTCTGACACTTAAATTGTTGTGACCATGGCATTATGATGTAGTGTATCTTTTGGGCTAGAAGTTCATTGTTGGTATTTTTTTTATTTTTAGCCTCCAGTTCAGGATTCACCAGCTGTATTGGTGCCCAGGGATGTCTGCGTAACGCCAGACTCCAGGAGCTTGGTTCAGCAGCTTGAGAACAAATCCCCACATACCCTTCCCCGTGCCTTACCACAGCCACTGCGGGTCACGGCTCTGTTGTCTCGGGCCAGGTGGGTATGGCATATTTTAAAATATAGTTTCTGTTTATGTACTTAAATAAATCGGCAAAGTTTTTCCTCCATAGGCCAAAGTCACTGAGCACAGATGCCATCTTGAATTCAGCTAGGAAGATGACAGAAAGTATTAAAAAACAAAGGAGCCAAAGCATTGGTGCAGGTGGCCACATTCCTTACAAAGAAAACCCAGATGTAAATGAAGCAGGTATGAAAAGATATATAAAGAAAACCGAAGTAGAGTCCGAAAAGCTGCTAAGCAAACCTCTGTGCAAAAGAATCTCATACAAGCTCACCCCTTAACTTCAAGGGCTACCTTCTAATAAATCCCCCTCTGGTCTCCTTTCAGGATCCCTGCAGGACCAGTCTGCAAGCAGCCAGTCATCTGTTCACATGAGGGCGATCAGTACCCCAGAATGTAAGTGTGCATGCAAGGTTTGGGCATTTTCCACTTTAACCACTAGGTGGCAGTAGTGACTTGGCAGATCTGCAGTATTTTACAAATTTAGAAACCTGCATGCTGCTGCCCCGACCTTACAGTATCATCTTTATCTTTCTTACAGCAACAATTAATAATGTGACGTTTGGAGTGGGAGTGAGTTACATCTGTAGTTCAAAGTCATTTTCAAAGTCGTCAGTACATGGTGAGTGGTTTTCAGAGATAGTATGATGACCAGAAAGGTCAGGGGATCACTTCAAAGTGCTATTCTCATGTATTAAAATGTTACATGTTTTGTTGAATGGTACAAACTGAACCACCTGCAGCTTAACATCAGAAAACGGGCAAAGGAAATAATCAGATTTCAGGAGGGTCAAGACTGCCTTTTCATTAGTTCTTATTGACGGTGAGGTGGTGGGGACATATACTGTAAATACATTGGGGTCTATCTGAACGACTTGGTTGGTGTCCCACCACAGAGGCTGCATCCAAGAATGATGAGAGTCGTCTCTATTTTCTGAGGAGGTATGAGGTCGTTTGGTGCATGTCTTCTACCAATATGTAATGGAAAGTGCTGAAGAAATGACTTTAGTGCAGCTGATGCTAACAAAATGATTAAAAAGGCAGGTTCAGTCTTGGGAGTCATGCTGGACTCACTGGAGGAAGTGGTAGAACAAGAAGTCACTCAGGAGGCTGCTTACTGACCTGCACAGTGACTCTCGTCTTCTCTGTGACGTCCTGGCTAAACAGAGGAGCACATTCAGTTCTAGACCGACACATGTGCATTGCTCCAAGGAGTTCTACCTGAGCTGACCCAACAGGATCTATAAATGACTCCCCAAATGGCTAAGGTGGTGGTGATCCCAGTGTGCTGAATTGGTCTAGCAGACATCTTAATGATGCTATGTGCGTTTTACTGTGCTAGTGACTGACAACAGCGGACTGTGAAATTGTAACTGATATGCATGTGCAAATCACTTTACGCTTAGTGAACATATACACTTTATTATACTTAAATATATAATAAGAATGATCTGTATTTGTGTTTTGTCTTCTGCTATAACCCTGTAATTTCCTTCAGGATTAATAGTTTCTATCAATCTGTTTAAACTTACGACTATCCTCCCACACACTTCCCTTTTACTAATCTTGTCTTCTTATTTAGGAGATGGGCAAAGTTCAGAGAAAAGCAAAAAAGAAATTCTCTGTCTGCAGTCACCCGACAAACCGTAAGTTCAATGGCTTTGTTTACTCTCTCTTTTTATTTTTTTAGTTGAATGACATTAAGGCATATGAACGTTACTTCTAGAGATTGCAATGTGGTGCTATCCACAGCTGATTTGATGGCTGAAAGGCTCTTATGTCTCGTGATATTGGCAATGCTTCACACTTGTAACATGTGGCTCCTCTGTCCTTGCAGGTCCCCACGGCCACAGCAGTGGAACATTGAATCGCCATTACCTCAAAGGCAGCTGACCAGAAGCACAAGAAAGAAAACTCCTTTAAGGCCAACAAACTGAAATCCAAGTATTTTTAGTTTTTCTTTTCTGTATATGCAAGCCTTTCATGTTGTATTGAATATTCTGTCTAAATAATCACAGCTGGCAAGCCTTTAAAGCACCTTACAGTTTTTTTGGAAACCTGGCCAACCTCTCTTCGCACACCTGCCATTCTGCATGTTAGTAAGCCTGTTTGTAAATTATTTTGACTATAACTACTTTCTCAGAATAATAATAATAAAAACATTACAAGTGAAAATTTTTCTTTTTTATTCACAAACATAGAAATTTCTTTTTGAATTCACACTGTTTATACAAGGGTTTCTTTTTGCAAATAATCCAAGAATAAAAAGAAATCTGAAAATTGATCACACCATAACATCTTCGTTGTCAAAGTAAAAAGACTTGAATAAATTAAACATAATAATACTGCTAAGTCATCTCCCAATGACATTCATATAGCATTAGATGAGGATCTGTGAAGTGAAAAATTAATGCAAGGCTTTCCGACATGAGAACAAAAGGAGCTGTGGGTGACTGGTAGGAAGGAAGGTGGGTGTCTCAAGTTAAGGCTTTGTGCAGTGGCAGCGGTGTTGTATGGACAGCTGAGTGACTGGCTGTGATCTTTGTAAAGTAAAGGTGAAAATATTTTTTTTAATTTGGCCCCTAGTACATAATTGCTGCTATTTTTTTTTTTTTTCTGTATATATTTTTATTTAGGCACTAATGTCTTATAAAAGTAAATACTTATTCTATCAAAAAGTTGAAAACTTTTTACAATCTAGGCTAAAAAATAAAAATCTACCTGAAAACGGCAGGCTTTATACAAAGTAAATTGTGGTAGATATGTATCAGGGTGGAAAACAAAATACCAAGATGCATTCCTAGATCTAACGTTAACACATAATTTGTTCTTTTAATTTAAAATAATGTAGTATCACCTCAAAAGATGGGTGATCATTAAGTACAGTGTATGTCACAGTATGAACTCCTCCTGTGGATTTGGTCAGTGCTACACTGCTTTTACAGGCCTGCTGAGCTTAGGTGGCGAGTTATAGCAAATGGACAAGGCCGTGCAAGTCAGCATTGCACCCTGGCACCTCCACTAATAACCGGACCGCCCTTTGTTAAAAGCTTGTCTTAGCCTTTAAAGTCGGGCAGAGAGAAAAAAGGCACCAAGGTTGTTCTTTTAGGGCCACTTGAATGGCAGGTAACTCTGAAACTGAACTGATGCAAGCAGTCGCTTTGTAAGAGGAGAAGGTGACTTGATCTCAGTCACCCGCGTTCCAAAACCTGTATCTTCAATATTAATACTAATTTTACGACAATTGCATGAGGAAGAAAAGTAGCAGTCCTAAGAATAGGCAAGGGGTATGTTTGTTCTTAAAAGTAGACAAACGTTTTCATATTCTGAAAACAGAATGCGGATATTGAATATTTATATATAAAAAAATGTAAGCACTGACTCATCTCCACGTGGCCTCCTTCATGTGCCCCGACAGTCATTAAACAAGTGGTGAGATGTCTGATATGCTTGCTGAAGGCTGGCGTGGACAGCAGTGGCGCCTCATGCACAAAGAACAGCAGTCTGAGTTCAACAAGTGCAACTTTGGTGGCCAAACTACCCTGCATTTGACATTTTACAAAAATGGCCTCTAGTGTGTTAGTATGCTGTACACATATTAGAAAAGTAAAACTTTGTTGCTAGGCATAGTAAAAGCTACTTCAAAATAATTCATTTGATACTTGGTTGGTAGTGGTAGAAAGAGTTTTTGGTTTAAATCCATCTTTTCTTTTTACTATTCATATCTTGACAGTTTCACTTCATGTATTCCTTTTGTCTTCAATTCATTACACTGCTCGATTCTACTTTAAATTGTACGACAAAACGTCCTATAAATTATTTCCATTGTGGTGCTCACAAAGGAGTTCGCTATATGAAATTCATAATACACAAGTTAGCCCCTTCTGGCCCAAAATGTTCCCCTGGGGACTGAAGTCAATAATCGGGACCTCAAATTATTTCACAGAATTTTGTGAACTATTTTACAAATGGCCTTCAGAGATACTGGGGTGGGTGGTGAGGTTAGAGAAGACGGGGGTGGGGGTGGTGGGGAGTTGTGGATTGTCTGGTGATCTTGGCACAGGATGGCTGCTTATCACAAGAACTTTTCACCTTTGGCAAACTCAGGTCTTCAAGAAATCGCCTCTTACAGCGGCTCACTTGCAACGCAGTGTAGCCAACAAAGTTCAGCGAGGAGTAATTTTGGCCTCTTTAGAAGTTCTCTCCTCTCACTCCTGATTCATTTCCAGACCGGTCAAATAACAAATGATGACTTGTGTCTGAAATCTCCCTGGAACAGGAATAAAGCACAATTTTATACAGTTGACATAAAGCTCAGAATATTGAGGGAGTTGGTTATTGAAAACCTCACGCTTACCTCCTCATCACCACGGACAAAATCCACACCGTCTCCTTTTGTGGGGGGCTTGTAACTGCAATAAACCAAAAAGCCCCTGTTAGATTTTATGAAGCACAACACCACCTTAGTGGAATACCAGATGCTAGAAATAGCACTTTGAACTCCATTGACCAAAAAAAGAAAAAAATGATACATGAAATCACAGCGTGAAAGGCACTATATAAAACCATCCTAAATGTGACCTCTTGTTGAATTTGCATTGCACAGACAGGGTAGCGATTTTAAAATGTGCTTTTATGGTAAAGGTGCTGTTATTGAAAGAGCTGAAAGACCAAAACTGTTGGATGGTTCCAGTCAAACATTAAAATACAAAACCTTTATTTTTAAACTGGGCAGCATGGTGGCACAGTGGTCGGTGCTGCTGCCCCACTTGAATCCTGAAATTGGAATCTGTTGTCGGGCTGCTCTGTGTGTGGAGTTCACATGTTGCTTACCCAGTGTCTGCAATGTAGTGGGGGTGGTTTGGGGGGAGACACACAAGCACATGCAGGCTGTTTAACTAGAACTGTTATAGCCCAGCATATGACTGAGTGTGTGTGAGTAACCCATTCAGTGGGCCCAGCATTGACTCCTGTTTTACACTCAATGTTGTCAAAATAAGCTTTAGGAACAACAGACAAAAAAATGTAAAGTCCAATGCACTGATGATGCATTGCATTATTTATCATTTTGTTCATACTGTACCTGTATTTTTGAATTGTTTGTTTTCCAGTTCACTCAGCAGCTCATATAAAAGTCAGATTATGGAGTTTTGCGCACCGATGCCCAGTCATGCAAGAGAGAATAGTGATGCATCTAAGGATCGATACCCCAGAAAACTTTTAATTTATTTTCCTGAGTGACCCAATAATCTTAGTGTGGTTTCTGAGCGCATGTATATACTGTAAAGGATGAATGCGGACTGGCAATCTCGAGTGGGGTTGGTCAGTGAGACTGTTCCCGGCTGGGAGGACAGGACTGCCTTACGGAGCCAAGTGTTCTCCCAATACAATGGGTGGCAGTATTCCTCTGGTATAGCTTGTGTTACAACATCCACAACCCTGCATGGAAGTTGTAGTTCTGGTGGGCAGCACTGCTGGGGTCCTTGAGTGCGGCTACAGGAAGTCACTGGGGGCAGGCTCACCTGTCAGGGCAAAGTGTTTTCTTGATACGGTGCTGATGTGCCAGGAGTACTACCAGGTCTGGGTTAAAAGGGAGCAGTTCCCACCTTCCTAATTAGAGTCCAAGTCTAAAGTGGCATTGGTCAAAGCTCACTTGGGAGGCGTGTAAGAGAAGAATCATATTGCATGGTTTGGAAAAGAAGCAGCCTGTACAAAGTATTTTAATCCAAAGACACTGTTTGCTGAACAACTGTGTCTAAGGTTCAGGGTCGATGATGGCCTGTAGTGACCACAATATGGACTGTATACACTGTGTATTTAAAAAAAAAAAACTGGACGACGGTTCATAGTGGATTGATTTTTGTCTTTCCACTTCACTCCCATAAGCCCTTGATAACCAGGTGGCCATATGTGAGTAAACGGCCACTCAAACAATTCTGCAGGCCTACTGCTAGTGCAGCACCTGAGCCTTTGTTTTCTTGCACTTGATACTCACTTGCTGCTTGCCTGCTTCTTGCTCACAAAGTAGCCCCTTTTATATGCACAACAGATGCCAACTGTTATGGACACCAGGACGATCACAACCACCAGGACTCCGATGATGATCCCAACAATATCAATGTCATCTAGGCAAAGTGTAAACTAGAGTTAAGGATGGAGACAAATATTACAGGATAAGAAGTGCACAGTACGTGTAAGCTGATGAAGGAAGCCACTCTGTCTCAAACTAAAGATGCTTCACATGTTGGTTAAAAATTTAAAAGTTCACCCAGTAGCAAAACACTTTTCCCAAATTCCTCATTTCCATTGCTCAGCACTCCTCCAAATTTGCAGCTTCCACAACCAACCAGTAGAGGTCAGCATTAATGGGTTTATTTTAGAACTAACACACTTACAAACTTCCATCTTTTGTGAGCCACACCTAGCTGTGCCGGCTGGGTTTTGTGCCACACAGAAATACTCTCCAGCATCCACCTTCTTTACGGAGTGGAATTTCTGCGCAAGAGAGAGAAAGAAACAGAGAAAATGACATTGGTTAGCAGCAGGGACCGCCTCAGTAGGCTTTGTCCACTGTTTTAATATCTTATAGCTAGTGGTACTAGGGTGTTGTACCGTGTTAGCCATTATGAATGTAGGGAGAAGTCGAACAAAATTACACCTTTTATTAGCTAACTAAAAAGATTACACTATGCAAACTTTCAAGGCAACTCGGACCCCTTCTTCAGGCATGATTTAATGAACAAGGGGCCTGAGTTTTTTCGAAAGCTTGCATATTGTAATCGTTTTAGTTGGCCAATAAAAGGGTCGTTTTGCTTGACTTCTAGCAAGTGCAAAAATCGGCAGCATGACTCTGAACTAAACCTAAAAATGGAGATCATACGACTCCTCTGCTGGCTAAGCTACACTGGTTACCTTTTCCCTTTAGAAGCAACTTCATGGCAGTGCTTGAGGTGTATCTGTAAAAATATTAAGGAGGCAAGCTATGTGCTTACGAGGCGAGACACAAAAATAACCGGACTGGGCTTGGGGCTTTCTTGGAAAACTGTCTGGAGGTCAGCCGAACGTGAGTCATAGAACTATATCCCCTCCTACACGCCGTCTCAAACCGCCGACCGACTGGGTATATCCTGTGAAGAGCCCAGTCCGTATTTGCCCAACAATTGCTACACGAGTTGCCGCTATAATGTCGGGTGAAAAAAAAATCGAACGGCGAATCAACATCAAATTTCTCGTGAAATTGAACAAAACGGCCACAGAAACTTATGAAATAAAAACAGTGTATGGTGATAACAGCTGGTCTCGCACACAAGTTTTTGAGTGACACAAACGTTTCAAGGAAGGACCAAAAAATGTGGAAGACGTTCAACTCCCAGGTTTTTTTCACCAAGATGACGCTCCCACACACACAGCTTTTACCTGACAATAACATTCCTGTCCTCGATCATCCTCCCTAATCGCACAATTTAGCTCCCTGTGATTCTCAAAAATCAAAAGAGACCTGAAGGGAACACATTTTTCTTCAGTGGATGAAGTGAAGACAGAAACGGCAAGCCTGTTGAAGAGCCTCAAGCAAGAAGACTTCCAGCACTGTTTCAGTCAATGGACGACGTGTATAGAGGGGGAGTAGATAGAAGGTGACAATGCTGCAATTCATCTATATATATATTAATATCCGGATTGGGGAAAATTTTTTTATATATATATATATATATATATAATTTTCCCCCAATCCGGATATTTTGTGTCTCACCTCTTATATTCAAATAGCAGGTCAAAACATTTTTTATTCTTTTGTTTCTTGTGATTTACATAAGATTGATTTTATTGGTATTATTTGAAGAAAACAACAATCCATACAATCAAGTCAACTAAACAAACCATAATTCAACCTCTGTCTGAGTGATTTATATTATTTGAACTGCTGATGCATGATTTCTATTATTTATCATTTGCTATTGTTATTAACGTCTCCTAAATTCTCTAATGAGCACTTTAAATTGTAAACTTTTATGAAATTATAATAATGATGATAAATTAAAATGGTGAGGTGTTAACCTAGCACTCCAGTGCCTGCCCACTCTCTGCCATGCGTTCACATAGATGTTTGTTCACCTGGGCATCATCGGCCTACCCGTGTTATGCACCTGGGCATCACCTTACCAGAGTTCCTGCGTTGAGATCCATTGCATATGAAGAATTGATAAACTTGTGGCTGCTTCTGGCGTCCTCCGGGATCTGGTCACCATTCCGGTACCAACGGTACTTGGGAGGTGGAAAGCCTTCATTTTCAGCACACAGAAGCTCTGCAGACTTTCCCACTGGCACAGATTTTGGTACATGGCACCTGGGAGCAACTGGCTTGACTGCAACACACACACACAAAAAAAGGAAAAGCTCAACATGTTTGCCACTCTTAGACCACAGCAGCAATGCTCCCAACATATTAAGCCCATGCGTACTTCCCACAACACACAAGTGAGTTTCTCAATGGATGAATAATTCACTTGCTCTTTACTTACAGGCACGTTCGTACAAAGAGGATGATGCCAACATCTTCAGGCGTCTCACTAGATAAATAATTGAGGGGACTCTTTGCACAAATGACCACTTAGCCTCCATTTTCGTGGTCTCTATTTATAACAGATTTTTCTGCAGTGACTCTTCCCTGTGATTTGTACTAAAAAAGGCTGGCATCCCAAATTGAATTCTGCCAGCTGGAAAAAATGGCCCCACCCGGCCCCCTCTCGGATTTCAATGTGATATTAAAATATGCAGGCTCAGCAGCGCCCTTGCTTTCTCAGTGATTAGAGCGCTTGCTCATGATGTCTAATTTAACCGGAGAAGGGCGCTGCCCATGGATGAAAAGTTTTCAGCAAGCAGCAACAGCCTGCAGTGTTAACATCATGTAGTTTGGCGCACCAACCTTGGACAGTGAGCTCGATAAACACCTCTCCCAGCATCTTCGAGTCCAAGGGAGCAGAGACTTCACAACGGTACAAGCCCGAATCTGATCGTGTCGTGTTCTGGATGAACAGTGATGCCCGATCTCTCAAAACTGCTCGGTTTTCCAGAGGCCCTGAAAGAAACATACAAGACAAAAATGAGCAACATGGCAGCTCCGTGAGGAATCCCAGCACTCAACTGGCAGAGCCTGACTCTTTACTAACCTGAAACCTTGTTCTGGAAATAGACAAAGGTCACGATCTCTTTGCTGGTCTTCTTCCACTCTATCCTGGGGCTGGGTGTGGAAGTGGCCTTAATAATGCAGGATAACTCGACACCTGGAAAACAATGGGAAGTGAGGTGGCTGACCAACTGAACACACACCACCTTACCAGTAATGCACTGTGGTTGGAAAAGGTGCAAGTGCTCTGAGTCAGTGCTTAGTAAAGTAGGCTATACAAAAACACATGGAGGAACATGGGAGTGCTGCTGCAGTCAACCCCTTATTTCTGCTTGCTACTTTCATTTTAGGAGTTTAGGGAGCGACAGCCTATCCCTGTGGTTCAAGATAAGAAGAATCTCTAAAGAGAGAACCCGTCCTTCACACGTCACACCAAGGGAGTAAACTGAAGTACCCGGAAATCAATCTGGGGTCCCCCATCCTTCATTTGGGGAGCTGAGCTGAAGGAGAAGTCATTTTGTGTCGAAGGAAGCTGCACTGTAATTCGAAGGTGCTGAATTTGAGTTTTGCTGTTTCAGGGAGAAGAGTTAGTTGAAGTTCGAATGAGACAAATAGTGCAGTTACTCAGAATTATTTGGTGGTGGAGGGGGACTTTAATGGAAGAGGCAAGCATGACGCAGACTGCCGATACGCGAGGGGCACCTTCACAGTTAGAAAACTGACCGGCTGTTGGGCTGAAGGAGTTCTCCTTAAGTGCAGCTAGCTAAGGATGCTCCCAAGTCTGGTGGACCAATGCCAGCTGACTGCCCAACAAGTGCCTGGACAATGTGATATCCAGATGCAGTTATTCCTTATGCTATACTAGCTGTGCCAGCCTGTGCTGTGAAGAGCCCAGGGTCCTAAAAACTATTGAAATCATCAGGGAAAAAAGCTGAAATGGAGAGATGTCTGGTAATTGAAAGGAACTACTCTGGGCATCTCTCTCCTAGGAGGATTCGTTTTGCTGACGTTGTCACCTCACTTGCATTAGCAGTGGAAGGAAAAGTAAAAGGGATACCATTTTGCCGATGTTAGCGGCTAAGCATCTTTGTCTTTCTTCTGAGGTTTTGTTTTGCTGATGTGCTGGTCTCGCTTCTGTATTAGCGGTTACGTGAGTTTTCTATTTCCTCGGCGGTGGAGCCCTTACCCAGACTCCACCTCTCCCTACCAGGCCGGACAGACAGGCACATACACAGTTCCACGTGTAGATGTTTATATATAACATGGTGTCTTTTCTGACCCTTCAGCTGTCTTCTTTAGCTTTCCCTCTTCCAGTTTAATTAGAACGCATGAGCCTCAGTTTTGCGCTGTTGGCAGTGGGGCAATGCAGTTGAGGTCATGTGTCACTGGAGAGCCATTTCATGCAAATTTGTATCCTGAGATGGTCTTTAGGGAAATGTGCTACTCACTCTGAAACTCGTTGACCATGGGGTTCCGGTTGTTTGAGTCCAACTCCACCGCGTGACACCTGAAGCCTGAAAAAGAGTAAAAAGAGAGAAGTTGGTGACGCCTCAGATCAAGTGAGGGTGGGTGGGCCTCTGGAGCTTCCTGGGGGCAGATAGCAATCAACATGCAAGATCACACATCTCAACACTCGTTTAAATGTTTGAGGCTACAAATGGGCAGAGCCCACCCAGTTGGATTAAACTGACTATAAATAAAAGGGGGGGGGAAGAGAGTCAAAGAAATAACAAAAAAAAAGGCATTACCATATATATATATACAGTATATATAATATATAACGTCTACGCATGGAAGTGCGTGACTATCTGTCTGTCTGGCCCGGAAGTGAGGGGTGGAGTCGGGGGTAAGGGCTCCACCTCCAAGGAAACAGAAAACTCGCTCAGCCGCTAATAACACAAGCGAGCCAAGCACATCGGCAAAACGAATCCTCAGATGAAAGACAAAGTCGCTTAGCCACTAACATCGGCGAAACGTTATCCCTTTTACTTTTCCTTCTGCCGCTAATACACAAGCGAGGCGAGCAAGTCGGCAAAATGAAACCTCAGAAGAAAGACGAAGTCGCTAACATCAGGAAAACGTTATCCCTTTTAGTTTTCCTCCCTCTTCTAATACACAAGCGAGGCAAGCACTTCGGGAAAACGAATCCTCCTAGGAGAGAGATGCCCACAGTTGTTCCTTTCAATTACCGGACATCTCTACATTTTGCCGACGATTTCAACAGTTTCTAGGACCCCAGGCTTTTTACAGCATGGACTTGCACAGCTTGTACAAGATAACCCTGCTATGCTCTGAAAGCCCCCAAGTCGAGTCCAAGTCGACCGTTCCCTGGGTGCACTGCTGCTCCTCTCATCTGCCTAGCCAATAGAACACAAAATGGAGCTCTGGGCTCTCAATTTAGTTATCTGACCAGTCCTAGAAGACCGAGGTAGCCATCGAGGCCAAAACAACAAGAGGCCACGGTGTTTCCACATTTAAGTGATTTCTGAACGAAGCACACTCCATGTTTCATCCATGTAGCCATTATGAAAAATGCATTGGTGCGCACTTCTCTTTTGAATAGAGAAGTGGGATTCTCCTGCCTAATGTTTAACGGCCCCCACGCTACTTTACTTATAAAGCATTCTGTGCCACATCATCCATGTAAGTCACAGGCTTTTCAACTTCAGTTTTCCTTTCTTAGTTATTGTTAAGAATGTAAAAAAAAAAAATGAACAGCAGGGGGCGATCTGGGGGACTTCCTGCCAGCCAGTGTGTCTTAAGTCGACTAAAGCTCCCTAAAGCCTCTCTCAGTCAGCCAGGCCAGGATTACCTTTGGAACATTTAGCTCCTAAAGACTTTAGTCTGAAAATCAACAGGGAACAGAAATATGATAAATGTCTTTATACTAACAAAAATGTAAATGTTAGTATTAATCCATCCATCCATCCACTTCCGCTTATCCGGGGTCGGATCGCGAGGGCAGCAGCTTGAGCTGAGGTTTTAGTATTAAAAACACTATTTGAATGATGGCATAAACAACTCCGAATAAGGATGCCTCACATCGTATACAGGACAAGACAGCAAGAGCACTAGACTGGCAGTAATGGAGTGAATCTTGTGGCTGGTGCCAGTATGGGTACATTGGGGCTGTGCCTTTACTTTACTTTACTTTACCTGTGGTATCCTTGAGTTGCTATTTTAACAAGTGGTACACTAAAATGCGTCACTAAATGCTTATTGTAAGCTCACCCCACTAGAAGTTCCAGACTAATAAGTTCTTAAATGAAAATGATCTCCGCCCACACTAATGTGTTCATGTCATTTACGATAATGTCACTACCCACAAATGATCAAAAATACATGCATGCCCACTGTAAGCAAGTGTAACACCACACCTAGATAATCTCACATGCCACCCGTCAAGGATTAACCATCAACTGGTAAATTATTTGCCTTTTTGCATGTGTATGCAGCGTTCAAGCTGTACAAAACACAATTTAGACGTATACTGGTAAGCACCACAACAAGCACCATAGAAAGCAACTCCTCTGTGTACGCCATGTTGGATTATGGTTTTCTTCCATGAAAGGTGACAAATCAGGGAATGAAATGGTGTATTGAGCACAATTCAGTCAGGGAATGGCCAAGTAATAAGTACAAACAAATCAAAGTGCGATTGGAGTCTGCATTTTTAAAAGTCTCTATTTTCACCCCTCCACGTTATAACGCTGAGCCGGCGTTTTCAGAAGTAGGCGGCTCTAGATAGTGTTTTCAAAAGTCTTCACTTTTAGGGTAGTGTGAATGAAAGGCGAAAGTGCAGACTAATGTCTGCATTTTTAAACAAAAATGTAGTAATGTGGACGTAGTCTTAGATGCTTATGTTTTCTTGTTCTCCTTATTTATGATATCTGGACAGTAGCAGGCTGTAGCCGAGGTTTAAGTATCGACCATTATGATGGACGGTTGACAGCTCAACCTGGCCCGGACACCCCGAGACAGCAGCAACTTTTGGACACTGCCTCCTCCAAGACGCTAGATGGCAGCTCCCCTGGAGTATAGCGGTGCCCCAGATTCCCACAGGGCGTCCTGGGACTTGGAGTGCGGTTTCACAGCCCTGTTGGGTGCCGCCAGGGGGAGCGGTCGAAGGACTGGGGGAGACATACTTTCCCTATATTTCCCGGATTTACTAATGGATTACGTGGACAGGAGCACCGAAAGTATTTCCGGGCTGACTAAAGAATTTGAATTCTCCCGGGTCGGGGACTTTATAAAGGACTGCTGAAGACCCAGCAAGGAGTAGGACAGAGCTTGCTGGGAAGGTGTGGAAAAGAAGTTTATTGTATTATTGTGTTTATTATTAATTGTGTATTAGTGGTGGCGGTGCTTTGAGCACGATTATTAAGAAGAAAAATATTAAAATACTTCTTGTTGCTTTTACCTTGTGTCCTGAGTGCCTGTCTGTTGGGGTTAAAGGGGCAACAGCGACCCCTAGCGTTCACACCATGTTATTGATCTTTCATTTGAATTGTCTTCCTATTGAGTTTACTTTGTGACTTTCTGCAGTTACTCTGTGCTTGTGATGCTCATTATAAAACTCATCTGTTTCTGTATAGCTGCAGATACAAAATCTCAGTTGAACTTGTTTAGCAGCTCACCTCTGCTGTACGAGTAATGGCGTAATTCTCATCACAAAACCACTAAGGGTTCTGTTCATGGGGGTAAAGCAGCCAACCTGCTCCTGCTCAGCTTCTGAGCCCTAGGGTTAGAGAAGGTACCATCCTCTACGTCAGGGGTAGACAACCTTTCAGCAGTGTCGTGCCGACCCCATGTCACAATGTCACAATGTTATTCTGCTTGCCGACATAATTCTACCAATTTTGTTATATACAGTATCAGAACTGGACCGGTTATAATGGGTTTTCTGGATCTTATATTATTGGTCATTCAATATTTTAAAATACATAGGATGAGATGTGAAAAGAATGTTTTGTTAAATTTTCAACACATTTATTAAAAATTGCATTACAAATTATAAATTGCAAGTTTTTTCAATACAAAATTCATAGAGAATTAAGAATTCTAATATGATTTATCATTCTTTATTATTAATCAGAACTGTTAATCAATTAATGCAAAACAATTGTATAACTACATTCGGTGGCTTTATTTTTGGTTCCAATTATTTGACTAAAATAAGTAGTTTGTTTCTTAAAGCCAGAGACAGCCCTTTTTATAGCTTCACTTTGTTCATCAGAGTTTTTAAACGTGGACTGTGGTTTAGTTTGATGACGTCTTTGTACACTTGACGTACAACACACAACACTTTCACAGCATAACACGATCCTCTTGTTGTACAAATCCATATTCATTCGTCCAAGAGTCTCTTGAAAAGAGTGAACATCAAGTTTTTGTCTTTTATGCGTCATTTTAGTGCAGTATATTACTTAATAATAACTGACAGAGCAAGACGGAGAGGACAGGAAGATATATATGGTACAAGATGGCACAAGCTGTGGCAACCCCTAACGGGAGCAGCCGAAAGAAGAAGAAGATATTACTTAATAATAACAAGAGGTTTGTTTTAACGTACCTCAGCCTGCACTGAACATCTGGTTTTCCTTTAACATTTGAGTCGCATGCACAAAATGAAGGTAAGGGACACGGAGCGCGAACACATGCAATGTAATCTTCTTATATAATACGCTACCGTGGCTGTCCATTTGTCTGTCCAGGATTTGAAATCACCTGCAGCTCGCAAACCGTTTGAACTATTGACCTGAAATTCGGCACACATATACTACGTGACGTCTACTATCCACTTTCGGGTGATGATTGACCTCCAAGTTTATTCCTCTACTCAACCCTCAACTCTAGGCGCATGCGTATGGGTGCCGTTGTCATTCCCTATCACCTTCGCCATCATTTCCCCTACCTCTTCATATCTTGAGGCAGATTGAAGACTTAAGTGCCAGCTTAAGTGAAAAATTAAAGAAAACGTACTAAGTAATTGCAACACAAAAAGTGACTTAATCAGTTTTAATGCGAAAAAAAGCCGACGAAAGAAGAGAAGAAGCGGGCAGCTAAGGTGGAGAACAGAAAAGCTGCTCAGGAAGCAGCAAGCGCATCAACCTCTGAGCAAACGAATGCTAAACGTACAGAAAAATAGGATGAGAACTAGGAATGCTCAAGTCAAGTGTATTCACTGCTCGTTATCATGCAGTACGCCGTTACTGGCTAAAATATAAAAAGAAGTTTGTTTTAACGTACCTCAGCCTGCACTGAACACCTGGTTTTCCTTTACATTTGAGTCGCATCCACAAAATGAAGGTAAGGGACACGGAGCGCGAACGCATGCGCTGTAATTAAAATATAATAAGAGGTTTGTTTTAATGTACCTCGGCCTGCACTGAACACATGCGCAAAACATACATGACGGCACGAACGCGTGCGTTGTAATTAAAATATTTTTTTTTACTGTATTTCAAGTCAATCAGAGTGCCATTGAAAATCGTTCCGCGTGCCATAGGTTGCCGAGCCTTGCTCTACGGGATTCCAGAAAGAAGGTGGGCATACATTGACAGTATTGTTTTTTACTTTTGCATTTTTTTTTTTATTTTTTTTTTTAAAAAGGGACTAAATGATTTCTGATAACCTGATAAGGTGACATGGAGGTCACACAAAAAGATACAGTGATAGAAAATTCACACTCATGAACAGGGAGATGGCTTGACTTTAGCAATTCTGATGTAGGAGAAGAGGGGGGTATTTTATAAAGACTGCTATTAAATCAGGTCACACAACTAATCTGCTTCTTCACCTCAAACATCATCCTACACACTATGCAGACCGCATCAAACTCCCAGTTAATTCACGAAGGGCCTTGCCGTGCTTACACATCCTTCAGCAGAGCTGTCTCAAAGAGCGACCATAAATTCCCTCCAATTCGCAATCCCTTTTCTCACTTTCTGCCTCTTTAGAATTGCAGTCGTATTTTGTTTGATTGATAAAGACAGCATCAGGCGCAGACAAGCTAGCAAAAGCTACAGCAGATTTCCGTGTTCTGTTTCTAAGGACTAAGACATGGCAAATCAAACATGGGCATCTACACAGTGTGATCATTATTACTTTCTTAATTTGTAATAAAGCAGAAGGGGTTAAGAAAGAAGTATTGAAGTAATAATTTAAACAGTGTGTGTGATATGTAGGCTACATGGGGTTGCCGCTATTCCAAGCAGTATTTTACTTGACCGGACTTTACACAATCACATTGGTTTTTGTTTGGGTCTGTTCATCGGATGAATTACGCTATGTGAAAACAACACATTTCCTAAACTGTCAAAATGCACTAATCTAAACTTTTCTTGTTTTAGTGTAAACATCATTTCTCACCCGTCAGGTTCTGAACTCCTGGAAGACATGTGAAGACTTACTCAAAGAAATCGAAACTTGGTGTTTAATGGAGGTGCGTCTGCTATGCTATTAACTACATCATCTACTGCCTTCTGCAATAACTTTTAACTTTCAGCTTAATGGCGCCACGGTGGTGCAGTGGGTAGCGCTTCTGCCTTGCAGTAAGGAGACCTGAGTTCGCTTCCCAGGTCCTCCCTGCATGTTCTCCCCGTGTCTGCGTGGGTTTCCTCCCACAGTCCAAAGACATGCAGGTTAGGTGCATTGGCAATCCTAAATTGTCCCTAGTGTGTGTGGGTGGGTGTGTGCGTGCCCTGCGGTGGGCTGGCTTTGGCTCCAGCAGACCCCCATGACCCTGTAGTTAGGATACAGCTGAACCCTCTCTTGGCGGCACCTGCGGGACCCAACAGGGCTGCACCCAACTCCAATTCCCATGGAGCCCTGCGGGAAACCGAGGCACCGCTCCAGACCAGGGAGGCTGCCATCTAGCATCCAGGGGGAGGTATTGCAGAGTCCATGGCTGCTTCCCTAAACATTTAACAAAGGGCTGTCCCGGCCAGTCATGGACCTCTGGCGCCCTGTGCTGGCTGGGATTGGCTCCAGCAGACCCCCATGACCCTGTGTTAGGATATAGCGGGTTGGGTGGTGACTGACTGACTGACTTTCAGCTTAACTAAACCAGACTGAAGGACAGTTGTTAGCTGGTGGAAAAATGGCATTACAAGCAGACCATTACTACAGTGAGTATGACAAGACAAAAGAAAAAGGAAACAGAAGAGAGAGCTTTTAAATGTGACACTTAAGCACTTTGTTGTAAAAACCAGGCGTGAAGAAGGATGTGACAGGTGATCTTGAAGAACACGGGCGCTAGCGACACCCTTGAAGCGACCAAGAGCATTTGCTGGATGGTGTAGGCTGCTGACTGTGTGTCGTCAAAGATGGTAGCGTGTAATATTGGGGAACCTCAGAGATCCATCAATGCAGTCTTCCTTCTGTTTACCCTCTACTACGGCCCCTATGGAATCCATTTTATTTTTTCACAAATTCCATTTCATTTTTTTGATTTTTGTTTTATTTTTCCTTGATTCTGATTTTTTTTTTTTTTTACTGTAAGTAACAACAGCTACAACAAAACAAACAATAATGAAATGGCACTTTACATTCCTTTTAATGAAACAGCACACTAGCACAACTGAACCTTATTTCTGCATATCTATTATTGGTTAGGAGCCCCGATCCTCCATGATGCTGTAAGCTGAGACTGCAGTCAGACAGTGAGTGCCCTCCAGAATTATAAGAGCTGCTGCTAGTTTGATGCACCCTGCTGAGATGAAGGCTAACTTCACTTTTAGGGTCTAGGATATTTGTTACAGCCTGAGCTGATGTGTTCTCAGCCTAAAAGAACTTTTTGTAGAGGTGCATATGTTCAGCGAGGTACCCTACTGATTTGAAGCAGCTATCCCACGTGGTGTTTCCTGGCAGACTTTACCCACATCACTAGTGACGAGGCCTCACTAAAGTATTTCTAGTGCTGCCAGGTCTCTCCCGCCAAACTGATGACACGACACAAGCAGGTTGAATGTACGCCGTTAGGCAGAACACCTTTTAAAACGTCCTGGTATGCTTTTAGACAGTATGATGCATTGTCCGTAACCACTGGTAAGATATATAGATAGATAGACAGACAGACAGACAGACAGACAGATAGATAGATAGATGCCATTAAGGTTCAGCTGGTTGTTGTGAAGGGACTGAAGTGCTGCCTGTAAAAAGGTGAAAAAGTTGCAGCTCTCCATAAAGATAACATCTGCCAAAAAGTACTGCCCTTCAGTACTTCTGCAAATTATTTCTAATGATTCTTAAACCTTAAATGTTTACAGTTTGAAAATGTACATCATAACATCTGTAGCTTCATCTACTGCATATCTTAAAAGAATTAATTACAAAGCAAAAGTGAACTAAACTGCAAGATGCTAAATCCAGGAATTAAACAGAAAAAAGGAAGAGACCCCGACCTTTAAGGGCTCGTTGCATCTGAGGAGAAGCCTGCTCTTCTGCCCAGTTTATAACGGAAGAGTCAAATGTGGACTTTGCGGTTCTCCTCATGGTGAGGCAAACTATTTAATAAATCCAGAAACATTGTTGTTCATTTTTAAAAGGGTACTATGGTATGCTGGCAAAACTTGCAGAAAAGTTGTTGTCCAGATTTGTAAAAGTCGCCGGGGTATTGTTATGCCCTCAATTTTGCAGTTAAGCTCGTGTTTCTTGGTTTTTTTGACGTAGTTAGGGTATCTGATACTGCTCAGTTCGACATTTCTGTCTCGTGCAGAGAGCTAATTTGTGTGCCTTTAACAAGAAAACATGCAGGAAACACGCGCAAAAACAGAGGCACGACTGGATTTCTACAAGAATTGCATTTGCCTGAAAAACAACAAACTAGAAAACAGTATCTGAATGATAGAAATACAGATTATTCAATCGTTTAATTTATTGGGAAGTTTTGTAACAGTCACCCCTTCAGTCTCTAAATTCCACACATTTCCATTTTTAAATCTAAAATCCATTTTTATGCGTTAATTCTGTGATTCCGTCCGTGTTTTCTGCATCGTGGAAATCATAGGGCCCTACTCTACATAATGGACTTCCAGTTTAATAGCAGCTCATGCCATCTACATAAGTTCTCAGAGGACTCCATCATAGGCTGCATTGATAATGGAGACGAGTCGTGTACAGGAGTCTGGTGGAGGGCTTTATCTTGCAGTACACGAAGAACTGCCTGCAGACCGACATCAACAAGATAAAACTGTCGTTGGTGAACATTTGGTGTATCAAGAAGCCCCTGGCACCAGTCACCATCTAGGGCAAGCAAGTCAAAGTAGTGCAGAGCTATAAATACCAGAGCAGACAGTAAGTACTTTTAGAGGACACTCAGATCTTTGGATGTGTGCAGCAAACTGCTGGAAATGTTCTAGCAGTCCGTAGTAGCCAGGGTGTTATTTGACACTGAGGTCTCCTGGGGAAGCAATGCGAGTTCAGAGGATGCAAAATGCCTGAAAAACCTTATCAGGAAAGCCAGCACCTTCGCAGGACTGACCCTGGACACTCGGGGGGCTGTTGTGGAAAAGAGAATGATGGCAAAGTTGGACGTCTTCTACCCATCCCCTCCAGGGATGCTTTTTGAAGTATTTTTAGCCACAGGCTCATAACTCCATGGTGTACTAAGAAGTGCACTTGGGGATCATTTCTGGCAGCTGCCATTGGGCCATTTAACGCTTCCTCCCAACATTGCAGGAAGACAGTAGAGGCTCAATCTACTACAAGTTATTTTAGCATCATATTTATTGTATTATATGTTTCCATTCTCTTGTCTTATGCTGTACTTTGAGTCAGTACCTGTGTATTCTTTGTTTTTGCTGCAGTATGAATTTAATTTCCCCTTAGGGATTAATAAAGTATATTTTAATTAATCTAATTTCATCATTAAACTGCTACTCCCTGCCACCACCACTCCACACAAGAATCCTACAACAGTCATCCCTTTAAAGTCCCATCAAGTTCAGTGGCCACTGCACTCTGGAGCGCTCCGCCATGGTTGCTGGTGACATCTATGCACATCTACGGTTAGTCTGGATGTTTCATAGACATATCCTATGGAGTGTGACTTAGTGCTGCTGGTGACGACACTTTTGTTTCAGTGTGTCTGGGCTTCATTACCTGTAATAAGTCCTGAACGTCATTCATACAAGAGGCTGTTTTGTATCAAGTGGTCAGCGGGAGCAGCATTTCACACAACTCTAAATCAAGTCTCTTTATTTAGAGGTTTGTGAATACGCTTTATCAACCAAGCATATAAAAACATAGTGAAGAGGAGATCAGGGCTGCAAGCTGGTGAGAAGAAGCATAAAGCACAGCTGGCTGGCACTAACAAATGCCCACATTCAAGTCAATGAACAGCTCAGAGCAACATGCTTGCCTTGCAACAGATGTGCACGTGTCAGAATAAATCAGGAGATGTCCAAAAGCATGAAAAGCTAAAAGTCGCTCATCGGGCAGGGTCCACCTGGCAAGCTGCTCCAGTCCACCAAGGGTCAAATAAGAAAAAATGCCATGCTAT
The DNA here is from genome assembly GCF_016835505.1 of Polypterus senegalus. Lineage (NCBI taxonomy): Eukaryota > Metazoa > Chordata > Cladistia > Polypteriformes > Polypteridae > Polypterus > Polypterus senegalus. The sequence continues at coordinate 166,989,503 of NC_053162.1, forward strand.
GGCTTGTCACTAGCAAGCTTTTTTAATAGAATTTAGCTTTATAGAAGTACCTGCTCTTTTGTTTCGTTGCCAGTCACCAATGCATGCAATTTCTGTCACGTGATGGGAGAGTCCTGGGAGTAAAGGGGAGGAGCCTATGTCGTGCATGTTGGCCTCACAATGGCCTCTAGTCCCAAGTTTTGAAATTTTGATGTTTTGGTTTTCAAGACTTTTTTTGATTCTGAGTTTGTTTTGTGCTTTAATTATATTTTTGCTTCCTTGCATTTTGTTAGAAATGTTAAGCTGTTGGACTGGCATAGTGAATGTAGTGTGGGGCGCAGACAGAAGTAGTAGAAGTTACCTGTATGACTGGCAAGTCAAAAAACAGGCACAAAAAGGAGGTAGGTAGAAAAATCAGGTAGGGACAACAAAAGCACAAAATAAAGTCCAAAAACAACATACCAGGTGTCCAAAAAGTATGAAACATCTTATGATTACATTTGTGAGGTATTTGGTTTTATCCCTGTATTGTAAGGTTCTTTAGGTTGTTTTAAGTAGCCTCCTTACCATTATGTTTACCATCTAGAAAAACAAGTCAAAACACATTTTTCAAAAAAAAAAAAATGTTATTATGTGTACCAAAAAATCAACATTAATTCGGTAGAAAAGGTCTGTCTACTGTCCACTGCTGCACACTTACTACATGTCCTTCATGCGACATACAGTACTTTGAAACATTAACCAACGTACAGCCAAACGTCACTATCGGGACAGTAGATGTGTGTTTCTTCACGCACTTTTCTTATAATGAGAGGGTAGAATGAGAAGTTTCTGATCACACGGTGTTATTGTAGGCTATCACAGGAAGGCTTAGTGACTTCCACATCTCCTCTGACATATACTGTACATTGATAGTTGCTGCACTGTAAACAGCGCTTAGTTGGCTAACGTCTTTCTTGTCCTTCCACTTAATCACAATCTTTTGGCCTTTTTTGCCAAGCATCTATTTGTACGGTAAATCTTCAGGCAACCAAATTCATTTGGCACATCATGGCAGTGGAGCTGTACAGTGGCGTATGCATTAGTTTCACTATTCATGTCAACATCTGATGACCAATTCACAATGTCATCACTATCGCTTGATTCAGCTCATGGTTCAGTTTCTGTTTGTTCTAAAACTGGTTTTACAGCTTCTCATTTACAAACCATTGTGTTGGGTTGAAGGCTCCACCCCATTTACTTTGAGAAACAAAACATAAGGAAATATTCATTATGTTTTGCAGCATAATGTTATTTCATCCATTAGATTGTAGAAGAATCTTGTCCCTACAGTTATTCAGGCTTAGCACTGTAAAGCGTATCCTTGCAGTCTCTTAGTCCTACTCAGGCTTAGCCATAATTACAAAGATTTCTGAGCTCGAGTCACGCTCAGAGTTAACGCCAAGGAGGTTAAAAGAATAAATTATTCCAGTGGTGAACAGTAGAGGGAGCAATGTGAATGGTTACTGCTATTCAGGCTGTGCCATGTTGATGACTAATTCAAATAATGGTCTATACAGAGAAAGGCAGAACAGTCTCATTTTGCTTTCATTTAACTTTACTGCTAACACCACCCCATGTCCAACAAAAGCAGTAGTAACCAAGCAATAATTAAACATTTGGGGACCCTAAACATGAGGTTTTAACAAAGCCTACATATTCAATAGGGTAGAGTAGAATGTAGAGAACTAATATGGAGACTTCTAGTTAGACCCCACCTTTTCCAATCACATACTGAAGTGTAATTAATGTTGCATAGCAACAAGCAACAAACACCAAATACCAGGGTGCAGGGAAAAAAAAATGTAGGCAAAGGGAGGGGCCAAGGGTGGAGCTCAAACCAACTGCTGCTAATAACAGGCAGACAGGCTGTTGCTTCTGTTTTTTCCTTAATTGTGGTCAGCTTCTCCTACACACAATGCCATGGACTCTACATCTAAAACTGAACTGGCTGTAATTGGAGCTAAACCTTTTGACATCCCAGACACACACAAAAGCCATGCCAGCCCACAACCGCTCCACACACCTCATAACATTACACTCCCCTCCTGGCACTGGCCACCCATCTGAACACTCAATTTTGGCCTACTCCCCTAATTTCATTATTAACCTAATGTCCCCTGCCTAATCACAAAGCTGACCCTCAATCCTACACCTCTATTCTGCACGATCCTTTCAAAGCAGCTCCATGGCTTTCCATAGGGCCTTAAAAAACTGCGCTCGCTGCGCAGGTTTGTCATGTACGATGTGCTTAATCCTCTAAAGCTCCCCAATGATAATCTTAACATGCACGCCTCCAGGATTAAGTGACCTGCAGCAAGCAGAAAACCCTGGCAGAATGCAAAGGCAAAATTTGTACTGGTGCCAACTGACAGAAGCTTTATAATGTCTTTGTAAGTAACCCATGAGTCTCTATGTGAGTGATGCCAGAGTTAACTGCCTCGGTAAGAGATTTCAGATATTGTATTAAAATGGTGGCCGCTAGCCTTCTATGCTGACCTTTGCCATTGTGGAGAAAAGTTGCGCTTCCAAAAGCCCCACTGGCTAGCACCTTCCTTCCATTCTCAATGCAGTCACATTTAAAAATGGGCACATGATGGATGAATAAGTCACTGTGGCTCAAACCTAACCGGAATGGGAGCTGTTTTTCCAATATGTCTTCCAGAAGATGGCTTCCTGAGACTACTATTTATTTTTATTATCCTTCAGCTCGTGCAGAGATCTAAAGTCTTTTTTTCTCATCAGAAATGACATTACATGGACTTCAAAGCATCTTTACATAAGCACAAAGGATTAGCATCTCCGAAAATATTAAGTCCATTATTAGCTGTCTTTCGCTGGACTATAAATCTACGCTGGTAGGATTGTAAGGGGACCACTACAGATTTGAGCAAAGTTCAGCTTCAGTCTCCACAATGAGTATTACAGGATTAGCCATCCACCCAAATAACCCAGCTGTAAGACTTCGATTTTACAATCTTCTCATTATCCCTCCAGATTTGTATGGTCAGCATTTTCTTTCTTGGATGCTCTCATTTAAAGTCTTATATTTAATCATATAATTCCCTCCATCACACTACAACTGGCCCAAATTTCATATACATTTTCAAAAGCTTTCAGTGTCAATTACTGTCAGTGGCCACTTTATTAGGGCCCACCTATCTAGAACAGGGCACAGTGCCTTTTACCTTCAGAACAGCCTGAATTCTTTGAGGTATAGATTCAACAAGACCCTGGAAACATCCATTTGGGGCTTTGCTCCTTGCTGAGTGAATGGAGTTGTGTAGATCCTGCAGATTTATCAGTCACACATTCACGTTGTGTGGTTTCTGTTCTGCCTTACCCCAAAGGCACTCTGCCGATTGGTAACCTATTAAAAGTACAGGTCATTGGATAGTCAGCATTTGGAAAATGAACTGATAAATGACTTAATGGCCACCTCAAGTTTCCTTATTTATATTACTGGTCCACATATATGATGCCATATCCCTTGGACTTCATACCATCCTATAACATGGATAGTGAAAACCACCACCAAAGTCAAAGTCTACAAGTTCAGCATATAGCACTGTTGTACCAGCAAAACTGACCACCAAACTCCACAATTTAGGACTTCATTCCACCCTTTGCAAGTGGAGTTTGATGTACTAACTGGCAGACCCTATCATGTGCATACTGGCAAACATCTTTCTCCCCAACCCTGTTCTGAATGCAGACACCACACACAGTAGCATGCTGTGGGGGTTCTACCTTGGAAAGTACAAATATTGCTTCGAAGAGTGGAGTGTGGAGGACCAGAGCATAAGGAGACAGTACTAAATATGGCATATTGCTGGTAGTGTTAAAATTTGGAAGTTCAGTACTTTTTTTTTTTAGTACCAGTATACTGCACAACGCTACCACATTCTCCATCATCACTCCAGTAATGGCCATAAGATTTCAGATTTGCGCCATAAGCTTAGTTAGCACACACAATTGTTAGCTTTGTTGCTTCACAAAGCCAGCGTCCTGGGTTCAAATTTTACCCATTCTGGTCTGCACACTCTCTCTACCTATGATTGGACTATCTTCTGGGTACTCTGGTTTTCCTACTACATTCACATGGACGAATAAATTAGATTAACTTGGATATTCTAAACCGGCCCCTCCAATGGGCTGTCATCTAATTCATATTTGGACAGATCCCCATACACCCAGGATAGGCTGTGGCCCCCTCTTTGCCTCTTTTCTGGAATAAGTGGATCAGGGGAGGTGATGCTCTGTGAAAATATTACTATGAGCTGCATCTCTTTGCCCACACAGATAATTCTGAGGCCGAGAGAAGCAAGGATCGATTTAGTGGCAGCCTCCAGCAAATTGGGCTACCCTCCACATGCCATCAAACAATTTGTTCAAAATAACACCCTCTGGTGCTAAGCAAAATGTGATCTGCAAAACTCAATGCATAGTGAGAAAGCAGATTTTTGGAAACATTCAGTATTTATCATACAAGTACAAAACTCGCAGTAATCAGGTTAACTTTTTATGAAATATCAATTAACAGAATTTACATGAGCCATCATGAATTTAGAGACAATAGCTAAGAGGCCGCTTCTACATGATCATACAAAGACGGGATCTCGTTTTCCTGTTTTGTTTTCGGGCCATGCGCTTTTCTTAAACACACCACCCTCAGAGCCTGTCAGGCTGTGAATTAAAGCCTTTGTTTGCATCTCTGGAAGGATGAAGACATTTTAAACAATAAGGACAATATTCAGGGGGCCTCCGACCAGCCTACATCAAGTGGACTGCAGACTCAATTATACACTTTCAACTCTGCGGCATCCCACGATTCACAGCTGCACATGTTAAACACTTGTTTGCCGTCCTGAATGAAGCAGTGTTTGCAGCGCTCGAGGAGAAAGGAATTCCGACCGATCCCAGTGGCCATGCCCCTTTGAACTTCTCAATGGTGCGCTTACGGACATTCATTTTAAACCATGGTAGAAAATCTGCTGTTGCACCCCTTACTTGAGCCACTCGCCATGGCCAAAACAGTTCCAAACACATTCAGGTTTCAAAAAATAACTAGAGGTACAGACCAGCATTTTCAGCGCACCTAATTCCTCTTCTGAGGGCTGATAGGAATATTCTAACATTCCAAACCATCTCATTATTGAAGTCAACAGTCAGAATATTTCAGCAAGAACATCAGACAGGCTGCACGAAACCCATCAAACATAAACAACATTGTATTTAAGCACTAAGGCTTCTAATCTTTCTAATTTGGGCTTATCAGTTTCCATAGTTGAAATTTTTGGGGTCAAAGAAATCATTAACGATACAAAGGTCCATCAAAATTGTTACATCTTACATACTGCAATCCGAGGGTGTCCCCGTTTCAACATCATCATGTCCTTTGGATTCTAGCATGGAAGACATTATGGCTTTGAAGGACATTTACGAATACAAGCGGCTGAAATGAGTTTCCTCCGCAGGGTGTCTAGGCTTTCCCTTAAAGATAAGGTGAGAAGCTCAGTCATCTGGGAAGGGCTCAGAGTAGAGCCGCTGCTCCTCCGCATCGAGAGGAGTCAGATGAGGTGGCTTGGGCATCTGATCAGGTTGCCTCCTGGATGCCTCCTTAGTGAGGAGGCCCCGGGGAAGACCCAGGACACGCTGGAGGGACTATGTCTCCCGGCTGGCCTGGGAACACCTCGGGATTCCCCCGGAAGAGCTAGAAGAAGTGGCCGAGGAGAGGGAAGTCTGGGCATCTCTGCTCAAGCTGCTGCCCCTGCGATTCGATCTCGGATAAGCGGAAGAGGCTGGATGGATGGATGAGGACATTTGCAGTAATTAGTCTGACCTCAAAAATTGTAACTTGGACTTCCATAACTACAAAGATTGGTAGCCTTGGTGCTCAAATGTAATGTTTATGTTTGGAGGTTGGTAAATATGGTTAGAATTTCATGTAGTCTGCCTGACTGATGCTTTGGTGGTCTTAATAGAAAATCCTCCAGCAATTTTTATTTTCTACTGCATTGTAAGCCCATGTCAAGCAGAGTACACAAACAGATTTCTAATATTTCTACAATGGGAGATCTAACTGGTGAAGGTGCCTGCTTCTGGTCACTAAAACAATCCTAGGCTAGGAGTAAAATGGTGAACTTTTGATTCATTGTTTAGACCCTTAGCCACTTGGGGGCAACACCACCTGGTGAAGTGAGTAACAAGAATGCAGAACAACTGCTTCTTTATTTTTACAACAGAAGTCCTGGCAGAGAAGAGTCATGCAGGGAGTCCAAGGTGAGGAATAAAAAGATGGCCTTTTTATCTAATACCTCAGCCACTAGGCTAATCTGCCCATTAAAATGAGTAGCGTCATCTAGAATTCCAGTTATTTTTATATTTTCTTGGGTTAAATGACTCATTCCGAGTCACATAGGGAAGTAAGTGGTGGAAACTGAACTGGCATCTTTGTGCTTTACTGTCTGGCACCTTCTCTGCTTAGAGATTACAGTGGCCATTAAAGCGATTAATCAGTTACAAACAACTGCTTTTCTATCTCTACAATGACAGGACTGGAAGAGTAAGTGACTCACTAAGTCAAGCAGGGATAAACAAGCGTCTTGTGGTGGAACTGAACTGGAAACCCCAGGCTTTATTCATTTGAAACGTTTTCCATTTCACTGTGCAAAAAGTAAGAAGGTAAGATACCAATCACTGCTCTACGAAGGGAGCTCTAGCAACTCTTGAAACTTGAGTCAGGGTAACACTGAACTCTGTGCTGCAACCTGAATCTTGAGCAGACCCCCCATTCTAGTGGTGGGCAACAATAAAATGAGTCAAGGGCTCTGTTGGTGTGCAAAAGAGAAACAAGTAAAAGATTAATTGCTAGAAAAAAAAAATAGCAGGGTTACAGACACAACGTTTTGATTGTTTCAATCTTCAGTGTGTTTGCCTCCGTCCCCACCGATATATTTAAGCATTTCCCTCTTTCAGTGTGCAAATAACCCTTTGCATTTTTCAGAAGGCACCTGTAAGGTAAAGTAATATCTAGCATATAGGTTGATATATATATATATATATATATATATATATATATATATATATATATTTTATGGTGTCTAATAATATCAATTTTTAAAATATTTAATTGGAAGCTGGATACGCCCGTTGTTGCTTGGGCACATTTATGACCCAACTAGACCAGTTAAGAACTTTTGTTAAGGGCTGCTATAGGGGTTGCAATGTGGGATTGGGGGCTGTTGAAGGTTCTGTATTGATTGTAACCGACTGAACAGCAGTGTTTTGCTTTAACTTGCAATCTTGCTGAGTGCAAAACTGCCGCTTTAGTGGTTTATCTGTGACATCAAAATTAGAATTTAGAAGCCTTTGGAGGTTTTAGAAGCAGGAGTACCCCTTTCCCTCCCAGGAAGATAGCCTGTGGGACTGTGGCATACCTCGAATTCGTGCTGCTTGGGGTGGGTCGGTGCTTCAATTTGCTGCCCCCCAATATATCTGAATATGTTAACCTACTTAAGTAGAAAATTAAAATGACATATAGAGAAAAATTAAAATTAATTTTGCATAGATTTATTCATATATATAGAAACAGCAATAATTTTTCACATACAAGTTATTTATAAGCATCAACTAGACAAGAATCTACAGTATATATCTTCTTCTTTCGGCTGCTCCCGTTAGGAGCGGATCATCTTTTTCCATATCATCTTGTCCTCTACATCTTGTTCTGTTACACCCATCACCTGCATGTCCTCTCTCACCACATCCATAAACCTTTGCTTAGGCCTTCCTCTTTTCCACTTGCCTGGCATCCTTCTCCCAATATACCCAGCATCTCTCCTCTGCACATGTCCAAACCAACGCAATTTCGCCTCTCTGACTTTACCTCCCAACCCTCCAGCTTGAGCTGACCCTCTAATGTACTCATTTCTAATCCTATTCATCCTCGTCACACCCAATGCAAATCTTAGCATCTTTAACTCTGCCACCTCCAGGTCTGTCTCCTGCTTTCTGCTCAGTGCCACCATCTCCAGCCCATATAACATAGCTGGCTGGTCTCACTGCCGTCCTGTAGACCTTCCCTTTCACTCTGGGTGATACCCATCTGTCACAAATTACTCCTGACACTCTTCTCCACCCTGCCTACACTCTCTTCCACAATCCCCATTACTCTGTACAGTTGATCCCAAGTATTTAAACTATTCCACCTCCCTGTGTCTTCACCATTCCACTGACCTCCCTCTCATTTACACACATGTATTCTGTCTTGGTGGTCCTACTGACCTTCATTCTTCTCCTCTCTAGAGCTTATCTCCACCTCTCCAGGGTCTCCTCAACCTGCTCCCTACTATCGCTACAGATCACAATGTCATCAGCAAACATCATAGTCCACGGGGACTCCTGTCTAATCTCGTCTGTCAACCTGTCCATTACCATTGCAAATAAGAAAGGGCACAGAGCCGATCCCTGATGTAATCCCACCTCCAACTTGAATGAATCCGTCACTCCTACCGTAGACCTCACCACTGTCGCACTTCTCTCGTACACATCCTGTACAACTCTTACGTACTTCTCTGCCACTCCCAACTTCTTCATACAATACCACAGCTCCTCTTGAGGCACCCTGTCATGTGCTTTCTCCAGGTCCACAAAGATGCAATGCGACTCCTTCTGGCCTTCCCTAAATTTCTCCATTAATATCCTCAGATCAAACATCGCATCTGTGGTGCTCTTTCTTGGCATGAAACCATACTGCTGCTCACTAATCATCACCTCACTTCTTAACCTAGCTTCCACTACTCTTTCCGATAACTTCATGCGGTGGCTCATCAATTTTTTTCCCCTGTAGTTACTACAGTCCTGCACATCCTCCTTATTCTTAAATATCAGCACCAGTACATTTCTTCTCCACTCTTCAGGCATCCTCTCACTTTCCAAGATTCCATTAAACAATCTGGTTAAAAACTCCACTGCCATCTCTCCCAGACACCTCCATGCTTCCATAGGTATGTCATCTGGACCAATGGCCCTTCCATTTCTCATCCTCTTCATAGCTGTCCTTACTTCCTCCTTGCTAATCCACTGCACTTCCTGATTCACTATCTCCACATCATCCAACCTCTTCTTTCTCTCATTCTCTTCATTCATCAGCCTCTAAAAAGTACTCTTTCCATCTGCTCAACACACTCTCCTCGCTTGTGAGTACATTTCCATCTTTATTCTTTATCACCCTAACCTGCTGCACATCTTTCTCAGCTCGGTCCCTCTCTGTAGCCCACTGGTCCTTTTCTCCCTCCTTAGTGTCCAACCTCTCATACAACTCATCATAAGCCTTTTCTTTAGCCTTTGCCACCTCTCTCTTCACCTTGCGCCTTATCTCCTTCTACTCTTGTCTACTTTCTGCATCTCTCTGACTATCCCACTTCTTCTTTGCCATCCTCTTCCTCTGTATACTCTCCTGTATTTCCTCATTCCACCTCCAGGTTTCCTTTTCCTCCTTCCTCTTTCCAGATGTCACGCCAAGCACCCTTCTTGCTGTCACCCTTACTACATCTGCTGTAGTTTCCCAGCTGTCTGGTGACTCTTCACTGCCACCCAGTGCCTATCTTACCTCCTCCCTAAACTCAACCTTGCAGTCTTCCTTTTTGAACTTCCACCATTTGATCCTTAGCTCTACCATCACTCACTTGCTCTTCGTGATCTCCAATATCATCCTACAGACCACCATCCTATGCTACTTAACTACACTTTCCCCTGCCACCACTTTGCAGTCTTCAATCTCGATAGAGACTCATTGGGCTGCGGGGCCCTCCTCACTCACGTGTCTGCCTCGGGGCGTAACCTTAACTCCGCTTAGCTAGCAAACGGGAGGACTTCTTAACGGATTTAGATCTTTTTTTTTTTCTATAATTTGCTTGAACATTCCAGTTGATTTTGCGACCTGGTAGTGATAAACTGCTGAGGAATCAGGTTGCATTAGTTTACTAACACTAATTTTACTCTATTCTGGAACTCTTAAATTAATCTATGTATGAATAAAAAAAAAGTGCAACTTTTTCTCCTGTCTGTTTTAGTTGTCTATCTAATTGTTTGAGGTTATAGATATAAAAGAAAATAACCAGGCTGGTAAGAATAAATATTCAAAGGCTACAGACGGGGGTTTTGAATAATCTGTAAAAGGTCTACATAGGGTTACAGTACATCAGTGCCTGATGAAGTAAGTACCCACTGCAGGAGAATACAAGTATTAAAGTATTTCTGTAGTACAGTACAATATAAGCATGGAGTCAGTGGTGCAGATTGAAAGGTCAATCAATGTATGGACTGACATATGTAACATATCTGGTAAAGTGAGGAACAGATTGCAAAGGTATGGAAAAAAGTGAACAATCTGAGCATAAACCTTGACAGAGATATACAGGGATACAGTGGTAGGGACGATGAGGGGCACACAGGGAGTCAATATTAGAGACTGAGAGGGTAGAGTTGTGCTATTTTATGTTCCGACATCTTTGCCAAGGGCGGCACGGTGGCACAGTGGTAGCACTGCTGCCTCACAGTTAGGAGACCCGGGTTCGCTTCCCAGGTCCTCCCTGCGTGGAGTTTGCATGTTCTCTCCGTGTCTGCGTGGGTTTCCTCCCACAGTCCAAAGACAGGTGCATTGGTGATCCTAAATTGTCCCTAGTGTGTGCTTGGTGTGTGGGTGTGTGTACCCTGCCCGGGATTTGTTCCTGCCTTGCACCCTGTGTTGACTGAGATTGGCTCCAGGAGACCCCCGTGACCCTGTGTTAGGATATAGCGGGTTGGACGATGACTGACATCTTTGTCGTTTTAGGGTGTCACTATCATTAGCATAAAGCTTACACAGGGACCTAAACTGAATCAACACTGGAGACAAAAAGGCTAACTTTGAGCTTCTTATGGCTCAACAACGTTGCCACTACTTACTAATGTACAAAACAAATTACAAGGGTATAGAACAGGGGTGGGCAGTGTCGGTCCTGGAGAGCTGCAGTGGCTGCAGGTTTTTGTTCCAACCCAGATTCTTAATGAGAAGTTAATTATTGCAGATGAAGCACTTATTACTTCAGTGACATTTTAATGCTTCGTTTTAGTGGTCTCGCTTGTTAAGGTTCCCTACCCTTAATTGCTAATTTCAATCTTAAAAAGCTGCATTCGCTGTTTTAATGTCTCCTTATTAGCAAAAAGATGTAAATGACAAAGCAGCCAGCAGTTCTCCGTCCAGTTTGTTTTCATTTACTTCTGTGTGTGTTCATCTTGCACTGTTTGATTTAATAAAAAAACGTATAAATGATGGCTTCAAATCATTTGGGTGATATCCTTGGAAAGGAAAAAAATCTACAATATAAAGAACCTTACATTGCAGACTATCAAGCCATAGAATTTAATAAGGTCTGAGATTGGCAAGGATTGGTTTCTAAGCAGTTGGGTTGGAATGAAAACCTGCAGCCACTGCAGCCCTCCAGGGACCGACACGGCCCACCTCTGGTATAGAATTATCAGCACAATTTGGATACTTGGATGTTAAGTGACTTGATCGGGGCAGAGACAGAACTGGGATTGTGTGTTTTACTCTCCGATCTCTTGGGGAGTCACTTAGAAATTGATGGGAGTCTGAACTGTGATACCTTAGCCATTAGGGGAGACATCCATCCATTATCCAACCCGCTATATCCTAACTACAGGGTCACGGGGGTCTGCTGGAGCCAATCCCAGCCAACACAGGGCGCAAGGCAGGAAACAAACCCCGGGCTGGGCGCCTTGGGGGAGACAGCACCTGCTAAATCACATAAGGCACAGAAAAACTGTATATATTTTTATAAATGTATGACTGCCAGCGGCCTCATGGGGCACTGTCTGAAACACTTACCATTGTGACAGTCCCAGCGTATATAGATATATATTTTTATATTTTTTATAGCAACATCTTACTCCTACAATTACTACACACTAAATTTGTAAACCAAGATCTTAGTTGTCATAATGTTGTTATGGTTAACACACAAGCACGGTGGCCTACAGATTAAATGGGAAAAACAAAAACATAAAATATACCCGCACAAGTCACACAGCCCATCACCAACGTGCCTTAGTTATCTGGAAGTTGCTCTTGAGAAATGTGTTGTATTGTTAATTAAATGGAAAGTTAAGCGTGTGACGTACCTACTTTATTTCTAGAATTTTTAATTAATTAATTAAGTGTTCAAGTACTTTTGACTCCATACCCCCAGAGTGACTTACAGTATGTCAACTAACTGAACCAAATAAGAATTCCTATTATGACACTGAATAGGGAAGGAACATAAAGACGCAGAATTGTAACATCTCATGGTCAAGAAGGAAAACAACTGAGGGATTAACCCAGAATGATGATCATCATGCAGATTAAGCAGCATTTACTGAACCCATCCAGTGCAGCAGCACGACTGTTAGCTGCAGTTATTGCACAAATGTTGGTCTCATGTATTTCAAAAATCCCACTGCAGCGCCTGCTCTGCTATAAGGACACGCTCCAAGGCTCCAAGATGTACAAACGCTCTAAAAGGGCTTCCCAAACTCACTTACTCTGCTGCTGCTTTTCCATTCGAGAAGCTCTGTCCTTGAACTGATTTTGTTTCACTCAAAGCCACGTTTCTACTTTCAGCCTGCTGTGTCTGAAATATTTTTTATGATGCTCCTGTAGCTTGTAAGTTTAAGTCTGCAATAATTAAACCTCTGCCAAAATATTCATCAATTCCTTATTTCAATATAGGGGTACAGGGAGCCACAGCTTGCCCTGGAAGCATTGGGCAAAGAGAAAGAATAAAAAAATTGGCAAAACTAACCCTGACTTTAGAGAAGGCAGTTATTGTCATGTGGACACCTTTGGGATGTAACAGCACCATGATGCCAGCCATAAAATACATCAACAGACAAGTTAAAGGGACATGAAGAGCGGATATGTAAATAGGTTAACCTGCCTTAACATTACTTAAACGTGACACTTGAGTGGCTGACATGTTGATTTGAAAGTGCCTACTAAATAAGTGTGAATATCGATAAAGGCACGTCCTCGAGTCTCTTCTTAGAATTTCGTTCAAGCATTTATTAAAGCTGCCATTTTTTCCCCTGTTAGCACAGGACAGCCCCGCCTTATTTGGAGGACCCTTAGATGTGCCCCCTTGTGATATGACGATCCGGTTACTCAAGGATACGCTGCCAACCTATGGGGTATTCTCATTTTTGTAGTCAATCCCCTGTACATTCTGAGACTGGCAAAAACCACATCAGTGTGTCATCTGAGTTTTTGTGAATGACATCCACGTTTGCTATTTTTGTCCATTTAAAGAATTATGCTTGTGCCATTTATTCTGTCCTGAATTTACCAACACTGGTCATGAAGTCACTAAATAAAGTTTCTATCACTTGTTCATAAGCACAACCCATAACCCTGATAAACAGAATAAGGATGCAGAAAGTGAACAGATCATTGAAGCACATTCCCTGTGGCAGCAAATGACGACGTGTCAGTTTTTAAATGTTAACGCCTCACATCTTTTTTTAGGCTATCATAATTGCATGGTACAGGTGTAGAGCAACTTATTTTTAACCATCCTGGTACACCAGAGTCTCTCCTAAATTTCCAAGTGGTATGTATTGATTATATGGAATTTAAAAAACCACACAACTGTTATGTCTCTGCAATTTTCATTTTTTCATTGTAACCTAAGGCAGAATTTATACCATTTTGTTCAACTCGTATATACAAACACTGACATTTGAAAGAAAGAAAGAAAAATTTCAGTTACGTGAACCAGGCAGAAACAAAGAAACCTGTCACTGCAATTTTTTGCTTTAAGCAATACAGCTCATTTTCATTATACTGAAAAAAGTTTACTCATAGAAACAGGTACATAGAAAATCACCCGAAAAATCCCGGACCATCGAGAAATGTGCGAACTGGCGACATGAAGAATCATCTTCGCGCCAAACTGGAATCGTTCCCGCATTAATCAAAGTCATCCAGACAACCTGGATCTGCATAATTAGATCTGGACCACTCTGTATAGTAGATTTATGATAAATAAGTAATTATGAATGGCACAATTAAATATATAAATCTGAAAGTGTGCTGGTCTGGAATTTAAATCCACACTGTTGCACCCGTCTCCACCAAATTTTACAGACACTTCCCATTTGTGCAGAGCAAGACAACAGGCTTGTTTTGTTGAGAAATGAACAGCATGAGGGGCCTCTGCTAGCATAATAGAAATGAAGGCCACAACATGGCAGACAGATAGGAAAGGCACTTGTAAGATAGATAGATAGATAGATAGATAGATAGATAGATAGATGTGAAAGGCACTATATAGATAGATAGATAGATAGATAGATAGATATGAAAGGCACTATATGATAGATAGATAGATAGATAGATAGATAGATAGATAGAAAATGTGAAAAGCACTATATAATAGATAGATAGATAGATAGGATAGATAGAAAATGTGAAAGGCACTATATAATAGATAGATATAGATAGATAGATAGATAGATAGATAGAAAATGTGAAAAGCACTATATAATAGATAGATAGATAGAAAATGTGAAAGGCACTATATAATAGATAGATAGATAGATGTGAAAGGCACTATATAATAGATAGATAGATAGATAGATAGATGTAAATGTTCTCACTCTCTATCTGTGTTCCATCCTAGGACATCTAGTGCACAATGCCACAGATAAAACCAATGCACAACTGTAAGACCCCCGCACTATTCATCTAATAAACTCCTTGTTCTTATAATGTACACGTTCATTAGTGTCATAATTGACTGAAATACAGTGTCCCTAAAGAAAAGAAAATGTCCCTACCCCTTACAGCATTATGGACAAAAAAAAAAGAGCACTCCAGTTGAATAATCCAGTCAGCAAGAGCTACAGATTAACATGTTACGGATGGGTGGCACTAGTCGTACTTTTGTCACTGTCCCATATTCTGCCACTGCCCCCGTTGAGTCCTCGTTAGGTCCTGTACAACAGCTGACCTTTCTGGTCATTATACTTGTGTATCTGGACAGTGCAGAGGCCACTCTGAACTAGTGGCACATTTCCAACAAAAAAAAGCCTCCCCTGGCTATTTTTGTACACCCATTTCAGCCTCCTGTTCAGATGAACCCTCAGGTATTTACAAGTCTTCATCACCCCCTCCTCCTACCTTCCAAACATGGTGAATGATCAATTTGGACAATGGTGTCCTTGATTGCTGGAAGTCCACAACAAAGTTACTGTACTGCCAACCAGACATAATACAGTATAAAGTTTATTTAAAAATGGATTTAGCCTGTACGTAGCTGCACATTAGTTTCTACAGGGAGTATTAGGCTTCCTTTCATATATAAACCAGAATGTCCGTGCAGTCTCTGAAAGATGGCATACTCTTAGAATCCTTTCTCCTACCACCCCCAATTGGATACTACAGCATAGTCACCGGTATGTGGTACTGCTCCAGGAACCCCAACTACAATTCACCCAGTACAGAATGCTGCATACACTTTACCTTACTCCATGTAATCACTGCCTTATACCTTCACCGTGATCCTCTTTGCCATTTATGTCACCTTGGTAAACCTGACACCCGGCACATTCTTTGTGTGTTTTCCTCTGGACTTCACAAGTCACTCATCTTCTTTTAGTTCTTTAAATATTTTCCTATTACTTCAATCCTTTCTATTAGACCTGTCCATGCTACCTCTTAAACCCTCATTATACTATCTCAGTGCTCTAGCAGCCAAAATAATTTTTGCTTTTCCCCGGAAGGCTTGTCACTGAGGACAAGTGGCAGTCCTCCTTTTATCATTTAATTCACCCTGAAATATCTGTATCAGACATTAATGGTGCATTCACATTTCAACTGAAAGTTGGGCCAACAGCAAGCAGGTGGTAGCTTAGTAATGCCGCTAAGCTGCGGTCTCCCACGAGGCTGCCTCGAGTTCATGTTATTTTGGAGAATGCAGATGAAAAGAATTTGTAATCTTTGTCAGCTGGAATGGCCTGTTCTTGTCAAAGTTTTTCTAATGTTCTAATGAGTCAAAGTTTTGACAGGCAACCCTCCTGGTAAAGAAAATGGAAGCTACTAGTTGGAGCTGCAGCCGGGAGATTTCAGGACTTTTGTAGGGTTACATTGTGATTGCTGGAGATACAAATACAATATTGGAAATGCTTTCTGGTCCACAAATACTTAAGCCCAAGAGTGGCCATAAACATTTGCTCATTTGATGTTAGAATGGCCAAAATATTAGTAGAAGCAATTGGAAGTTCTGAATTGTAGACATATAAGTGCTAGTGAGGCACCATTAAGAAAAGCAAGGCCCAGAGAGGTATGGTATTTATTATTTTTCTTTGTGCTAGTCCTACCATTATACTACCTCCACAAACTTTATTCAGCCCACTGAACCACTAAGTAACTCTGGACTTTGAAGGTTGTGTTCTCAGTACAGGGTCTACTCAAGGACACCCCCTGGAAGATGCCACACAAGCCAGCCAGCATGAAGCATCCCTTCAGAGCAAATCAAAAATAACAAGATGGCAGCACTGATGAATAACCTGACCAAAAACCAACTGTAACGTTAAGGTTAGGGGTCTTCATGCTAAATAAAAGACCGCAGCAGGGCCTGCCTTTCCACTAAAGACGTGTCTATGGAAGCTTCCATGCCAGAGGTGTCTGCCGGGACTGAAAACTGAGCACCTACTCGGAAGGGCCTTTTCCATGTTTCACTCACCTCATGCATTTAGTGAAGAACACATCACAGAGCCCTGCACCTCATTGTAGCAATGGTCACAGGAATTATTTGCTTCCATTGTATGTCTGCACCCATTATTCTCTTGTGTATAACGAATCTGATTGTCTGATTACATATCAGTGAAGGAGCAAATTTTAGGACGCCTGCATTGGGAATAATTATGGGAAAGGACCAATTGGAAACATGTATTGGCAGTGAGGGGAGGAGCCCAGGCACAGAACCAAAGTGATAAAAACAATGATGGCATGAAAAAAACATGTTTCTGTAAAACAAGATTTATTATAGCAGTTTACAGTGGTAGAAGAGGAAAAGACAGTCCACCTGAAGAGGGCTAAAGCAAGGATTTTGAGGAATTTTTTGATCACTGTCGAAGGAAGCAAGTATGCCAGAGTAATCCCAACCAGTATGGCTCATGGTTTTCAGTTCTATTGTCTGGTCAAACACCAGCCACCTCAATAGATTTCTCCACTATTCCGTACAAACACTTCTCCAATAATTTTGTTTATCTGTGAACGTATTCCTAACCAATGTCCATCATTTCACTAAGGATTGTTTGTTTCTGATCGTGTGCTGTACTTTTGTGGTCTTTTCGTATGTGTTAGGTATTGGGTAGTGCATTCTTGAGGGCTATGTTATACTATGTGTTATATAATTTTCATTCTTTCAATTCAAATGTACAGAAACAATTTTTTGTACTTATTGTGTCTGTCGTTCAGTCTGTACTGTGTACTGTGTGACATCAGCAGGGAAGTAGTGTTGGTTGCCTGCTCTCTTTACTCATTTTTTTTTTTTAAATATATGACCTATTGTTTGGGGATCGGTACACAATCTCATAATGAGAAAACATCTGACATGAAAACACTGTTACACACAGTTAGCTTCTCCTGAACAACAACTTCTTTCTTGTAAATGATCATTTGGGAAGCGAGGTCAAAGGCTTCCAAAGAAAAGCCTTCATGTTAGACTAGTAGTGGGCATTGAAGAAACCCTTTTCTAATGGTGAAAAAAGAGTCAACATAGTACTGATTTACGTCCACGGAGGAATGGAGGGTGGGCTCTGCCTTGTAATGCAAATCAGCTGGTAAATCACACAGACAGCTAAACACAAAATGGGAAAAAGCAGCCTTATCTTTAAAAACAAAAAATAAATAAGCACAGCAACAAATCACAGGCTAACATGAGAGCAAGACCGTTCCCAGACTGTCAGCTCTCTCCACAAGTTCTTCAAGGAGCAAACTGTAGAAGTGAAAAAAAGGACAGTATAGATGAGATAAATGATTCTGCAGTTTGATGGCAGTCAGCGTGCCAAACTGGTGAAGACTCCAAACCTTAAGACATAAGGCTGCCGGTTCAGTTCCTCCATCTGGCTCCCTGTATTACCTCGAGCATGTCACTTATCCAGCCTGTGTTCAACTTTATAAATTATCTGCGAACAATTTTAAATTTATCTTGAACTGGTAAAATCACCCTGGGTAAACAATAATAATTTCTCTAGTATAAAAAAAAATTGCGACGAGACGAGACTTTTTCCCGGGGACGAGACATGATCTTTTGAAGAGAGACACTTCCCGCGAGATGGACAAGTCACGTCATACTTACAACCCTTAGAAGCAAGTCCCATGATACACAGGCAGAGCAGGTTAGAGATAATGAAAGTAGGGAAATTCGAAAGTCTCAAAAAAAATGAGAGTAAAGATCGCATTAGCACAAACAAAATGAAAGAGTAAAGATTGCATTAGTGCAAACAAACTGAAAATATCACTCAGGGAAATAATGGAACTGCGAAAAGAGATCGAATATTCAGGTGCTGTACAGGCATTTAAATGTTCGAAGCTCCGCACGTAATGCAGATCACGCGACACGCAGCAGCAGCAGGAAGCCAACAGCTTCTCATGCAAGGAGGAGGTGAAAAAAAAACAACTGTTACTTGTTTCCCCATTGTATCACCGTTTAACGGGTTTCCGAGGAGCGGCAGCGTCTCCTTGAGGTGCGCTCAGCCCCTCTCTTCACAACAGCGGAGGAAAGAGGTAGGCAAGCGAATTGCAGATCACGCGTAAGGGCAGGAGCAGCACACTAGCAGCTGCTCTAGCAAAAAGGAGTATTGGTTTCCCATTGTATCACCGTTTAATTGTTTCGGAGAAGTGGCTGCTGGCAGGAGGCGAAGCCCCCTAGTAATAATAATAGTAATAATAATGAAAGAAAAGACAGGTTGTTTGTAACTTGATCTTCTGTAATTTTGTGATTCTGTCATCAGATTGATGGCCCTGCATAAACTCCACTATGGAATGGCTTATTGACAAAGGTCTCCAGGACTCCAACTATGCCTGACTTTGTCTTTTACATTTTTTTTTCTTTCAATTGGCCACTGGACTCCAAACAGGTTTATTGTCTTCAGGGCTGTTGCTGACTGGAGTTTGTTTTCCTCTCCTCCATTGTTAACTTGCCATAGTTCAACAATTATTTAATGGGCAGCAGGTGTTATTGGTTTCCATTTATGTTAATCAGTCTCTACTTTGTTTTTGTGTGCTTAAACTAATCTGTTTCTTTACGCGTACTAATTCTGCATTTAGTATTTGTAAAATTTACCTGAGAACTTGTCACGGCAGTGAAGAATACACAAAAATAAACTAACAAATGAAATGAATGATTAATATACTGTGTGAAGAGAGCAATAGAGAGCTATACAAAATATACATCGACATTAGAAGCAAACTTATTTAGACATTGAAATCCCAGGTGGAATCTAATAGTTTTCTTTATATTCTGTCTGGATAGTCTTGCATTATCCAGTACACGTTGGTTTGCACGTGAGACTCTTCCACTGTGGCACCCAACAGAGTAATCATTGCTGGATGGCCCACCAGTCCAAAAACAGGGCACACATACACGCAAGACCAATTTAAAGATATGGTTGTTGCATTGCAAATGTAGCCCATACTAAAACCGTGCAATAGAAATCATTTTTATTCTGAATTTTAAATTTATTTTTAACAATAATAGTTTCAAGTCTGTTTTAAATATTTTAGAGTTCCTGAAAAATGTAAGTAGAGAAAAGCCAAGCGCCTTTTATTGGCTAACTAAAAGGATTACAATATGCGAGCTGTCGAGGCAACTCAGGCCCCTTCTTCAGGCAAGATGAGTTGCCTCGAAAGCTTGCATATTGCAATCCTTTTAGTTAGCCAATAAAAGGTGTCATTTTGCTTGGCTTTTCTCTACATTCATAATGGCTAACACGGTACAACACCCTAGTACTACTGAAAAATGTAATAAATTATTCTTTTAGGAATGGTGATGTCTCATTCAGAGACTACTCATATTTCACACCTATGGTGAGAGCAAGCGAGTTCATCTCATGTAATCTAATTTTCTGAAACTACTCCTGGTGAGGTTTATAGTGGCAGCAGGCCAAGCAGGTGAGCCTAGACCTCCCAGTCCCCAGATACAGATTTCAGCTCTTCCTGAAGAATTCCCAAGCCAGTCGGGGATATAATCCATCCACAGCAGCCCCTGCCCAGTGGGACATGCCCAGAGTAGCTTCAGGGGGAGGTGACCAGGGAGACATGTCCAAACCACCTCATCTGGTTCCTCTCTATCTGAAGGTGCAGCAACTCTACTCTGGGACTCTCCTTAATCACTGAACTTCTCATCCTATCATGGGGTGTCAGCCCCAGAAACAACATTTCCACCGCTTGCATTTGTGATCTTATTCTTTTGGTCATTACCCACAGCTCATGACCATAGGTGAGGACAGAGATGTAGATCGACTAGTAAAAAAGAGTTTTGTTTTTAGATTCAGTTCCTGCTTCACCACAAGTAGGACAGCACCTGCAGAACAGCTGCCGCCACTCCAATCCACTTGTCGATCCCACATCCCCTTCTTCCATCACTTGTGAAATGATCCTGAGACTCTTCAACTCCTCCACTAAAGCCGCTTTTCCACTGCATAGTACGGCACGACACGGTTCAGTACAGCTCACCTTGGTTCGTATGGCGTTATTTCAGTGCCACTATTCTGAGCGCACGTAAAAAAATATTGCAAGTGCAAGTGTTGCATTTTGAGGAGAAATTTATTTTGAGCGTACAAAAGCTGAATTTGAGTGAACAAAATTCATTGCTGCGTGCAAAAAATGTATTTCAGTGTTTGCACTTATCCATATACACACACACAATAGCACCCCCTCTCGCTCAGTTTTTTCATTTGCGCTTGCTCGCAATGTGCTTGCTAGCTCACAACATTCTCTGCTGCAAGCGCTCAACTCTCTGTACACAGTTATAAGTGTGCCACAAAACCAACCAATCACAGACTTGGTTTCAAAAATTCTGATTGGCTCTTACGGTCTCCAATCAGCTCGCTAGCTGCTGCATTCCGGAAACAGTCCGAAATGTAGCTAAATCCAGCTAAACTCAATTAAACCCCAATTTGCGGATAATATCTTTAATTATTTTATTTTAAAATATATTATTTGTTAAGACTATCGTTGGTGTAGTATAATGTAGTTGCATTATACAACCATGCCAACTGACTCTCCAAATTATATTTGAGTAGCTCTCTTTTATGTCGTCGAATACTGAACAGCAGCTGATTGAAAACCGTAAGAGCCAATCAGAATTTTTGAAACCAAGTCTGTGATTGGTTGGTTTTGTGGCACACTTATAACGGTGTACAGAGAGTTGAGCGCCGCAGCAGAGAATGTTGTGAGCGCTAGCAACACATTGCAAGCAAGCGCAAATGAAAAAACTGAGCGAGAGGAGGTGCTATTGTGTGTGTGTATATGGATAAGCGCAAACACTGAAATACATTTTTTGCACGCAGCAATGAATTTTGTTCACTCAAATTCAGCTTTTGTACGCTCAAAATAAATTTCTCTTCAAAATGCAACACTTGCACTTGCAATCTTTTTACGTGCGCTCAATATTTTTTTACGTGTGCTCAGAATAGTGGCACTGAAATAACGCCATAGGTTCGGCTCAGTTCGGCTCGGTTTGCGTTTCGACTGCAGTTTAGTACCGCTTTAGAGTGGGCGGGATTATTCACGTGTCGTTATAGTTGCGCCGCTGACACCGTGGAACTTTTACAACAACACGCAGACAACGACAACACTTTAGCTCGATGACGCGCAAGGTTAAGCATCTAAAAAAAGCACATCACTAGCTAACTTTTATCACTGTTGCAAAGCATAAAATGAACTTAACTGCCAGTGTAACATTAAAATGCTGATTCTGTATATTACAGATCTTCCACATTTTGCAAAAAAGTCGCCGCAACAGACCATCTGTTTGGACATTTAACTGTGCTTCAGAGTGGTGGGATGTGATTGTTCCCAGTTTTACAAACACTCAGTGGCTGGAGAACTTTCGAAACTTCCGCATGTCTGTACCTTTAAAGAAAAGAATAGCCAGTGACGCAGTAATGACGATTTTCTCCGGCCAAACAGTGACTAGCAGAGTTTACACGTCACATTTTGGTAACGGTTCGGCACGCTTGGAACCTCGGCTGAGGTGGTACTAAAAAAAAGGACCAGGTACCAGGTACTGTTCCCAGTGGAAAGCCCCGCAAAAGTGAGCTGTACTGAACCGTGTCGTGCCGTACTATGCAGTGGAAAAGCGGCTTTAGTGCAGTTGTTCCCCCCAACCTGGAGGGGTCAATCCACTCATTTCTTAAAGAGAACCATGACCTCAGACTTGGAGAAGCTGATCTTCATCTCAGCCACATCAATCGACAGCAGATCACTTAAGTGCATACCGAAGGTCAGTCAGATGAGGCAAAGAAAGCAACATCATCTACATAAAGCAACCATGATTCCCCTAGCCTCCCAAACTAGACACCCTCGCATCCTCAGCTGCTCCTTGATCTTCTAATCCATGCACCAACAAACAATGCATTCACCCATATGTAAATGCTACTTGCTGTGCATGTGATATTTAGTTAAAAAAGGCTTAGAAAAGTTTTATGAAACATTCACAGTTTCAAATGTCACAGTGTAGCCGTAAACTGCATTGACCCTTTGTTATAACAACACCCCCAGTATCACAGACAAGGATGTATACAAGAAAAATCTGAATGAAACTTAAACTCACCAAGTAGAGGAGGACAGAGTCATTATCTTGACCTTTTAAAGTAAGTAAATACTTTGCCATGAGAACAATGGTAGTTGACTGAAATTTCATTTGGTAAAACATATACAGGTAAGTATGTGCACAACATCAATACAAATGTACAAAACAATGGTAATGGTAATCATCATTCTCCAACTGTCCGCAAATAACCTAAAAGTAGCTGGCAAGTCCCCAATCTTTTTAATATTTGTTTTACTTGGCTTATTTTACTATGTTGGATAACCAAATTGGATGACCCAAAAATAACTCTAAATAATCGGCAGAAAAATAATTTCCTGACATGCTGAATATCAAGTTCTATAAACAAATGGACTTTGATTTACATTTATTACATAGATTTGCATTCAATTAACACTGACATTTATCATGTAGTTTTGTTTCCAGGTAATCAAGCAATTACTGGCAACACATGGAGTGAAGATAATTTAAAAATGCAGTGATAAGAATGAGTGCTGGTTAATTTTATGGTTATGAAGCATATCCTGTATTTATTCTCACAATTTATTTCAGAGCTAGCACAAAATGCAAACTACTTATATAAAATTAAGACTAAAAAATTGTCTACACTGGAGAAAAGCAAACCTTTAGTAAACTCCAAAAGGAAATTAACTTAAACAAGTAAAACAATCAATTAATCTCAGTAATCACTATTATTAAGTCTTGACATAGTGGTACAGCTATCATTCGGATTGGATTCACACTTGAGGCACATCTGTACTCTGAACTGGCCATTAAAACAGCCATAAATTACAGTTGCCCCTCACGTAAAACTTCATTTCTTTATTTAATTCTCAATACTGGTCCTACTAATATAGCAGCGGTTCTGAAACTTTCATATTTCGCAAACACCATTTCTAACAGGAATTATTCTGCGCCCCCTGCATAATATAAGATAGATGAGAATAACCCACGATACAACTAACAAAGGTATGATACTCGTGCGGTGTCGTGGTATTCTATCATTTTTACTTCCAGAAGATTTGCATGTGTTTGGCTAACTTCGATGAAATATTTGCAATTTGTTTTAAAGTGCTTTAATAACTGGTAAAATGCTTTGTGTGGTTTTTGGTAGTAATTCTAATCGCAAAAACAAAGAATAAATTATTTATTCGTATTTAATTTTTTTATGTAAAGAAACGATTAAATATGTTTTAATTTTTAAAAAATCTCGTAAACGAGGACAGCGATAAAATCAATCTGCGCGAGACGAACGTATTTTCGTCCGACAAATATTATACCGCTGTTAGTTGTATCATGAAAATAATCCAATACGCAGTAAATTATTTAAATCAATTTGGCAATATTGGCTACGCTGCCAATGTGGTGCGCCGCATTATCGCCTGATCTACTCTTACCCGACAGTTCACAACAGATACCGATACGTCTCGAACCTTCTGGATTGAAAATACGCGACTATAGAAGCAGCAGCAGCGGCGCCGCTCGTCATAGAAACAAACTTCAAATAGTAAAGGAGCTCAGAGTTTCTCTCGAATATCAAACCAAACCTGGACAGGCTGTGTACTTTTTAAGCAGGCACACATTAGTCATTAGATCGATGCTTTAGAAATGTTTTATTTTAATTTTAGTTATAATGCATTCATTGTGATTATATGCTTGCAAATTTAAATTTGAAATAAAAATGTAAAAAATTTATTTTGCTGTCTTGTTCACTTATTCAACGGCCCCCTTGTACAACTTCAGCACCCTCCCCGGGGGGCACACCCCACAGCTTGAGAACTGCTGTAATATAGGAACATATAAGAAATTAGACAAACCAGAGGAGGCCATTCACTCCATCAGACTCGTTTGTTTAGCTCATAGCTAAGCGGTCCCTGTATCTCATCCAGCTACTTCTTACAAGGCTATCAAAGTATCTGCTTCAACTACAGTACATGACTCGGCAGTTTGTTACAGAGTCCAACAACATTACTTAAAGAAGTGCTTACTGGCTTCAAACTCCAATGCACTACTGGTGTCCTCGAGTATGTGATTCACCGTTAAGTTGAAAGAATTCTACTGGTTCTGCTTTATCAATGCCTTTGAGAATTTTGAAAACCTGGATTAGGTCTCCTCTACTTGACTTCTGAGAGCCTGCCAGAGTAGGACATGCCCTTTAGTCACTGGATGCACCAGTTTGGTTTCCTCTGTACAGCTTCAAGTGCTACTCTGTCTTTCTTGTAGCCTGGTGACTAGGACTGCATGCAGGACTCCAGAGGCATCTCAATAGTTTATTACAGAGTCCAAACATAATGCCAAATGATTCATATTTTTATGATATAACCTAACATTTTATTTACTTTTTTGATAGCCTCTGCACATTGCTTAGATAATGAAAACATTGCGTCAACATAAGCCCCTACATCTTTTCAGATATCAGTTCCTTTAGGGCAGGGATATTGAACTCCAGTCCTGAAGGGTCGCTGTGGCTGCAGGTCTTCATTCTAACCATCTTCTTAATTAGTGACCAGTTTTGCTGCTAATTACTTCTTTTAATTAACTTGACTCAGGACCCTTAGTTAATTCTTTTTCCTTAATTAATAACAAACAATAACGAGACACAAAACAAGCCGCTACATGACCAGCTCACCTGTGCCCATCACGCAATATCTGAAAATGAAGAAAGGTGAAGGTCTTAGTAAGGCTGATCTCTCAGGTCACCAAAACACTTTGACAATGTTTTCATGAGAAACAGAAAACCAACAGTTTTGGAAATGTCTGCTGTGGAAGAACGAGAGCAGCAACAAGCCATGGAATTAAATAACGGATTTAATTTTGGGATTAATAAAGTATCTATCTATCTATCTATCTAATTAACAGCAAGCATCGGCTTCTCATTAAGAAATTGGTTGGAGTTTGAAGCACCAGTTTTGCTGGTCATCTGCTGGCTCGTTTCATGCCTTATTGGCTGCCTTTTAAATGAGGAAATGAATCAATTCAGAGGACTGAATCCAACTAACAGGGCAATTAAAATGAAGGGAAAAAAGTGAATTAGCAGTGAAAACTGGTCACTGATTATGAAATGGGATAGAATGAAATCCTGTAGCCATTGTGGCCCTCCAGGCCTGGAGTTTGACACCCGTGCTATCGGGCAATGTTTCTTTGCCCACATGTAGCACTTTGCACTTTCAACGTTAAACAGCATTTTCCAAGTGTTCACCTAGTTCTGAAGATTGTCCAAGCCTTCTTAAATTCTTTTTGTTGCCTCCTCAGTGTCTGACATTCCTCCTATTTTAATATCATCTGCAAATTGTACAAGATTACTAACTATACCCAAATCTATGTTATTAAAAATAAAAAAAAATAAAAAATCAATGGTCCAAGGACCAGGTTCTAATCCAGGTTTTCAACGGCCCTTGAGTGACCTAACACCATGTTGAATATTCTCCTGTTATCTGTACTCTTTGTCTCCTGCTGGTTAGTCAACTGGAGGTGACCGTGATGGCTACAGCTACTAGTAACTGATACTGCCTCTAATTCTTTAATAACATTAAATTGATTGGAAGGTTTATAACGCACATCACTCATTATTACTGGTTTAATGGGTCATTACTGTCAGGTGTACAAAGTACAGTGAAATTCTTATTTGTATAATGTTAGCCAACATGTAACATCCTGTCACTCTCCAGAACCATGATTAGTGAGTAGAACAACTTTAAATCCATCTCCTTTACATGAAAAAAGAACATATTTGTGATTTTCTTTTGAAGTACAATGATACCAAATGCTAAAACACTATGGATAGCTTCTCGCCCTTTAGCACATAACATATCGGCGAGATTCATTTCTCAATTTGCAGAATACCTTTAGTGTTCATCACAGCAGCATATAGAAAAAGAATGGACTGTGCACACAGCAGAACACAGATATGGCTAACCATCCTAGATGACCAACCTACAAATCAGTGAGACATTACAAATGTGTAATGTTAGCTAATAAGATTTTTTTTTTAATGTAACTTATTATTAGAACTGTGTATAATAAGAATTATAATTAGAAATACATTTCATTTCTCCAGATAATGAAGAGCATTAAATAGAGAGATGAAGAATCTCTCTGTTGCCATGCTAACCAAGTTGCTCTTTATCAGGGTGGAGAACCCTGGGGTCAGCCAGCTCTGTAAAACTCCAGCAGAGTCATTAGGTTAGGAGTGTCTGATGATTTCAGTGATCTACATGTGTTCTAATAAAATTCTGTATTAACAAAGATAGGAAAATGTTCTTCTTTCAACTTTCTCTCTATTATAAAAAAAAAAAAAATCTTGGAACGAGACAAGACGTGATTGTCTCAGAGACACTTTCACGTCCCATAAGACGAGTCTTCATGCCAAGTAATGTAACCATGCCCGAGCCGGAAGCCACGCGAGACAAGAGCTTATGCAAAGGGTTATATCAGACACATTTCTTGTAGAAACAAAGGAACGATATTCACTCACGGGCAGTTATACGTTACATTGTCACGATGTAATTCCAAACAAGGAATCAAAATTCAATGCGATATTGATGAAAAGGTAAAAGTGAAAAGAGATCGAATATATGATATGACAGAAGTGCGCCACGCGAAATGCAGATCACGCGGCACGGCGGCAGCAGCAGCAAGCCAGCAGCTGATCAAGCAAAGTGGAGGTAAAAAAAAAAAAAAAAATTGTATTTGTTTCCCATTATATCACCGTTTAAGAGGGGGTGTCGGAGGAGAGACCGCGTCTCCTTGGGGTGCGTTCAGCCCCCCTGTTCACAACGCGAGCGGCAGAGACGTAGTGCCGGCGTGGGGGGAGGAGGGTGGGTGGTTGAGCGTTTTATATATATATATATATATATATATACATATTATATATATATATATCCATCCATTTTCCAACCCGCTAAATCCGAACACAGGGTCACGGGGGTCTGCTGGAGCCAATTCCAGCCAACACAGGGCACAAGGCAGGAACCAATCCTGGGCAGGGTGCCAACCCACCGCAGGACACACACAAACACACCCACACACCAAGCACACACTAGGGCCAATTTAGAATCGCCAATCCACCTAACCTGCATGTCTTTGGACTGTGGGAGGAAACCAGAGCACCCGGAGGAAACCCACACAGACACGGGGAGAAAATGCAAACTCCACGGAGGGAGGACCCGGGAAATAAACCTGGGTCTTCTAACAGCGAGGCAGCAGCGCTACCACTACACCACCGTGCGCCCACATTTTTATATATATATATATATATATATATATATATATATATATATATATATATATATGCACACACTGTATATAAAAGCTTAAACCCTAACTTGATAGGTTAACTGACACATTCAGAGAAAAAAGAGTAATGGGTTCCAATTTTTGTTCCACTATTTCAGGATGGAGATCCCATATTTAATATCTGTCATGTTTTTCTTCTTTAATTCCTTCATAACCATCCACATACGCTAAATGGTAGGGAATTCATTCCCGGAAGCCCGGCATTACCGGACATTTTTCATTCCCGGGAATGAAACTGCTGTAATTCCTGGGAAACCGGGAACAGCCAAGCTCGCATATATAGAATGTAAAAGTGTAGAAAATCGATCAAGAAATAAAAGAGTTATAATTGAAAATAATTAAGCGGCACTTTTTTTGGCCCACGGTGTAGTGTTTTTCAGATTGATTCAGTCAACCAGCAGCAGTCGTCAGTCTTCCGGCTCCTACTAAGACTGAGTACAGTGGACTGAGAAGAGTCTGCACTCGACAGCTCACGAATGCCGGGGCAGGGCAGACTTCATTGACGTCTGTCAGACAACAGCTTTGAACAGCAACTTGAAATTGCAATGCGTAAGTCTGCTGCATCTGCACTATCGGTGCCAAGAAACTTGCCATCACAGAATGATGACAAGAAACTGGATGCATCAGTAAAAGCTGAAATGGCTTGTTTCAGAGCAATGCAAGCGCGGGCGTTGTTTAGAACAAGCGTATCAGTATCTGATCAGGTAGATCGCGTTGCATTCAAAAAATTTTTTTTTTAGTCTACTCGTATCATATATCCTCCCTATGGCATTTGCCACTTGATTGACATACAGGGCGGCCAGTCTGAGATCTCTTTCCTTCTAACACACTGGTCATCCCACATGCACCCATACAATCAGATTGTGATTCAGACTACGAATGCCATGAATGTAATTACCCCGATCTACATGCTGTCAAATAAACGAACCACAAGCCGTGGCTTCGCCTCTGACGCCGACGTGCAGTGAGTGTGCAATGAATGTGTACGCCTGATGAGCCCAGAATTAGGGCAAAACACGTGTTGCGTACTCTTTGCATTATTTGACAGTACAACTTTGCAACATTCTATGATCTGCTTCTCGCAACTGAAGAGGGCAGGGTGGCGGATATTTGCCGACACAAGCGTTACCTGGTAGGTAACCACCCATACAATCAGATTGTGATTCAGACTATGAATGCCATGTATGTAATTACCCCGATCTACATGCTGTTAAATAAACGAATCACACGCTGTGGCGCAATGTAAAGGGCGAAACGTGTGTCGCGTACTCTTTGCATTATTTGACAGTAAATTATATATATATATATATATATATATATATATATATATATATATATATATATATATATATATATATATATATATATATATATATACACACCCACACACACATACGGTATATATGTAGCATTTTTAATGTAGGTAGATCATGTCGACCTGGTCATTTTAAAAGTAGCTCGCAAGCCTAAAAAGTGTGGGCACCCCTGAACTAGATACATGTACTTATATGACAGCATGAACTGCTTGTAGAGAAGGTTAGTCTTTTATTGGTGTCAACATATTGCAGTAGGTTTAATAAAAATAAGTGTCGGTCGTTCTAAAACCGTTCACATGTGAGATGCCCGTGCACTGTGTCATCCCTGGGTGCCCGGGATTCCCGGGAATGGATAAACCCGTCTGGAAATGGATTCCCTAGTAAATGGTCTCTTTGAAATGAAATATGACTCTTGAGGGAGCACAGTTCTTTTCTTAATAGAAGACCACCTTGTAAGGCCAGACAGTCTAAATCATTTTCAAATCCAAAGGCTTCAGAGTCCATGCCTGCAGCCAAGAGAGTATGACACGTGTTTAAGTTTTGTTTACGAAGAAATCCCCACACTGAAGTAAGAAACATGGAACTTGAGAAAACACGTTTAAAGAGAAGCAGGTAACTGTGTAGCCTTGCCTTTATACTTGAAACAAATGCACCATACTGTATGTGAAGTTGTTCTAATCTGAAAATCTGAAAACACAAGCTAAGTAATAATAACTAAATAAGACAATAACTGACATCAACAAATTTAAATGGCACAAGCAGATACAAACAATGAATGGGCAACAAAGTTTATTTTGCTGCTTAAACTGATTCATTCCAGACTCTTCCACAGTATACTGCTGTTTTTCCCATATACCTGTTCGAATACTCAGAAATCTAGAATTTCATAAAAACATTGTAAATTAGGGGCTCTAAATTTACCAGCATCTGAAGAGCTTTTTCAAGTTATTAACCCTGGGGTATAAGAACCATGCAAGTACGGCTTTCAATGTGCTATGTGCACATGACGATAAACATGAACTTGACCTGTAGGATATCCCGACAGTGTCTTTGCATTAGTAGGGCGTGCAGCTTTTACAGATTTCAGCTTCATGTTCCAGTTTTAAAATGACTCACTGGTCTCTGTCAAAACAGACTTATGAAGTATGGAAATATGTACTTAACCATAACATTTTTAATATCTAGATGCTGACAAATTCTTCACCATGCCATGTGAATGAAAAAAAAAACAAACAAACAAAAAATGATCACTTATATGCTAGTATATGATTTCCTACCAGGGATTGGTTCCTGCCTTGTGCCCTATGTTGGCTGGGATTGGCTCCAGCAGACCCCCCGAGACCCTGTGTTCGGATTCAGCGGGATGGAAAATGGATGGATGGATATGATTTCTTAGCAGAGTTCTGGAGGGTGCATGGGAGTTTGCCTGACCGGTCTACATGTGTTTTGTGGACTTGGAAAATGCATTCGACCGTGTCCCTCGGGGAATCCTGTGGGGGGTGCTCCGGGAGTATGGGGTACCGGACCCCCTGATAAGAGCTGTTTGGTCCCTGTACAACCGGTGTCAGAGCTTGGTCCGCATTGCCGGCAGTAAGTCAAGCCCGTTTCCAGTGAGAGTTGGACTCCGCCAGGGCTGCCCTTTGTCATTGATTCTGTTCATAACTTTTATGGACAGAATTTCTAGGCGCAGCCAGGGTGTTGAAGGGGTCCGGTTTGGTGGACTCAGGATTGGGTCACTGCTTTTTGCAGATGATGTTGTCCTGTTTGCTTCATCAGGCCGTGATCTTCAGCTCTCTCTGGATCGGTTCACAGCTGAGTGTGAAGTGGCTGGGATGAGAATCAGCACCTCCAAATCCGAGAGCATGGTCCTCAGCCGGAAAAGGGTGGAGTGCCCTCTCAGGGTTGGAGGAGAGATCCTGCCCCAAGTGGAGGAGTTCAAGTATCTCGGGGTCTTGTTCACGAGTGAGGGAAGAATGGAGCGTGAGATCGACAGGTGGATCGGTGCGGCATCCGCAGTGATGCGGGCTCTGCATCGGTCTGTCATGGTGAAAAAGGAGCTGAGCCGTAAGGCAAAGCTCTCAATTTACCAGTCGATCTACCTTCCTACCCTCACCTATGGTCATGAGCTATGGGTAGTGACCGAAAGAACGAGATCGCGAATACAAGCGGCTGAAATGAGTTTCCTCCGCAGGGTGTCTGGGCTTTCCCTTAAAGATAGGGTGAGAAGCTCAGTCATCCAGTAGGGGCTCAGAGTAGAGCCTCTGCTCCTCCGCATCAAGAGGAGTCAGATGAGGTGGCTCGGGCCTCTGATCAGGATGCCTCCTGGACGCCTCCCTGGTGAGGTGTTCCGGGCACGTCCCAACCGGGAGGAGGCCCCGGGGAAGACCCAGGACACGCTGGAGGGACTATGTCTCCCGGCTGGCCTGGGAACGCCTTGGGATTCTCCCAGAAGAGCTGGAAGAAGTGGCCGGGGAGAGGGAAGTCTGGGCCTCTCTGCTTAAGCTGCTGCCCCCGCGACCCGACCCCGGATAAGCGGAAGAGGATGGATGGATATGATTTCCTAACAGGTAATCTATCATTGACTCTTGGTAATCACTAGCCCATGGTAGTGTTTTTATATCGGCAAACTTTGATATCCAAACAGCCATCACCCTGGAAATATCTGAACCCTGCCTGCTGAATGCCAGGCCTTCTTTCTCAATTCTAAATTTTGTAGATGAGTGGAACACAAGTTTGAAGCATGTTACCTGAAATAGCAGAATAATAAGCACAAGGAGCCAAAGACACAATTAAAAATGACAAGTTCCATAAACCAAATGAGCTGGCTGCTATTTAAAAGCCCATAGTGACTGCCCACCCATATTTTAGATGTGCTAAAAGGGTCATGGTCACTCTGAATGGCACACGCATGGCTTGCTAATGCTGTGTTCACATGCTCTCTGACTAGTGGGAGCTCAGAGTTATGACGATTCACCTCCCCACTTCACGTGAATTTCCAGTTAGACTATTCAAAGAAACACAAGGCCGTTGTAGTTTGTTTCTTGTTCTACAAAAAAACAGCAATTCAAAGAAAAACACTAATGTATTAAATGCACATCATTTTGTTCCAAATGCAATTTGACCCAAAAATGGAATTTCTGACTTAGCAGGTTATACGTTTTATTTTATGCACTTGACTCAGTTTAATTTGGGTAGCTTTTTTTGCTCCGAAATTGTCCAGCTTGTGGCTCGGAGTTCATAGTGCGTTCATGTGGAATTTCCAACTCGGAAACTCACATTTACCATCTGCCTAATAGGATGTGAACGCAGCACAAGTCTTAAAGGTTGTTCTTTTCCTTACACTCCACACCACTTCCTGTAGCTGTTTCTCCATGACACTCTTATTGTTAGTTTAAACTCATTTTCAGGTACCAGCCTTCATACCCTTTTCCCAAGCATGTACTAGGATGACATTTTGGCTAATGTTTTGGTTAAATCTACTATATGCATTATAAAACATTGTAAAAGAAGCCTGGCTGCAGACAGAGACTGAGACAGACGATGACCAAACACACACGTTTCTTAATTCTCTTCTGCACACAGCATACGCACCATAAACAACTCACAAGGATCAGTCCTTTTTACTTCTCTTTCTCTCAGATCTTCTATTGTCTCTACTTCTACTCTACTCCTCTCTGCTCCTACCCGACTCTGGCTCCATGAATGGAGTGAGGCTGCCGCTTATATAATGCACCCAGATGTGCTCCAGGTGCTCCCTGATGACCTTCCTTCAACTTCCTAGTGTGGCGGAAGTGCTACATGGGCACCCAGAAGCACTCCAGGTGTATCTGCTTCCTGGTCCGGCAGCACTTCCTGGTGTGGTGGAAGTGCTCCATACCATGGCTTCTGAACCATCCAGGTGCCCCCTGGCAGTGGCCACGGGTCCCCACAAGGTTGAGCTTCCAAATTCTGTACCAGTGGCCCCAACAGCCACCAGGACGGCTGCCTTCTCATGATCCAGGGGAGGTACTGCTCCTCTCCCGGTCCTTTCATCCTCCAGGCGTCCTGATTGGGCATGAGACCCAGCCGTCCGCCACACTATACAACATGTAAATGGTTGCATTTGGTTTTAAATGTAAAAAGTGCAGAAAGAAGCATAATGCAAATAAAAATGTGGATCCTGGACCTAAACAATTTATGTTAAGGCTGAAATACATCAATTCAAATCCTATAAACAGCATATTTATGAAAGCATACTACAGAATCCATCCATCCATCCATCATCCAACACGCTATATCCTAACTTCAGGGTCATGGGGGCCTGCTGGAGCCAATCCCAGCCAACACAGGGCTCAAGGCAGGAAACAAACCCCAGGCAGGGCGCCAGCCCACCACAGGGCACACACTAGGGACAATTTAGAATCACCAATTCACCTAACCTGCGTGTCTTTGGACTGTGGGAGGAAGCCGGAGTACCCGGAGGAAACCCACCCATACACGGGGAGAACACGCAACCACACGCAGCAGCGCTACCCACTGCGCCACCCCATACTATAGAATAGTGACATTAATTTACAGTACTAACATAAAAGAATGGATGCAAACAGGTCCGAATGTAAAATACTGTACCCAGTTATATTTAGTATGGTAATCAGCAATCAGAGTCAATTAACCATTCAAAAAGTTTTACATATAATCATATAACTAAACACTTAAATGTCTAAACTCTCATTCAGAGCAATTGAAAAAAAAAATTAATGATAATTTCTTTTTCCTTCTGCAATTAACTCATTCACTTTTCTTATATTATCAGTGACTTAGTGATGGAATGCTATGTCAAGCTAATGGTCCCGAGTTGTCTTTTATTAGCATGGCATGTAATTGTGTTATCTCTACCATGTCATGTTTAAAACTCCCCTTCTGTGACATGCCTGCCATTCTTGATAATTTATAGGGTCATTTCTGTCACGTGTACAGAGCACACTGAAATTCTTACTTGCACGTGTGCTAATCAACATCATACGCTTCTTACGTCATTTGCCTTTTTTAAAGACTCTTAAATAAAACAAAAATATTTTGAGCTTTTCAAAATAACTGCGAGCTTAGCCTCCTTGCTCTGCCTTTCTTTACCTGTTAAGGTGCCAGCAGATTTTGAATGCTTCTTTATAAAAAAAAAAAAAATTATGGCTAATATTATACTCCTTGAAAACTACAATGCTGATCCGATATATCAGGCTTACTGATTAATGTCCCACACTGATGAAAAAAACTAATGTCCACTTTTTCCTTTTTACTTTAACATGGCCTTCTCATAAATTCACTGTAATTAAAATCCTGATACTCTTTATATCCAACTCATTATAATAACTATTCATGGTGGCTCTAAAATCTGTACTAACCTCTACTCTCTCTTCTGTTTCCTTTTCCGGTGTCCTTTTGGTGGTGGCACAAGCCACCATCTACTAAAAGCACAGTGAAGTTCCAACAATGATGGATGGATTAGATGCCAGAAGTCTGTATGACCATCAACATCAAGTGACTCCGTGAGAACCCTAACTACAAAGAGGACTGTTTCATTTATGTTAGGTAGAATGCCCAGAGGGGACTGGGTGGTCTCGTGGCCTGGAACCCCTGCAGATTTTTTTTTTTCTCCAGCCGTTTGGAGTTTTTTTTTTTCTGTCCACCGTGGCCATCGAACCTTACTCCTTTTCTATGTTAACGAATGTTGTCTTATTTTAATTTCTTATTTTGTCTTTTATTTTTCTTTTCTTCCTTATGTAAAGCACTTTGAGCTACTTTTTGTATGAAAATGTGCTATATAAATAAATGTTGTTTTTTGCTCAACTCTTTAAAAAAAAAAAAATTAGAAGGAGACTAAGGTCACTTATAAGACATGGCACCTACAGTTTAAGATGATCACAATCATCATTTGAAGAATATATAGCAGTACCACTGCTCTATCAAGTCAAGTCAAGTCAAGTCAAGTTGGGGAGCATGCACTGGTACGGTGAGTTGTTGCACCTACCACGCGACGAAAACAACTCAGGATCCCGGTTTACAACCCTCCAGGCAGACACGCAGTTCGGTCCCACCTTCCAGAAATGATCTGCCGCAGCCAGGTGTTACGTGGGCAACCCCTTGGCCTGGGTCCAGCTACTCGGGTCCCCAACAATGAGGATCTTACAAGCCTGTTCACCCTCGGGGAAACGCGCCACATGGCCGTAGTCCCGTAACTGTCGCTCCCTCACAATACAGGTAATGCACCTCATTTGGGACTCCATGAGCAACACAAAGACAAACCAACGGTAACCAAGGATTTTCCGGAGAGACACAGTACCAAAGGAGTCCAGTCTTTGTCTCAGGTCACTGGATAGCGTCCATATCTCTCAACCAAATACAGTAGCAAGACAGGAAGCACCAGGACTCTAAAGACTTGGACCTTCGTCCTTTATCATAGATATCGGGAGCGCCACACACCCCTTTCCAGTGACCTCATGACCCCCCATGATCTCCCAATCCATCTACTGACTTCATATGAAGAGTCACCAGAGTCATGAATGTCACTGCCGAGGTAAGTAAACCTCTCGACTGGTCGACACACTGCTGATGGCTGTGCCCAAGAGGTCATTAAAGGCTTGGATCTTTGGTTTTATCCAGAAACTCACAAGCCCAGACACTCAGACTCCTCACTCAGTCTCTCGAGTGCCCCAATCAGAGCATCCATTGACTCCGCGAAGATCACAGCATCGTCAGCAAAGTCAAGATCCATGAATCTTTCTTCACCAACAGATGCCCCACAGCCGTTGGACCCAACGACCTTGCCCACCACCCAGTCTATGCAATCATTGAACAGAGCAGGAGCAGAACACACCACTGACAAACCCCAGAATCAACTTGGAAAAACACAGAGGTTCTGCCTCCACTCTGCACAGCACTCACAGAACCAGTGTACAGGCCAGCCATGATATCCAGCAACTTCGAGGGGATCTTGTGAACCCACTGGGCAGCTTGATCAACGGAGTCAAACGCTTTGCAAAAAATCGACAAAGGCTCTATGAAGAAAGTAAAAATAAATTGTACTTTCAGGTTGAAATCAGCAATGGGGAAAGCTGCTCAACACACCTTTGACACGACAGAGTAACATATCTTAGGGTTAAAAGGCTGAAAGGGGGTCATTTCACAAGACAAGATGGCTTCTCAGAAAAAAGTGAAAGAGGAGGTGGACGAACAACAGAGGTCTTGAAGTGTAACTCAAAGAGCACCAGTGGCAGGAAAATGCAAGCAAGATTTTATCTACAGAATCAACAAGTCCGACTATATAGGACTATAATGATAAAAAAAACGTACAAATCCTAACTTCACAGCAGTATAAGGTTTTATTTGTAGAGTGCTTTGGTTTAGGGTGTGAAATATCAAGGGTGCTGATGTGAAAAACATTTTTGCCAACTCATGATAATCACCCCATGTTAAAAGCACTGGACTGAAAACAAATGATGCCACTGACAGCTTCACAATGCCAACACCCGACTGTTTATTCAGGCCTAACCCCCCAATTTCCTAAACCAAAGGACTCACAAAAATGGAAAAGGCAGAATATTAAACACGTCTGAGGGCAACATGTGCTCTCGCTTTAACTGAGCAGATCTGTCGCTGACTTATGTATTATTCACAAATGCAATCTGTTAGGAACAAAACAGTGTGACAAGAAATAAAACATTTAGGCTGGCTTTTAAAAGGTTCAATAATTCATGTGCAGTGATGTAATGGTGGACGGGACCATGCCACTATAAAAGCTCATTTGAGTTGCATACATTGGCATCATGCCATCCATTCAAATTCTTAACCAGCTTAATGCAATTGTTGAGTGGAGAGGAGCTGGAGCCTATCCTGACAGTGTCACAAGCAAGGCGGAGACTAATCTTGAATATGGTGCCAGTCCATCACTGGGCACACTGATGCATATACTCACACTTACTCATAAAGGGAAAATTTACTGTTCAGAATTAATTAAAATCCACATCTTGGACAAAACCAGGTGTAGGAACAAAACCAGAACACTCAGAGAAACCTTACAACTGCACTTGGAGAACTGGAAGCTCAATGAGGATACTGAATAAGTGCAGGATTTGAACCTGAGTCTCTGGAGCTCTGAACCATATTTTCGTATACCACTTTTAACATGGTTAAAGGCAGCTTGACACAAAAGAGACAGCGGTGGGAAATCTGTGTTCTGTTATCGTCTGCCAAAGCTGGCACTTCTCGTAACGTACACAACCACAACCCTCACGTAAATAAAAATGTATTATTATTATTACTTTAGTTGATTAATACGGTCCTTGTCAAAAGAAACATCAGAGTAGGATACCCACTGTTACTCTATAAAATTGGGCCAACAGAATAACCTAAACTGGATTCAGTCTGAAGATTATAAGCACAAAGATTATACTGCTGCGGTGGGGCGGCGCCCCACCCGGGGTTTGTTTCCTGCCTTGCGCCCTATGTTGGCTGGGATTGGCTCCAGCAGACCCCCGTGACCCTGTAGTTAGGATATAGCAGGTTGGATAATGGATGGAAGATTATACTGTGATCATTTTAAATTATATTGCAATGCCCTTTCTGGCCATACTGTACACTTCTACTTTTGTGTCTGTTAAGGCCATACATTAAAGTAACGCTAACAAAAGTTCACAAGAACAGTATAGAGTCATTTTTTTTATATTCATAGGACATGGGCTCAAGCAAAATGAGTGTAAATGGGTGCCTCAATTCATCCCTTTGGATGCCCAAAGGCATGGATAATGGGTAAGAACAACAACTGAAAGAGTGTCATTTTCAAAATGTTGAAAGAATAGGGGCACTTAGAAAATCACAGCTTGTCAGACAGACACAGAGAGAAGTCACTGCAGCACTTGCACAACTACACACTCATTTAAGAAACTTACAACCTATTTTTACCCATCGATTTTGATCTGGTAATATGTTTACATAAACACGTTACAAACTGAAAAGATACAAGGGCCTGTCCCGACAGCTTTAGGAGAAAGGCAGGAAAACAGCCCGACACAGTATGCCACTCTGTTACAGACATACTCACTTAGGGTCAATTTAGATATGTCATTTACCGTAATATGCATGTTGGGGGTGTGGAAGAAAATTTCAATTAGACTGTGGGAAATGTGCCGACCCCACACAGACAACAACAAGGTGCAGAATTTGAAGTCAGGGAGCGGGATCCATGATATGGCAGTACCATTCCTCATATTAGACGATGCAAACCTGAAAGCATAAATTTAATGCATCTTTGTAAATTGATGCATTAATTAAAAAATATCAAAAGATGCTTACCGTATTTGAAGAAGTTTGCATTTTTCATCATATGACGATGTAGCCGATCACCTATTTGTAATTTATGCCGTCACAATCAACAAAGGATCATGTTGGTTGGCAAGTTATGTAAGGCTTGGGCTGTAGCTGCTGTTTTGGTCAAAGATTGCACTCAGGACAGTTTTAGGCCTCAAACAGATTCAGCGACCCGAGACATTCTGAGGCCCATAAGATGACGCCCCTGTCAGCTGCATCTCTTTTGACTCCACCCACTTTCCACGCCCCCATCCTCATGTTAGCGATACACTTTTGTGCTAAATGTGCTATTATAAGTAAGGGTGGCAAACTGAACATGTGTGCAAAAAAATATTTATTAGAAATAAAAAAAAGCTTTACCAGGATAAACTGTCATGCTAAAGTAATAAACGTCTCTTCGTACTTGCTGTGAGGTCGCATGGGCACATAAAGTCGCTTGGCTAACAAGGAAGGTCTTAGCTGGGTGACTCA
The DNA here is from genome assembly GCF_016835505.1 of Polypterus senegalus. NCBI lineage: Eukaryota > Metazoa > Chordata > Cladistia > Polypteriformes > Polypteridae > Polypterus > Polypterus senegalus. The sequence continues at coordinate 167,028,825 of NC_053162.1, forward strand.
AACGACTACTTTATACCTCCTCGTTCTTCTGAGGGTGAGTGCGTCATTCCTCTGGAGCATAAACTCCGCCACAATTAATGCATCGTTAATATAAATATTAAAATTTTGTACACCAGTAATAATACAATACTAATGATATAACACAGAGAGGACCACAAAGACAGTATTCTAAAGAGCTCCTAAACGTCCAGCGGGTAGTTTTGCATATTTTGACTGTTTACACAAATTAGGATTTATTCGATTCAGAGTCTATAAGAATATGTAGTGTTAATTGTAGCTGAATGCAGCATCTATATATAATCGATCAAGTTGCCTAACCATGGGGTACGCACGACGGAGCCCCGTCCACCAACTCTAGCCCTCCTCCCGTGCCCACCCTCGCTCTTGAGGCATGCGCACTGCCTGCTCATGTGCCCGCCCCCAACACCTCACCAAACACATGTTTACACGCTGCATACAGCGATTCCCATCCGCGACAAACTTCTGCTTCTTCTTAGATGGTCCTGCAGGAACAGGGAAAACCTTTGTCTACAAAACCCTGATTCACACCATCAGAGCTAGGGGAGACATTCTTACAACTGTAGCATCTACAGGAATAGCTGCAACATTGTTACCGGGTGGACGTACTGCACATTCCGTTTTTAAAATACCGTTGAAGCTGACTACTACTTCCACATGCAACATCAAACCTACCTCGCCACACGCTCAACATCTTCTGCAATCCAAATTGTGCCAAACTGATAATATGGGACGAGGCGCCAATGACACATGCATATGCATTCCAGGCAGTTGACAGGTTATTACGTGACCTCACGGGTGACACGCAGCCATCTGGAGGGAAAACAATACTATTGGGTGGAGATTTCCGACAAATACTCCCCGTCATTATGCGTGGCTCCCGAGCACTTACTGTCGCCAGTTGCATTAACAAGCAACCTGTGTGGCGTCACATGCATGTACTTACACTGACGACAAATATGAGAGCTCTTCCTCACGAACAACATTTCGATGTTGGAAACGGGAAAAACGGAACAGCTGTAACATTACCTTCACATTGTTTTCCTTTTAATTCTGATCCCATTCAACAACTATATAGCGACATCGAGTTCTCAACTGTCACTCCGGAACAACTCCGTACGCGAGCTATATTAAGTGTCACCAACGAAGACTCGCTACAATTTAATGAACAAGTACTGAGACTTATCCCCACCGACAAAGTAACTTTCACCAGCGTTAACTCCATCGCCACAGACGATCCCGCAGATCAACTTTCATTCCCCGAAGAATTTCTTAACAGTCTTACTCCCACTGGCATGCCTCCGCATAAACTCAAAATTAAAATTGGTTCAGTCGTCATGCTTCTCAGAAACCTCATGCCAACAAGAGGTCTCTGTAATGGCACTAGAATGACTGTTATAAGCATTCACCGCAATGTACTGGTGTGTAAAACTATCACAGCTCCTACCTCACAAACTGTCCTTATTCCCCCATCAGATTCAAATTTGCCTTTTACTTTTACACGCAGACAATTTCCTGTTAGATTAGCCTTTGCAATGACAATTAATAAGGCACAGGGCCAAACTTTCAAAAAGATATGCCTGTATCTACCAAAACCAGTTTTCAGTCACGGACAATTGTATGTTGCTCTCTCCAGAATTCCATCTTTTCATTCACTCACAGTCGTATCCTCAAACCCACCCCATTTGGACAACTGTGTCCTTCAGTGTTCACCCATCAATGAATAATTTATGTGCGTCTGCTACACCGCGGGTCGGCTAGTAGAATTTATTCTTCTTCATCTTCTTCCTTAGCATTTCCCAGTTTATATGGGGTCAACCTTCTGATTACCAGTATAGCCACAGAGCCATTACTCTGTTGAGTGCAGCATATGAATAAGACATGGCAAACACAAACATAAAACGTATACTATAAAATACAAAATGTTAAGATTTTTTGTAATATATGACACCAAAACAACTGCTTTGGATACAGAACTGAAAGACCTCGATAGTTTAGAAGTTTAATAAATGCTGAATACAGATTTGAGTGCAGGAACTAAAGGGAACTGAAATCGTCATGAGGTGCATGTAATACAGGTGTCAGGTCACCAGCGAAACAGGGGAATGGCTCCAGAAGAGGGCATCAATTTATGGACCTCATAGTGTCTGAAGTGCTTGGATCTGTCTGAGGCCTAAAACTGTCCTGACTGCAGCTGGACACTTCTCAAAGATTTTGCAACAAGGTATACTGGTATTTTAATAGTGCAGTGTTACTCTAGCAAATACTGTATAAGAATTTCCCAACTCAGGGAATATGCAGGGGTACCAGCGAGGCCAGATTAGGACCATCACAGGCCCCAGGGCGTCAAAACTCAAAAGGCTCTCCTCACCACACCTCACAACCACACATATTTAAATCACACAAGATATGCCAATAACAGATCAAACACATGGATTAAAGAAAACAAAATCCAAAAGTTTACATCAGATCAACTTATTTGCTCATTAGTGTTACAATCAGTGCTTGAAGTGGAAACAAATAACTGCCGGTACCTCTTGATGTTCTTTGCAATGCATGCTGTTATTTGTACATTATACAGATCAGGGGGCTGTGGGGTGACCCCCTTTGGAGTTTCTGACATGCTGTTAGGCTTATATCCTATCTTGTGGTTGGAGGGGAGGGGGTGAGGGGGTTTAGAGGATGTGCGTTGTGATATTTCCCATGGAGTTTCCACAGAGGTAACTTATATGTATTGTTTCAAAAGGCAAACAGGTCATGTGTAACCCTTCTTGTACCTTGAGACCTTACTAAACTCAGGCATTACAATGAGAAGATTTAAAAATACCATACAAATAAACATGAAGTCTGCAAACAAGAAGAATATAAAAAAAAACAAAACCGGCAGGCACAGCAGGCCTCCGGACATGGCGCTTGAGATTCTAAATGCATGGCAACTATAGGCTTACAGGGTCCTTATTGTCATGTGACTACACTGAGTAGAGAGTACAGTGAAACTCCTACTTTAACGGGCTGACTAACACGCAGCATGTTGCTACCTTTTTACATGCTCTTAGATCAAAAGAATCCCTGCTAATATAAATGAGTTACTAAACTGTTGACAATCTAACAGTGGCCTAGAGCTCTTGCAGGGTAAGTGTCTCTGACATGTCCTGCCAGCGTATGAAAAGCACAACTTATGCTGCTCCTACTTGGGACTTTCGAACATGAGTGCCCTAAGCAAATAATCTGACTAAATTCCACCACTAAAAGTCTGGGGTGAGAATGGGCAGCATGTTTCTATGGGAAGGCCTTGCTTGTGACCAAGAGCCAGCCAACATTCCAGAAAATCCAGCCACAACTCCACGATTTCAAGTGGAAAATTAAAACGGACAGCACTACATTTACAAAAAGAGGAATGCTTTGCTAATATCAAACAGATGCCTTTGAATTCACTGAAAAAACACAGAATATCCCCACCAACCAGGTTCCCTTACCTCCATCCTGTTCATCCAACAGCCCAGAATAATTCAGACACTCCATGTGTGATATATGGCTACATGCTCCTCAGTGTATTAAAAAACTGTTTAAATTCATCCTTCCATTTTCTGAAGCATCTGTTGCTATTATAGATAATATTCAAGTTATCCTGGTAAGAACCACTGCTGAGGCAAGGACTGATACTGGAAATTATGCCAGACTACCTCAGGGATTAAATACTAAAACTGGTCAATTTACAGTTGTCCTTTATCATAATATGCTGTGATGGATGGCCGGGGATCGTGCCCTATCAGGAAGCCTGGAAGAGCAGGGGACCGAGAGAACGGCAAGCCATTCCTCAGGACATGAGAGGATAGCCCCCCTGGGTTGCATCAGGGTCACAGGCTTGAGGCTTTGAAGCTCAAACCTGTTGGGGTCCATGGCCACCGCCAGGAGGCGTCCAGATAGCTGCGGAGTCTGGGTTTGCGGCACTTAGACCACACCTGCAAGTGCTGCCAGAAGAGGAGCCGGGTTCCCATGCAGCACTCGACTCCGGCTCCCCGAATGGAGTGAGGCGGCCTCTTTTATACTGCACCTGCTAGTGCTCCAGGTGCTCCCTGATCATCTACCGGCAGCACTTCCCGGGTGTGGCGGAAGTGCTGCATGGGAACCCAGCTCCTCTTCTGGCAGCACTTGTCACACCTGGAAGTGCTGCCGGTAGATGATCAGGGAGCACCTGGAGCACTTCCATTCGTGAAGCCGGAGTCAAGTGGTAGTGGACAGAGCTTGCAAGAGAGGAGTGGAGGCGGCAGTAAAGGAAAAGGGACTGAATATAATTGAGCGGACGAGAACATTGTGGGTGTTGAACAGGGGAAGCACAAATAAACGCGTGTGTTTTGGAACATTCTGAATCTGTGTCTGTCTGTGTTCCAGGCGTCTTTCCACAATGCACAATATTGGAATATTCACTTAGTCAATCACATTCTGCTTATTCTGATGAGTGTTATGGTGGTATCATTTTGAGCTCATCAGACAAGGTTACCCCTATTCTCTGCACTTGCTTCTAGCTAGTGATGCTCCTAAGCCAGTTAAGATACACCTTCCAGTGTATCCCATCTCTTCTTCCATTGAGAGTATCCACAACACAAGAGCACACAATCAGTAAGTCGATTTTCTAAAAATTGCTGGCAGGTACACAACCACAATTCAAGAGCAAAGGAACCATCTTAGGGAAAACGATAATTTACAGCATAGGCTATAGGGATGCTTGCTGCATCTCGCTCCGAGATACCAGCCATCAGGAGGCCTTATTGTGTCTTCTATTTCTCTATTCATTTTGTAAAGCACTTTGAGCTACATTTTTTTGTATGAATATGTGCTATATAAATAAATGTTGATTGATTGATTGTTCTGTTCTCCTCCCAAGATCACTGCAGCTGACATTCCAGCTCAACAGGATTCTCTAACTGTGTCGGGGTCGGGTCTTTAAAGACAACAAATTGAAAGTGGCAACACCATTTTGAAACAGGTGTGTTGCCAAAATATAAAAAAGCGACAATGCTGAGCAACCATTTAACGTCAAAGAAGCAAGTACATCAGCTGTTCACACAACAGTAATCTGCAAAGGCTTCTTCCCATGCCCCTCACCCCTAGAGAGACAAAATAGAAAGGATGCAGAGAGGCTAACGTGTGTTCAAGATATTTATATTTCCCAGCTGTTACAAAAGACTCAGCAAAAATAAAGGCAAACATGGGAAAAAAATGAAATCTTCATATTTGTATGAAAGACATAATTTATGGGCAACTTGCATTTCAAATTATTTGGACAAAATATTGTGACAGTATAACTGTCTTTTCTTAATCAGTGTTAATGGACTTTAATATCTATCTATGATATAAGTTACTTCTTTTTTACTGTGTGTTTAAAGTGGTTATATAAAAATTGTAAAGTTTAATGAATTTCTGTTAATACATTACATACACAAAATTGTGTAAGTGTTCTGAGCCTGTACTAAGTGAAGAAATCTGTACAAAAATAAAGTGTCATTTTCTTTGTAAAATCTTCACTTCATTCTACCCGAGAACCTGTCACAGTGCCCTGCGTCTGCACTTAGTGAGAGATGCTATACAAAAATAAATGGCATCGAACAGATGTAGTAGCAGTCCAGGTGTTGGCCCATGTATGGTGAAATTCTTATTTGCTGATTGGATGGTGAACATTACATATGTACTAGCCTCTCATGTTGTTATAGTTGATGTACTGTGAAAACAATTTAAACAAAAAAGACAGAGTGTAATTTAAAAAAATAAATCTAACACCCATAAGTGATGCAATTTTATATCAGTAATCCATCCATCCATCCATTATCTAACCTGTTATAGGAAACAAACCCCATGCAGGGTGCCAGCTCATCGCAGGGTGCACACACACCAGGGACAATTTAGGATCGCCAATACACCTAACTTGCATGTCTTTGGACTGTGGGGGGAAACTGAAGTACCTGGAGGAAACCCATGCAGACACGGAGAGAACATGCAAACTCCACGCAGGGAGGACCGGGGAAGCGAACCCGGGTCTCCTTACTGCGAGGCAGCAACGCTACACACTGCGCTGCCCTATATCAGCAATGAGGTTTTGTCAAATTAAACCTAATTTTGAGTCATTCTTCTATCTATCCAAATTTCCAATCACATTCTGGCAAGATCATGCAAACGTGTGACACCAGTCCACCCTTGGCACAGCCACTCATGCACTGTGCATCTCCAGGGGACAACTGATCAAACCTAAGCAACTTTGAGATGTTGTAAGAGACCAGCAATATTTGGAGAAAACTATAAACTGACTCTGTGAGAATGTCAGTCATTCTCCAACCCGCTATATCCTAACTACAGGGTCACCAGGGTCAGGAGCAAAAACCAGGCAGGGCGCCAGTCTACCGCAGGGCACACACACACACACACGCACACACGAGGGACACTTTAGGCTCGCCAATGCACCTAACCTGCATGTCTTTGAACTGTGGGAGGAAAATGGAGCACCTGGAGGAAACCCACGCAGACACGGGGAGAACATGCAAACTCCACGCAGGGAGGACCCGGGAAGCAAACCCAGGTCTCCTAACTGCAAGGCAGCAGTGCTACCGCTGCGCCACCGTGCCGCCACTCTGTGAGAATGTGTTCATTCTAATTTGAACCAGTAACTCATGGGGGCAGTGACACAAAAACTCGAACCACAATTCAGACATAACGTAACAGTCTTAAATTATTTCAGGGTCACCAAGGGTTGGAGCCTGTCCCTTCAACACTGCCCACTAAGCCTTAACCAACCCTGGACAGTGTGCAAGTTTACCACAAATGTCTAATATGCACTTTGAGATGTGGTAGAATAAACAAGGAACACACAAAGACCAATGGGACCACAGGGATGATGTGCAAACCTCACAGAAAGCGCAACAGTGACCAGTGTTGGTGGTCCACAAGGCAGCAGCACTAAGCACTGTGCCAGCCCATTGTACAGTCATGTCAGCATTAAAATGTACTTCAGTTTAGTACAGGCTTACAGTACTGTGCTCATTTACAAAACAACATTCAAAGAAATACAAAATTTGACTATTTTTGAGGTACTTTGTTTACATTGTGTAAATAATGAACCCTGAAAACAGAAAAAATGATTGGCAGGTTTGTGTTCAAATTGTGAGGGAAGAGGAGCAAACCATGCAGTTTAAATTTTTCACGGCAGTTGTTTTCAGAGACCAATCCAATGTGACAAATACAATATCAATGATAATGTCAAAAATCTGGATTCAGAAACCTCAAGAGAAGTTTCATTAAATGTAACACGACAAACATCACTGCAGATACAGTTAGGTCCATAAATATTTGGACAGAGACAACTTTTTTCTAATTCTGGTTCTGTTCATTACCACACTGAATTTTAAATGAAACAACTCAGATGCAGTTGAAGTGCAGACTTTCAGCTCTAATTCATAGGGTTGAACAAAAAGTTTGCACAAAAATGTGAGGCAACTAAAACATTTTTTTAAACACAAACCCTTTATTTCAGGTGCTCAAATGTAATTGGACAAATTAAATAACTGGAAATAAAATGTTCATTTCTAATACTTGGTTGAAAACCCTTTGCTGGCAATGCCAGCCTGAAGTCTTGAACTCGTGGACATCACCAGATGCTGGGTTTCCTCCTTTTTAATGCTCTGCCAGGCCTTTACTGCAGCGTCTTTCAGTTGCTGTTTGTTTGTGGGCCTTTCTGTCCGAAGTTTAGTCTTCAACAAGTGAAATGCACGCTCAATTGGGTTAAGATCAGGTGACTGACTTGGCCATTCAAGAATATTCTTTGCTTTAATAAACTCCTGGGTTGCTTTGGCTGTATGTTTTGTGTCAATGTCCATCTGTATCATGAAACGCCCAGTCAATGTGACTGCATTTAGCTGGATTTGAGCAGACAGTATGTCTCTGAAGACCTCAGAATTCATTCAGCTGCTTCTGTCCTGTGTCACATCATCAATAACCATGAGTGCCCCAGTGCCACTGGCAGCCATGCATGCCCAAGCCATCACACTGCCTGCCACCACCGTGTTTTACAGATGATGTGCTATGCTTTGGATAATGAGCTGTTCCACACCTTCTCCATACTTTTTTCTTGCCATCATTCTGGTAGAGGTTGATCTTGGTTTCATCTGTCCAAAGAATGTTTTTCCAGAACTGTGCTGGCTTTTTTAGATGTTCTTTAGCAAAGTCCAATCTAGCCTTTCTATTCTTGAGGCTTATGAGTGGCTTGCACCTTGCAGTGCACCCTCTGTATTTACTTTCATGCAGTCTTCTCTTTATGGTAGACTTGGATATCAATACGCCGACCCCTTGGAGAGTGTTGTTCACTTGGTTGGCTGTTGTCAAGGGGTTTCTATTCACCATGGAAATGATTCTGCGATCATCCACCACTGTTGTCTTCCGTGGACGTCCAGGTCTTCTTGTGTTACTGAGTTCACCAGTGCTTGCTTTCTTTTTAAAAGATGTACCAAACTGTAGATTTTGCCACACGGAATATTGTAGCAATTTCTCGGATGGGATTTTTTAGTTTTCGCAGCTTAAGGATGGCTTCTTTCACCTGCATGGAGAGCTCCTTTGACCGAATGTCTGTTCACAGCAAAATCTTCCACATGCAAGCACCACACCTCAAATCAACTCCAGGCCTTTTATCTGCTTAATTGATAAGACATAACGACGGACTTGAACACACCTGCCCATGAAATAGCCTTTGAGTCAATTGTCCAATTACTTTTGAGCCCCTGAAATGAAGGGATTGTGTTAAAAAATGCTTTAGTTGCCTCACATTTTTATGCAATCGTTTTGTTCAACCCACTGAATTAAAGCTGAAAGTCTGCACTTCAACTGCATCTGAGTTGTTTCATTTAAAATTCATTGTGGTAATGTACAGAACCAGAATTAGAAAAAAGTTGTCTCTGTCCAAATATTTATGGACCTAACTGTACATGGTTTATTGTTTAAAACTTAACCCAGTTACTTTAACATCTCATATGAAAACCCTCCAGATACATACAGGTGCTGAATTGATAGATTTAAACATAAAATGCAGAAACATCTGGAGCATCACTGGTCAAAGAAGCATGAAATATTAAAGTTAATGAAATTCAAGGTGCTTGTCCTTGATAGGCATTGCTGGTTTTACTCAATCGCAAACTGCTAATATTTCCCAGAAAACAGAAAAGATCTGGAACAGGCATAACATGCAGTAACATTACAAGCATTGAACATGCAAGTCTTCATCATCTTTTCAAAGTCTGTCATTATGCATACACACTGACCTGCGGCTACAAGGAATTAAACTTAATATCCACTTTATCAAAAGACAGGGTTGGATCTTTGGATCCACAGAGCATCCAGCCGAATGCAAAATTACTTCATTTTCACATGAACACACATTAGCATTTAAAAGATTTTTCCCCAAAATATGACAAAAGCAAGCCAAAAAATGCATCTTGAAACACCTTAGAAAATCAGCTGCTTTCACGGGTCTATTTAATTTCCAGGCGGTACTCTTTAAATCCTACATGCACTTGCTGGTATATTAGCCAAAATGTATAGACATTTACGGTGCTAGGGAGTATAAGTAGCAATAAGGGGATACTAATTTACAATTATCATCTCATCTGTAATATATACAGTATATTTTATATATATATTAGATACACACACATACAGTATATACAGTATACTGTAAATACATACATACATACTTACTGTACATACATAGAAAAACAATGTAAATGGTAAAAACATATACAAGGCACGCTGATATTTACAAGAAAAATACACTTTCATTGCTATTGAATATGAAAGAAATTGAGAATTAGGCTACATGTGATGACAAAAGTTATTAATTCCGAAGGAAACTACAAAACGTTACAGCAGTAATCACACCACTAGGCATGAGACAATGCACTTATTCCACAACACAATTTATATTGCAATTTAGGTTTCAAAATACAATATTCCCACAATGTAAGATTTTCATAAAAGAAATATATGTATAAATAATAAAAAAATAAATTTAAATCAGTGGGCAAGTATGTGATGGTGCAGGTCAGCTCCTGGCTCCCTCTTGAACCAGACACCATCAATAACGTAACCGGATGAGCATGGCAGATGAGGACAAACCACACTTGTAGCAAGTGGATGGTGTAAAAGTGAATCAGTGCTTTCATTAAAAGCCAAGTGCAAAACAAAGTGTTCAAAAAGTGCAGTGCTCCCATATCCATAATAAATAATCCGTAAAAAGGTCTCTCTGTGGAGGTTAAAATCAGAATAAATAAATCCATTAAAAACGAGGTTAAAATCAACTGGCAGGAAATTGTCTTTACTAAAACGTCCAGTGCTTTCTTTCTCACTGGCAGCTCCTCTGCTATTCTGATAAGGGCCTCGGGCCCATTGGCTATGGAAAGGCTCCCTCTTTGTACCTGGCTTGGGTCCCCAACGGCCAGGGTGCTCACACTGGGGCTCTCCTCAACCCCTGCTACCTTCTCAGTCTTCCCCGGCAAGTTGTCTAAACTCCTGGTCCCTCCCGCTCCTGATTCCAACCGCCTCCAAGAGTGTAGGCCAAACACTCCTCTTCGGGGCTCACTTCCAAGCTGCCTACTTTCGCTCCCTTGAGCCTGCTCACTCCCACACCGGCTCCTACTGCCTTCTGCCTCCTTTTAACCTCCATTTTTTCTTTTTCAATTCTTTCCCTCTCTCGCCCTTGCACTCCCCTTTTAAAATGGGTGTGTGGCACAGCTGGGCAATGTGGAAGCTACAATATATAATACAATGCTATAATATATGCCCTGGTGCCCTGCTCAGGGTTTGTTTCCTGCCTTGCACCCTGTATTGGCTGGGATTGACTCCAGCAGATCCCCGTGACCT